>NC_138891.1:22291634-22996840 GCF_965194825.1 Balaenoptera physalus
TCTTCTTGGCTCAGTCGCCGTGCCAACTGGTTCTCACAGTGGTGTCCTTGCTTTTGAGAGGCAGGCTCAATAGTCTCCCTTACAGCCAGGCCCAGTCTGCTTCCTTAACTAACAAGGTTGAAACCAGGGAGGGAAAGTGCTGTGACTTGGAGCTGGGAGCTCAGCTAGACTCCCTTTTCAGTGATTTCTCAGGCTTGAGGGCGGCCTGCCTGGCCTCTGCATTGGAGGAAATACTGCAGGCGGAGGCAAGGCAGGGTCAGAGTCTGGCTGATCAGGGACGTTTTGCAATCAGCTAAAGGTCTCTTTTTTCAAAGCATGGTGGTGAATAAGCAAAAATGAAAGACAAGTGAATATAAACAAACTCTCAGGTTCTAGAGATTTAACAGCATTACCGATCGAGGTCCTCCTGGATTCTTACCAGCATTTCCCACTGGCATCCAGAAATCCAAAAGGGGACAGAACATGAAAACTTTTCTTTGTTTGCAAGTATCTGGTCTTGTGGACTGACCTGCTCACCCACCCAGGGCCCATCTCTAGGACACACAAGAACCTCGGGGTTTTTTGGCATCCTTTCCCCAGGCCCCCACCGCCGGCATCATGCCCACCCACTGCCCACTCATAAAGAGAGCACAACCTGAATACAATGGGGCCCACTGTTCCCACATGTATCATTTTCACATCCCTGAGCTCAGAGCCGAGGGGAATCAGGATCCTGAAGGGCCTTGAGACCTCCTCCTAGACCGGCCTCTTCTGCCCTGGGTGGCTGCTCAGGTCCCAGAGCCCGGGGAGGGCTCTGCCCCAATGAACACTGAACAAATGCAAGCTTATCTGACACGGTGCTCCTGAGAAAGCCCCGCTGGCCAGCCCTTCTGCTCTCCTGCCCCGTGAGATGTGCTGTTCATGATGTGTGTTATAGGACGGGAACCAGCACTTGCTTAAGAGCCAGCGGGGCTTTTGGATCTGGGTTTACTGTGGGCTCTGCTGCTTTGCAGCTGGGCGTGCTTGGACAGGTTACATAAACGTTCTGAACAGCACGGAGCCTCATCTATAAAATGGGGATCAAAAATGGTTATTGAGTTACTGTGAGGATTCAATAAGTAAATGGTTGGGAGGGGTCTAGCACTGTGCCTGGGATACGGTAAGCACTCAAAAATGGTAACCTTTATTACTGTATATTTATTATTCCTTTCAAAAGAATGACTCAGTGTCAAAGCTGGGACTCCAGAGAAGATCGATCAACCTGTCAGCCTTGCACAGGCCCTGGGGTCTGAGGCCCAGACACAGGCCCACTGGGCCCACTTCATGATCCACCCTCCACAGGGCCTCCAGCAGGGTCTTTCTAAACATGGAGTTATTAAACATACCTTTCATGCTACTTGAAGCCCTTCGGTGTCTGCCGTTGATGACAGGAGAGGGTCAGGGGCTTCTCGCCAGACAGAGGGTCCCCCTGAGTCCTGTGGGGTCTGGGTGGGCCCCTGAGCAGCGGCAAGGCGTGCAGGTCCAAATGAGGAGCCCGCCCACAAGGGAAAGGCCTGGGGACCCACATGCGTCAGCGTCCAGGGTTCCATCCAGGTCTGGAGAAGACTCAGGAACAGAATGGAAACAGAGATTTGGGACAGGCATTCCAGGACATAAGGCAGGCTGGGAGGAGGGGAGGACCTGCACGACAGGGGGACCCGAGAGTGACCGTTGATCCTGGGGGCGGGGGGAGATAGTGACCTCGCTCTGTCCCACCACCGTGTGGCTGCTTTGCTTCCTAGGGTGTGAGGAGAAGTGTGGCAGTTTCCAGCAGCACCTGGGACAGCTTCAGTGGCTGGTGTGAGAAAGACACCCTCACCTCAGGCAGTTAAGATGCTTGGGTAGCCAGTCACAGAAACGGGCTTGAAAAATAGGGCTATTTGTTTTCTCACAATTCTAGAAGTCCAGGGGTAAGGCAGACTCCATGTGAAACCGAGCAGGACCCAGTGGGGCTCTTGGGCACAAAAGACTTTCTGTGTCCTCCTGTTTTCTTGTTTGCAGGAAATAGGCTTCATTCAACCTCCATGACCTTCCCTGATTTCCAATGGGCAGGTTCAAACAGTTGCTAATCAGGGAAGGGAGGGGATGCAGAGACAAGGGAGGAACAGTCAAGATGCAATAGCGTAGCCTTCGGGCAGGGTCCTGGCTCCCCCTCAAGGGATACACACAACAATATCTTTGAGCTGTTTTGCAGATTCTGAAACCCCCTTAACGTGGGAGAAGTTAACTGTATGCTGCTCACAAGCACGTAGACTCCAGACCTACTGGAACCAGAAGGTTGATGAGGCTGACTCCCACTTACCTCCCCACCAACCAATCAGAAGAATGTCCATGAGCTGATCATACCCTCTTTGAACCCTTACTATAAAACTCCTCACTATGCCCTCCAGGTCGGGACGCACAGTTTTGAGGACATTAGCCCACAGTGGCCCCTTTTGCCTGGCAAAGCAATAAAGCTATTTTTTTCTACTTCACCCAAAACTCTGTCTCTGAGATTCAATTTCGTGTCAAGGTACAGAGGTTGGATTTCGACTACACAGGTGAGGGACTACAGGTGGCTCAACGATGTCATTAAGAATGCTGGCCGTCCTTGTGTCTGGGCTCTGCCATCCTTGCTGTGGACATCCTCCTAAGATGGTTTTCTTCAGAGTCTCCACGTGGCTGCAGGGAAAATGGCAAGTACCTGCCTTCTTGTGAGGGTGGGGGATGAGTACAAGAGCCCCCTCCCCTAACCATGAAATGTAAATCCTTGCAGCCTGACCGGGCAACTTAGGGCACCCCAGAACCAATAACATGGTTTCCTGCTGGAGCTGGGTGGGTCCCAGAACAAACGTGAGACTGGACTGGAAGGGGGGCAAGGGAGAACTGTGGCTTGGGTAGGCAAGCAATCCCCCAACACGTCCTAACAGATACATGCCTCACCCTGGCACACGGGAAGCACTCCAGGATTTTAGGACTGTGCTATCCTCTAGCTTCTTGAAGTTTGTTGGGGTGCACCCAGGAGGCCTACAAGGCCTGTGCTTGCCCAGCTTCAAGACCAAAAAAGAGCCCAGAGTCAGCAACAGAGACATCTGTGTTTTAATGGATGGGGGAGCTTACACATCTGAAGTAAGGTCCTGGAGTGACACTCCATCGTGTGAGACGGATGGTGGGCAGGACGTGGTGGCAGTCTTCGCTCCCAGGGACAAGGGGAGGTTGCCAGTTATAGGGGAGTGACATCAGGTGGGTTCATTAGTTAGCAGGGAAACCAGTAGAGGCCCACGCCCCTCACCACCCCTTTGAGAAGCTGTCGCTAGCTGGGGCAAGTATGTAGGAAGGTCAGTTTTGTGTGTAGGGTGTAGGTGAAGCAGGCATTGGTTGAGCCGGGGATGTCCAGAGAGCAAGAGAACAGCCATCTTGAGTAGCCTGACCATAAGAAGACCCGTGGCGACTTTGAGAGGTGGGCAAGGATTAGTCTACCTACTTGCCAGAAGGGGCTCAGAGAGGTTAAGAAAGGACTCAATGTCGCACGGGTGGAGGAGCAGCAGTGGGTCTTTCTTTCCCCTCCCTGCCCACTCGGAGCTTCTTAGTGGTCTAGAGCCCTATGGAGACCCAGAGGCCATTGAGTTTTGGTCCTGTAGGTGACTGGTACATAACAATGCACTCAGAGACAATCTCGCCACATGCACATCCTAGAACTTTGGTGCTAGGCTTGTACCAACCCCCAGCCCTTAGCCGCCAGCCAGCTGCTGCCTGGCACCCAGGTCTTCCCCTGCTTCCTACCCACAGGCAATGCTTTTTCACGTTTTCCCTTCCTACCTCTGTGTACATTTGTCTAGCGACTCCCCACTATCAGTTAATGATGAAGTCCTCCCAGTGTGGGTGTGACAGGCAGGGGACAGGGAGGAGGGAGAGAAGGACATTCCTATACAGAGAGGCTGGGGCAGCTCCCCCTGAGGCTACATGGCAGTGAAGCCCATCGGGGCAGATTTGAGTGAATCAGTACAGGTCCTGCCCCTGGAATGTCGATGCCATTAAGGCAAACACACTGACTCATCCATTGGAAGATGTGGTTCCTTCCAAGAAGTTTCCGTGTTGACGTTTGGTGCAAAATAAGGGATTGGAAACAGGACTTTGGACAAGCTGGTTTTCAAAGTAGCCAAGGGCCAGAGTCCACTTGTGGGCTGCAGGGGCCTAACCTTTGCTCCTGGAGGCGTGCAGGGAGATGGGGGGGGGTGTGGCCTTTATCTCTTTCTTCTTCCTATTCTGATGGGAGAACCAGAGTCAAGGAATATCCATTCCATCCCCCTGCCCTGGACAAGGGGCCTTCCCTTCCCAGGTGCCAGCAAGAGGCCCTGGGCCCCTCTGGCCATTCAGACGCCCACCCTCCATGTCAGTGAGTGCCTTGCTCTTTCAGGTTCTTTCTCTCCTTTTCCAAAGGGAGTCTCCCAAACTTGGGTGGCTCCCGCTGGGGATTTCTGGGCACCCTGCGGTTTCTACTGTCTTTTGGATTTCCTGGGGCTGGAACAAATGTAGTCGCCAGAGGAGTGGGTGATGTCCTGGAACACGGGTTAGGAGAACTGCAGCTGAGGGCCTGCCCTGCTGTTAGCGTCTGAGTGACCTGGGGAAAGTCACTGAACCCCATTGTGCCTCAGTTTCCTCATCTGCCAAGGAAATTTTGACACTACCTGCCTTTTCTTCCTGGTTTTTAAGACGATTACACACAATAACAAGGATGAAAATTCCGTGCAAACTTAAAGATGTTTCACGAATGTCAGGTGGCCCTTTTCATGACCCCAGTGCTGTGCCTTGTGATTTCTCCCTATTTGGAAAGAAGAGCATGGGAGCAGGCAGCATGGCATTCAGTGAGGGGGTTATTCTCCGTAGGTGCCATTGTAATTGGGAAGCCATCTAGAGCGGAAGCTGGGAAAACATGAATTTGAGTCCCAGCTTCCACATCAGTAGGCCATTTTAGCAAGTCCCTTCTCTGGCTTCTAGCAGGGGGAGGGGTGTCAGATGACCACCAAGGCTCCTCCTGGCTCCTGTTCTGTGAATTTTATTGAAATCCTTATCTCTACAGCCAGAGTTATAACCAGGTTCCCACCATAGAGCTTTGACTTTAAAAAAAAGAGCTCTATTGAGGTGCAATTGACATACGACAAACTAGGGACCCGACCTCTGGCCAAGGTGGAGCAAAAGGGTGGTGTGTAGGGTGTCTTGGAAAGTCTTCTATAGCCTCACCTATTAGAGAAAATGTAGCTGCTTCCCAGCTGACACCTCTGCAATCCCAGAACCTCACCCGGATTAGAGAAAGCGGGGCCATATTTTCTAATTATCCCTACAATTCCGACAAGGCCGCTGTTCCTTAAGTCTAAAGGGATTTGAAGTTGTTCTAATCTGGCTGGGCTCACATCACACGGCGCTGGCTTTCAGATTTCCCGTTATTGGAAGTGCGTTAACATTCCCTCAAGATCATAACGGGGCTAAGAGGGGCCTCCAGGCCTGCGACAGGGAGAGAAGGATCTCAGAGAGGGAGAGCACTTAAAAATAGGAACTAAGTCTTGGAGTCCTGACTCTTTCTGCAAAGAAGTAGGTCTTGTCTAACTCCTCCATGGTCCTTGAGAGAGCCAACAAGATGGAGGGGGCGTGGGATGAGTCAAAGAGTGGCAACGCACCGAAGCTCATCTGTGAAGCTGGGATAAAGCAGATTAATCCTATACTTAGGTTACAAGAAAAAAGGAGTCTTCCAACTAATTCTAGATCATCAGCCATGTAATCGACCTCTCTGTGTCTGTTGAAAATAATGTTATAAAAAATAATGATGCAAGAAAGGTCTCCAGGAGACCAGCTTCCCATCCTCTGCACTATTGGCATTTGGGCCACAGCATTCTTCGTTGTAGGGCCGTCCTGTGCATTGTAGGACGATTATCAGCATCCCTGGTCTCTACCCATTAGATGTCAGTAGCACCCCACCCCTAGTTATGACAACTGTCTCCAGACAAGGCTGAATGTCCCCTGGAGGGAAAAACTGTTCCTTTTTTGGGTTTTAAAAAATGGTCCCATTTTGTTCTTAAAAAAAAGTAATTACAGACTACTGTCTTAGATTTGTTGTGTGACTGTTACCTGCCAGGCGCTGGGTTAAGGGCCTTACAGACAAGATCTTGTTTCTCCGTGGCTAGTGTATTACAAGGGTCTTTTATTTTCTTCTCTTATTATGGGAAACACATAAAGCAACGGCATCTTCCAATTTCTCTAGTTATTTTGCAGGTTCTCTCTCTGCCTCCTGCCCTGCCCAGCAAGGAGGAGGGGCAGTGTCGGGCAGGGAGGAGAGGTGAGATGCCCGGCCCGGTCACTTCCAAATCAGGAGCGTGCTTTTGGAAGCCTTCTCTTCCTGTTTGAGCCTCATTTATAAAAAGAGGATAATGATGCCTGCCTTGCAAGCCTGTGAGGTTTAGAAACAAAATTTGGTAGGAGGGAACGTGGCTACTTTGCTTCCCTCTCTCCCGTCAGTGCCTGGCCACTGGGCCTGGTTCAGAGTAGATGATCGATAATGCTCCTGGAATGAATAGGTTGATGAAGAAAAATGTCCGCATCTGTCACAGGCCCTGGCACCAAGGTGTCTGATAAATACTTCCTGGCTGACCACATCTGCGATGCAGACAGGCAAAGGACAGAGGCAGCAGCAGGCACCAGAGGCTGTAGAGAGCGGTATGCGAACCAGAACCGCCCCTGCCCTTGCGGGAGTTTGTGATCCAGGAGGATGGGAATGACAATGAACAAGAATTACACATCACTGAACAATTACAAGTATGAAAAGTGCCACAAAGCCGGTGTTCAGACTCACTCACATCTCACACTTGCCCAGACACATGTAAGCACGCCGGCTACAGCTGTGGGCTAGCCTGTGGGATTGTGGCGAGCCAAAGATCTGGGCTCTAGGGAAGTTTTAGAGAGGTTTCCATCTCTTTTAAAGCTTAAAACAGTGAACTTTAATAAAAGAAAACATTTCCATTGAGCTTTTAAGTACTTAATAGGAGTTAAAAGTAAGGCGAGTAAAATAGTCTGTTTTGTTTCAATTCAGTAAGTGCTCCCTTTGATTAACTTCATTGTCCTTTAAGATTGGGATTAATGTCTGTCTGCATTTGGAAAAGGTCACATTAGCCCAAAGGCTGATGGATGTCAGGAGAAAGGCAGCCACAGGTACTGGGAATGCCAACAGGAGCCTGGGCTCTGTGAGGCTGCATCCAAACCCCCGCCCTCCCGTGTCTTTACTGTCACCCTCCCAACCCTGCCAAGCCTCAGTTTCCTCTTGTGTAAAGTGGGGATGGTACTGCCGTGCAAGGTTGTGTTGAGGATTAAGAGAGCTACAGTACATATGGAAAGAACCTGGCACACTGCGTGGCACAAGGAAGGGTCAGTTAATGATGACCCCTCCCCTCTTCCCTGGCCTGAGTCAGACTGGGAGTTCTTGGAGGGCAGGGCCTGGGGGCCACTCCCCTGAGCGCCCCTCGGTGTCCATTTGCTCTCAGGTGCCTTTCCCTCCTTTCCCTGTGCCGCTGCCTACGTTTCCTAGGCTTCCTGGCAACAGGCTTTGGGCTAGTTTCTACTCGTGGGAGCACTGATTGGAGATTGAAAAGTGGAAAGAAAGGAGAAGCCAGGGTGTTTCTCTGTCTTTTCCTCCCTCTTCTGTTTTAGTGATGTTTTTTGGTCTCCTCTGATAGCCCCTCCTGCTATGGTCCAGCCCCTCCTGGCAGCTGGCTTCTGGCTTCTGGCTTCTGATAACCATTTTCCTCCTGATCCATCTGTCCCTCAGCTTCCTGCTGTTGCCAAGCTCCCAGCTGTTTCACACCTCCTAGTAGGCTTCCAAGCTTTCCCATCTTCTGTGCAAGCAATCCCCTGAACTGAATTCCCTCCATGAGAAATGCCTAAGCATGGCTATTTCCCTGACAGGAGCAGACTGACACATCCGTGTCTCCAGCCTCTGACCATGGCAGGAGTTCGCTAATCTCTTATTGGCCAAGTGCGTTTTCTATTATAATATTCTAAAAAGGTGGAATTTGACCACATCTTCCAGGCCTTCCCCTTGGCGCTCCTTCATTTTCCATAACCTTAGCAATCAGAAGCATGAGGAACAACTAAAGTAAGGGCCAGTCCCAGAAAATCTATGACCAAATCTTGAAAGTTCTGAAAATTCTATTTCATTTTCTTAAGCCCCAGCTTCTAATTGGATCCATCTACATAACCAGTATAATCAGTGAGCCAAAATTAAATATCCCCAACTCCTGACCTTCTAATCAATCACAAATCACGAGTGAAAAATGCCAATGCAAGTGGAATAATCAGTTCCAGGAAGCCTGCTCTGTCCGTCAGTTCTGTCAGGCTCTGCACAGCGGCAGGACCCAAGCCCCCAGCCGGGAGAATGCAAACAAGTCATTTCCAATGATGTCCTGTCAGCCGCAGAATTAGTCTTGAAGGAGACAAAGTGAATGTTGATTTAAGAAAAATAAAACCTGATTTCAAATGATTGGGAAAAAATGGCATTCGTGGTCTCCTGAACATGCCGGGGGCCCGGAACCTGCAGGGGTGGAACTGGACGTCCAGGAATGGAGAGGGTCACCTTGTCCCTGCCAGCGGCTGCCTCCTTGGTGGTGGGTCTCCAACTCTGGAGACAGACCCACCTGGGTTCAAATCCTGCCTCTGTGCCTTACCAGCTGTGGAGTCCTGGGAGAGCGCTGGACTCAGTCAGAGCCTCAGTTTCCTCCTCTGTGAAATGGGCTCCTGTATCCTAGTCCTAGAAAGTGCCGCAGTACTGATGAGGTGCCTAACAAAAGGCCCAGTATCCTCTCTTTGAACACCGATTAAGGACCCAGGCCAAGCCTAGTGAGCGCCTGTAAGTACACCTGCTCTGTGTTGACTTGCTTAGTTGTATTTAAAGAAACCTTCCTGTGCTTTGGGAGTGTCTGTGGGGGGAACAAAACTAGAGAAAGCCCCTGGGGTGTGTCTCAGTCACTGCCACTCTGGCTGTGGTCTGTGTACTTGGTTAGTCAAGGCATCCCTCCTCCTCCTCTCTCCTCCCCTCTTCCCTCCCTTCCCCTCCTCTCTCATCCTCTTCCCTCACTCATACTTTCCTCCTATTCTGCATTTTCTCCTCCTCTCCTTCTCTTTCTTGCTCTCTCCTCTCCCCTCTCCTCCCCTCCTACCCCCTCCCCTCCCCTCCCCTTCCTTCCCCTCCTCCCCTCTCCTCCTCCCTCCCCTCCCCCTGGTGTCATCATCACTTCCTGGCCTCAAGAGTGTCTGTGGCAGCTGGCCACTCCCTCAGCCCCAGCCCCAGCCCAGCCTCCCGCCCCAGCAGGAAGGTAAGATGAAGAGGGTGACACTTGGCCATCGGAGGGTGGCAGTGGGCAATGGGAGAGGCATGTGGGCTTTGCCATCACTGCTGTGTCACCTCATGTGCAGCAGGCCCAACCCAAACCCATGACCTTCTCTCTGGCCCCCTCTCCCCTCGACTGCTAAGCCGCATTGAGGCTCCTCCTTCTCCCTCTTCCCCAAATTCACACCATCCTGTTGCCTCACCTCCTCTGGGGGCTTTGTGCAGCCATCACCTAGTGCAGGGGCCCCTCCCAGCACCTCTCACCTTCCTCCCCCACTCCCTGCAACCACTCCCTGGCCCTGAGGTGGGTCCCTCGCCGCCTCTCCTGGGAATGACACTGTAACAGCCTCTGAGCAGGTAATCCTGAGTCCCTCTGCCCGCCTCCATCCGTCCTGCCGACAGTGGCCGAGCATTACTCCTGGTCCATGAATCGGATCGCATCACTTGCTGCTCAGA
This sequence comes from Balaenoptera physalus, assembly GCF_965194825.1. Lineage (NCBI taxonomy): Eukaryota > Metazoa > Chordata > Mammalia > Artiodactyla > Balaenopteridae > Balaenoptera > Balaenoptera physalus. Next base: position 22,301,458 of record NC_138891.1, read on the forward strand.
AGCCTGCACTGGCCGCCATGATCCTTCCACTGAGGCCCAGCAAGGCCTTCACAGCCTCCCTCGGCTGACTAATGACATTCCCCACCTGGCCTCCTCACCTACCCTCACAGCAGGTGCTCCACTCCCCCACCTCAGCCCTCTTCGCCTTTTCTGTCCCCTGACTTTGTTCACGTCACTTCCTTCTCCGCTGTGCCCTGTCTCCATCACCCACCGCCATCCTCCAGGGCCCAAATGCGTCCGCCGTCACGAAGCAGCTCCAGAAAGGGTGACGTCACTTCTGTTACAGGGCTCAGCCACACAGGCAGCGGCCCCGGTGCCACGTGGCAGGAAAAATGTGTGGGTGGGTCACGTGACCTTTGGCCACCTGCAGAGATAGACCCGGCTTTTGCTTGAGAGTGTTCGTGGGTGACACATGGGTGAGTACACGTTTAAAGTGAATCATGCTTTACCTGAACAAGGTAGGGTTTGTCAGTGTGCTTGCCAAGCACCTGAGGGCGCTCACCTAGGGAGCTTGTAACAACACACATGCCTGGACCCTGCCCATGACCTCAGAGCCAGAATCTTGAAAGGGGTGCGGGGAGCAGGAATCTGTATTCCTAGTAAGTCCTCCTAGTGATCTTCCCATCTGAGGATTGGAGTAAGGATCTCAGTGCTGAAGCTTTTAGAAAGCAAAGAGTTTTAATGAAGGGAATCACTATGTCATTATGTATGTATAGATATGTGGGATTGGGGTGGAGAATGTGTATATATATATGTGTGTGTATGTGTATACGTAATATACACACACATGTGGTCGTCCCTCGGTATCCGAGGGGATTAGTTCCAGGCTACCCATGGATACTGAAGTCCGTGGATGCTTAAATCCCTTATATAAAATGGCATAATACAGTTGACCCTCTGCATTTGCAGGTTCTGAACCCACAGATTCAACCAAGCGGGGATGTAAATTCAGAACCTGCGGATACGGAGCACTGAGGGTAATAAGGGTGACTGATGGTTGGTTCAGTTACTGTGCTAAGATCTTATTCAATCCTGACTACCCCTTATGAATCACGGTCCTTATTCCCATTTTGCAGATGGACAAACAGAGGCTCAGAGGGGGGAAGTAACTGCCAGACTGTCACACAGCTGAAGAGAGGTGGGGCAGGATTTGATCCAAGGGCCGACAGAGAAGTCCGTGCTTAAACCACTCAGCAGCACTGCCCATTTGTGCACTGGGATTTTCATGTGACAGGTTCTTTTTAACTTTCAAGATCAGGCCCCCTGATTTATGTTAACCCCAGTCTCTCTCCTGACACCCCTTGGAGGCTGGGGTCCTGAAGGTCTGGGAGCCTTTCCCACCAAGGTGACCCCTTCCACTCTGTCCCCAGACAGCCTTGTCAGTATCAGGGTGAGGCATTTGTGTCATGATTTGGTTTTGAAATAGGCTGAGGGAACAGAAATAGGAGGCAGGGGACTTGCCCTACCTTATCCGCTGTGAGTGCAGGACTGGGAGGCCAGCCCTGGCCCCCAAGACCTGCCCTTGCTTTAAAATGGGTGCCTCCATCCTGACTACTTCTGATGAGTTCAGATGCATCTTAGTTGAAAAAGAAGGATCAGTAGAATGAATACTGCCACAACCGGTCTTTCATACCATATGTAAAGGAATTCAGTTACTCTTCATTTGTGGAAAAAAAATACACTGAGAAAATCCCAGTTGGGAAAGGGGAGTTTTAAATGATATTGTTTGTTTTCTCTCATTGAATGCAGATGTACAGTGTTTCCAAAACACCCTGTGGACAGGAAACGCTGCAGGGTGGAGGGGGTCCTGGGGTTTAAGGCCGGGCTTCTTTGCTACAGGAGTTTTCAGGGCTTTAAAGACACTCATTCTCACTGTACATTTCTAAGAAGGCGATATAGTTCTCAGCATTTCCGAAGTTCATTTGACCATGAACCGTTTCGCAGAATCTTGAGTGGCTAACATTCCCTAGAATATACTTTGCAAAAACTAGGATCAAATATTACTAATAAATATAACCCCTTACATGTGCAGAACACTTTTTAGCTAGTCCTCAATGATCTCGTTCAACAGAGTTTTCTTGAGCGACAAAGGAGAGGGTCATTTGAGGCTGTGGTGAGCAAGGGCAAGACTTGGGGTGGGGTCATCTGGGGACATGGGGCTCCTAGATGGGGAAGCTGGGGACAAGGGGCCCACTTCACCAGTCCCTCCACTTGGTCCCTGGTCTGCCCCAGGAGACAGGCCTGCACCTCCTCAGGAGGCTTCCCCTCCCCGGCACCCAAGAGAGGACCGCCACCACCTCCCCTAGGTCCTCAGCCAGCACGAGGCCCCACCAGGCACTTTCCGGGACATGGCATGGTTGCTAGGGAACACGGCCTGCCAGGACGCCCACATCACGGCCGCCTGTCACAAGCGCTTGAGCCAAGGCTGGCCCTGGGTCACGTGGGCAGCTGACAGCCTGTCTCTCCTGTTAGGATGTTCAGGATCAGTGATCATTCAAATCATACCAGAGGGTGCTAATACCGCCTGCTACCCCTCCTGGCATGAACCCACCTTTCAAAGGCAGTGCTTGTCTAATGGTGGGATTCGAGGCTCTGCTACAGAAGGATACGGAGATGGCTCTGACCTGCAGTGCCTTCTCAGGATCCCATGAACAATCCACCATAAATGCATCCCGATTAACTACTCTCCTGTTCCAGGTGCACTATTCCATTTGCGTATCCAGCAGGAAGATACAGTGCTGCCTCGGAGTAACGAACCTCATGTTCTGGAAGCAGCAGGAAGCCTCTGAGGTGTTGACCTACTGTTACTGAGCATCCACTCATCTGGACCCCTAAGGTGGTGGAGGGGGTAGATCCACATAATGACCAGAGCTAGCAGGGACTGAGCCCTTACCATGTACCAGGTCCTGTTCCAAGCACTCTGTGTGTGTTAACTCACTTAATCCTCAGAGCGACCCATCCCAGTGGAGGAGATGCTATTTTTGTCTTCTCCATTTTATAGAAGAGATAAACAAGGGTAGAGAGGCCAAATGATGTACCTATGGTCACCCAGCTAAGAAGTGGAGCGCAGGGCTTGAACTCAGGCTACGTGGCAGAGCTTGGTGACCCCTCTGCAGGGGTGAAAGTCTGCCCAGGGCTGAAGGGCAAAGGACTGGCCTGGACCAAGAGCAGATGATACTGCAGACCTGCAGAGGCCTTTAGAGGTAGAGCCACTTAGGCTGCTTAAGGGAAAGTACAAACTGGAAAGCATATGCTTCCTAAAATAGGATCTTGGAGAAATAAATGTGCTATCCATAGGAAAGAATCTCAAATAGGCAATGTCCAAGAATTAGTAGGGGATATGTTGGGCTGGCCAGAGAATGTTTCCAGGTAAAACCACCCCACACCCAAACTAATGACAAAGAAGCGAAGCTAAACTAAACTAAAAAATAAACAACAAAAGCTGCACAGAAAACCACTACGCAGGCAATCACCTCTTCTGCTTGCGGATAAAACTAACAGTTCTAGAAATAAAGGGGAATAGATTAAAGGGTTTCAAAGTATGGGAGTGATTTTTGTTTTCTCGTTTAATGCCAGCTTTCAAGGAAGGATGGCTATGTCTGTCACTGTTACATACTCATTCTGTTTAAAACCCATCCAGATGCCTCCCCATGGGCTCTATCAGGAGTAGGAGGGTCCTGCGGCTGCTCCCCAAAGCCAGCAGAGAGCTCTTCACGGGGAGCGTGGAGCGCATGCTTGGTAGGCCCTTCTCACAGCCATCACTTCTTCTTGAACACTTGATGGCACACCTGGTCGCCGCACGTCAGCTCCTGCAACATCAGAAAGCAGGTGAGTGACTAACAAGCCAGGCCTTCCTTCCGCCCACCCCCAGCCCTCTGGGTGTCTGTGAGTTGGGGTTGGGGGGTGGAGCTGGAATAAAGAGGACACTTAGTCATTCTGGGCAAAGAGCATCTCAGAGACCCAATCAGCTGGCGTGCCCTGCAGGTAGCAGTGATTTGATTTTGACACTTGAATTGAGCTTGAGCAATTATAAAAATGAAAAATGCAAAGGAATTATCCTCTTGGGCAGGATTCCTCCTACTCTCGTGATTAAAGCAACATCGCTTAATTTATAAAAGGCAGCAAAGCCACAAAGAAGGGAAGGATCTAGTGGGGAGCATTTGGAAGGCAAGGGCCTGGTGAGCTATCCCCACACCCTGTGGATTTTCTGGCCTCTGGTGATTAGCACGCTGGGTGGTGGCAGCACAGGCAATGACGGGGCATGGGCGGCAGAAGGGCTCCCCCAGGCCTGCCTGGGCAGACAAGATGCTGCCTTTCATCTGGGCAGAGGGAGCCCCCAGGCCTTATCTGCGCCTCATGACCCTTTGAGGGAGGAGAGGAAAAACACGAGTGTGGGAACAACCACAAAAATCATTGCAGTTGATGATGAATCCATTGGCTTAGCCACAGGGACAGTTGGGGTTTGTATTACAATTTAAAAAACTCCACCTTCCAAACCGGAGCAGGTAGGGAAAACTGTCGATGGAAAACAGTGACTGCCTCCCATTTATCACCAGTTGACATTGTCTCCGAAATAAAGATGTCAGGTGAGGCAAGGCTGGCTCTGAAGGGCACCCTGTGACATGAATAGTGACAGCAGAGCCAGGTACCTGCTTGACTCCACAGGTGAATGAATAAAGAGCCATCCATTGAATGAGCCATTCATTTAACAAACGAGTGACTGAAGGCATGAAGGAGTGAAAGATTTTTCACTATTTGAATGTTGGACAAATCACTTGTCTTAAAGACTGAAGAGTGAAAAATTAAGCTATCTAGACGGATATAATTTATACAAGGAAATCAGAAATAATTTATTCCAACTGCTGTGTTCTGGTGTCAAATTAAACTAAAATATTTTGGGATCAGGTGGACACACTTTAGGATGTGAGGCCAGTGCCTGGGGTCTACAGGCAGTTCCCAGGCCCAGATGCTCCCAGTGCAACCCACTCCCACTGCATCCCACGCCCACGGCAACCCCTCTCCTTCCTACGCTCACATCACTGAGGAGGCCTGGTCTCACCCTCCTCCAGGGCATCTTAATTCTGTGCCTCGCATTTCTCCCCAGCTGGTCTTTGACAGGTTCCCTGCATTTCTCCTTGGATCTCGGCTTCTAACTCAGCATCTTGAACGTTCCTTTTAATTGCAGCCGTTCACAGAAACAGCCATATAGATTTCCTCCTGGAGTCCCCTGAGCCAGATGGGAATGGCTCACGCATTTGACCACACGCATTTGGCTGGAGCTTAGGGGAGGAGGGCAGGGCCACTTTTCTTGTCAAAAGTGCCTGGCCGGGTGAATCGGCAGTTGGCATAAGCAGAGTGGAGGGGAGCTGGGGACTTACCAGGTGCAGCTTGTCCCCCTCGACCCACTGCTTCCAGCCTCGGTTCTCCTTTTCCCCCTTCTGCACGCACACGAGGGCATCACCTTCCCAGACGATCAGAGTCTGTAATGAGAGGTTTCCAGGCAAATCAAATGTATGGTCTTGATGGGGACTGAACACATGTAAACCTGCAGCTGCAGTTCCTGCAGCCACTCCTGGGCTCCTGCTCCGTCCCCAGAGCAGAGCTCTCAACCACAACCACGCCAGCATCCCACCAGCCTCCTTTCCACATACGCCCTTCATTCCAGCCAGACTGACTGATCTTGGCTGGTTCTGTTCTCTTTGAAAGACTTCTACTCTTCCATTTTACCATATGGTAAAGACAGCATTCCAAATCGGTGGGGGAAAAGATGATGAATTTAACTATGTCACAATGTAAAATTTCTGGAAGGGAAAGATACCTCAAAGTCAACAGATGAATAACAAACTGGGAAAAATAATTGTAACACTTATCAGACAAAGACCTGATTTCCTTACATACAAAGGACACCTGTAAATCAATAAGGAAAAGATCATTAACCTAATAGGAAATTCAACACAGGACACCAAACCAACAGCTTACAAGGAAAAACAAAACAAAACAAAATACCCTAGCAGATGGCTTTTAAACATAAGAAAATATATTCAACCTCACTTATAACAAGAGAAATGCAAATTAAATCTGTTTTTCAGATACAATTCATCCTGTGGTCAAAGATCAAAGAGTCTAATAACACACTGGGTTGGAGGGGGTACAGAGAAGCATGGGCCCTCATACAGGGCTGGTGCTTATATAAATCGGTATGAATCTTTTAGCAGGGCAATTTTACATTACCTTTCAAAATATGACATTGTGGGGGCTTCCCTGGTGGCGCAGTGGCTGAGAGTCTGCCTGCCAATGCAGGGGACACGGGTTCGAGCCCTGGTCTGGGAGGATCCCACATGCCGCGGAGCAACTGGGCCCGTGAGCCACAACTGCTGAGCCTGCGCGTCTGGAGCCTGTGCTCCACAGCAAGAGAGGCCACGACAATGAGAGGCCCGCGCACCGCGATGAGGAGTGGCCCTCATTTGCCACAACTAGAGAAAGCCCTCACACAGAAACGAAGACCCAACACAGCCATAAATAAATAAAAAATAAATTAAAAAAATATATATATAACATTGTGCATACTCTTTGACCTAGAGATTTTACTTCTGAGAATTTTCCCCACAGGAAACACATTGTGAGGACTGCCCACTGTAGGGCAATAATAAAGGCAGGGAAGCTACCTAGTTAGCAGGGGGCTGCACATATGGCTCCAAAGCCAGCCTTGTCATCCAGAACCGGGAGGTGGACCTTCTCCTGGTCCTGGGTTTCCTCCAGGCAGCAGTGCTGATCAATTAGCACAGGGAAGGCAGCAGAGATGCAGAGCTTGTGCTGGACAACCAGGCTGAGTTGACCAGCAGGTAGGAGACGCCACAAGAGGTTGAACCACAAGAGGTTCTAACCCCTCTTATTAAATTTACAGATTTACAAATTTCACACCCTGCCCCAGCTCCTCCTCCTCCTGTTCTCCCCACTTTACCTGTCTTAGTACCTGCCAAGGGACGATGTGTACTATCCCTAAGTGGTCCTTCAAGGCCACCCACCTCTGTGCCCACATTAAGCTTGCACGTGAGGTTGATGGTATCATTCCCATCCGGGCAGTGGTGGTGTGTTGGTGCTGCCCTTCCTCGGGGATGATCCTGATGTGAGTTGGTTTTCTTCCAAGTATGTGCAAACCATATTACGCCTCTATGAACAATATTATGCTAAGGACCAGGCGTTTATTTTCCTCCCTATCTTGCAAACCCAGTTGGTGATAAACGAACCTGTGCTCTTTGGTTTTTTTAAAATTCACTTCAGGTCTGTTTTTTGGTAGATATCTGTTTTCTACAGATTGTTAAGTCTACCTGTTTCTAAAGCAATATTTGACCTTGACCATATTATATATTTTATGTACAATTTTATTCCTCCTTATTTTACTCTTCAGCCCATCGCAGCGTTGTTTGTTACAGCAAAGGCCTGCAAGCCTCATAAATTGCATCAGTGGGTGGCTGGTTAAATACGGGTGTGGTTCCTCCCCGCTCTGTAGCCTTTGAAGGGAGAAGGCAGTTCTGCACTTACGGAGAAGAGCAGTCTCCATAGTGTATAGTTTAAGTTAAAAAAGCAAGGAGGAGGGCCATGTGCATAAAAGAAAGGAGCAGTGGGGATGCATGCATATGTTTGTACACGTTCTCGCCAAGGAGGCAAAAAAAACCCTTAATAGTAATTGTCCCTCGGGGAGAGAACTAAGGAGCTGGGCTCCAGGATAGGAAGGAAATTTCACTTTTTAGTGTTTCATCTTTTTTTAAAGCATGCATATGTATTAATATTCCCTAAATTAATTTAAAAACAAAATTCTACATGTTTTCTAAAGAAAACATGTCTCCTCCTCCTTTAGGACCATCTTAAGCCACACAGTTTCAAATGTCTTAGAGAAGCTTAATTCATAGGTTGCTCTCTTTCCCCTTCTGGAAGTGAGACATTGTCTGGAGTATTCCAGAGATCCCTCCCACGTAGACGAGAAAGGACTCACATCTTCTATTTGGGCAAGGTCTGTGTCTTCCAATCCCCCAGCCCATATTGTCACACATCAAGGACACCTAATGCATGTTGATTGAATGAATATCTGTCTCCCCTCTTTCAGAGGGGCTCGTGAAGGTGACCAAGGAGTTAAGAAGTGGAATCCTGGAGAATGAGAGGACAAAGTGTAGAGGAGTACTACACGCACATGCAAGTGCACACATGCACACAGACGCGAGATTTCTATGCACTTGGGTGTGCCACCAAGGGTGGGCAACAGAAATTAATCAGAGAGATAAGCTCACCCACTCCCTGCCGTGCCTCTCCAGCTAAAGGGTTGCTGTCAAGTTACAGGAAGAAGGTAGTGCCAAGGGCACCTGCTCTGTGTTGTGATTCTCATGGGAACAGCCCTTTGCTGGAGGCTGGGCAAATTCTGTCTGGGTATTTCTCAATCTCGTGTGTGTGTGTGTGTGTGTGTGTGTGTGTGTGTGTGTGTGTGTGTATTAGCCCTGGCTTTTTGCTGCAGGCAAAGCAGAGACCAGAAGTGAGAAAGGGGATTATCTCTCTCTGCAGGGCTAAGAGCCGAAACTGGAGAGAGGATGGAACTCAGAGAGGACGGAGCGTGGAAGGGAGAGGAAGAAGCCTAGGTGTTAACAAATGGAACCCTTAAGGGTCAGGAAGGGCCAAAAGGACATGATTTATTTCAGTAAGAGTGAGTTCTCCAACATCACAGGTGATAAAAAATGAGTCAGAGAGGACAGGCCTGCTTTTCAATAGCCCACGCCCAAAACTGAGAAGCAAGGGGAAAGTGAATCATTTGGAACTGATTAGGTTAGAACAGCAGAGGGATGCAAAAATTCTGAGACAAATTTTCCTATCATTTCTGGTGTCTGATGAATTGGCCTCGCAGCCACACAGTTCAAAAAACTTGCCGATCCAGCAACTCCTCGGGGCGGGATCCTACAAGGGGCTGTTCCGGGGCTCGGGAGCTTAACGTCTCCTGCCAAGACTGGTTTGATGGAAGCATTTCCAAAGGGCTTTCCATTTCCCACTTTTCTTTTCAAGGAGCCCAAACGTCATTCAACCCTGACTCATTGGCTGAGATGATCAATGTGGCAGGACAACTTGATTGAGAAATAAAATGTGTCCTGCTCTTTTGGCTTTGGAATCATCCCCAAAGAATGATGACAGCTTTTCCTCCCCACCCCGGGAGAGCAGCCAGAGCTTTGGGGGAAGAGCTGAGACTTCGACTTGGAAGGAACTCCTGGAAGCACCAGAGAAGAGTGGGGCTCTGGGGGGAGTGGGGCTCATGGGGAAAGGGGAAGGGCCCTGCTTCCTTGTGGTGCTCTGAGAGGGTGGCCCTCTGCAGTGCTTGAGAGCATGGATACCTGGGCACAGGAATCTCAGCCTCCTCAGCTTGGGAGCCAGGGCAGAGGTCCTGGTGTCTGCGTTGGCACAGAGAGAGTGGGTGCCATGAGGGCTCAAGCTGCCCACTCCTGTGAAAACCACATGGGCTTGCACTGGACCGTGCAGTCCCCGGGGTTCTTGTATGATGCTAAGATTTGGGTGCGGGAATCCTTAAATACGGCTAAGATTGGGTTTTCCCCCATTTCTGTTGTTGGGACTGCCCAGGTGTAATTGGATTTGGAAAACCAAAGATGTTCATACTGAGCGTGAATGTGGACAGTGCAACAATCAGTCACTGGGCTGTGATACCACCAGGTGATGCAGGAGGAGAGGGGACCTGCCAATGGCCCCTCCTTTCCCACCTCTGCCCTACTTCTCCCCGCTGCTACCAACCTCTGCCTTATTCACAAAAAGCCCCTTGGATGCGGGCCTGCCTATTCTGCAGACTCCAGTTTTCGGGCTTGGAGATAACTCCCCACTCTGCACTCAGAGTTCTCTGCTCATTTTAGGGGCCTCCCTACATCCAAAAGCTTCAAGCGGCTAGAAGTGTGCCTTCTGATGCATGGAGGATTTCCTCGATTATGTCCTGAGAGTTAAGGTGAGGCTGAGACTGAAGCCATAAACTTGCCAGAGATTTATCTGGGTTTCTAGGATTGGAGAAAGCCTGACTTCATCTAGTCTACTGATTTTTTGGTGTGATTTGCATTGCATTCTTCTAAAAAAAAAATTAAATCAGTTGGGGTCATCTAAAATTGAGATATTTCATATAAGAACATATGGGATGGTCCTCGGGAAGATGGCGGAAGAGTAAGACGCGGAGATCACCTTCCTTCCCACAGATACAGTAGAAATACATCTACACGTGGAACTGCTCCTACAGAACACCCACTGAACGCTGGCAGAAAACGTCCGATCTCCAAAAAGGCAAGAAACTCCCCCCGTACTTGGGTAGGGCAAAAGAAAAAAGAAATAACAGAGACAAAAGAATAGGGACGGCACCTGCACTAGTGGGAGGGAGCCGTGAAGGAGGAAAGATTTCCACGCACTAGGAAGCCCCTTCGCGGGCGGAGACTGCGGGTGGCGGAGGGGGGAAGCTTCGGAGCCACGGAGGAGAGCGCAGCCACAGGGGTGCGGAGGGCAAAGCGGAGAGGTTCCCGCACGGAGGCTCGGCGCCGAGCAGCACTCACCAGCCCGAGAGGCTTCTCTGCTCACCCGCCGGGGCGGGCGGGGCTGGGAGCTGAGGCTCGGGCTTCGGTCGGATCGCAGGGAGAGGACTGGGGGTGGCAGCGTGAACACAGCCTGAAGGGGTTAGTGCACCACAGCTAGCCGGGAGGGAGTCCGGGAAAAAGTCTGCAGCTGCCGAAGAGGCAAGAGACTTTTTCTTCCCTCTTTGTTTCCTGGTGCGCGAGGAGAGGGGATTCAGAGCGCTGCCTAAACGAACTTCAGAGACGGGCGCGAGCCGCAGCTACCAACGCGGATCCCACAGCAACAGGGGCGCAGAGGGAAAAACGGAGAGATTCCCGCACAGAGGCTCGGCGCCGAGCAGCACTCTCCAGCCCGAGAGGCTTGTCTGCTCACCCGCCGGGGCGGGCGGGGCTGGGAGCTGAGGCTCCGGTTTCGGTTTCGGTTGGATCGCAGGGAGAGGACTGGGGCTGGCAGCGTGAACACAGCCTGAAGGGATTAGCGCACAACAGCTGGCTGGGAGGGAGACCGGGAAAAAGTCTGCAGCTGCCGAAGAGGCAAGGGACTTTTTCTTGCCTCTTTGTTTCGCGGCGCGCAAGGAGAGGGGATTCAGAGCGCCGCCTAAACGAACTCCAGAGAAGGGCGCGAGCCGCGGCGATCACCGCAGACCCCACAGCAACAGGGGCGCAGAGAAAAAAAAACGGAGAGACTCCCGCACAGAGGCTCGGCGCGGAGCAGCACTCACCAGCCCGAGAGGCTTGTCTGCTCGGCGGGCGGGGCTGGGAGCTGAGGCTCGGGTTTCGGTTTCGGTTGGATCGCAGGGAGAGGACTGGGGCTGGCGGCGTGAACACAGCCTGAAGGGGTTAGCGCACCACAGCTGGCTGGTAGGGAGTCCGGGAAAAAGTCTGCAGCTGCCGAAGAGGCAAGAGACTTTTTCTTGCCTCTTTGTTTCGCGGCGCGCAAGGAGAGGGGATTCAGAGCGCCGCCTAAACGAACTCCAGAGAAGGGCGCGAGCCGCGGCGATCACCGCAGACCCCACAGCAACAGGGGCACAGAGGAAAAAAACAGAGAGACTCCCGCACAGAGGCTCGGCGCCGAGCAGCACTCACCAGCCCGAGGGGCTTGGCTGCTCGGCGGGCGGGGCTGGGAGCTGAGGCTCGGGTTTCGGTTTCGGTTGGATCGCAGGGAGAGGACTGGGGCTGGCGGCGTGAACACAGCCTGAAGGGGCTAGCGCGCCACAGCTGGCTGGTAGGGAGTCCGGGAAAAAGTCTGCAGCTGCCGAAGAGGCAAGAGACTTTTTCTTGCCTCTTTGTTTCGCGGCGCGCAAGGAGAGGGGATTCAGAGTGCCGCCTAAACGAACTCCAGAGAAAGGCGTGAGCCGCGGCGATCAGCACGGACCCCAGAGACGGGCGTGAGACGCTGGGGCTGCTGCTGCCGCCTCCAAAAAGCCTGTGTGTGAGCACAAGTCACTCTCCACATCGCCCCTCCCGGGAGCCTGTGCAGCCCGCCACTGCCAGGGTCCCGTGATCCGGGGACAAGTTCCCCGGGAGAACGCACTGCCCGCCTCGGGCTGGTGCAACGTCACGCCGGCCTCGGCCGCCGCAGGCTCACCCCGGCTCCTCTGTACACCTCCCTACCCGCGGCCTGAGTGAGCCAGAGCCCCCGAAGCAGCTGCTCCTTTAACCCCGTCCTGTCTGTGCGGGGAATAGACGCCCTCAGGCGACCTACACGCAGAGGCGGGTCCAAATCCAAAGCTGAACCCCAGGAACTGTGCGAACTGGGAAGATAAGGGGAAATCTCTCCCAGCAACCTTAGAAGCAGCGGATTAAAACTCCACAAACAACTTGATGTGCCTGCATCTGGTGAATACCTGAATAGACAACGAATCATCCCAAATTCAGGAGGTGGACTTTGGGAGCAGGATATATTAATTTTTCCCCTTTTCCTTTATTTGTGAGTGTATATGTATATGCTTCTGGGTGCGATTTTGTCGGTATAGCTTTGCTTTACAATAGCTTTATTTTACTTCACTATATTATAGCCTCTTTCTTTCTTTCTTTCTTTCTTTCTATTTTTTCTCCCTTCTACTCTGAGCCGTGTGGACGAAAGGCTCTTGGTGCTCCAGCCAGGCATCAGGGCCGTGCCTCTGAGGTGGGAGAGCCAACTTCAGGACACTGGTCCACAAGAGACCTCCCAGCTTCACGTAATACCAAAAGGCAAAAATCTCTCAGAGATCTCCATCTCAACATCAAGACCCAGCTTCACTCAACGACCAACAAGCTACAGTGCTGGACACCCTATGCCAAACAACTAGCAAGACAGGAACACAGCCCCATCCATTAGCAGAGAGGCTGCCTAAAATCATAATAAGGCCACAGACACCCCAAAATACACCACCAGACGTGGACGTGCCCACCAGAAAGACAAGAGCCAACCTCATCCACCAGAGCTCAGGCACTAGTTCCCTCCACCAGGAAGCCTACACAACCCACTGAACCAACCTTAGCCACTGGGGACAGATACCAAAAACAACAGGAACTACGAACCTGCAGCCTGTGAAAAGGAGACCCCAAACACAGTAAGATAAGCAAAATGAGACGACAGAAAAACACACAGCAGATGAAGGAGCAGGGTCAGAACATACCAGACTTAACAAATGAAGAGGAAATAGGTAGTCTACCTGAAAAAGAATTCAGAATAATGATAGTAAGGATGATCCAAAATCTTGGAAATAGAATAGACAAAATGCAAGAAACATTTAACAAGGACGTAGAAGAACTAAAGAGGAACCAAGCAATGATGAAAACCACAATAAATGAAATTAAAAATACTCTAGATGGGATCAATAGCAGAATAACTGAGGCAGAAGAAAGGATAAGTGACCTGGAAGATAAAATGGTGGAAATAACTACTGCAGAGCAGGATAAAGAAAAAAGAATGAAAAGAACTGAGGACAGTCTCAGAGACCTCTGGGACAACATTAAACGTGCCAACATTCGAATTATAGGGGTCCCAGAAGAAGAAGAGAAAAAGAAAGGGACTGAGAAGATATTTGAAGAGATTATAGTTGAAAACTTCCCTAATATGGGAAAGGAAATAGTTAATCAAGTCCTGGAAGCACAGAGAGTCCCATACAGGATAAACCCAAGGAGAAACACACCAAGACACATATTAATCAAACTGTCAAAAATTAAATATAAGGAAAACATATTAAAGGCAGCAAGGGAAAAAAAACAAATAACACGCAAGGGAATCCCCATAAGGTTAACATCTGATCTTTCAGCAGAAACTCTGCAAGCCAGAAGGGAGTGGCAGGATATACTTAAAGTGATGAAGGAGAAAAACCTGCAACCAAGATTACACTACCCAGCAAGGATCTCATTCAGATTTGATGGAGAAATTAAAACCTTTACAGACAAGCAAAAGCTGAGAGAGTTCAGCACCACCAAACCAGCTTTACAACAAATGCTAAAGGAACTTCTCTAGGCAAGAAACACAAGAGAAGGAAAACACCTACAATAACAAACCCAAAACATTTAAGAAAATGGGAATAGGAACATACATATCGATAATTACCTTGAATGTAAATGGATTAAATGCTCCCACCAAAAGACACAGGCTGGCTGAATGGATACAAAAACAAGACCCATATATATGCTGTCTACAAGAGACCCACTTCAGACCTAGAGACACATATAGACTGAAAGTGAGGGGATGGAAAAAGATATTCCATGCAAATGGAAATCAAAAGAAAGCTGGAGTAGCAATTCTCATATCAGACAAAATAGACTTTAAAATAAAGACTATTACAAGAGACAAAGAAGGACACTATATAATGATCAAGGGATCGATACAAGAGGAAGGTATAACAATTGTAAATATTTATGCACCCAACATAGGAGCACCTCAATACGTAAGGCAAATACTAACAGCCATAAAAGGGGACATCGACAGCAACACAATCATAGTAGGGGACTTTAACACCCCACTCTCACCAATGGACAGATCATCCAAAATGAAAATAAATAAGGAAACACAAGCTTTAAATGATACATTAAACAAGATAGACTTAATTGATATTTATAGGACATTCCATCCAAAAACAACAGAATACACATTTTTCTCAAGTGCTCATGGAACATTCTCCAGGATAGATCATATCTTGGGTCACAAATCAAGCCTTGGTAAATTTAAGAAAATTGAAATAGTATCAAGTATCTTTTCCGACCACAACGCTATGAGACTAGATATCAATTACAGGAAAAGACCTGTAAAAAATACAAACACATGGAGGCTACACAATACATTACTTAATAACGAAGTGATCACTGAAGAAATCAAAGGGGAAATCAAAAAATACCTAGAAACAAATGACAATGGAGATACGACGACCCAAAACCTATGGGACGCAGCAAAAGCAGTGCTAAGAGGGAAGTTTATAGCAATACAAGCCTACCTCAAGAAACAGGAAACATCTCGAATAAACAACCTAACCTTGCACCTAAAGCAATTAGAGAAAGAAGAACAAAAAAACCCCAAAGCCAGCAGAAGGAAAGAAATTATAAAGATCAGGTCAGAAATAAATGAAAAAGAAATGAAGGAAACAATAGCAAAAATCAATGAAACTAAAAGCTGGTTCTTTGAGAGGATAAACAAAATTGATAAACCATTAGCCAGACTCATCAAGAGAAAAAGGGAGAAGACTCAGATCAATAGAATTAGAAATGAAAAAGGAGAAGTAACCACTGACACTGCAGAAATACAAAAGATCATGAGAGATTACTACAAGCAACTCTATGCCAATAAAATGGACAACCTGGAAGAAATGGACAGATTCTTAGAAAGGCACAAACTGCCGAGACTGAACCAGGAAGAAATAGAAAATATGAACAGACCAATCACAAGCACTGAAATTGAAACTGTGATTAAAAACCTTCCAACAAACAAAAGCCCAGGACCAGATGGCTTCACAGGTGAATTCTATCAAACATTTAGAGAAGAGCTAACACCTATCCTTCTCAAACTCTTCCAAAATATTGCAGAGGGAGGAACACTCCCAAACTCATTCTACGAGGCCACCATCACCCTGATACCAAAACCAGACAAAGATGTCACAAAGAAAGAAAACTACAGGCCAATATCACTGATGAACATAGATGCAAAAATCCTCAACAAAATACTAGCAAACAGAATCCAACAGCACATTAAAAGGATCATACACCATGATCAAGTGGGGTTTATCCCAGGAATGCAAGGATTCTTCAATATACGCAAATCAATCAATGTGATACATCATATTAACAAACTGAAGGAGAAAAACCATATGATCATCTCAATAGATGCAGAGAAAGCTTTCGACAAAATTCAACACCCATTTATGATAAAAGCCCTGCAGAAAGTAGGCATAGAGGGAACTTTCCTCAACATAATAAAGGCCATATATGACAAACCCACAGCCAACATTGTCCTCAATGGTGAAAAACTGAAACCATTTCCACTAAGATCAGGAACAAGACAAGGTTGCCCACTCTCACCACTATTATTCAACATAGTTTTGGAAGTGTTAGCCACAGCAATCAGAGAAGACAAAGAAATAAAAGGAATCCAAATCGGAAAAGAAGAAGTAAAGCTGTCACTATTTGCAGATGACATGATACTATACATAGAGAATCCTAAAGATGCTACCAGAAAACTCCTAGAGCTAATCAATGAATTTGGTAAAGTAGCAGGATACAAAATTAATGCACAGAAATCTCTTGCATTTCTATACACTAATGACGAAAAATCTGAAAGTGAAATTAAGAAAACACTCCCATTTACCATTGCAACAAAAAGAATAAAATATCTAGGAATAAACCTACCTAAGGAGACAAAAGACCTGTATGCAGAAAATTATAAGACACTGATGAAAGAAATTAAAGATGATACAAATAGATGGAGAGATATACCATGTTCCTGGATTGGAAGAATCAACATTGTGAAAATGTCTCTACTACCCAAAGCAATCTACAGATTCAATGCAATCCCTATCAAACTACCACTGGCATTTTTCACAGAACTAGAACAAAAAATTTCACAATTTGTATGGAAACACAAAAGACCCCGAATAGCCAAAGCAATCTTGAGAACGAAAAATGGAGCTGGGGGAATCAGGCTCCCTGACTTCAGACTATATTACAAAGCTTCAGTAATCAAGACAGTTTGGTACTGGCACAAAAACAGAAATATAGATCAATGGAACAGGATAGAAAGCCCAGAGATAAACCCACACACATATGGGCACCTTATTTTTGATAAAGGAGGCAAGCATATACAGTGGAGAAAAGACAGCCTCTTCAATAAGTGGTGCTGGGAAAATTGGACAGGTACATGTAAAAGTATGAAAATAGAACACTCCCTGACACCATGCACAAAAATAAACTCAAAATGGATTAAAGACCTAAGTGTAAGGGCAGACACTATCAAACTCTTAGAGGAAAACATAGGCAGAACACTCTATGACATACATCACAGCAAGATTCTTATTGACCCAGCTCCCAGAGAAATGGAAATAAGAACACAAATAAACAAATGGGACCTAATGAAACTTAAAAGCTTTTGCACAGAAAAGGAAACCATAAACAAGACCAAAAGACAACCATCAGAATGGGAGAAAATATTTGCAAATGAAGCAACTGACAAAGGATTAATCTCCAAGATTTACAAGCAGCTCATGCAGCTCAATAACAAAAAAACGAACAACCCAATCCAAAAATGGGCCGAAGACCTAAATAGACATTTCTCCAAAGAAGATATACAGATGGCCTACAGACACATGAAAGAATGCTCAACATCATTAATCATTAGAGAAATGCAAATCAAAACTACAATGAGATATCATCTCACACCGGTCAGAATGGCCATCATCAAAAAATCTAGAAACAATAAATGCTGGAGAGGGTGTGGAGGAAAGGGAACACTCTTGCACTGTTGGTGGGAATGTAAATTGATACAGCCACTATGGAGAACAGTATGGAGGTTCCTTAAAAAACTACAAATAGAACTACCATACGACCCAGCAATCCCACTACTGGGCATATACCCTGAGAAAACCATAGGTCAAAAAGAGTCATGTACCAAAATGTTCATTGCAGCTCTATTTACAATAGCCAGGACATGGAAGCAATCTAAATGTCCATCGACAGATGAATGGATAAAGAAGATGTGGCACATATATACAATGGAATATTACTCAGCCATAAAAAGAAATGAAATGGAGGTATTTGTAATGAGGTGGATGGAGTTAGAGTCTGTCATACAGAGTGAAGTAAGTCAGAAAGAGAAAAACAAATACAGTATGCTAACACATATATACGGAATCTAAGGGGAAAAAAAAAAAAAAAAAGGCCATGAAGAACCTAGTGGCAAGACGGGAATAAAGACACAGACCTACTAGAGAATGGACTTGAGGATATGGGGAGGGGGTGGGGTGAGATGTGACAGGGTAAGAGAGTGTCATGGACATATATACACTACCAAATGTAAAATAGATAACTAGTGGGAAGCAGCCGCATAGCACAGGGAGATCAGCTCGGTGCTTTGTGACCATCTAGAGGGATGGGATGGGGAGGGTGGGAGGGAGGGAGATGCAAGAGGGAAGAGAAATGGGAACATATTGTATATGTATAAGTGATTCACTTTGTTATAAAGCAGAAGCTAACACACCATTGTAAGGCAATTATACTTCAATAAAGATGTTTAAAAAAAAAAAAAAAAAAAAAAAAAAAAAAAAGAACATATGAATGCTCAACAGCTCCTGAAAAGAAAAAAAATTCTAGCAACATGAGGCGTCAGTCCTCCATGGCAGTGCTTGGCTGCTGCTGAGAAGCTGCCCCCAGGATGAAGCTATGCTATCCCGCTGGCACTGTCAACGTCCTTCCCTATGAGTCCCCCTGGCCCTCTTCGCTTTGCCTGCCAGGCCCACGTCAGCGTATGAGTTGACCTCCTACCCTGGATCCTGGAGAGGTCAGCATCCTTTAATCCCTCCTTGGCTTATAAGCTTCATGCAGAAGCCAGCCTGCTTCTTCCCACTAAACTTTCAATACTTGCTTATTGCCAGCATCATTAAGTCCATTCTGGTCCCCCTCTCCTGATGCCTCCCAGGTTGTTTCTGTCATTTTTTCATTGTGCAGCTAAACAGCCAGCACCTGCACCAAGACCGTGTGGATGAAAACTCCACTCTGGTCAGTACCTTAATATTCCGGTTGTCCAGGCCCTTCGTGTACTCGTCAAACTCCACCCCAACTGTGAAATCCAAGTTATAGTTTCGGAACGTGCTGTTGGTTTTCGTCTTGAACTTATCACCGTCCTGCTCAATGATCTTCGTCTGAGCCAGATGGATGGCGATCTTGCGGGTGGCAAAATCAATATCTGTTGGCAAAGGGAGTTGTGGAGGTTATGATGTGCTCAGCCAGACTCATTCATTTCTTTAACAAGGCCAAACACTCAGGACCAGAGATGCAGATTTCAGGCCGGCCACATTCTTCGCTCAAGTGGGAAACGAGAGCTGTCTTGCACATGGCCAGTTTGGGCATCTCAGTCAACTGTCGGGAAACCCAGGGTCCTTGGGCATCTCCTCAGGAGCCCTGATGGGAGGGGAGGTAGCACCCCTGAGCTGCAACTCCCCAGTGTGCGTGTGTGCACACCCATGCACACGTACACGTATACACACACACACATGCCTACATATACACACGCACATGCCCCTGCCCTCACAGCAGCTCCCTTCTATCTATTTGACATATTGGTTTCCTTCTAAGAGTTTGCTGAACAGAAGACTTCATGGTTTAAAAGGAAAAAGACTGTTTAAAAATAACGAGTCTAGATCCTGGGTAGAGATGGATCTTTTGTTCATGCCCACTGAAGGGAAGAATACCTACAAACTTCCATTTTTACAGCAGATCTGGGGGATGTTCTGCCTCAGTCATGGCCCCAGCACAGCTTAGGCATATTTCAGACACTTAATAAACACTTGCTCAGAGATTCCTTTTGTTGTTTTTAAGGAAAAGATGAATAATTGTTTATATTTTTATTATGAAAGATTTCAAACAAACCAAAGTAGAGGGGAGAGTACAAGGAACCCGGCACACCCATCACGCAGATTCAACAATTGTCAAGGTTTTGCTGCATCTACTCCATGTACATCTTTTTTTTGCCTTGATATTTTAAAGAAAGTCTTATTCATTTCTTAGAGACCATTTGTAAGTAAAAGGGAGCATGCCCTTCAAGAGAGTGTTTCATTTCCTAAGCTTTACATTCTACGGTAAGAAGCTAAGTGCTGAGCCCACCTCCTGCTAACCTCTGATCGTGCATAAAATGTCACCCAAGCCAAAACGTCACTGTCTTATAGAAATGATATAGAAACAGGATAATACTGGAACTGCTAAATTTCTACGCTTGTTACAAACATCATTAAGCTTTCTATCTCTAGCCAAAGCTTTGACCTCCTTTACGCCTGTGAATTCTCCAGATGTCTTCAGATGCCAATATAAATCTTTAATTATTTTTTTAAGAAAGTTTACCTGGAAGATTTCGAAAAACACTGAGATTGATTCGCTCATAACTCAAGGTAATAATGACTTCAAGAGTAAGAACAGTTCAGATTCACTGAGTGCTGTTTCTCTGAGAATTCCAGCCTCATCTCTATAGTAGTAGGTGATTAAACTTCACACTGTGTGCTACCTGGTGGGGGATAAATACTAGTGTGCCCATGAGTGAGACCAGCAGTTACCAACAGTTCATAGAGCTGCTTTCAGTTCAGAGGATGAACGTCTCCGATGGTCGCATCTCCACCCCTTCCGCTGTCCTGCCCTGGTAGCCAAGCATCACTTCCCTCACCCTCTTTCCCCATTTCACTTCTGACACATTTCTTCCTGAATCCCTCTTTGGTCATTATCCCATTCCTTCTCCTAAAGGACCAAGAAGAAGAGGTCCAAGCTGGATGCTTGGACCACAGCAGAATCCAGGAAGGACCTTGGCTGGTCTTTTGGATTCTAAATTGTATAAAGTCAGCTTTTATCCTAAGGGAATAATTTCAAGTAATAACAGGCAACCCAGAAGGTAAAAGGACTATATACCTGTATCCTAAGTTGAAAAGAGAAATAGGTTCAAGTTGGCCTGAGCTGGTGTATGAATGCCAGTGCTTTGCTCAACTACTGTTCACTACTATTGGTTGAGAACTTGCCCGGTCTAAGAATTCACCAATGGCTGCCCATCAGGATCACCTGGGAAGATGTAAAAACTACAGATTTCTGGGCCTCATCTCAGACCCTGAATCTCTGAGTGGTTTTAAACCTTGGATTTCCTCTCAGGGGGCTGTTTGGAGAAAGACTTCAATGGTTTAAGAAATTTGAAAGCTACTGTTTAAGCACCTACCCCTCATGAGGTAGGAAAAGTCAAGGCCGGGCCCGAGCACAGCCTCCTCGTGCATAGGTGTTAGGGAGAAGGCAAAGCACCTCCTTGTTTTGCACTTAATGAGGCCACCACACATGGAGGAATGGCATCCAAAACAGAAACTTTGTAGCATCTGAGCAAGAAACTCTGCCCATGAAAACCGTGGAGCCTGCGCAATAAAAATACACAGGTTGCTGATGACTGGATGAAAGACAAAGGAGCCCACTGGCGGACTCCTCGTTCTTGCCGTCAACAACACTTCTCAGCCCGACACATGCACAGAGGGGGTCTCAAGTCGCCCTCTAGTAACCCTGGCCGTATTGTAATATCATTAGCACTGCCGTTTTGACCCCATCCCCACCCCTGTGGGTTTCGCTTAGGTGCTCAGGGGAAGGATTCAAAATGGTGCCTGGTGGAAGTCCAAATAAGGAACTGCCGATGACACGATCATAGGGGAGGAAAAGGGAGTCACCCTCATCTAAGCCGCAGAAGATTAACCCCATATTAACAACCTAAGCTGCCCCTACTGCGTGCCCCTCACTCCCAAGGACGCCCCACTCTTCTCCTTCGAGTGTGTAACTTTTGCTGCTGCCCTAAATAAACTGCTTCTTTATGTGCTCTCCCACACACACTGTGCTTCTAATAAACTCTGTGCCTGCTTTACAATCTTGGTCTCTTTGTTGAATTCTTTCCTCAAAGAAGACAAGGACTGAGGTCCTTTTGCTCCCCAAAATCCCTCATGGCATAGGCGATGACGTGGAGGCCCAGAGAGGTTAAGTGACTTGTCTAAGATTACACGGTTGGAAAGCAATCACAAGGGTTAGATTATTGGATGGATGTGTGGAAGATCAAGTTGGGAGGTGAAAACAGAGATTCTGAGTTTAGGTAACCAAGGTAGAAGCAGAGAAGTAAAGAATTTTATGGGGGGAACTTAGGAGCTAAGTTTTAGGTAAGGTGGCTCTGGGGGCCATGCTGTGTGGACCTTTGGTAGTATTTGGGGTGATAGTTAAGACATGCCTTGGAACCAACCAGGAATGCTGTCCCATAGTGGAACCTCCCTTGGGACGCTTCACTCACTTCATTCTCCCAAGAAACCCACGAGATAAGTACTATATTATTCTCCATTTTACCAGTGAAGAACCTGGCTCAGAGAGGCTGTGTCACTTGCCCTCGATTATATAGTGAGGAAGCAATAGAGGTGGTAATTGAACCCAGGATGGCCTGGCTCCAGGACCAGCACCGTGCTCCACAAGCTCTGGGCTGGCCCGTCCCATCACGTCAGACCACGCCAGTTTGTGCACTTCCAGTGGCTGCCCAAGATACCAGTAACTTGTGACTCTACGTTTCCCCTGGAGCCACAGGGGCTTCTGGATCCAGCTGGATGAGCCCTCCCTGTTTGGGGCAGCTTATGTTCCCCAGGGCTCAGGTACACTGCCCCCACCAGACAGCAGTTGTTTTCTAGGCTTAGAGCTCTACAAGAATTCGGAGCTGGAGCAACCACGTTCCAAAGCTGGACATTTTCTGATAGCTTCAGCTTTGCGTCATATGAATGTACCTGGGCATGTCCAAGCCACACAGCCTGCAGGCCCCAGGGCATAGGGGTAGATAAATGCTCTCTCTGCTGCTGTGAACCCTCCTAGGCATCTAGGCCAACATTCATAGAGCCCAGGGTTCCCCACTGTATTTGCCATGGACTCAACCCATAAAAGACTGGTGGTCAAAAAAATTGTTTAAAGGGGAGCTCATGATCAGCTAAGTTTGAGAAATGAGCAATTAAAACCAAGACAGGCTGGATGCTTTCTATACTGAAGAATTTCACAGAGACTTTAATCTGGGAAAAATGCTGTGTAACTCCAAGAGCAGGACAGAAGATGCAGCCTTTCCCAATCTTAGGTGGCTGTAGAATCCTCTGTGGTGGGATCTCCAGCTGGCCAGGGTTCCCCAGAACATAATACAGGAAGGGTTGACAAAACCCTTTCTGAGGCATTTATCTCTGTCACCTGGTCCCTGCAATTATGGTAATAACCCTTGTTTAATTTTTCTCCCTTTAAGGCAACTGCTGGCCTGTTTGGAAAGGAGAAGACTAGACAGGACCAAGTGGTCAACTATTTCTGACTTCAAAATGAATCCTTCCTTAAAACTGCTAAAAGCCACAAAAGAATGTTTTCTGCATTCTAGTCGGTATAAACACGTGCTTGTGCTAGGCAGGGGCTAACGTGTTACACTCCAATTCATGTTTCTCTCCTTCTGCCCCAGAAACACAGCCTAATGAGCCAGGTGACATCTAACTTCAGCTCCATCGCTGGACACTAGGGTCCAGATCTGGAAGCAGCAGAGAGCAGTAGCTATAAGTAGAGTTATTACTAATTGCATCCGGCTATTTTGAGGCTTAAATATGATGGTGTTTGTGAAGAGATCTGCCCAGTGGCTGGTGGCTTGTGGTAATGGCCCCATAAATGGTAGCTGCTGGCACCATCATAATCAACTCCCTGATCTCATAAGCTGGTTTCCTCAGAGCCCTTTGCATTTTTCCAGATACTCCCTGCACATCTGGTCCCTGAATCCCTGCCCCTCTCCTTCCAGCCCCAGCCTTGCCTGCTTTAGCATGTTCTCTTCCTTCTTGCCTCCTTCCTCACCTGCTTTCCAGGCCCAGGGTTTAACCCGCAGGAGGTACTACCTGGCATTTTCCTCTTTTTCATGGGGTTCATTATTTTTTTCTCCAAAGTCTCAGCTCTGTGAGGACAAGGATGATTTGTCTCTTTGCTCCCGTGTCCCCATAGAACCAGGCCCAGGGCTGGGCACGCAGTAGGAGCTCAAGAGATACTTATGGTCTGGTTAACGTGGGCACCGTGGTCTAGGACGGTGGTTCTCAAAGTGAGGCCCCTGGGCTGGCAGCAACCACAGCACGTGGAACCCTCTTAGAAATGTAAATTCTGGGATCCACCCTAGACCTACAGGGGATTGGGCCCCTCTTGTTTTTACAAGCCTTCCAAGCGATTCTGTGCATGCCAAAGTTTAGAACTTCTGGCATAAAAGAGTGAGGGTCAGATCCAGGCATAAATCCTGTCTCTGATCTCCCAGCTATGTGACCTCAGAGAAGTCACTTTCCCTTTCTGAGCCTCAGTTTCTCACAGTAAAATGGGGGAAAGAAAGCTTATCTCATAGGGTTATTTATGGAAGGATTCAGTTAAAATGATGGCAAAAATGCTTCACACAGTGCCGAGGAGCTGGTGGGTATTTGATGCACATTGGCCTCCACTCCTTGGCCTTTTCCACTCTGGTCGAACAGTGGTCAGATCGGCATTCAGTCCAGAGTGAAATATTCAGCTCATGTTTATGCATCTCCACAGCCATCTGCCACTCAATGGAGCCCAAGTGTCCTGGGCTCTGAAGAAACAGTCAGAATGGTGGCTGTGAAGGAGGGTGGCCTCCCTCCCTCACAGCCCTGGCCTGTCACATGGGCGTTTAATCCAGCCTGGCCAAACCTTTGTTTGCATGGACTGGTTTCCTCATTCCATAGGTTGGCCAAAGGGTAGAAACGACTTTAGTTCCTGCTCTAGCCCTCTGTGCTGAGTGAGGAGGAGTTTCGGCTGTGCTAAACCATGCTGGAGCCACAGTTAGGAGATGAGGAAAGAAAACCACAGGTCATGTGCTAACCAGATGAAACGGAGGGGAGGGCACCAGGCAAAACTGCAGTTGACCCTTGAAAGACACCGGTTTGAACTGCACGGGTCCACTTACACGTGGATTTTTTTCAATAGTAATTACAGAACTACACCATCTGTGGTTGGTTAAATCCACGGATGCAGAACCATGGATATGGAGGAACTACATATATACGGAGGGCCAACCATAAGTTACACGCAGAGTTTTGACTGCACGGAGAGCAGGGCCCCTAACACACCGCTGCTGCCTCCGCCCCCCCTGTTGTTCAAGGGTCAACTGTACTAAGGAAGAATTGGGAATTACAGAGAAATTTAGAAGTCTAAATTTAAGTGGTCTTCAGAGAGCAAGTCTATTTTCACTCCACAGATGTGGAAATCAAAGCCCAGAGAATTTAAGTGGCTGGTTCAGAGTTGCCCAGCTAGGACAGGGCTCCTGACACTTTGCCTACAAACACATTCTGTTTATCGCTCACAACTAAAACACATTCTGTTTAAGCCTCCTCAAATGGAAATTATTGCTTGTCCCTGGTTGCCCAGAGAGGTAGATCACAGCTAAAAATGTTTACTGCCAAGAGAACAGGTTTGTCCTGGAAACACCACCCCCAGTCAGTCTTTCCAACCAGAGCCGGAGAACCTTATTAGGGGCTCTATGCAAATTGAATCAAACATTGCTTCTTCTCTGGGTTGAAAAATGGCTTGGCCTCTTGGCTACCCTTCACCGTGTGTGCAGGCTAGTTAATCATGTCACCTCTGTTCCATCCCGGGGAAGGGAGGCAAACATTCTGTTGGTGGATTTGTGATATTTCTAATCAAAAGGAAACGTTTAACTGCAGCTGTAGAATACACAGGCATACACACACAGATTACAAAAACACTTACTCTTTGTACTTTGCAGGGAAAATTATTTTCCTGGTATGGTATTTGAACACCAGGGTTATCAAATATGTTTCATCTGCTTTTCTGGATTAAAGGTATCTCCGAGCCTGATTTATAGCCAGGTGAAATGAATTTCTATCTCAGAGGAAAACGTCCAAAGGCAAGCTATTTCTGAATAATATATATGGCTTATAGCTGCTGCAGAAGAAAAAAAAAAAAACCACTGAAGTGACTTTATTAAAGCATACTTTTCATAACTGCATTTTGAACAATGCAGGCCATAAAGTTGAAATATGAGTATGCTACTCAACATTAAAATGCTTTGTAATATGCTTGTGGAAAAAGCTAAAGTTGTAGGCTAAAAGAGCAGACGCGATTTGTAAATTAAAGAGCAGAGATGCACACATTTTCATCATATGAAATCTGAAACCCATTCTCAGTGCAGCTTCCATGGGCTTCGAACCTGAACTCCTTAATTCACAAATCCTCAGCACTCAGGCATTGTGAGAAGCAGAGTGGAAGAGCAATCTTCTCCGTCTTTCCATGCCATTTCCTCCTCCAGATAATCCACGGAAAGAGGAACTGTCCTTGCCCCTTCCTGCCTCCTTCTCTCTTACCCTCAGGGACACCTCCAAAGGCATTCAGACCCTTCCCTAGCCAGCAGAGGCAGGCTGGAGACCCTGGGGTGCCTCCCTGCTCCCCTTGTACTTTTCACCTCCCCCCCCCATAGTCTAGTCTGCACCGTTGGGATGGGGGTCGGGGAGGAGAAGCTGACACTACACGCCAGGGGAGACGCATAGGAAGGGACCAAACTTATCTTCACCTGGGCTTTTCCCACCTACAGCACTGTCCCTGTTTGAAAGTCCAACCAGATGCCACACAAGTAAAGTCTTTGGCCAGTGTCTAACTTTATTGACTTGTGAACACTGACAGGAATCCAAATGCCGTGAAATTAACTCCTCGTTGGGTCATCAGACGTTCATTCATTCATTCATTCATTCATGTATTCATTCATTCATTCCTACCCAGGGACTCCGAGTGACTCTCTTGCAATGTATCTGAGGGTCCTGCCTGCCTGCTTCGGAGGTCCCCATCCTGATGAACTTTGCTCAGCACGAAGCTCCCCCTCCCCTAACCCCACACTGAGCACCTGCACCTGGAACCGAGCTATGGCAAGTGCTTGGGGGTTAGAAGCAGGCAGACCAGGCTCCTCTCTGAGCAACACCAATTTCCAGCCACAAGTGATCCCAGGAACGTTCCTCCACTTCTCTGACCTTCAGATTCCTCACTCCTTAAAATGGCAAGCATTCCTTTGGCTTTATCCCGGACTCTACCCTAAGCTCTAGATCTTACATCAACATGCCAATTTTAATACTCCACTTCGATGTGTAATGGGCATCTGTAATCAAAAGATGTAAATCAGAATTCTTAATGCATTCCCC
This sequence comes from Balaenoptera physalus, assembly GCF_965194825.1. NCBI lineage: Eukaryota > Metazoa > Chordata > Mammalia > Artiodactyla > Balaenopteridae > Balaenoptera > Balaenoptera physalus. The sequence continues at coordinate 22,328,441 of NC_138891.1, forward strand.
CCTACCCGGCACCCCTGTCCAAACTCACTCCCCGCCATGTCTTCCCCATGTCAGCTGATAGGGTCACAGCCTTCCCAGCTATTCAGGCCTAAGCCTGGGGGCTGTCTTCATTTCTTCCATTTCCTCTCACTTCATTTTTATCTGCAAGCCCTGTCAGCTTTACCACCAAAATATACACTGAATCTGTCCTCTCTTCTCCAGCCCTGGGCACCGCCCTAAACCAACCATCATCATTTCTTGCCTGAACAACCCAGAAGCTTCCTTAATGGGCCTCCGTGTTTCTAGTCTTGCCCTCTTGTGATTCATTCTTCAAGCTGTAGTCATAGCGAACCTTAAAGAATATGAATAAGATGGATTAAGTCTGCCCATCATAAGGTCTGACCTACCCCTGGGCTCACCACACACCCAGCACACCAGCCTTTGCTGTGCCCTGTGCCCGGAACAACACTTCTCAGCATCCAAGCCTCGGCTCCAATGTCACCCCCTCAGACAAACTTCCCTGACCACCCATCACTCTCCACCCAAGAATTCCTTTTTATTTTCTTTAAAGCACTTACCACTACCCAAATAGTCTTAAACTATTACCCTCTCTCTCTCCCACTAGCGTGCCCACTCCACAAGGGCAGGGAACTTGTTGCCTCATTTACCACCGCTTCACCGATGCCTAGAGCTCTTCCTGGCGTGTCATAGGTGCTCAAGGCATTTGTTGAAACTGAATTAATTAAATGACATAATGTATAGAGAGCTCACGCTGGCACGATGCTTATCATGGCATGAGAATGGCTTGTACATGTGCTCACCTCTGATGTTACACTTTGGATCCCTACAGTCAGGACAGGCTTTTGAACACTGTGGGTAATCAGGAAAGATTTCCTGGCAAAGACCACTCAGGTGGCAGCTGCTTGACTTCAGCCTCTAAGGCTACCGCTTTCCTGGTAGAATTTTCCAGAGACCCAGTAGGACTTTTTGCAGTAGCCACTGCTCTTTTAAATCTGTACATGTTGATTTCAATGAAAAGATGCTCTTCATAGAAGATGACCTTCACCTTCTTTTGTGAATTAAGAGAAGAACTGGATTTTTCCTAATGGTTACAATTTATTGAACAAAGATTTCCTAAAATATGTCTAAGTTAAACGTTAACTGACTACTTTTATTTTTATTTACTTATCTATTTATTTATTTATGGCTGTGCTGGGTCTTCGTTGCTGCGCGCGGGCTTTCTCTAGTTGCGGCGAGCGGGGGCTACTCTTGGTTGTGGTGCGCGGGCTTCTCATTGCGGTGGCTTCTCTTGTTACAGAGTGCGGGCTTCAGTAGTTGTGGCGCACGGGCTCAGTAGTTGTGGCTCACGGGCCTAGTTGCCCCTCGGCATGTGGGATCTTCCTGGAACAGGGATCAAACCCGTGTCCCCTGCATTGGCAGGCGGATTCTTAACCACTGGGCCACCAGGGAAGCCTCTGAGTACTTTTAGAACAGATGCCTTCCATTATACATGCCTGTCTTCCTGATTAAAGTTACATGGTGGGGTTTTATTTCTTAGGCTCACCCCCCGCTTCTTCTCCACTTAGTTACCAAATCTAGTCAGTTTCCTGCTATGGACAACCCCTTGGACACCCTCCTTGGCACTGCTCTCACATCTCCCCAGGACGACTGCAACCACTTCCTCCTTCAGTTCTCTGACTGTCTCTGCTGATCTATTCACGCCCTGGCTGTCAGGGTGCTCATGGCCCTTCTCTCCTCTGTACACAGTTCTTCCCAGGACCCTCTCCTTACCTGATGTCCTTGGGTGATGATCACACATGGTGTCACACCTCTTCAAGATCCAGCCCTGGTACCTTTCTGACTCTTCTTACCCCTGTGCCCGCCCTTGCACTTCACCCCCTGGTAATAAGCCTCCTGCTTCCTTTGGCCACCCACATCCTCATCAGCCTGACCTTGGCACGTGCTCATAGGTCCAGACCCGACTCTATCCTTGCGTGGAGCACTCCTCTCCTTCCTTCAAAACCCCACCCAGAAGTACTCAGGAAGCCTTCAATGATCCACCTATTGTAGCTCCCTCCACCCTCACTGCCACACACACTGTTTTAAAAAATTATGTACATTTCAGGTGTACAGCATCATAATTCAACATCTGTATAGACCGCAGAGTGATCACCACCACAAGTCTAGGTACCATCCATCACCATACAGCACACACACTTCCGGTCACCATTGTTCTATTGTCACTATAGCCCTTTCAGGCCCAAGGGACAGAATCACCCACTGTCCCATCTGTGGCAGACTATACTTTCTTTAATGGCTGCAACAACACCACCTCTCATCCTACAGGCTGGTCTTACAATATGATTTTGACATTTTGAGAGGCTGGGTCTATGTACCTTCCCCTTGAATGTGGGTGGGCTCATGACTGCTTCAACCAATAGAATACAGCGGAAGTGATGCTGTGTGACTTCTGAGTCTGGGTTATAAAAGGTCATTCAGCCACTGCCTCCTGTCTCTTTAGACACAGCCAGAGTGCTATGAGGAAACGCAGGCCACATGGGTCACCACGTGTAGGTATCCACAGCCCCTTCTGAGGTCTCAGCAGCTGGCCAGCACCAACTGCCAGACACAGGAGCCAGAAGCCTTTGAGATGGCTCTGGCCCCAGCCACTGTCCTACTGCAATGGAATGAGCGCCTCCTAGCAAGAACCCCCTATGTGAACCTGGTCAGCTCCCATAACTATGAGAGACAATGATAAAATCACTGTATAATAAAATCAAGCCACCACATTTTGGGGGTGATTTATCACACTATAATAGAGAACAGGAATGCAATTTGTACACAGCTATAGCTTGACTGTACCAGTTTGAGCTCCTTGAGAACAGAGGCTGGGCCCGGGCCTGCTGCAGATGGCACCGTCCTTGGCTTCCACGGGCGACGTCTAAAGCTTTGGTAAAGAAGCTGAATGATTCCCCATGTACGTGCTGTGCTGGTCTCACTCCAGGGCAGAGTGAATGGACTCTCCCCCAGCGTTCTTTCACAGCACGGGGACCTCACTTTGAGAGGTCTGCCCTTCAGATTGAAGACCACTCCTCCACTCCCCGACCCCCTGATCCAAGCTGAAGGTGGACCTCGGGGCATGACAGATTCCTCAGGGTAGAGGAGTTCATCAGCTGCTCTCCTCACTGTCAAGAAAGAGTCTAGGGCCTCAGGAAACACGAGGTCTAAGAAGGCAGGAGAGGAGGTACCATTGACCCTTGTCACCCATTCTCTGAACAGCGAATGGCTTTGAAAAATTGGGGCAAACACAAAGGTTGCCCTGGCGTGTCATTGCTGAGGCTGGCAGCCAGGTCATGTGGGGAGGCTGCGGGTGGAGTGAGTCACCAACCGGGAACAAAGACAGTTTGTCCCCAGACCCACCTCTCGACAGGAGTATCTCCTTCCTAGGGAACCAGCCGCCAGGCCCACAGAGAAAACCGACTCCCTGGTGCTAGGGATTAACATCTAAGAAAGAGACAGCTCTTTGGCAGGGAATGGAGTTATACTTAGTGATATTTCCATATCTGGGGATTTGGGAGGATCTCCACATATGCTCTTCCCAAATGCGAAGGGCCTCGCGCTCAAAAGGGCAAGAAGGCAAGCTTCACTGACTTGTCAGTGTTGGGAAAGCAACCCCTGTCTTTTGAGGTGGATGTGGAGGAAATTGTACAGATCTGCTGGGTTGAGTTTTGGTTTTTTTTTTTTTGGCCACACCGCATGGCATAGTTCCCTGATCAGGGATTGAACCCACGTACCCTGTATTGAAAGCGTGGAGTCTTAACCCCTGGACCACCAGGGAAGTCCCTGCTGGGTTGCTTTCAGCAGATTCAGTTGTGGGAGGCAGCCCCACCCGGCTGCTTCTGGCTGAGCCCTTGAGACCTGTCTCCAGTCACTGCCAGTGCCTGTCTGCCCCACTTGTGTCCCCATGGGCAGGTGAGAGGGGTCAGGTGTCCCATCTCCACGGTGGGAAGGTGACTCTGGCTGAGTCGCTTCTGCACAGAGCCTCATGGATTCAAGCTGGGGCAAGCTCCTGGGATACTGTAGGCCGTCAGCAGCTGGGTAAACCGAGGCACCAAGCACATGCACATTCTGGGTTTACCTAGTACCACCCCCTATGGTGTTAACCTCCATCAGGAAAGTGGGAGCCCACCCCTCTCCACTGCAGAGACTCATACAAAGAGGTCAACCCGTTTGCTCATTAGAGTGAAATTAATGTAGTTAAGATGTTGAATTGGAAGTCATGACTGTAACTCTAAGAGATAAGAGGTGTCCGATACCAAGGAGAACTGGAAAGGCCACTCCCTCCAAAACCTCCTGGACAGAGACATCCAAACATCACATTCACGACCCACGAACCCCTCCCCCACAAGGAGGGTATAAGTGGGTGTGAAAGAGTCCAGAGGAAGGCTGCTTTTAGGAAGAGGATTTTTTGGACAGAGCTGACAGGGTGCCCTGCATCCTGGCATCCCCCAGAGGGAATAGGGGATGGTGACAGGAGTGCTTGCCTCTCACCTTAAGACTAGAAAGAGGGGCTCCAGGGGCCCACCCTGTACAGCCGAAAACTAAACCGAGACTCGATTTTGTACCTAAAGTCACCATAGGACTTTATATAATTTAAGAATAAGCAACAAAGGACACAAAATTGCTTTCTTATTATATTCCCTGAGTTGGGCTTGTCCAGCTTACTGCTGAAAGCTTGAAACCACCAAATAACCCTTGTTAAAGTACTTTCAATCATTCAAAACAACGACCAACATCATCTGGAGAAACAGGCAAGGCTGGTGTTATTTCTCTATCTGGTGGATGAGGAGATTGGTTCAGAAAGATTAAAAAATTGGTCAAGGTCAGAGAGAAAGCCTCAGCTGGCCCACTGGTTTGGTTTCCTCCTCTGTATGATCTTGTTCAGAATTCTGGTTCTGAGCTCAGCTCCAGCCCATTTACTCACGTATGGAAACAGGATTCCATTTCTAGTCTCACTCAGGGTACTAAAAGCAGGGGCGACAGGGTTAAGGCTCTGATAGGGGGATTTTTGTCTCCTCCCTCCTCTCCCAAGTATATTGGTAACATTCTGTAGCCAGGAGGGTAAAAAAAGCTATCCAGTGTTGTAAACATGTCTAAAGTACATGAAGAAATTTCCAATCTCTGTAAATTGCAAAACATGTCACATGGGCTCTCCTTGTTTGTTGACACGGTGGAAGTGTCATCAAGCTAGAAGTGAATTGCACAGAAAAACCCACAATTCCCATTCTTGATGAGACTTCCCATCATCACATCCAAATTATTGGGCCTCAGACCGCACCCGCAGCCATTTTTTCTCATGCTTCACGTAGGGAAGTTCCAGCTGGGAACTCCCTATGCGGAGAGATCTAAAGCTAGAAAAGGTGATCAGGAGGTTATTGCAGAAATAAGGACAGACAGCCAGTGCTCCTTGCTGGGGCCTGGCCTATAATATCTGCCCCCAAAAGTGAGCTCCCCTCTGTGGGCCCACTTGCTCTGGTTTTGTGTGTTTTCTGCCAGCCCCACAAGAGATCCCACAGGAGAGTCATCTCAGGACACATGGTGATGGAGCCCCTGGCTTGGAGTCTAGTTCAGAAGTCAGGTGAGCAGTGAGTTGTTTGATGTATATGATGAAAGCCTTTCCTAGTGTGATTTTCTCTAGGCTGAGAGATTTGTTATCTACTCTTTTTCTGCTTCTCCACTACAAGATTAATAAAAGAGCAATGCAGGGGTCATTTGTGCATAATATCCGATCCAACTGGTTATCTAAGAGATGGGAATCACAAGGCAGGGGAGCTACTGCATTTTCCTCTCAAGTCTGGCTTTCCTCACATATGCATGTGTGTGTGTGTGTGTTTGTGTGTGTGTGTGTGTGTGTGTGTATGTGCCTCCTCCATTCAGTGAATCTTTTCTGTACGCCAAGCACATTCTAGACATAACCTCATTTATTATTGTTCCCAACTTGCCGATGAGGAATCTGAGCGTCAGAGAATGAGTATGACTTGCCTGATATTACACAGCTGGTAAGGAGCGAGGAACAAGGCTTGCACACAGGTCTGGGGAACTCCACAGTGGCACTGCCAGGAGGGCCAGACCACAGTCCTTCCAAAGTTGCCCTCCCTCTCCCTTTCCCACCTCCTCCCCATTTCCCACCTCCTCCCCCTTTCCCACCTCTGGCATCCCCCTTACCCAGGGCCTTCATGTAGCCTTCAAAGTTGTCGTTACTCTCCATCTCCCAGGTTCCACTGTGGTCCCTTGTCATGGTGGTGGCCTTTGGTTACCGTGGGTGTGTGCTGGATGGCAAGGAGCAGGCTTCAGGGCGAACGTGTTAGAATGAGCTACTTTTATAATCCAGTGGACCAGGTTTATGGCTTTGAAGATAACACGCTCAAAGGTCACAAGCACAGCCCAAAGGAACTTTCCTTTCCTTTGCAAAGTTCAGCAGGACCATGAGCAACCCATGCTCAAAACCTGACGTGTCCAGGCATGGGTGTCCTTGTGACCTCCAACATACACAAGGCCTGGAACAGCTCATTTTTGTCTGGCTGGGCTCCCACAGAGCTCCTGGCCCCATGCAGAATACTCTGTCCAGCAAACACCTAGTACCCACCCTACATGCACAACAGGCCATCAGCTCCCAGGCTTCAAACCTGGAGTCCCTCAACTGTGTAGCCAGAACTTCTGGCCTGGCTGGTAAAGTCAAGAAGATGGGAACCCATGCCTGTGGGCCTCTACTCTACTTTGTGCTGGGCAGGAGACACCCTTCATCTTGTTTTCTTACAAGAGCTCTGAGCTATGTTTAACCATCTCCATTTTACAGATGAGAAAGGCTCAAGGAGGTTAAATCACATGCCTAATAACTACTGGTCAGTGGCCGAACTGGGATTCAAACTCAGGCCTGTCTGGCTCCAAAGTTCTTTCTAAGGAAAAGAGTTTTGTTAAGACAGTGTGCTAAGTTCAGCTTGGAAAGGGCAGCTTGGGTTGGGGTTTGACTTGAGAACCTGATTCTCACTTGCTTCCCAGCTAGGTACCCTGAGAGCATCTACACAGTGGGGTTACTCAAGAAAAGCATTTTCTCAGAGCATGAATCTTCTAAAAGCAAGCAGGAACCAGAGGGAGGCCAGATGGAGGGCAGCAGGGTAGTGGGACTCTGCTTTAGGCCCCAGGAAAAAGCTGAAGATCACCTGACTAAGGTGAATCTCATGGCTGGCATTTGGACAAGGACTCCTGGTTCAGGACTGTTCTTCAAACTGGCTATCCCAGTGGGTCAGAAAATGGGTTGGCTTACTGCTCTGACACATGGTTCTGAGAATTGGGGCTTGAGCAGGGGATCCTACACTCTGAAGAATGGAGGTGTGGGCTGAGATAGATAAACCATGAGTCCCCAGTTTTAATCTTGACACTTTGAAGTTCTAATGTATATATCCTCGTGCTATGAAATCTAAGCAAATGGTTCTGCTGTGTGTGGTTTGAGAGGTATAAAATGACACATTTATTTTTCAGTAAATATACTGGAGTCAGAAAGACACACAGTAAAAATTGGCCCAGCTGTTGTCGAAAGGCCAATGTAGGATGAAAGGAAGAGGGGAGTAAAGGACAACGTCACTACAAATGGAAAATAAGTGAAGGCATCAGAAGTGGACAGATAGGGAGCCTTGGGCTTCATCCTTTGAAGTCCAGCCAGAATCTGCTGTAGGCTGAGCACTCAGCCTCCTGGGAGCTAGGTATTCCCCTCCAGGCTCAGATTCCGATTCCTACCTGAGTCCCCTGTAGGCCTCCCTTGCAAGAAAGTAACAATAAGCTGGCCATGTACGGGAGGAGACTGGGGACAAGAATGGGTTTGCCAGTTGCAAAAAGCCAGGGACTTGGGTTTTAATGGGCATGGGGGTGGGGGTGGGGGTCATTTACCCTGTGTAAGGCAGGAAGTTGAAACGGAGATGCTTGCATAAAGCCAAAATATTTGATGGACTAGTCCCTCAGTGAGAGTGTGGAATAGCCAAAATCTACCTCGAGACAACAAGAAAGTTTATTTGGCCTGGGTTCTATGTGAGTTAAAAAAAAAGGTTCTTCCCTGTTCTGACTCTGGTTTGGGGTTTGAATTTATGCTGCCTGGTAGTCAATATATTAAAATAAATGCAGTCTTGAGCTTGCAATACTTATAGGCTGCTGGAAAGAAGTAAATGTAAAAGCTGTCAGGAGGGACACACCTTCAACCCAGACCAACCAGAATTCTCTGTACAAAGCCATGCCAAATGTGAGCTCATAATCCAAAATTGCAAAACACACATGAAAATAATCCACCAAAAAGCGAGCACCAGCAGAAACATACAGTCCAATTAGACTTCCAAGAGCTTCAGATAATAAAAATTGTCAGATATAAACTATAAAATAAATATGTTAAAATTAAAGAAATTTAAAAGTACTTAAAAACATAAAAAAGGATAAAATGATTTTTTTAAAAGATAGATTAAAAATAACCAGAGAGTAGTAGAAATTTAAAAATATAGTCATTAAAAGTAAAAAGGTATTAGAGGAGTTAAACAGCTGATTGAACACAGCTGAGGAGAGAATTAGTAAATTGGAAGATAAAGTTAAGGAAATTACCCAGGATGTATATACCACAGAACACACTGGTGGAAATTTAGAACATCAAAATAAAATAAAATTCTAAAATCTTACAGAGAAAACAAAAACAACCATATAGATTACCTATAGAGAAACAATACAATAATCAAAATGATATCAGATGTCTCAACAACTCTGATGGAAGACAGTGATGGAACTATATCTTAGAGGCATAAGGGGAAATACTTTTGAATAAGAATTATTAACCCAGCCAACTTCATTAAAATATGAGGGTTTTAAAAACTAAAATAGTTTCACATATTATAGCCCCAAACTGGAAATAACCCAAACATCCATTGACAAGTTAATAAAAAAACAAATTGTGGTATATTCACACAATGGAATACTGCTCAACAGTAAAAGGAACAATCTCCTGATATATATAACAACATGGATGAATCTCAGACATTATGCTGAGGGACAGAAACTTGACACAAAAAATCACATACTGCATGTTTCCATTTATATGAAAGTCTAGAGAAAACCAAATCTCATCTGTAGTGATAATAAAATAGGCCAGTGGCTTGATGGGTATTGGAAGAGAAGGTGAAATAGGAAAGGGCACAAGGAATATTTCTTGGGGAGGTAAGATGGAAATGTTCTACAGTTGAGATGGTGGTTGTAAGAAAATTGCCAAAACTCAAACTCTACAATTGATATCTCTTCCTTTATATTGTATGTAAATTTTACGTAATGAAAATGAATAAAATTGTTCTTATTCATATATTCATTCATGATTGTTTATGTGAAAATATTTAGTTTCAACCCAAACTAAAATCCCTTATTATGCCCACGTGAGAAGTTAGCTGACTGACATGAAGTAAACATGTGCTAAGGAGGCTATAATTGTTGATTGACTAGATGTTTATAAGAAATATAGGTTTAAATGATGAACAACAAAATAAATGAAATTAAAAATTCTCTAGAAGGAATCAATAGCAGAATAACAGAGGCAGAAGACCAGATAAGTGACCTGGAAGATAAAATAATGGAAATAACTACCACAGAGCAGAATAAAGAACAAAGAATGCAAAGAATTGAGAACAGTCTCAGAGACCTCTGGGACAACATTAAATGTACCAACATTCGAATTATAGGGGTCCCAGAAGAAGAAGAGAAAAAGAAAGGGACTGAGAAAATATTTAAGGAGATTAGAGTTGAAAACTTTCCTAACATGGGAAAGGAAATAGTCAATCAAGTCCAGGAAGCGCAGAGAGTCCCACACAGGATAAATCCAAGGAGAAACACACCAAGACACATAATAATTAAACTATCAAAAATTCAATACAAAGAAAAAAAATTAAAATCAGCAAGGGAGAAACAACAAATAACATACAAGGGAATTCCCATAAGGTTAACAGCTGATCTTTCAGCAGAAACTTTGCAAGCCAGAAGGGAGTGGCAGGACATATTTAAAGTGATGAAAGGGAAAAACTTACAACCAAGATTACTCTACCCAGCAAGGATCTCATTCACATTCGATGGAGAAATTAAAACCTTTACAGACAAGCAAAAGCTAAGAGAATTCAGCACCACCAAACCAGCTTTACAACAAATGCTAATGGAACTTCTCTAGGCAGGAAACACAAGAGAAGGAAAAGACCTACAATAACAAACCCAAAACAATTAAGAAAATGGTAATAGGAACATACATATCCATAACTACCTTAAACGTAAATGGATTAAATGCTCCAGCCAAAAGACATAGACTGGCTGAATGGATACAAAAACAAGACCCATATATATGCTGTCTACAAGAGACCCGCTTCAGACCTAGGGACACATACAGACTGAAAGTGAGGGGATGGGAAAAGATATTCCATGCAAATGGAAATCAAAAGGAATCTGGAGTGGCAATTCTCATATCAGACAAAATAGACTTTAAAACAAAGACTATTACAAGAGACAAAGAAGGACACTACATAATGATCAAGGGATCAATCCAAGAAGAAGATATAACAATTGTAAATATTTATGCACCCAACATAGGAGCACCTCAATACATAAGGCAAATGCTAACAGCCATAATAGGGTAAATCGACAGTAACACAATCATGGTAGTGGACTTTAACACCCCACTTTCACCAATGGACAGATCATCCAAAATGAAAATAAATAAGGAAATACAAGCTTTAAATGATACATTAAACAAGATGGACTTAATTGATATTTATAGGACATTGCATCCAAAAACAACAGAATACACTTTCTTCTCAAGTGCTCATAGAACATTCTCCAGGATAGATCATATCTTGAGTCAAAAATCAAGCCTTGGTAAATTTAAGAAAATTGAAATCATATCAAGTATCTTTTCTGACCACAACACTATGAGACTAGATATCAGTTACAGGAAAAAATCTGTAAACAATACAAACACATGGAGGCTAAACAATACACTACTAAATAACCAAGAGATCACTGAGGAAATCAAAGAGGAAATCAAAAAACACCTAGAAACAAATGACGATGAAAACATGACCACCCAAAACTTATGGGATGCAGCAAAAGCAGTTCTAAGCAGGAAGTTTATAGCAATACAATCCTACCTCAAGAAACAAGAAACATCTCAAATAAATAACCTAAACTTACACCTAAATCAATTAGAGAAAGAAGAACAACAACAAAAGAAAAAAACAAAGTTAACAGAAGAAATCATAAAGATCAGTTCAGAAACAAATGAAAAAGAAATGAAGAAAACGACAGCAAAGATCAATAAAACTAAAAGCTGGTTCTTTGAGAAGATGACCAAAATTGATAAACCATTAGCCAGACTCATCAAGAAAAAAAAGGAGAAGACTCAAATCAGTATATTTAGAAATGAAAAAGGAGAAGTAACAACTGATGCTGCAGAAATACAAAGGATCATGAGAGATTACTACAAGCAACTATATGCCAATAAATTGGACAACATGGAAGAAATGGACAGATTCTTAGAAAAGCACAACCTTCCAAGACTGAACCAGGAAGAAATAGAAAATATAAACAGACCAATCACAAGCACTGAAGTTGACACTGTGATTAAAAATCTTCCAACAAACAAAAGCCCAGGACCAGATGGCTTCACAGGTGAATTCTATCAAACATTTAGAGAAGAGCTAACACCTATCCTTCTCAAACTCTTCCAAAATATTGCAGAGGGAGGAACACTCCCAAACTCATTCTACGAGGCCACCATCACCCTGATACCAAAACCAGACAAAGATGTCACAAAGAAAGAAAACTACAGGCCAATATCACTGATAAATACAGATGTAAAAATCCTCAACAAAGTACTAGCAAAGAGAATCCAACAGCACATTAAAAGGATCATACACCATGATCAAGTGAGGATTATCCCAGGAATGCAAGGATTCTTCAGTATACGCAAATCAATCAAAGTGATACAGCATATTAACAAACTGAAGGAGAAAAACGATATGATCATCTCAATAGATGCAGAAAAAGCTTTCAACAAGATTCAACACCTGTTTATGATAAAAACCCTCCAGAAAGTAGGCATAGTGGGAACCTACCTCAACATAATAAAGGCCATATATGGCAAACCCAGAGCCAACATTGTCCTCAATGGTGAAAAATGGAAACCATTTCCTCTAAGATAAGGAATAAGACAAGGTTGTCCACTCTCACCACTATTACTTAACATAGTTTTGGAAGTTTTAGCCACAGCAATCAGAGAAGAAAAAGAAATAAAAGGAATCCAAATCGGAAAAGAAGAAGTAAAACTGTCACTGTTTGCAGATGACATGATACTATACACAGAGAATCCTAAAGATGCTTCCAGAAAACTACTAGAGCTAATCAAAGAATTTGGTAAAGTAGCAGGATACAAAATTAATGCACAGAAATCTCCTGCATTCCTATACACTAATGATGAAAAATCTGAAAGAGAAATTAAGGAAACACTCCCATTTACCACTGCAACAAAAAGAATAAAATACTTAGGAATAAACCTACCTAGGGAGACAAAGGACCTGTATGCAGAAAACTGTAAGACACTGATGAAAGAAATTAAAGATGATACAAACAGATGGAGAGATATACCATGTTCTTGGATTGGAAGAATCAACATTGTGAAAATGACTTTACTACCCAAAGCAATCTACAGATTCAATGCAATCCCTATCAAACTACCAATGGCATTTTTCACAGAACTAGAACAAAAAACTTCACAATTTGTATGGAAACACAAAAGACCCTGAATAGTCAAAACAATCTTGAGAAAGAAAAACGGAGCTGGAGGAGTCAGGTTCCTGACTTCAGACTATATACAAAGGTACAGTAATCAAGATAGTATGGTACTGGCATGAAAACAGAAATATAGATCAATGGAACAGGATAGAAAGCCCAAAGATAAACCCACGCACATATGGTCACCATACCTTTGATAAAGGAGGCAAAGGTATACAATGGAGGAAAGACAGCCTCTTCAATAAGTGGTGCTGGGAAAGCTGGACAGCTATACAAAAGAATGAAATTAGAACACTTTCTAACACCGTATACAAAAATAAACTCAAAATGTATTAAAGACCTAAATGTAAGGCCAGATACTATAAAACTCTTAGAAGAAAACAGAGGCAGAAAAGTCTATGACATAAATCACAGCAAGATCCTTTTTGACACACCTCCTAGAGAAATGGAAATAAAAACAAAAATAAACAAATGGGACCTAATGAAACTTAAAAGCTTTTGCACAGCAAAGGAAACCATAAACAAGACGAAAAGACAACTCTCAGAATGGGAGAAAATATTTGCAAATGAAGCAACTGACAAAGGATTAATCTCCAGAATTTACAAGAAGCTCATGCAGCTCAATATCAAAAAAACAAACAACTCAGTCCAAACATGGGCAGAAGACCTACATAGACATTTCTCCAAAGAAGATATACAGATTTCCAACAAACACATGAAAGGATGCTCAACATCACTAATCATTAGAGAAACGCACATCAAAACTACAATGAGGTATCACCTCACACCAGTCAGAATGATCGTCATCAAAAAATCTGCAAACAATAAGTGCTGGAGAGGGTGTGGAGAAAAGGGAACCCTCTTGCACTATTGGTGGGAATGTAAATTGATACAGCTACTATGGAGAACAGTATGGAGGTTCCTTAAAAGACTAAAAATAGAACTACCATATGAGCCAGCAATCCCACTACTGGGCATATACCCTGAGAAAATCATAATTCAAAAAGAGTCATGTACCACAATGTTCATTGTGGCACTATTTACAATAACCAGGACATGCAAGCAACCTAAGTGTCCATCGACAGATGAATGGATAAAGAAGATGTGGCACATATATACAATGGAATATATACATATATACTCAGCCATAAAAAGAAACGAAATTGATTTATTGGTAGTGGATGGACCTAGAGTCTGTCATACAAAGTGAAGTAAGTCAGAAAGAGAAAAACAAATACCGTGTGCTGACACATATATATGGAATCTAAAAAAAAAAAAAAAAGGTTCTGAAGAACCTAGTGGCAGGACAGGAATAAAGACGCAGACGTAGAGAATGGACTTGAGGACACGGGGAGGGAAGGGTAAGCTGGGAGAAAGTGAGAGAGTGGCATGGACATATATACACTACCAAATGTAAAGTAGATAGCTAGTGGGAAGCAGCCGCATAGCACAGGGAGATCAGCTCGGTGCTTTGTGACCACCTAGTGGGGTGGGTTAGGGAGGGTAGAAGGTAGATGCAAGAGGGAGGAGATATGGGGATGTATGTATATGTATAGCTGATTCACTTTGTTATACAGCGGAAACTAACACACCATTGTAAAGCAATTATACTCCAATAAAGATGTTAAAAAAAAAGAAATATAAGTTTAAATATCTTAAAAACTTGTGAGAAACCTCTAGAGTAGTGGTTCTCAAACTCTAGCAAGCATTATATTCATTTGGAGGGCTTATGAAAACAGAGATTGTTGGATACTACACCTAGAATTTGATTTAAAGGGTCTGGGGTGGGACTGAAGAATTTACATTTCTAATAAGTTCCCTGGTGTGATAATGCTGTTGGTCCACGACCACGATTTGAGAACTACTGCTAGAGAGTAATGGAAATAAAAAAGGAAACCAATGGAAAAAATAAAATCTTAAAAAAGTTTTGGAGCTGGACACACAGAGTTTTGAATCCAGTTTCACTACTTCCTAGCAGTGGGATCCTTGGACACCTATCTTGTTTGAGTGTCAGATTCAGTTTTTGAGTCTTGGGGTCTTGGTAGGGATTAAAGGAGATCACAAACATAAAGCTGTTGGCAGAGTTCCTGACACATAGCACACATTTATTCCAAGGTAGTGGCAGTGGTAGGTGTCGTAGCTCAAGCTCCTAGCAATGCTTGACATATGTCCTCAACAGAACACAGCTTTGGCACACTCTTCCATCTCAGATCGTGTGTGTAGAGGATGAGGTGGGCAGGGGAGGGTTCTAAGGGGAAATAGTGAGGGACAGTGGATGAAAGAAGACAATTGTCACTCAACAACTCAGACAGTATTGTCCCCTACACCTTCTATTCAAGGAGGACCACTCATTTTAGAATTGGCAGCAAGAGCCCAAGTTTCAAAAGTTCCGTCCTAGGGTCCCTTAACTCTCCACTCGTACTAACAAATCACATACCTGGATGTTCCATTTTCTCAGGTGCCTGGTGTCTCCACTTCTGAATTTATGTACCTGACCCTTTGTGGAATCCCTCAGGTGACTCTTAAGACCGGGAAAACTCATCAGTCATAAACTAAATCTTTCTAGGTTGCAAGAAGCTTTCTGGAGACCACACTAAAAAGTGAAGATGTGGACCTCTCAAGAAGCTTGGGTCTGAGATAGATCAGTCAGCTAAGAGCAAACACAGCCAAGATCCCGAGGCGTTTACCGGAAGACCTGAAGAGCATCTGACTGCGGGCAGCTGGGCTCCTGGCTGGCTCCTGGAAGCCAGGAAACCCCTCCAGCCCAGGCCTGCTTAGCTCCGCCCTCTCTCCTTCTCTTGAGGTGAGAAGGCGTGTCCTTAGAAGACAAATGGCATCAGCTGGGTGTTCATTGAGCTTCTCTGCATGGCCCACTCCTTCCCTTCCCACTGAGCAACGTCCTTTCGACTTGCATGTCTGGTCCAACTGAATGTGCTTGTTATGGGAACTAGACATTCCATCAAATTTGTCTTCACCTGGAGACCCAGGAGGAAGGGGACCTGGGACTTTCTCCAGCCGCCATGCAGCACTGGGCCTTGCTTTAGTTTTATGTAAATTGTGCTGCTTCTCCACTTTTGCTCCCAGAAGTCAGGCCTGGAGAGCAGGAGATCACAAACCCTCATCCCTCTCTTGGCCACAGGGATCAAATTGCTCTGGCCCAGGAAGGGGCCCATTTGCGATTCTCTTCTCCTCCACCCTCCCCACAGTCCGGAGGAGGTAAGGAGCTGGCAGGGGTCACCCCAGACCACCTCTTCCCAAGGGGGCTGTTCCTGCCTTTCCTCCGAGGACTCTTGGACTGCCCTTGGCAGTTACACCTGGTAGAAACTTGTTCCCACTGACCTTTTCTTCCACCAGACCTAAGGAAAGTCTCACATTTCCCAGGTTAGGCAAAATCTGTTTATTTACTGTCTCTCTCCCTGAGACTAGGGGTCATTTTCTCTTTTGTTTACCACCATATCCCTAGTGCCTGGCACATGGCAGATGAGAAATAAACAAATGTTTGTGAACACTGCTTGTCTTGAGTGTGAGTAGGGGAGGGTCTTTCCACAGCAGAGAGCCCCAATTTTCTGCATATTCTGTGGAAGGAAGGTCAGAAAGACTTTGACTACCAGTGGTTCTATGAGCTACTAGCAATCTTTCTTTTCAAGACTTCAAATTAAATGAAAGCATTGGTGAGTTAATCAATAATATTTTGGTCCATATACTCTCCCATCATTTATCAAATGCCATTTGATGTGTTAAAAACAATGAAGATGTACCCATTCAAAAACTTTTATTACATAGTGTTTTGTTTCCAGTAAGTGGTTTGAGCCATGATTAGAAAAAAAGTGTGACTTTTTGTTGTGAGTGCTGAGCACTTGTGCCGACTTGTTTCCTTTAACTCTCTTAGCAACTCTTTAAGAGAGGGGGATGTTATTGTAAGGACGATGAAGAGGAGGTCCAGAGAGGTTAGGTGCCTTCCCAATGGTCACACAGCTAGTAAGAAGACAGTGGATTTGAAACCAGACACTTTTCTATCTGGCCTATTAGGTCTTATTTTCTAATTGAGGAACATAGTAGTTACCTCTTAAAGCAGGGTTGGGGGTTAAATTGAATGTCTGAAAAAATTTAGTGCAGTGGTTCTCCAACTTTGGTCCTATCGGAATCACCTGGTGAACTTGGTAAAAACACGGAGGTCAGGCCCTATGCTACTTTAAGGATCCTGAGCCTCTGTGTGCCTTATTCCTCCCCCAGGTGATTCTGATACCTGCCAAAGTGGGAGAAGCATTGATACAGTACATTACATACACTAAAACATGGGGGGAGATAGAAAACAAACAAGCAAATATAAAATTCCCAAGAGGTCAGGTGTAAAGAGAAAAGAGGGTGGCTAAAGATGTTGGGCCAGAAAAACCACCAGATTTTGATAGTCCCCTCAGTGCCCTGCTTTCTGGAGGCTCTGCCCCCTGGACTTGGGAGAGCCAGGCCTCAGGAACAGGTATTAGTAATGGCTATGGCCATGGCCACGGCCATCCTCGTGACCACGGTGTCCTCAGGACAGCCACTGGGAGCATGTAAGTGTGTTTGGATCAACGCTGGGCTGGTGAGGAGCATCTGGTCATGCTGCCCGTGGCTGGGCAGACTGCCCACCTCAGCCACGGACGTGAATCAGATTGAATGTTTCCCGAAGAAGCCACTGGATTTGTCTTCACCTGGAGACCCAGGAGGAAGGGGACCTGGGACTTCCTTCAGCCACCAGGCAGCAGTGGGCCTTGCTTTAGTTTTATATAAATTGTGCTTCTTCTCCACTTTTGCTCCCAGAAGGCAGGACAGGAGAGCAGGAGTCATAAACCCTCATTTTGGGATCAGATTGCTCTGACCCAGGAAGGGACCCATTTGCAGTTCTCTTGTCCTCCACCCTCCCCATCCCCTTACTCAGGAGGAGGTAGAGAGCTGGCAGGGGTCACCCCAGACCACCTTTTCCCAGGGGGGCTATTCCTGCCTCTCCAAGAATCCCTGGACTGCCCTTTGCAGTCACACCTGATGGAAACTTCTTCCCACTGACCTTTCCTTCCACCAGACCTAAGGAGTGTCTGACGTTTCCATTTAATATATCTTGGAAATCTTTTCAAATCAGCACATGTGATCTACTTCATTCTTATTTATTTATCTATTCATATT
This sequence comes from Balaenoptera physalus, assembly GCF_965194825.1. Lineage (NCBI taxonomy): Eukaryota > Metazoa > Chordata > Mammalia > Artiodactyla > Balaenopteridae > Balaenoptera > Balaenoptera physalus. Next base: position 22,346,429 of record NC_138891.1, read on the forward strand.
TTATTGCATTTTTGAACAGGTAACATATTCACATGGTTAGAAATTCAACTAGTATGAAAAAATATATCAATAAAATGAAAATTCTGGGTCACCTGTGTTCAGGTCCCACTGCTGCTACTGCCAAATTCGAAACCATTTGTATACATTGTTTATGTATCTTTTCAGGGTTTCTTTATGCACGGAAAGCCAAATATCAAGATATTTTCTCCCTCTTGCCTGTTTATCCAAAAAGGAAAATACAACAAACTTGGATCTGCATTTTTCTTTTTACTTATCTTGGCAAACTTTCCATATCAATACAGAGAGTTTTCTCATTCTTTCTGACTGTCGTATAGTATTCTATTGATTACAAGCACCATAATTAATTTAGCCTGTCCTGAGTTGAAGGTCATTGTGTTGTTACTATTACTTGCAATTACAAACTGTGCTGTTCTGATCTATCGTGTACATATGTTTTTGTGCAAATTACAGAAAATGTCAAAGTGGTTTTCAAGTAGGTTGTCCCAGTGTATGAGAGTTCTTATTTCATCACATTCTTGGCAACCCAGTGTATGAGCAAATAGTTTTAAAAAACTTTGTCATTCAGATAGGTTTTGAAAAATGTATTTTGTTGTTTTAAAATAGATTCTTTATTATAAGTACAGTTGAACGTACTTTCAAATATTTGTGAACGTTTTTTCTTTTTCTATGAGCTGCCTTTTCATATCCTTTGTTCATTTTAAATTTGATTGTTAGTCTTTTTTATTGATTTAAAGAGTTTTTTGTATATTAATGAAATTAATCTTATTCTATAACTGTTACAATTATTTCTCTCAGTTGCTTCTACCTTTATTACACTGTTTTTTTGTATTTTCTACTTTTCTCAAAACAGTGCATGCAGATATTACAAAAATCAAAGTACTACAAGGCTTATAATAAATGGAGAAGTTTTTCATATGACTCAGTAATTCCACTCCTGGGTATATGTCCAAAAAAACCAAAATCACTAATTCAGAAAGATACATGCACCCCAATGTTCATAGCCACATTATTTTCAACTGCCAAGATATGGAAGCAACTTAAGTGTCTACCAACAAATGAATGGATAAAGAAGATGTGGTATATATATACAATGGAATATTACTCAGCCATCAAAAAGAATGAAATTTTGCTATTTGCAGCAACGTGGATGGACTTACAGTGTATTACGCTTAGTGAAATAAGTCAGACAGAGAAAGAAAATTATGTATGATATCACTTATATGTGGAATCTAAAAAATAAAGCAGTCTAGTGAACATAACAAAAAAGAAACAGACTTGAAGATGTAGAGAACAAACTAGTGGTTACCAGTGGGGAGAGGAAAGGGGGAGGGGCAAGATAGCAGTAGGGAATTGAGATATAAACTACTGTGTATAAAATAAGCTACAATGATATGGTATACAGCACAGGGAATATAGTCAATATATTATAATAACTATAAATGAAGTATAACTTTAAAAATTGTGAATCACTGTGTTGTACACCTGAAAGTTATATAATATTGTACATCAACTATACCTCATTAAAAAAAATTTTTTTTAATGTAGAAGTCTTTTATCCCATCCCTACTCACTAACTTCCTACTTCCCAGAAGCAACTCTTTTACCACTTTAGCTGTCTTGCTGGCCCTTGCTTCTGCATTTCTGAAGAAAATTATATCGTTTTAAAAATTATATCAATTTTAAACATTTTCTATTGACTTCTGTCAATGGATGTTGAAGATGTAGCACTCATACCAGCTCCTCCTTCTCTTCCCACATATACATTTATGTCCTCTATTTGTTCTGTCTCTTTTATATATATATAAAATATAAATAAATAAATAAATAAATATATATATATATATATATATATATATATATATATATATATATATAGTCCAGTAGAGAATATAAATCTCTGTAAGTCAAATCCTCATTTGAACCAGTTGCAACATCCTAGTGGTTGCCTCATTAATTAATGAGTTAATTTAAAATCTTTGCTAAGTGTTCATTTTATGTTTGTATGAGAGTTATGATTTCATCTTTTTAAAAAAATCATCTTTTAACAATTTTGGAGTTCCTGCTGAGATGCACAATAGATTCACCTTGACAGAGTCAGGTAGTCTCTGTGTCCAGAGAATCCTCCATGAACAGTTGAAGCCAGAGCACATTTTTTTCTTGGCTCCTAGAGGTGAGTCCCAAGTGTCAGTAGAACTTTAACTTCGCCAACTCTATATTCTCTGGGTTTTTTGCAACTCTCAATTAATTTTCTGTTTTGGTTTTGGTTTACTAAGAGCCCATAAATTATACCTCATTGGTGACAGCAATGACTGGGAATTTGGCTTAGCGATCTGACCGTTTGGTGATTTCTGTAGATGAATGATAGGTATCTATTCTCTGCTGGGTGAGCGGTAACAGAGAATCTGGCTATTTATTTATGTTTGCTTATGTGTTTGACTACAAATTAGTTAAAAAGTTCATGCCCACTAGGAAAGAGAACAGTTCTTTTGGATATATGAAATGGTAAATAAAAAATTTTTTTGACTAAAATCCTAAAATTAAAGCTGTAAGCTCTCTGTCTGTAATTTGGAAAGGCCTTACCTTTCTTCTTTTTAAAAAATATTTATTATTTATTTATTTGGCTGCGTTGGGTCTTTGCTGCTGCCTGCGGGCTTTTCTCTAGTTGTGGCGAAGGGGGGCTACATTTCGCTGCGGTGCGCGGGCTTCTCATTGCAGCGGCTTCTCTTGTTGCGGAGCACAGGCTCTAGGCGCGCGGGCTTCTGTAGTTGTGGCACGTGGGCTCAGTAGTTGTGGCTCACGGGCTCTAGAGCGTAGGCTCAGTGGTTGTGGCACACGGGCTTAGTTGCTCCGCGGCATGTGGGATCTTCCCGGACCAGGGGTCGAACCCATGTCCCCTGCACTGGCAGGTGGATTCTTAACCACTGCGCCACCAGGGAAGTCTGGAAAGGCCTTTACTTTTCAATGTGTGTGTGTATATTTTCCTGTTTCTGGAGGGTGTAAATGAATTAAATTACAAAATTTTTTAAATTAAAGGAGCTATGTCCTGATTGGTTTATGGAATAAATAAGTGCCAACATAAAATCCTGAAAAATAAGACAAGTAAACTTCTAATACTTTAAGTGTGCTATAAAAATGTGCCAAAAATTGTTCTTTGTGCAGCTCACTCAGAAACATTTTAAGAATCCAAATTCACATAATTAAAGTAAATGTTTGGCAAACAAGACCAGTTTACTAATGTGGGTTTAATAAAAACAACTTTGTCTTCCTCTAATTTATCACTGTTAAGTACACAGCTGATCCTTGAACAACACAGGTTTGAATTGTGTGGGTCCACTTATACACAGATATTTTCACTAAATAATTTTTTTCATTACACAATCCACAATTGGTTGACTCCACAGATGCTGAACTGTGACCGGAAGAGCTGACTGTAAATTTCTCTGGGGATTTTCAGTTGTGTGGCGGGTCGGTGCTCCTAACCCTCCCATTGTTCAAGGGTCAACTGTAATACAGGCAAACAGTTTTTTCTAATTGGGTATATTTTCCCCAAACGTTATAACAGGTTTGCTGATTGAATTAGCTCCCTTTACTCCTCCATAATGTTTAAGATGATGAAAAATGTAAATTTATGTCTGACTCAATCGAATCATGATTCTGACAAACTTAATTTCAACAGTAATTGTGTTTTGTAGTACGTCAGCTTGAAGATCATTTGCAAGATCTCTCGGCAACTTAAAATTTTAGGCTGATATTAAATTAAATTAATCATGTAATCAATGGATATCTAGGTACTTTCTAAGTAACCTGGAACACTGACACATTGATTATTAAGCATAATTTTTCTTATTTGTATGTGCTATAAGTAATAACCACAAGTCATGTTAATGAATGTGCTCACACAGGAATGCGTGTGACTGTAAAAAATTGTATTATAAACTTCGCTAATCTGCTAAAATGCTTCAGTGTGACAGAAAGTTCTCAATGATCTGCTCTCTAGTTTTCTCTGTGAAATAGAAGTTAATTACTTCAGTGAAAAGTTATAGTTAATATGAGTGGTGACAACTGCAATAATCACAGAGACATACAACTGAGAATATGCTTTTGCTTTTCCATAAGCAGTGGTTCTTGGGATTTTTGTTCTTCAAACTACTTCGCGCGTATCGAGGGACACAAAGAGCTTTTATTTATGTGGTTACAACTATTTGTGTTTACTCTATTAAAAATCAAAACCGAGAAATACTTAAAATATTCATTTATCTATTTGAAGATAGCAATGATGAATGCATAGCGTGCTAAAAGAAATAGCATCTAAATACTATTATGAAATTAGAGTTGAACGTGTGGACCCCTTGAGATCTGTGTTAGAATAAAAGTGTCACCAGAGTATAAAAGAGCATAATAAAGGATAAAACTTGGATTTGTCCTGAATCAAACAAGTGAATTTTACTTGTCCTGGTTCATAATACTAAATCTCACAAGCTACAAAATGTGTTAAAATTTTTGCAAAGTTCTCAATCTTGATGGACTTGCTCCCTTGGTTTTCTGATTAATGTCTTCAGCTACAGTGTGAATGGTTATTCTTTCTAGGATGATCCACCTTTCTGATTGGCCTGGGACTATGGGGTTTCCGGGGATGTGGAATTTTCAGTGCTAAAACCAGGAGAGTCTTGGGGAAACCAAAGTGGATGGTTACCTCATTTACTCTCTGTGTAATCTGCCTAGAAAGCAAAGATTCTGTGATTTACCCGAATAATTTTACATGCTGTATGTTGACTTTACACTCTTAATTATAAAGAAGAAGAGGAGGAGGAGGAAAAATAGGAGGAAAAAGAGAAGGAAAAAGATTCCTTGCTTATGAAAATATTAAGGTTCTTGTTTATTTTTAAATGTTTTATTCTCCCTTTGATTCAATAAGCAACCAAGTATTGTTTCACAGGTACTCATGATCTTGTCTTGATCAAGTGTACAAATCTCCTCTGACAACTCTTTTGATTTTTGCCTTCCAAAAATCAGGTCTGCAAAATAGAAGAAAATAAAACTTGCCACACTTCTTATACAGCTAAAATAGTCTTTGAGATTTCCCATAGGGTTCCTGGAAAAAAATCAGGAAAATTTGTCTTTTTACCTTAAAAAAAGGGATGCTAGAAGTAATCAGGTTTGGTGAGTTGCATGGGAAGAGTTGTCAAATCAGAAGAGATGCTTACCCTTCCATAGGTTAAATTTGTATAGGTAAGATGTTACTAATACAAATATTTCAGAAACTTTATGCTTTATGGGAAGCCCCTGGAGATTTTTCAATGCCTCACTTTCTCTATATATTTTAATTTCAAGGAAAACACATTGAAAGTCTTATAAAATTGTTCTGTTGAATTTCCCCCTATTTATCTGAGCCTTGGTAGTGTTTTACCTGATGATATTGAGCAACAATATATTTCAATTATTATTTAAAATGTTGATTGCCACTCTTTTTTTTTTTTTTTAAAGACTTTGAACCAAGTCATTTTTAGGCCAGTGGTTCTCAATGCATATCAGACCTAAATCATGAAGTTTTACAGCAATACAGATGTCTAGGCCCTACTTCAGATTTATTGATTCTCTTTACTCAATAGTCTAGGTATATTATATACATATCATATCAAAGGATTATCATGTTATATCTCAAGATTCTTTTCCTCTATAAAATCCAACTTTATAAATCAGATGCAGCATTCACTGGCTTCTTAGAAAGTAGACTTCATCATTGAGCTAAGAGACATTTGTTTAAAACTTTTTCTTGGAGAATGGGTTTATTATCTTTGTCTTGCATGCCACCAACCAAACACCCATATATCCTTGTCCATTGTATTATTCTTGCATTATATTTATTATAAACTCTCATCAGTCCTTCCACACTTGAAATTTTTCAGTAATAAAATAACCACAGCTTTGTCATTTATAAATAGTTTGTGTTTTAATCTAATGCCTGCTGAAGTCTCTCTTATCAGCAGCAAGCCAGAGTTTGTGTCTTCAACAAAGAAGGAAAATCTCAGAGCCTTGTGGAAAGAGGTACTTCAAAATATTGACCTTTCAAAGAATCAAGTCTTGGATAGAAGTATCTGAGCTGGAATCACTTAGGCAACTTTCAGACCATATCAGTGGACTGATTTAGGATTTCCAGAACTCTTTTTAGTTGAGAAACAGATGGCTTCATGAGACTACTAACCCAAGATCCAGTGGAACAAGAATTAATTATATAGAACTGAATGAATCAATGAGCAAAATTTTATCGTGGTTATTTATTTGGAATATTGCTAATGTTGTTTTAATGTACTATTTTCTAGATCTATAAGGAAGCCCTTTCTGTTTCTTCTCATGCTCCCTGTAACCCATAGCAATTTGGTGGACTCTGCTTTTTTAAGCTAAAGTGAAACATTTAAAAGTGATATCTAATTGTACCAACTCCCTAGACTTCAGAAATTCTGAGACTCCTTTTCATGGCAATATAATTATTTGCATAAGTTTAATAAGAATCTGTCTTTCTACCAGAACATAATTAAACGAATTGATTAAACATCCAAGGCCTTCCTGCAGTATCATATTTGAGTGCGATGCTCTTTTAATCAAGCTTGACAAGTCACACTAAGGAACAAAGTCTGGTAGTACTTAAAGAGACATTGCGTATTATGACCTCTCAGGAAAACTGGCCTGAGTGCCTCGTTTACAGGGTCCAGTCTCACAGGTAGTAAGGGAGGTCACTTCCTGGTGGGCCAAGAGACCTAAGTTATTTTGGGAACCTTGAGAAAAGAAGAATTCATCGAACTTTGCAGGTAGAATCTGGTAGAGAGAGTTTCTTGGGCTTATTTCTTAGCCTTGGGATGACAAATAATAGACGTTTTTATTTTACTTATTTATTTATTTATTGGCTGTGTTGGGTCTTTGTTGCTGCATGCGGGCTTTTTCTCTCTAGTTGTGGCGAGCAGGGGCTACTCTTCCTTGTGGTGTGCGGGTTTCTCATTGAGGTGGCTTCTCTTGTTGTGGAGTACGGGCTCTAGGCACTCGGGCTTCAGTAGTTGAAGCACACAGGCTCAGTAATTGTGGCTTGTGGGCTTAGTTGCTCCGCAGCATGTGGGATCTTTCCAGACCAGGGATCGAACCCGTGTCCCCTGCATTGGCAGGTGGATTCTTAACCACTGCGCCACCAGGGAAGTCCCAATAGACTTTTTTAAAAGTCCAGTGAGATGCCTTATGAAGACTTTCAGATGGAAGTTAATTTTGTAATTGTTCAAACTTGTTTTGCCCTTGGTATCACAAAGCAAATTTAAAGAGACCTGTATGAACACTCCTCCTGCACCTATGTAAATAATCAGGCCAAACCTTATGAGAAGGGTGTTATTTTGTCATCAAGAATAATCTTACTTGAGATTATTATGATTACAAGTGGGGGAGACTATCAGGAAAATTGCAAAAGATTTTGAAATGGGCAAAAAATATTAATGAGTGTCCTGTCTAGCCTACCCATTCAAGTTATCCTTGGTTGTCTTTGACTAGGCTGTTTTCCAACTCTGCAGGGATAGAAATTAACTTGTAGGACTAATAATAATGAAAATGCTTCCAGTCTACAGCTATGCAAAGGACTCCTGAACAGGGCAATGTGAATAGATTCTGTTAGGTAGGGAATATAAATCTGTAAGCCAAAGCTTCCTTTGTAAGAATTGTAACATCTTTCCGTTTCCCTCATTAATTAATAAATTCAATAAAATCTTTGTCAAGTGTATATGTTTGTATAAGTCATGATTTCATCTTCTTTAAAAATTTTTTTCTTCAACACTGTCATTTTAGTGAAATTTGGGGAAAGAGCAGTGATAAATTCATGTGTTCAATCCACATTTTTAAACCGAAAGTTCTGTGCAAACATTTTAATTTATAAGTACTTAAAGATATCAAACTTACTTCATTGGTTCTGAAGTTTGTGTTTTAGACTAGCCTTCCCTACCCTAAGATTAATTTTAAAAATACAAACAAAAACCTCTCGTTTACTTCTAGAACCTTTACACTTTCATTTTTAGCTTATAAACTTTGGTTCAGCTTAATTATTTCCCCAAATGTGTGATTGATTATCTAGCACCATTTCAAATCATTTCCTCACTAATGTAAAATTCCATTTTGTTATGAAAATGAGAAAATTTTCATATTCAATGTATATATTAATTTAGGAAGAAAGGACATTTTTATAAGGTTGAGTTCTCCTGTACAAGAACAGGGTAGGGCTTTCCATTAATCCAAATCTTATTTTACATGAAGACTTGAGTTTAAAGCTTTTTGTGACTATATCTTTCATATTTTTTATTAGTTATTTCTAAAGATTTTGTCAGTTGTTAACACTATAAATGGAATATTTTCTCCCACTCTATTTTCTAATTGCTTCCTGTTTGTATATAGAATAGCTATTGACTGACTTGAGCATATTTTGTGGTCAGTTACCTTTTTGAGTTTTCTTATTATCTGTAATAGTTTTTTAGTTGATTTGCTTGTATTCTTGTATTTTCATGAATATAATATCATCTACAAATAATGAGAGTTTTGCTTCCTTATTTCCAATTTTTATACTTTTACTCCTTTCGATTGTCCAGCAGCAATGTCTAATCCTTACACAAAAATATTAGTGGTATCTATAACTTATTCTTGACTTCAGTAGAAATGCTTTTAATGTCTTGCCAATACGACTGATTAGTTTTTAGTCTAATATATCTTGTTAAGAAGTCAGTCATCTATGTCTGTTTCACTAAGCTTTTATTTTATTTTATTTTATTTTATTTTTTTATAAATTTATTTATTTATTTAGTTTTGGCTGTGTTGGGTCTTCGTTTCTGTGCGAGGGCTTTCTCTAGTTGTGGCAAGCGGGGTCCACTCTTCATCGCGGTGCGCGGGCCTCTCACGATTGCGGCCTCTCTCGTTGCGGAGCACAGGCTCCAGACGCGCAGGCTCAGTAGTTGTGGCTCACGGGCCTAGTTGCTCCACGGCATGTGGGATCTTCCCAGACCAGGGCTCGAACCCGTGTCCCCTGCATTAGCAGGCAGATTCTCAACCACTGCGCCACCAGGGAAGCCCAGCTTTTATTTTTAAGTTAGTCAGAAATGGATGTTCATCATCTAAGGAGATGATCATATAATTTTCTCCTTTGACATATTAATGTGATGAATTACATCAAACCTACCTTACTTTCTAGGAATTAGCACCATTTTTCTGGGTGAATTGTTCTTTTAATGTACTTTTTTATTATTTTTATTTAGGATGTTTACATAGATATTTATGAATTAGGTTAATATGTAGTTTTCTTTGTTTAGACTATCTTGTCTGCTTTGGGTATAAATACTGCACTAGTTTGTAAAATGCATTTGGAAGCTTTTCTTCTTTTTCTCTCTGCTCTTGACTGCTTTATATAAGCAGTGTAGGGATTGGAAGACTTAAAACTGTCATTATTTGAGGTGATATAATCATTTACCTAGGAAAAATCAGAATCAACACACAATTTGTTAGAACTGATAAGAGACTTCAGAAAGTGCCAGGTATAAGAGCAAACTACAAAAATCAATAACATTGCCTTATGCCAGCCATAACTTACTAGAAAATATAATAAAAAAGAAGAAATTTTTCACAAGGCAGGAAATCTACAAAGAGTATAGGAATTAACAAAAATGAAAACATACACAATCTCTCTGGAGAAATCTTGAAACCTCTATTAAAGGACACATAAGATGATTGAATAAAAGAGGAGATGTGCTATACTCTTGGATTAGATAATTTAACATTCTGAAGGCTTCTATTCCCCACAAATTCATCTATAAATTCAGTATATTCCCAAACAAAATTCTAGGTAGAAATTTTTGGTGGGGGAACATGATAAAATTGCTCTGAAATTTATATGGAGGAATAAAGGTCCATGAATAGCTTAGTTTAAAAGATTGAAGGGTGGGGATTTGTCTTAACAATATTAAGATATACTACAATGTCCAAGTAATAAATACACTATGGTATTAACACAAGTAGGGACAGATAGGCCAAAGGAGCAGAATAGAGAGCTCAGAGACAGACACCTCTGTGTATGGGAAGTTAATGTGTAATAGAAGTGACATCGCAAATCAATGGGAAAGGGACAGAGAGTGAGCAAACTGATTCATTATACAGAGAAAAACAAAACCATATATCTCCCTGATTCCCCATGCAAACGTGTGTTCTAAGCGAATTAAAGACCTCAGTGCGAATGGTAAAACTATAACATTTTTGGAAGAAAATGTAGGGGACTGTTTATGGACCTAAGGGTAAGGAAAGACTTCTTACAATTTCGGAAGCACAAACCATAAGGCAAAACAATGATTACATTTATTACATATAAAATGGGGATTTTTATTCAACAGATACCATTGACAAGTTTAATTTACAACAGGATGGAAGAAGACAGTTGCAATATCTAAAACCAACAAGTAAATAATATCTAGAATATTCAAGGAATTCCTGCGAATCAATGAAAAAAAGACAGCAATCCTAATTTTTAAAAAATTGTCAAAGGACACGTACTAGCACTAGTACTGGTACAGAAGAGAAAACTCAAAATTCTAACAAACATATGAAATAATGTGTAAACTCATTAGGACATCTGGATTTTTTTTAGACTTTGGCTATTACACATAAAGCAGCTATGAACATCCACACACAGGTTTTTGTGTGAATATAAGGTTTCATTTTTCTGGGGAAAATAGCCAGGAGTGTGATTGCTGGGTTGTATGATAAGTGTACATTTAATTTTTTAAGAAACTGCCAGACTCATTTCCAGGGTGTCCCTACCATTTTATAATCCCATAAAAAATGTATGAATGAGCTAGTATCTCTGCATCCTTGCTAATACTTGGTATTATCAGATTTTAAATGTAGCCATTCTATGGCAGAAAATATTTGCAAATGATGTGACTGACAAGGGATTAATTTTCAAAATATACAGACAGCTCATACAACTCAATATCAAAAAAAAAAACAACTCAATCAAACGATGGGGAGAATATCTAAATAGACATTTCTCCAAGGAAGGCATACAGATGGCCAACAGGCATATAAAAAATTATCAACATTGCTAACTATTAGAGAAATGCAAATTAAAACTACAATGAGGTATCACCTCACACCAGTCAGAATGGCCATCAACGAAAAATCTACAAATAATAAATGCCAGAGAGGGTGTGGAGAAAAAGGAACCCTCCTGCAGTATTGGTGAGAATGTAAATTGGTATAGCCACTATGGAAAACAGTATGGAGGTTCCTTAAAAAAATAAAAATAGAGTTATCATATGATCCAGATATCCCACTCCTGGGCATATATCCAGAGAAAACTATAATTTGAAAAGATACATGCACCCCAATGTTCACTGCAGCACTATTTACAATAACCAAGACATGGAAGCAACCTAAATGTCCATTGATAGATGAATGGATGAAGAAGATGTGGTACATATATACAATGGAATATTACTCAGCCATAAAAAAGAATGAAATAATGCCATTTACAGCAACATGAATGGATCTAGAGATTATCATACTAAGTGAAGTAAGTCAGACAGAGAAAGACAAATATCATATATCGCTTATATGTGGAATCTTTAAAAAAAAAGATACAAAAGAACTTATTTACAAAACAGAAACAGACTCACAGACACAGAAAACAAATTTATGGTTACCAAAGGGGAAAGGTGGTGGGGGGAGGGATAAATTAGGAGTTTGGGATTAACATATACACAATACTATATATAAAATATATATATATATATATATAATAGATAACAAACAAGGACTTACTATATAGCACAGGGTACTATACTCAGTATTTTGTAATAACCTGTAAGGGAAAAGAATCTGAAAAACTATATATATATATATATATATATATATATATATATACACACACATACATACACACACACACACACACACATATATATATATGACTGAATCACTGTGCTGTAACACAACATTGCAAACCAACTATACTTCAATTAAAAAATATAAATAAATAAATTAGCCATTCTAACAAGTGCATCAAGGTATGTATTGTGATTTAATTTGCATTTTTCCAGTGATAACGATTAATGAACATCTTTTAATGTTTTTACTTGCTATCCTTATATTTCATTGAAGAAGTATCTAATCTGGTCTTTCACCCATTTTTTAACTGGATTCTTTGTTTTCTTACTGTTAAGTTTATAGCGTTCTTTACATATTTCATATATGTATCCTTTGCCAGATATGTGATTTTCAAATATTTTCTCCCATGTAGTCTTTTTATTAATTTCTAACTATTTTTCAATTTCAGTTTTGATTTACTCTTTGATCCAAAATTTTCTTAAGTGAGTTAGTGGGCCACAAATAAGAATGGAATTTAATAATAACACAATGTCGGTCTGGAGAGGGGTCATCCAGTGCTGATGGGAAATGTGTCTTGCTTAGGCAGGGCCTTTATCTGAGTCTTGAAGAATAAGTAGGGGTTGGGGAAAAAGTCTGTAGTGATTACAGCAACCTTGAGGGTTATCAATTAGGGGCTATAAAATGGTAAGAGTCCCAAAGTACAAAGTAGCAGAGGCTTTCTTAAGATATCCCCAGGCATTATCTTGATACCTCAGATTAGGTGATGCAATGCCCACTTCATCTGAAGAGCAGCACCCCCTCAGACGTGGCCTTTTTTGTGGGCCAAAGGTCCCCACCTACTGCTGCGTGGCAGGAAGATTTTTTAACATGGTCTGGAGGTCTCCTTAGAAGGGCCATAAATGAAAGTGTGGCCAAGGTTGGGCTGATAACCACAGAGTGTGAAGCTCGGTCTATTCATTAACTTACTTGCACAGTCCAGTTGCTCAGAGAACACAGGGCGAAGTGAGGAGGGAGAGGAGAATGGCAGGAGACCAGGTCCTGCCTGGCTGGAGAAAGCCTGATGGAGGTCATGCAGGGATCAACAAGAGAGAGCTCCTAGATGGGCAGCCTGACTGGCCCTTCTCTGCCAAGGTCACAGCAGCACCAAACCAATCAAAACTGAGTGGAATTTTTAGGAACGAGTCAGTCAAAGAAGTCTTCTTGGAGAGGGAGGGACTTTTTTTTAAAATTGAAGTATAGTTAATATATTTACAATGTTGTGTTAGGTTCAGGTGTACAGCAAAGTGATTCATATGTATATATATATATGTCTGATTCATTTCAGATTCTTTTCCATTATAGTTAATTACAAGATATTGAATATAGTTCCCTGTGCTACACAGTAGGTCCTTGTTGTTTATCTATTTTATATATAGTTTGCTTTTTGTGGTTTTTTTTTTTGGCCAAGCCTCATGGCATGCAGGATCTTAGTTCCTTGACCAGGGGTCGAACACGTGCCCCCTGCAGTGGAAGCGTAGAGTCTTAACCACTGGACTCCAGGGAAGTAGTGTGTATCTGCTAATTCCAAACTCTTAATTTAATCCTTCCCCCCACCTTTCCCTTTTGGTAACCATTTAGGAAACATAGGAAAAGTTTGTTTCCTATGTCTGTGAGGTTGTTTCTGTTTTATAAATAAGTTCATTTGTATCATTTTTTTAGATTCCCCATATAAGTGATATCATATGATATTTGTCTCTGTCTGACTTACTTCACTTATTATGATAATCTGTAGGTCCATCCACGTTGCTGCAAATGGCAATATTTCATTCTTTTTTATGGCTGAGTAGTATTCCACTGTGTATATATACCACATCTTCTTTATCCATTCATCTATCGATGGACATTCAGGTTGCTTCCATGTCTTGGTTATTGTAAATAGTGCTCCAATGAACATTGGGGTGCATATATCTTTTCGAATAAGAGTTTTCTCTGGATATATGCTCAGGAGTGGAATTGCTGAATCATCTGTAACTTTATTTTTAGTTTTTTAAGGAACCTCCATACTGTTTTCCATAGTGGTTGCACCAGTTTACATTCCCACCAACAGTGTAGGAGGGTTCCCTTTTCTCCACAGGAGGAGAGACTTTTTGAGCAAATTCGTAAGAATTTTCTAGAAAGGGAAGAACTAGACATTTTTCAGGGGGAACAAGAAGAACACTAGCGTGGGGCAGGACCGTCACATCACTTCAGGAGACAAGGCTGGCTCAGACAGAGAGGGTATGTCCCGGAGCTTCAGGGGAGGGACTTCTGAAGGAGGCCTTGAACATCAGAATGAGGAGACAGGTGCTATAGTGCAGGAGTTAATATGCCCCTTGTCCCTCTGGTTTTCTGCCCACATGATGGACCAGCCCAGAGTGAGTGCATCACCTGGGGCTGCATCTCTGTGCCTGCTAGAAATTTCCACCCTCTCACCTTTCCAAATATCTACCCAACTTGCTCAGTCCACCCCCTGCAGGGGGCGTCTTTCTAGATCCTGTACTACACCCTGCTCTCTATATGCCAGCGAGCTCCTATAGCACGGTCCGTCTGAGGAGTTCATTTGGCCCCTGGCCCTGATGTAAAGTTTCCAGTGTGAATGGTCCAGACATGGCCCTGGCACTGATCAGGTGATCAGTGTACATTTACAGAGGAATGAAAGACATCAGGGGACATCCCAATCCACTAAGGCCATTTTGAAACTGGTATCTGTTATTGCCCCACTATTTATTTAATATCATTGGCAGGGGTTTTGATTTTGGATTTTTTGGGGTTTGTTTTTGTTTGGCTTAAAATAACAGAAATTTAGTCTCTCACTTTGGGAAGCCAGAAGTCCAAAATCCAGTTATTGACAGGGTTGGTACCTTTTGGAGTTTCTGAGCAAGAATCAGCTGAGTGCCTCTCTCCTAGCTTCTAGTGGTTACTAGCAATCATGGCATGCTTTGGTGTGTAGACACATCACTCCAGTTTCTGCCTCCATATTCAAATTGCCCTCTTCTGTGTGTGTCCCTTTCTGTCCCCTATAAGGATAAACTTGTTAGATTTTAGGGCCCCCCTAATCCAATATGCTTTCATCTTGATCTCTACCCTAATCACATCTCCACTGGGTTTTAAATAATTAAGTTAATAAGAGAAGCACCAGGACTTCCCTGGTGGCGCAGTGGTTAAGAATCCACCTACTGATGCAGGGGACATGGGTTCAAGCCCTGGTCTGGGGAGATCCCACATGCCACGGAGCAACGAAGTTCGTGCGCCACAACTACTGAGCCTGTGCTCTACAGCCCGCGAGCCACAGCTACTGAGCCCACGTGCCACAACCACTGAAACCCACACGCCTAGAGCCCACGCTCCACAACAAGAGAAGCCACCGCAATGAGGAGCCCATGCACCACGATGAAGAGTAGCCCCCGCTCGCCACAACTAGAGAAAGCCTGCACTCAGCAATGAAGACCCAACGCAGCCAAAAATAAAAATAAATAAATAAATAAAAATAAGAGAAGCACCATCTTATTCTGTCCTCTAATTCTTGGCCTCTGTCAGATTCAAAGGAACAACCTGAGGTTTCTTAACTCTTCTTTCCTGCTCTTCCAGCTCCTTGACATCCAGACTCTGAAATATGGTCCCATGGAAAGGCACAGTCTTTGGCAGGTGCCAACCCCAGCGTTGCCTCTGGGTTCTGTCTAGAAAGCCCTACAGAGAAGAAAGGAAGTCTTGCCATTGGCAGACATGTTGTACTCATGGGGTTCAGAGGACAAGGCATAGCTGTCAGTTATGGTTTCCACTGAGATAGTCAGTCCACACAGAGGCCACCCTGACTGTGTATCAGAGAGTTCCTGTTATTCATTGCTGTGTAACAAATTACCCCAAAAACTTAGTGGCTAAAAACAACATAAACATTTATTATCTTGTAGTTTCTGTGGGGGCCAGGAGTTTGAGAACAGCTTAGCTGGATTCGAGGATCTACTCTGGAAGGTGCCTCACAGGTGAGAGGTGTTGTTGGTGAGAGGCCTCCACTGCTCTCCCTGTGGACAAGGGCTGCGCAAGTGTCCTCATGACGTGGTGACTAGCTTCCCTCAGACTGAATGATTGTAGAGCGAGCAAGGAGGAAGTTGTATCCTTCCACGACGTGGCCTTGGAAGTCACATACCATCACTTCTGCCACCAGTCCACGTTCAAGGGCTGGGGGGATCTGGGGGCAGTGAGGCTTCACCTTTCGAAAGAATGCATGTCAAAGAATTGGCCAAAATATTTCAAAAACACCACAGCTCTCTTCTGCACTAGGTCTCCACCCTTCTTCTACTCTGTCTTCAGCTACTTGGTCTAATTACTATTCTGCTCCTCCCCACCTTCTCTCCCAGAGCCCCAGGGTCCAGGGTCTCTGCCAGAGTGGGGTGTGTATGTGTGTGGTGGTGATGGGGTGCTGGATTTGCTCGCAAAAATCTCTTCCTGTTCTGTATGCCAAAGAACCTTCTCAATAAAAGGTGAGGACAGAGAGAAAGGGGCTGGGGGAAGAAAACATCCTATTTGACACATGAAAGTGCATAATTCTAAGCAATTTCACTGACTTGTCAGAGATTCCGTTTTTTCATCAGGAGGTTGGGGATGGTAATATTTATCGCACAAGATTGATATATTAGGACTATTTTAGTCACAGGTAATGGAACTCTGACTCATACTAGTTAAGGAAACGCAAAGGAGCTAATTGGCTCATAAGTCAACAGCCCAGTGTTAGGGTTGGCGTCAGGCAGAGCTGGATCCTGATGCTTAAATAATGAGACATCTCTTCATCTCTTGCCTCTGCTTTCCTCCGTGAAGGCTTCAGTCCAATAAGGCTCTCTCCATGTGATGGCTCTCAGCAGTCGCAAGCTGACATTCTACCCTTTCAGCAACCCCAAATGATAGAGGGTATCTCTCTCCCAGCGGTTTAAACTAAAAACCCAAGATTATGTGCCAGGGCCAGTGACCCTGGGTCTGACTGGCCAGGCTGGTGTTGTGTGTCCAACCCTGGAACTGGCTGGGGGCAAGGGAGTTAAGTCCTGTTTGAACCACATGGACCAAGTGTTATTACCAGAAGAAAGGGGACCAGACTTGGAACAAGCAAACTGTCAGTGGTCTACCACACTGATGGTGAAGGTTGAAGGAGATAAAGTGAATAAACTGCCTGGCACTTTATGGGGAATGTTCTTTTCTAGAGTCTTCTCTTCTCCTCTCTCTCCAAATTTAATCATTTGATAAGTCAGTGGATTCTCTGTTAGATTTGTTGCTTGCAGCCACCCCTCCTCTCCATCCCACTGCCTTGCTCTGGCCTCTCACTGCCACTCTCCTGGACCACTGTTGGAGGACCACCTCACTGACCCCACTCCAGCTCTCTCAGACCACCTAAACCAGAATCTGGCTCTGAGAGATCCATCACCTCCACACACTTTCCAATGTCCCCTTGGCTACAGAGGTCCATATGGATGGTTTATGGCAGAGAAAGCTGGCTGCAGTTGGGTGACAGTTAGCTGGCTGGGATGGAGTAGAGATGCATGGTAGCCATGGAGCTGGGCACCACGGTTCCCAATGCAGCCCTGGAAATCGGAGCATCTATGAGCTGAGGGAGACCAGATGGCCAGATTCTCAGCCTCCACATCCAAGTAGCTCCACCCTCCATCTCCCCCAGGAGAGAAGAAATTGCTTCCCATGCTTTGATCTAAAACGGAAAGTGCCTGGCCAACCCAGCCCATCAGTTCTGTAAGGGTGTTCATAGTTAAGCCAGATGGAGTTTGATTTAATGCAGAATCATTTATTTATTTTAAATTTTATTTATTTTAACTGGTTTTTAAAAACGTTTTTATCGTGGAATATTTCAAACATCTACACAAGCAGACAAGATAGTTTAATGGATGGCATACACCCATCATCCAGCTCTGACATTTATCAAGTCATGGCCAGTGTTACTTCATCTCTATTCCTCTGCTCTTCCCCTACATAATTATCTTGAAACAAATCCCAGACAGTATGCCATAAATATGTCAGTGTGTTCTCTCTAAAAGATAAGAACTCTTAAAATACATGACCATAATGCCATTATCACACCTAAAAATTTAACAGCATTTCTGCTAATATTATCAAACGTTGTCAGTGTACAAATTTCACTAATTATCTCCTGTCCTTTGTGATTTGTTTTAGTTTTTGTTTTTGTAGTTCATTTGTGTGAATTAGGATTCAAATAAAGGCTAAATAGTATGATTAGTTGATATGTCTCCTGAGTCTCTTTTAGTATATAGGTTCCCTGTCTGTATCTTTTTTTGTCCCTTGCAATTCATTTGTTGAAGAAACCAAGTTGTTTGTCCTCTACCTTCTCACATTCTGAGTTTTGCTGATCGCATTCCTGAAATGGCCTTTAACATGTCCTTCTGCCCCTGTGTTGCTTGTAAATATGTAGTTAGATTGGACACTTGACCAGACTCAAAGTGAAATTTTTGGAGAGACCACTTCAGAGGTGGTGTGTGTAGGAAGCACATAGGTCTGGTGGCCTCTCTCTTTTGCATCCACTGCCAGTGTAGATAGCAACCATGACTCTGGACACCAGGAACCGTAAGCTCTGCCACTGGTGCCATCCCAAAGCCAATCCCTGCGGATTCCCAAAGGATCCAATCAGCATTATCCACCTCACATAGTTCTTTTTCCAAATCTTTTCTGTTGGGAGCATATAACTGAGGGCACCTCGGTCTTACACCTGGAGCCTGGGTGCAAGTAGGCTGGGAAAGCTAGTTCTCTCTTCTATTAATACCTTGAAGAGATGGAATTCCTAATGAAGAAAGCTCCTTAAACATGGGAGAATTGCTCACAAGATGGCAGACAGCCATAAATGTGACAGTTGTCCACTAGGGTGTCTGAAACAATGGTAGGACTGAGAGTTAAGTGCTAGGAGTTCAAATAGGGCCTCCAGTGGGAGCCCGTGGTGTTGGGGAAAGGGACACATTGGCCCAGACATCACATTCATGAAGGGGTCTTCAACTTTTGACATTATCACCAAAGGAAGTTACACATGAAGGTCACAGAGAGACAGTAATGAAGTTCATTCTCCACCTTTAAACTTGTGAACCATTATTGGACCAGACTGCCTCAGGGACACTATGAATTCGCTAATTTTACAAATTCTGTAATGATCTTGGAATTAGCACAGCATGGTTATATTACACTGTATTTTTGTCTGCTAAACTATTGGTTACATGCAACCATTTAAAATAAACAACAATTTTGTCATTCTGATCTGATATTTCTTTATTGAGATCATCTCAAAAAGGGGAAATGGCCAGGATCACCCTTGAGAGGCTGAGAAGTCAAAGAAGCAGGGGTTGTGGGCTGTGGAGAGGGGACGAGACGACCCCAAAATTGTCTCTGAAGGACGGGTCGGGTTTTGGTTATTGGAGGGGAAATGGGAGATGTCATGATTGGTAAGTATCCTTCCCAGAGCAAAACAAGTCCTTTTTTCCAAAGAGACAGCCATCCCTTTCCTTGTCCCAACTCTGCCTGAGAGGAAACCCATTCCTGCGACCTGGGTGATTAACAGGTCCCCGCCACCTCTGTTGACTCAGCTCTGCAGGTCTGCAGGTCCCCAGCTCAGGGCGGGATGGGGGGCTGGGGTTGAGTGGGTGAAGGCCCTGGAGACTCAGTTCTGCAGGTGGGGTGGGGTAGCGTGGATAAGGGATATTTCAGAGAATTAAGCAGAGTTGAATTGCAATGCAGCATAGAGCTGTTTAATTTGCACCTGAAAGGAACGGTAGTGGTGTCCTAATTAACCGAGACAGAGGTTATATATTTGGGCGTCCAGAGAGGTCCTTGGGGTTCACGTGTTAGAATTTTCTTGTGGGAAGGTTTGGGAAGCTTCCCAGAGAATGACATTTTAGGGGCCTTGGGGGTTTCATGTCAGAAGTCCATCCTCCTGCCAGCCCTGTGATGGAGGGTCACTGTGTCTGCATCAGAAGCCCTGGGGTCCCTGTCAGTATCCTTTGGGGGTGTGGTGGCAGACAACCTGCACTGGGGTCTGCACCCCCAGGAGGTCGGAGAGAGGCTCTGCACGAGCCTCCTCCACCCACCCCGCCGCTGAGGCAGCCTGGGGGCTTCCTGCTCTAGAAACCCACCCCTCCTGATTTCTGTTAACTGCTTCCCGGCTGCCCTGACCTTGGCTCCTCCCGCTCTTCCGTCACCCACACTGTGTTGTGTTGTCGTGTCTGCAGTGAAGTCATGTTGCTTCTACCCTGAAGTGCCTCTCAGATCTCTGATTTTTTTTTTTTAACCCATACATAAATTGGCTTGTTATACACCAGGCACTGTTCAAACCTCTTTGCAGATAAAATATACATCTGCTCTAAGTTGCTTACATAGATTAATTTAATCCTCACAAAAAGTCTATGGGAATTATTAGTCCCAATTTACAGATGAGCAAACTGAGGCACAGAGAGGTTGCATGACTTGCCTTAATCTCACAGAGCTAGGAAGTAGCAGAGATGGGACTCGAACCCGGGCCACGTGGCCAGAGCTTAGCCACTCAGCCACTTCACCCCAAGTTCCCAGTGAGGGCCTTCCATTGCCCGAAGCCCAGCCTCAACCCTCCCACCTGAGTTGCTGCACATGGCAGTCCTGGTTTATTTTGGTTTTTAAAATTTTTTTTTTTTTTAATTTTTTGGCCACACCATGCGGCATGGGGGATCATAGTTCCCTGACCAGGGATCGAACCCACGCCCCCTGAGGTGGAAGGGTGGAGTCTTAACCACTGGACGATTAGGGAAGTCCCCTTAGGTTTTGAATATTTGAAATTATGTGATGTAAATACTTTAGTAAGGTCTCACTTCAGGTGTATTTTGAAATAATGTAACCCTTCCATTTGAAAAATGTGAAAAAAACAAAAACAGCAAAAATTTCCAAGTTGGCAGTTCCAGATATTTGTGAGATGGAGTGACACAATTTCCACAGCCTCGTGGCACCAGGTGAGCTGGTAAATAGGCAAACTCCATCATTTGTCATCCTGTGGGCATCACAGAATTTTTGCCATGCTTTGGAAATTCAGTAAGTGAATCCATTCCTAGTGCCCAGTTATGTGATCAGTCACTGTTGTTAGAATTGAAAATCTTTTTTATAACCGGTAACAATGGCATCCAAGTGTCAGTTAAGTGGTGGAGCTTGCGGTAGTGTTCCCAAAATGGAGCCAACATCAATAGCTTTGCACTGGAAGTCAGAAGCGCTAAAATGCCTCAAAGAGGGCTGAGCAAGCACCGTGATACATACAGCTGCCAATTTAGGAGCAAGCACTTTCCAAGCCATTGGAAATGGAGCTGAGAAAATGGAAAGCAGCGGTTAAAAGCCCAAAGCCTGCTTCCCTGGTTATAGATTTATGTACAATAAGAAACATCCCTCCCACTTGACCTGTACTTCTTTGGGAAGATTAATCTCATATGAAGTGAATTTCAATTAAATGTGACCGCCCTGTGCTAAACTCCAACTGGACTCCTCACCTTTTCTTACTATGGAGAGAACGGCCACCAGATTAGTTGTGCTGAAAGGTGGATCACGCCACTCTCCCGCTCAAAAACCTTCTGTGGCTCCCACTGCCCACTAAAATAGGTCCTAGTATTCAAGCTATTCAATCAGAGTGAGGAGTCTCCCCTGGGTACCAGAGGCTCCCAAGGGTGGGGTCAGGACCCCTACATCACACGCACACTCACACCAGCAGGGCCACACCATTGAGACCCCCGTCAGAACCTAACTGTTGGGTTGAGGCATTTATGTATTGGGAGTGGAAGTCTGATGGGGTCTCAGTACCTGGGATGGGATGGGAACGCCTGGATCCCCAACAGGTGTGGTGTTCAATCAGTGCCTGGCACACAATAGGCCTTCATTAAACATTTGTGCGATGAATGAACGAACGGTCTTTACAAGAATCTTTGCCTTTGAGTTCTCTACCCTCAGGGGCAAAGACCAAGGCCACAAACGTGAAGGGGGTCTCCAGGATCTTAGGCCATTCTGGACTTTCATCTCCTTGGTGTAGGCTAGCGAAATGACCTCGGTAATCAAAAAACTTTAAACATTTCTTATGTTTGTCTAGGGCAGGGTTTCTCAACCTTGACATACTGGGCTGGATAATTTTTTGTTGTGGGAGCTGTCCTGGGCATTGAAGGCTATTTAGCTGCATCCCTGGCCGCTACCCAACTAGATGCCAGGAGCGCCATTCCCCAGCCCAAGGTGTGAAATCAAGGATATCTCCAGACTTTGCCAAATGCCCCTGGGTGGGGGCTGGACTACCCCCAGGTTAGAAACACTGGTCTAGGGCAGTGACTCTCAACTCCAGTGGCATACTAGAATCATCTGGGGAGCTTGGAAAAAAAAAAAACTGATGCCTGGGTCCCACCTCGAGACATTCTGATGTAATTGGTCCTGGGTAGTGGCCTGGGTACACGAAATTTTAAAAGCTCCCCAGGTAGTTCTAAGGTTTAGCTAAGTCTGAGAGCCACTGGTTTAGCACTGGGCAGTCTACAAGTTTTATATGCATGACAAGCCTCACGAACCTCTCTGTGCAGGAAGGGAGCGGGATTATTACTGTGAGTTTCTGACTAGAGAAGTGAGGTCCAGAGCGGTGTGGTAGCCCTGTGAGTGGTGGTGTTGGGATTCCATCCCAGCACATCTGACTCCTACCCCAGTGCTCCTCCCAAAGGGCAGGGCCCAGCCTGGGCAGGTTTGGTGTTCAGGGTCCTCAACGTGAGTCTTTCCTTTCCCAGCGGTTCTTCCTACCCATGGTGTCCCACCTCCTCACTCAGTGTCCCCATTTCTTTATGCAAAGGCACAGCTAGCAGTCATTTACACTTTAGTGAGAACACGAGGCTGCTTTTCTTCTTCCAGGGGGATTGGCAAGTTATGCCTCATCTGTAACAGTGAAGAGGAAGGCTTTACATAAGCCCATAGATGGGGTGGGGATGGTTTTGGGGTGATGAGGTGTGTATTCATGACATCTCTGAAATTAAATCCAATTGGCAATTGTCTTTCATTAATGTTCACCTCATTCTAGCTTTGAGTTTAAAATTCTATCCAGGTCCATTTCGTTTACAAACAATTTTTGGAGCATCTCTTGTACACTTGTAAGTGCAGTCGTGAAGTCACTGTTGGTCCGACCTTAACAAGGCTCTAAGTTCCGAGGTAGAGGGCATCCTGGCCTGCTTCTGGCACTCACTACACCTTGGCCCTGACTGAACACATGATATGGTAGGTACTTAAAACACAGATGACTGAATGTCAGGCCACAGACCCGGGACCCAAGCCTGTGCCCTGGAGAGAGACGGTACAGTTGTAACATCAGGACTAGATCTGCAGGCTGTGGCTGAATCTCTCCCTTCCGCTCAGGGCTGGCGTCAAGAGCAGCCAGCTTCAGAAGCCTTCAGAGAAAATGTGAGCACAGTGGGGTTTCAAAGCCTTTCCAAAATAGACATCTCGAGCAGAGACCACTTTTATTGGGATGGCTTCGTTTGAAGAAAAGGGAAAGAGACAAAGCCAGGAGACAGACTCTGCTAACAGATGCAGGCTGGCTCTCTGCCCCATGCTGTGCAGAGAGGGGGGGGGGGGACCCTGGCCCCTCCCCGTCCATGCCACTCATTCCTCGAGACTAAGGTATGTTCAGGCTTCAGTTCACCTTTTTGAATACTTGCTTGCAGACCACACCCTGCACTCTCATCTCCTGAAACAAAAACAGATTCTCGTTATTGACCAAAGCAAGGTCACACTTGGGGCTCAGCGCATCCAGGGGCAGGGGCTTGGAAAATACTCTGTGACTGCTATTTTTCCCCAAGAGTTGGTCTGAACTAGACAATTCCTTGGCGAGTCAGTTGAACTGGATCAGTGGACATCGGTCTTGGCTATGCCCTATAGACAGAGCTGGCTGGAGACAGATGTGGCTCAGAGCTGACTGACAGGACTCTCAGATGCCTCCCTCCGTCTACTACCCTCGACAAGCCAAAGGCTTTAAGAACGTAAGGCCTGAGCCCAGGTCAGAGTCTGTGTGCAGGGCTGCAAGAAATCAGGGCCAGACACAAGGCTCAACCGCCAAAGGGGTCACCGCAGACCAGGGTTGTAAACTAGCATGGTGGTTCCAAGCTTCAGCTGCACATTAGAGTTACGGGGGGAGTTTGAAAAATGCCTGGGTTCTAGGCTAGACTGGTATCAGTATCTCAGAGGGTGAGGTCCTGGAATTGCTATTTTTAAAAGCTCCCAGGTAGTGCTAAATGCAGCTAAGAAAGTCCATGCTCTGCCTCCAGGGCAACCCCTGCTGAGTGTTGCCAGCAAGAATGACAGCACAGTGTCGGCCTACCTGTGAAGCTTTTTGTTTGTTTGTTTGTTTTGGTAGGAGTCTAGAAATCTGAATATTTATGTGACATCTCCAAATTTTTTAATTACTGGCTGAAGAAATTTGAAGCCCATGATGGCCAAACAAAAGAGGCCTGTGGCCCGCACTTTGCAACCTCTGGCAAAAAGCCACAGAACTATTGAGCTGACAGGGCCAATGGAGATCACATAACCTACCCTCATGGTTCTGCAGCTGAGGAAACAGAGGCCCAGGAGGGAGAAAGGCTCAAGGTCAGGCATTGCAGCCCAGGCTCTACACGAGCCTAAGCAGCCTCTGAATATGATGTGCCTCCTCTCAGCGCTCACCTGTCCCAAAGCTCCTGCAGACCCTGACCCTGGCAGGAGCCCTATGTGCTAGGATGGCATTTTGCAGATGAGGTTGAGGGAAGGAAGGCACCTCCCCAAAAGTCAGAATAGACCCTAGGTCACCTGGACGAGGCCCCTTTCTCAGAAGGAAAGTAGCTGGGGAGTTCCAAGGTGGCAGAAGGAATGACAGGAGGTCTCCGCTCAGAGGGCAGGTGTTATTTTTAGCCCCCCAGAGGCTAAGGCCCCTACTCTGGATTTGGGTGTGCTTTTTCCAGACAATGGATAGAATAGAAGTGGCTTTGACGAGCGATCCCAGGCTGGAGGACAGGGTGAGTGGGGCCCACACCTGAGCCGAGAAAGGCTTCTCCTCCTCCAACCTAGATTGTAGAGATTGTAAGCAGATAGGGTAGGGAGTGCCCGGACATAAAAGAAGCCATTTTTGGCCTAAGCCATTTTGTGATCTAAGCCTGGCTACAGTGCTTGCCCTTGAACAGGTCTCAGTAATTACTTATCTTAAGGGAAGTGAAGAAATGCAGGAACCAAGGAAAAGCAGTCAAGTTCAGTGACTTATCACAGTTTATCACAGTTCAGTGATAAAACAGGGGCCTAGTTCCTCCTCAAGGGATACACATAACCATCTTTGAGTTCCTCGGGAACTAAGGCCTCCACCCAGGTGGAGGATGGGATTATGATGTGGACCTTTTCTGACCCTCATGACTTCAATCAACTAAAGCTTGGACTCTGTTGACCTTTGCCCCATTTCAATGCTGAATTCTCCTCTGCTCAAGCCCCTTCATGAATACACATGTGCCCTTGGCTTAAAACTTCCCCAATTTTGCTGTTCAGGGAGACACAGTTTTGGGAAAGGTCCCGGTGTTCTCCTCACTTGATCCGAGTAATAAACTCTTCCTTCTCCCGACCTCTGGCTTGGTTGTATCTTTTGGCTCGACACCCACCAAGAGGTGAACCCAATTTTCAGGTAACAAGATCATGTCTTGAGAAGCTTAGAGAACTCGCCTGGTTCTGGCTAGCCACAATTTGGCATGGTGAAAACAGATATCATTTGGGAGCAAACGTAAGTTCTGCTGTCTTCTAGCTGTGTTACTTGGATGTGAGCCTCTGTGCCCTCATCTCCAAAATAAGAACCATAACAGTACCTGGCCCATCGGGCTGCTGAGACAATGGAAAGAGACACAGAATGCTCCCCATCTCACGCTTAGCAGATGCATCCCCTCACCTCCTCCCTCTGATTGGACAAGTGGGTCAGCCTAGACCTTGAAAACACATTGCTCGATTTTTAAAGTCACTCAAGCATCTTCCCCAGGGCCATGGAAGAGAAGCTTCAGAGCAGAACCAAGGTCCACCCATGGTGCCTACTTCCAAAGTCCATCCAGACCCCAACATGAGCAGGGCCTCTGGGGCCCAGCTTGGCTTACCTACCCCCCGTACCCCCGGAACCTACCAGGTGCAGCTCGTCACCCTCAATCCACTGGGTCCAGCCACGTCCCTCCTTCTCGCCCTTCTGCACACACTCGAGCTTGTCCCCATCCCAGCTCACTGTGGTCTGCGGAGCCAAAAACCACAGTTGTCAGTCTGGAGCCAGCAGCCCCTGGGCACGGGGGGAGGGGCAGCCCCAACCTGGAGAATCCAGGGTGCACTCAAGTCAATTTCATTACAGAAAATCTGCAGCCTCATTCTCCTTGTCCATCACGTGCTCTTATCAAAGCAGGCAAATCGGTTTTAAAATTCACAAAAACCTTCATAAATTTCATTTAAATGGGTAATTAGGGGAGAAAAAGTCACTGGGGCGGGAGCTGTCGGTGCAAAGGCTGAGAATGGGGCTGGGAAGGGAGGAGGGGTTTCTGAGGGTTGAGTGCACACCGGGTCTGGGGGTGCGTGAGGGCTGCTGGCCTGCATCTCGGTGGTGAGAGGCAGACTTCTTAGAATATCCTGCTCATCCCCAGACATTCATTCATTCATTCATTCACTGTTTCAACCTTTGCAAGGTCTTGGGACACCAAAAAAGAGCCACCCCCCCCCCCACCTCCTCAAACATCTTTTCACCGCCTGGAGAATGGCCTTAGATACGCATCACCATCTGCGGGCACAAACGGCAGCTCTTCCAGGCACTCTCGCGCTGACTCTGGATCCTCATGACTGTCCACGTGGAGCATGGGCTAGCATCTCTGCTCCCCAGATCGGGCTAAGGCACTTGCCAAGTCCACCCAGGTGTCAATGGCAGAGCCAGATCAGAACACGGATCTGTGACGCTCAGAGGTCCCCCTCCCCACTGGACTACGCTGCCTCCCTAGGTGCCCAGCGTCACCGGAGTTATAGACCAGAGGCTGCGGGAGCCCAGAGGAGACTCAGGGAAGGGAGGCGCTGGGAGGAGAAGGTACCAGGCTGGGCTCTGAAGGACAGGAGAGCAAATCGGAAGCAGAGACAAGCAGGCGCTGGGAGAGAGAGCTTCTCTGCGGAACACGACCGGACAAAGGCACAGAGACTGAACAGCACAGGGCGTGCTCAGGAGCTCCTCAGGCAGGTTCCACATTCCAGGGGACCGTGGGGGAAAGAGGAGGAAGCCCCCGGTCTGCCCGTCCGGTCTGGCCATGACCCCTGCCTCCGGCCCCAGCTTTGAGCGCTCACATCTTCCCTGAGCCCCGCGTGCCCCGCCAAGTACTGGGCGTGCTGAAGGGCAGACAGACAGCAGGAGGAGGCCCAGCCTGTGCACATGGACCCACCCAGAAATACAGGGCTCGAAGTGCTGGAATTTAGAGGGGAGATGGTCCAGGAGCTCGTGGTCTAGACTGGGACCTGTGTGCAGTGGGCATCTCCCATATCCGCAGCTACCCACCTCCCACCCACATGGGCCCTGCCTCCCCCTGTAGAGGTTAGAACCCCATTTGCCCCTTCTCTGTGTGGCTCTGAGCAAGTCCATCACTTCTCTGGGCCCCAGTGTCCCCATCTGTCATATGAGGTGTCAGAGGCCTTGGCTTTACGGAGGTAAGGTTCTAGGATTCTTGTGTTCCTGCCGTGCTCAGCTGAGAAGACAGTCAGCTAGAGCCTGATAAAGATTTAGGAGAGAAGGAGGAATCTGGGAAATGAGTGTGGAGTGAGTGGGCCACTCCCTACGGGAGGGCCACCCCCCCTTCCTCCCCAACCCACAGTCTCACGCCTGAGCTTGTTGATCTCTACCGCCCTCTACTGTTGGGATGAAGTCTGCAATGAGAGGCGGGCACAAGGGGAAGAGGTGGAGCCAGTGCGCCCCCAGCTCTGCCCAGGCATCGATCTGCCCTCTGCTCCTGGAGCCCAGAGGGAGAGGGGCACAGGAGGACCTGGTGGGGGGCGGGCGGCTCCTCTCCCTGGTCCGGAGATCATTCGGGGCACATGTCCAGCCCCAAGCCAGAAAGAAGGTCCCACCTCCAAGTCAGGACAGAATGAAGTGAATGTCTGACGAGGGGGGTCGAGGGTAAAGGCCACTAAAGACCTCAAGCCACAGACAAGATGCCCATTCACTGGGCGCCTTGTCCATGGCCAGACTGTGAAGGGAAGTGGGGACTGAAATCAGACGTGCCTCAACTTCAAGGAGCTCGTAAGAACACTTGGCCTCCTCATCAACTGAGCTTCTCTTCATGTGTTTATCCAGAAGTCTACCCGGCACACTGAGGGCTCCAGACGCTATCAGAGGCCAAGAGAGACCCACTGGTGCTCAGTTACAATAGATACACTTCTCTCTCCACCGGAAATATTAGAGTCTATGAGCATATTCATACCCTCTGCCCTGGAAAACTCGAGAAATGCTCAAAAAAGAATATAGTAGTAACAAGAATACCTAAAATCTTGCTTCTTCAGAGATAATTAGATTTTGGTGTATTTCTGTCCAGTCTTTATATATGTGTGTGTGTGTGTGTGTGTGTATACACACACACACACACACACACACATATTTTTATTTTTAAAAAATTCGATTGCATCATTTATGGTTTTGCACCCTAGTTTCTTCACTTAATAGAAGCAATTTTCCACTTCAGCAGATATTCTTCATAAGCATTATTTTAATTGTTATATAATATTTAGGAAATGGCTATGTAATTTGTAGTGCCCACCCCGCACAAAATGAAAATGAGGGCTCCTTTTTAAAAAATGATTAAGAATTTTAAGACAGTGACAGCAGAGCATTAAACCAAGTGAGGGGCCCTTCTGGGCACAGAGGCCTGTGGGACTGCACTGGTCACAGGCCCATGAGGACAATCCTGGTAGTATTTCACTGTACATACATACTTATTTAGCCCATTACCCATTCCTGGACTTTTAGGTTATTTATAATTCTGTGCTACTATAAAGAAGACTTCCTTGTATACAGTTTTGAGCACAACGTTTCTTTAGAATAAATTTCCAGAGGAAAAATTGTCGCATGAAAGAGTGAGCATATTTTTAAGGCTTTTGATAAGGATCACCACCTTGATCTCCAAAAGGCTCACACCTGCTTCCCTTCCAATGTCAATGTCAGAGAATGAGCATGAAAGAGATGTTCATTAATAGTAAAGCAGGGCTTCCCTGGTGGCGCAGTGGTTGAGAATCTGCCTGCCAATGCAGGGGACACGGGTTCGAGCCCTGGTCTGGGAAGATCCCACATGCCGCAGAGCAACTAGGCCCGTGAGCCACAATTACTGAGCCTGCGCGTCTGGAGCCTGTGCTCCGCAACAAGAGAGGCCGTGATAGTGAGAGGCCTGCTCACTGCGATGAAGAGTGGCCCCCGCTTGCCGCAACTAGAGAAAGCCCTCGCACAGCAACGAAGACCCAACACAGCCAAAAATAAATTAAAAAAAAAAAATCTAAAAAAAAATAGTAAGGCAGGCTAGGGAGATTGGGATTGACATATATACACTAATATGTATAAAATAGATAACTAATAGGAAACTACTGAATAAAAAAAAAATTAAATTAAATTAAAAAAACCCCAGTAAAGCAGGCTTTGCTCCTGTGCTAACATGTTACACTTTCTGGATCATTTGACATCTTTTAACAGGGACCGTTTGGATATAGATTAATAAAAATACCTTACCAAAAGAATGATGGATGGCACAATTTCAGGCTTCATGATAGATCAAGGGATTCAGGGAGCGGAAGGCTCTTTGAGCGTAGAGAACCCTTTCTTAGAGCCCTACAAATCAGACCCTCAAAGAGAAGGATCCTTAACGCACAAATGCTATGTCAGTGTCCAGAGCAGGCACTTTCTCAGCCCTGAGTTCCCGCTGACTCTTGACCCAGAGTGAGTTGGATGGAAAAGAGACTATTTTCGTCTGTATTGGATATACAGAGGAGGCTGAGCTCAGAGAGGTTAAGCGACTTTCTCAGTGTCACCCAGCTAATGAGGAAAACAATTTGGGCTGGAACATGGGCCTTGTGTGACTCAGTGCCCCCTTGTTTCCCAGGCCAGGCTACGCACCCAGCCAATGTCTGCTCAGTTTTTGGGGGGTGCAGAGAAAACATGGGCATTATGCTAAGACTCTGAGCAGCCCCCCGGAGGAACACACTTCAGTTCAGCCCAACCATTGCTGAGTGTGGGGTGCTGGGAGCCAGAGATGGGTCCTGAAGGCCCCTGGGCTAAGAGATCACCGCAGAGACGGGCAGACAGAGAAGTGCCCGGCAGTTGTGGCTCAGTGTGGTAGGTGCTGCCATCAGGGGAAGCACAGGGGCTGCAGTGCCCAGGAGGGCCCCTCATTCTCAGAGAAAACACAGCTAGTTTTTTAAAGTGGGGAGGCATCCCAAACAGAGTGAATTACGACAAGCAGGCCAGTGCTGAAGGAGGGGCGAGTACGAGGCTGGGGGGTAGACAGGGTCATAGTGCCAGACTATAACTGAGACAGTGGCCTGGAGCATGTTTTCAATGCCCCCCAATGCTGCCTGCGCCCTCACACAGCCCCATGGCTCTGATCTGCTGGGTGGAACACTCCCCAGTGGGCCAGGGAGTCTGCCAGGCTGTCCTCTGGGAAGCTCAGCTGTAATTTACCCTGGGTTCCTGGTACCTGCCGCCCTCCCACCCTGTATCAGGTTGACCCAGTATTGTCAGCATAGAACATGTTCCTTGGAGTCAGTGGACCTGGGTCCTCTGTCCCTAACTGTGTGGAATGACCTTGGGCAACAGGATGAACCTCTCTGAGCCTCAGGGCCCTCATCTACAAAAGGGGGATTCATGGTACCTACTATGGCAGGCTGTTCCATCGGGGCTCCCAATGGGTCACGTGACATTCACGCCCTTGTAAAGACCCTCCCACATTGATTCTGGCCTTGGCTGCGAGACTGGCTCTGGCCAACAGGACAGCAGCAAGCGTGAGGTAAGAGGCGCCTTCAAAAGCCCTGGTACGCTGGGGGCTCGTCCTCTCGGGACCCTCCCCTCTAGGAACCGAGCTGCTGTGCTTTCAGGAAGTGCAGGTTATTCTACTAGAGTGAAAGCCCGCATGATAAGCCCCAGACGATGAGAAAGCAGTCACTGCCAGAGGTTGTGACAGTCTGTTGGTCGCCCCAACCGAGCCCTTAGCTGAATGCAGTCACACGGAGCCGTGGACACTGAATCAACCTACAGCATCATGAGAGCAAGTGGTGGTTGTTTTAATGTATCACGTTTTGGGGTCGTTTGTTATGTGGCTTTGGATAACTGCAAGACCTACTTTACCAGTGTATGCAGAGGATGAGAGAAAATATACATAAAATGCATAGGGCAGGCATATGGGTCCCGAGGTAATGGTAATCACGATGTCCAGAGCTTAGATAAGGGTGGGATTTGCCTGTCGAAGTTGAACAACAACTAGAGCCTTTCTTTTTTAAGTTGGAGATTTGTGAAGAAGTGATGGACAAGCTATTCACCATGGCTACATGTTTCAGAAGCTCCTTCTTTTCCAGGAGACTTGGATCCAAGAGGAGACCCTGCAGGGGCTGCCTGCTGAGCCGGGTGCCCAGGAGCCCTGCGATGTCCGCGTCCCCTAAAATTTAGTTAGTCTTTGTTTAAGCAGAAGATCTATTTGGAGACTCCCCACTGACAGCCGCGATGGCTCTGAAAATGCGATTTAGTTCTCCCGCTTTGCTGTTCCACGTTCACATGTGGTGGGCATGGATTTTTCTTTTTAAGCTTTGTACCCTGTGGGAATAAATCAGCCATTTCCCAGAGGATCAGATTTGTCCCAAGAACAGAAAAGGGGGGGCGGGGGGACGATCACCTACAAACAAATGAGAGGAAAGAAGGAAAAGAAAGAATGTTGGGAGGGGGATGTAGCAAACAATGGTCACTTGTTTTCTTGTGACACAAAACATAGCCTCTGATAACGAGGACTCCTTCTGTGACCTCCGTCTGTGATAAGCAGCCACCTGTGCCACACCAGGCAAAGTCTGGGACAAGGCTCAGCTTGCCCTGTGAATGCAGATCTGAAAGGGTCTTGAAGAGGTCATTCAATTCAGTCGCCCAGCTTGGACACTCACCATTGCTTAACCCATTTAATCAGGGTCTAGTGGGGGAGTTTCAGGCAAGAAGATGTTCCTGGTGCTTTTCAAGTGACACAGGAAGGCAGATGCCAGTGGCGGCTGAGGTGGGCATGGTACCAACCACGGGGATAGGCAGAGCTGCCCGGCACCCCACTTCTGGGAAGTCCACCTTGGAAACGAAGCCCAGACAAACCAAGAACACGGGGCAAGTATGGCCACCTTCAACTCCCCTCCCAACGGTAATTCTCACCGCCTAGACCATCTGAAGTCTGCAAACGAGCTGGTGCCCAGGGCAGCTGGTTCTAAAGCAAAGCCGGTCTCACTTTTCTATTAAAAACTAATAACCTCCAACACTTTGGCCTTGTCAGCAGCTTTCCCGGAGATACGTGCACCAAAAGATGAGTGAAGACAGCTTTGTATTACTCTGACAGGGGGCTGTCACTTCAAAAGCCATTATCCAGCTCCCCTGACCACTTGGAAACCCGACCTGGCACTGGGGTGACATAGAAAACTCAGCTCCCACAAGCAGCCTGGGGAAGCTGGCTCCAAGGAAGCCTCAAGCCCCTCACCCTGTATGAGTGACCTATACCGGGAGTGACAGACCATTCCCACTAAATGGACCCGTCTCTTGGCAGTGACCTCGCATGAACCACAAATAGTGGGATTCAGCTTGGCTGCCAAGAACTTGTGACGTTCCTTAAAGCTCCCACGTGCCCCAAACATCCACTCTCATGAGCAGGGGGAAGATGGATGGGTGGTGCCCCCACTCGCCCACCCAGCTCTGGGAGGCGTCTGCTTACAGAGCCACTTCCCAGAGGGCTGGGACTGGACCTTACTGTCTCTGTGGTTCCAGAGCCAGGTCCTCAGAGGGGAGGTCTTGTCCATGGCAGTTCTGCTTGCAAAGGGCAGAGCCAGGACTGACCCAGGTCCGACTCCCAAGCCTGTGCTCTTTAAATTTAAGGGGAAAATTGAAAAACCAGACGGTGACTAAGACACTTTCTAAGCGCGATGTGAATCGCTAAAAGATACAAACTGGCCATTCCTCCTCGAGTTTGATGTTACAGTGTGCTTCACGCTTTGAGGGTTTCTGGAATAACAGAAGGTTCTCAGCCTCCCGTGCCTGTGAAATAAGTGGGTGGGTGGGAAAGGCAGGGAAGGTAACTGAGAACCTGCCGAGTGCCAGGTATGGTGCTGGGGGCTTTCCACCTCAAGATTTAGGGCCAATCAAAGTTAGGCTTGTTAAGTAACCAGCCCAAGCCTCCTCGGGGTTAGGGGTTGAGCCATCATTTGAACCCAGTTCTTTCTGGCTGAGCCCATGAGCTGCCCTGCCTGGGAGGTCAGGTTGGGTGAGCCTCTGATCCTTTCCCAGGGGAACGGCAATGACCTAAAATCAGCACATTCGGGGGAAAAGCCGATTCATTCTGTAAGCATATTAAAACTAGATCAATAAGGCCTTAAAACACGAACGAGTAATTAGGCACATAAAAGCCATTAGAAGCAACAGCTATAGACCAGTAAAGCCACAGCAGGCCTTCGTGGGCATGGGCAAATGTGATTCCAATACCATGAAGAAGCGAACAGCAAATGATAACATGATTCTTAGGACAAACTAAATGATAAAATGTTAAGACTAATCTTGACATGAAAATTTTTAAAATTCCTTAAACATTCCAGAAAGTGCCCAGGATTAATTTTAAAACAACAAACCGCCAGAGAGCTCAAGGCCCCATGAGGCCAAGGTTCTGGATGGGGAGGGGGAAGTGAGGCTGCAGAAGGTCACAGGGATCCTGTGGAACTGGGCTCAGTCATTGCAGGGGCCCAGCACCGAGGGTGGCCCTGAGGCTGGGCTGGACCCAAGCTCTGCCATGGAGCAGCTCAGGCTGGAGGGAAGACAGACATGTAAACTGGCATCAACAGCACCTGCATGTTGTGTGCTGGGTACTTCCTGGTGTAAGTAATAACAACACTGTCATTATCACCATCACCATCATCACCTTAAAATCATCTATTTAATACTCACTATGTGCTGGGCAGGGTATTAAAGCGTGGGTCATATCAAGTTGATTCTTTAAACCTCCTGGAGCAGTTATGCTTCTCCCCATTTTACAGATGTGGAGACTGAGGCTTTAAGGTCACCCAGCCATGAAGTACAGAGATGAGGTTTGACTCTACAGCCCATGCTCTTGGCTACTGGGCTCTGCGGTTCCCTGATCTAAGCTGACCCTTGAATGAACAGTAAGACTTTGCATCATGGTTCTGCGTAAGGAAGCATCATTCAGCAAATGCGGGTTCCACACCTGCACACCAGCCTCGTGTGCTAGAAATAGAGGCAGGGAAGGTGAGAATTTTGTTCTCAAGAGCTCACAGACTATTGAAGACAAGCAGACAGAGAATTCCAGCAAAATGGCAAGTGCTGGGTAGAGGTAGGTGATGGTGATTTTGGAAGTGGGAAGGCACCTCCCACTGCCTCTGAAGTAGAGACAGAGGTCCATCAGGGAAGGCACCCCACCATCTGCCTCTGAAGTAGAGACAGAGGTCCATCAGGGAAGGCTTCCCGGAGGAGGTAATGCTGGAACCGACACCAAAAAACATCAAGAGAGTTAGGTGAAGAAGTAGAATCTGGAAAAGAGGAACGAGGGAATCCCAGGCAGAGGGAACAGCCTGCACAGATGCAGGGAGGTCAGGGGCTGCATGAGTGAGGCTTCTAAATGGGCTTTGCCAGGCTGGACTCTCACGGCATGATACTCCCCAGGGAGTGTGATCCTGCACCTCCGACCCTAGAAGTTCCCAGCATCTCTTCTTCCTCACTTCACATCTATGTGGCTCCCACCAGCCAAACCTGGTACAATGGAAAATCCAAATATTTGCTTATCTGGCAGGCAGAGCTGGCTTTGTTACTTGGGCAAGTGTAAGAAATCGGCCTATTCTCAGGTCCACCTGCAGTGGGGGTGGAATAAAGGAGGGGCCGTCCTGCCAGAAGGTGCTCAGAGGGGCTCAGAAGGGCAGAGCCCACCCAAGGCCTCATCTCTTCCACGAGAGCCTCTGGCCCCTATTTTTTATCTTTCAAGGCGAACAGAAACAAACAGTTCCCAGAAGATAAAAGATGGTAGCTCAGTAACCAGGGAAGAGTGAGCAGGTCAGGATCTCTTGACCAAGAGTTCTTTGGGCTCTGGAATCCTTTTATTCACTGTAGGATACCAGCCCCTACCTTAGAATCTATGGCAGAGAAAATGCACATTACCATTTGTTGAATCAATAGAATGAATGAATGGCAGAAAACATTCTAAGGGTACTCTTGTAATTTACACCTTGTTTTAAATGACAAAATATCCCAGGTATGTGTTTCTTCTTCCATAGATTAGTCTTATATAAACAGGTTAACCATTGGAGTGACACTGGCCCCGAGTTTCTGAGGTCTGGAGTGCTTAGTCATCGTGCCAGGAAGAGCATGAGTCATGGTTTCAACCCCCTTCTCCCCGACTCTGAACCCATGTCCTGCCTACCGCTCCCACATGAACATCTTGCTGCCATGGATGCCATTGTCATTGAACCTGGCAGGCTGTGGGGCTCGTCTGGCCAGCAGACAGCAGCTTGCCTGACTGAGCTGGGCGTTCAGGAGGGACTTGATGACGGCCTTGGATAGAGGTGGGCCTGAGCTCCAATCCATCCCCACCTCTTTCTAGCTGGGTGACCCCAGCAATTTACCTTTTGAGCCTCCATTTCTTCATCTGCAAAATGGGGCTAATGAGTCCCGCCACAGAACAGAGCCATCAGGATGAAATGAAACGAGGGGTTGCAAGGACCTGTTGCAGCTCTGGACTCTCAGTAAGCACTGGTTTCCCCTCTGCTCTTGGCCTTGCGGCCCACCCCGCTGCCCCGCACCGTTCTCCATCAGGGTGGAGAGGCAAGTGCCCTTTCAGGCCAGCCTCTGCACGTGTAACCCTGCTAGCTCTTCTCTGGGTGGCCAGGTGCCCCTTCACACATCGCCACCTCCAGAACTTGTCTTCTGGAGCACACAGTTTACAAGGTGAGAGAATTACTAATAACAGCTCATACTGATGGAGCAGTTGACTGCAGGCTT
The DNA here is from genome assembly GCF_965194825.1 of Balaenoptera physalus. Classification (NCBI taxonomy): domain Eukaryota; kingdom Metazoa; phylum Chordata; class Mammalia; order Artiodactyla; family Balaenopteridae; genus Balaenoptera; species Balaenoptera physalus. The sequence goes on from NC_138891.1 coordinate 22,382,595, forward strand.
TCTTGCATCTAATCCTCATTGTGAAGTAGCTTGTGAAGTAGATCCCTTACTTGATAATAACTCCCATTTCACAGACGAGTGAAGGCACAGGGAGGTGAAGTAACTTGCTTAATGCCACCCAGTTTGTAAGTGGCAGAGATGGGATTCCAAAGATGACAGTCTGGTTCATGGACTGAACCGGTTATGACACAGCCGGACTGCCAGGTCTTGCCTCAGAGGGAGACGGGCTGTGGACAAGTAAGAGCTTAGAGGAGGGCCAGGAACAACCGCCCTCAGCCCGGAAGCTGCAGATCTCGGCCAGCAGCACCAAGCCTGGCACATACTAAGCATAAGAGACATTAATTGTTATTATTATTACAGGCAAGAGATATTCAGAAGATGGGGAAAGGGGAGAGAGATATTAAGAAGCAGAATCTATGGAACTTGTGGACTGATTGCCCATAAACACTTTCCATTTATCTCCACAGCGATCACTTTCATGGCTACCTAGTGGTCTATGGAATTAAAAACCCACAGTCACTCTAACGGCCTGTGGTTCCTGGGCACTTAGGGACACCAGCAGAAGGCAGCCTGTTCTGTAAACCACACAAAGTTGGGAGTCAGAGAGATCTGAAGTTCAGTCCCTGGGCTGTAGTTAACTGGGAGTGTGACCCTGGCAGGACCTCAGGTCCCTGTCTGTTAAATGGGAGAGTAGCCCCTCTGTGCTAGGAATGTTGGAGGGTTGAATACATAACATATATCAAGTACTTTTGGAGGTGGGTGCAGGGCTGAAGGTGAAGCCCTGCACCACTCCCAACACTCTGAGGCCATCCTTTTGCCCTTCAACTCAAACGCCAGCCTCCCATGCAGGGCCTGCCTTGGGTGGCAGGCAGCCCAGGGAGGTGGAGTCCCCGCCCTGCCTGCAGAGACCCAGCTCCAGGCACCACACACCTTCTCCCACCCCCATGGAGTCCTTGTGGGCTCTGCTGCTACTTGAGATCAGCCAGAAACAAGAGCCCAGCCCTGACAGACCTGCAAACTTCAGCCAGAGAATAATATTCCAACTCCCACTGTGTACTCACCAGACACCAGGCACTGTGGTCACAGCTTAGCTTGCATATAGCACACTGAACTTTTCTAAAGTATCTTCCACCCGACGTGCTCCCCCACTGAGATGTGGAGTCCATGCCCCCTTCCTTCGGAAGACGGGTGGGCCTTTGTGACTGCTTCAACCAACAGAGTATGGCAAAATTCTTGCTATATGACTTCAGAGGCTAAGTAGATTTTAAGAATGTCATACACTCTGCCTTGCTCTCTTGGCCCTCTCGTTCTTGGAACCCAGCTGCCACGTTGTGAGGAAGCTCAAGCAGCCAGTAGAGAGTGAGTATGAGTGAGCCATCTGGAAAGTGGACCCTCCAACGCCTCATGGACATGGCATGCCGCAGGGACAAGCCATCCCCTTTGAGCCCTGCCCTAACTGCAGATTCATGAAGAAAATAAACAACTGTTATTGTTTCGGAGTTTCGGAGCGCTAAGTTTTGAAGTGGTTTGTTACGAAGCAATAGAAATTTGAAATAATTCATTACCACATTTAATTTTCACAACATCCCATCAGTGGTACTACCTCTGGCTCCTTTTTACAAATGAGAACACTGAAGTCCAGAGGGATAGAGTACCTTCCCCAAGGAAACACAGTTGGAGAGTGGACCCAGGAGTCAAATCCAGGTTCATCTCAAAGCCAAGGCTCCCAGTTGCTCTTCTGTATCCCACGCTTGTCCAGCTGCACACACTACTAGTATCACTTACTCAGACCCTCAGTTGCAAACCATCATGGGCTGCTGCAAGTTTGGTGTCCCCAGGCAGATTTCATCCACAGGGACTGCATCTCTCCACTCTCATTCATCTCCCATAACTGGGCACCCTTAACCCCAGCACAGGCTTATTACACTGAATCATGACAAGAACATCACTGGAACCCTGGAACCCGGGCGTGGGCCAGCCCACTTCCTCATTTCTCTTTCTTAGTAGTTATCACAAGCATGACCTTTGAACCCACGGCATTGGCATCAGTCAGTAACTTGTTAGAAAAGTTCTTGGTCCCCACTCTAGACCTTCTGAATCAGAAACTCTGGATGTGGGGCAAGTTCAAGTCTGAGAACTAGTGCTTTAACTACTTACGTGGTTTTTAACCCATGATCTGTGGGCTCTGTATGTCATAGGATGCTTTTAGGTGCAAGCAACAGGAAACCAGTTCAAATAGTTTCAGGGGAAAGAAAGGGCATGTATTCGCTGGTTCAAGTACACACGAAAAGTCTCCGAATGGCATTAAGTGTCAGGAGTTCCAGCAACCCTCCGATGCTGAGGTTTCTCTCTCTCTCTCATTTCTGCTTATCTACCAGCCTCATCTTATTTTTTCCTTCTGTTGGATTTCCGCATGCAGCCATGGAGGGTGGCAGGAAACGTACGACTGGCCCAGTGCAGGTCAAACGCACAATCATGGGACAGGCCACGGGATACTGTCATGGCCCTGGTTTAAGGTGCTCATCCCAGGAGACACAATGTACTGGGATTTGCAGCTTCACCAGAACCCACAGGTAAGTAGGGGTCATTCCCACCAAATAAGGAGAGCAATGTCGGTCAGAAAAACAAACAGCTATAATCCTCCAGTAAACATCTGGCCATCACAAGTTCGCTTTGCCTGCAGTCTAGGGTATCAGAAGGGCTTTGCCTGCTTATTGCACATAGTATTGTGGCTTCACCAGGCCCTGTCTTCTGTGCTATCACCATGGTCCTCAGAATTTGCTGTAAGCCAGGTGAAGCAGCAATCATGATGCCCATTTTACAGATGTGAAAACAGAGGCAGCAGGTCCAGTCATTTAAGGTCACTTTGTTAACTAAGTAATAGAGGAGGATTCAAAACCAGATGTCTGACTCTACTACCAGCACTCCTTCTCCACATCCCCAAGCCTTGTCAGTACCGTCCGTGCTCACCTCCAGGTTGCGATGAGCCTCACAATAAGGAACTGAGGTGCTGGCCCTCAGCAGAGCTCCATAGGAGACCTTGTAATAGCTTTATAAATAAACTAGTTAGAACCCTTCCTCTGCCACCAGCTGGCTGGATGACCTTGGGCTGAAAAGTTTCCTCAACTAGGAGCCTCAGATTCCCATCTGTAAAATGGGCATAATGTTACTCACCGAACAGCATTTGCTGTGGGGACCAAAAGAGAAAAAGTGCTAAAATCATCTGGGACAGGCATGGCACTCAGTAAGGATTTAGCACATGTTATTTTCCTTTGTTCCTGCCTAACAAAAAACAAAACCTAACAAACAAGTGTGATTCTTGAAAGTTACTTTGTGAATTTTATTTGGGTTGCTTTAATTCTTCTTTTTGTAATCCTCAAAAGCATGCTGCTGACACCGATTTCAAAGGTCGAAGAACTTTAGCTAAGACATGAAAGAGACTCCGTGTTTCCTTCCTGGAAAAGACCCTGCCACATGCTGGGGGCCTGATCTGAGCAGGGGCAGCTCTCAGAAGGCTTCCAAATCCAATGGCATTCTCAGCTCTGCAGCCCAGGGAGTGAATTCTGCCTTTGGCATCGTGTTTTTTAAAATAAGAACCAAAAAAAAAAAAAAAAAAAAAAAATCTCTTTAATGAATCAAGAATAGGATCAGAAGAAAGCTGGCAAAAGAATTTAAACCAAAGCGTTAACAGCAGTTTGGTAGATATCATGTATTACCATATATACTTAGACGAATGGATGGATGGAGGAAAGTAAGTCAGGGAGGGAAGGGAAGGAAACATATAAGTGCTGATACGGAAAGATGCCTAAGAAATATCATCGAGTGAGAAAACAATGTGCTAAGAAGTAGATTTTTTTTCTTTCGTTCTTTCTTCCTTCCTTCCTTCCTCCCTTTCTTTCTTTCTCTCTCTCTGTCTCTCCCTCTTTCTGCCTTTTTCGGCTTTAGATAGAAACATTGACAAATCACCTCCTCAATAACTACATGGCTGGATGGCTTCTATATTCGAGGAAGATTTCTGCACAGATCCACCAGAAACAGTAACAGTGATAACCTCTTGGGGGTGGGAATGAGGCCAAGTAAGGGAAGGGGTCCTTTCCTTTTCAGTCCACTTTCTCCTGTGCCATTTGAATTCTTTTTTTTCCTTTTGCAGTGAAAACAAAGAAAGCAACAGAGGGCTGGAAGTGGAAGGCAGGCTCTGCGGAAGGGGTCATCCTGAGTTCAAGGCTGGAGATGAAGGCAAGGCCTCAGCCTGGGAGGAGGTGCCCGCTGCTGAGTGAACAAAGCTGCCTCCCCCAGGGGAAACCTGACCCGGTGTCCACAGGGATGACAAATGGCCCTTCTGCCACCACCATGCAGAGCCAGGGTCCCGGCTGGGATTCCTGCCGAGGTTCCTCTTCTCCCACAAAAGCTGCTTGTGCCGGGGGAGCTGGGAACCAGAAACCCGATCATTCCTTGTGCCGAAGGGCTCCCTGGCCCTGGCGCGGGGAACGGTATTTGAAGCGAAGGAGCATCTCCCTTTCGGAAGGTCCCCACCCTGCCAAAGCCTCCATATCTGCTAGATTCAATAAATCATACTGGTTTCAAACTGGGCCTGAGATTTCATTTTAATGGATAAAGGCGTGCAGGAGGCGGTGGAGAAAAGCTGAGTCCAGTCTTGATACACTTCTACCAAAACCACAGCCTTGGCTGCTTGTGGTCATGTAAAGATCTGAATAGAAAAGACTGCAAATGGGAGCTGAGTGATCCCGGCTACACAGGTCTGAGCCCCTCCACCCGTCAGCCTGGGGAGAGACCGCAGAGCCATTTCAGGTGGTTCTGGGCATGGACTGCCATGTCCACAGGGGTCCAGCGATGGACGAAGCCAGCATGTGGCCCTCTACACCTGAGTGCCTAAGAAACATCCTGAGTGGTTTCCACTTTTTACAGAGACACAGGTACAGAGAGGTTTCTTTTCTCCAAAGTGGTGGTTCTCAAGGTTTAGTTGCACCAGAACCACCTGGTGGGCTTATTGAAACCCAGATTGCCGGCCCCGCTCCCAGAGTTTCTGATCCACCAGGGGTCTGGCTGGAGAATCTGTGTTTCTAACAAGTTCTCACGCTACTGCTGCTGCGGCCGCCGCCGGTCTCAGCTTCGGGAACCACTGCTCTAAGGAACACACGGTGCAAACAATGACGTACGGCTGTTTGATCCTTGACTTTAGGTACCAGGGTGGGGTGAGGGCTGCGGAAGAGTGGAGAAGGTCCCATCTAAAAGAAGGAACTGCGACAGTGTCCTGGGGATCCACAGGGTGCAGGAATAAAAGGGCACCCAGCATTTTCAGCAGTCTTGATTTTACTGGGGTACAAATAGCCAGAAATATGGATTTTTCTACGACATCTTACAATCCTTGGCAGTCATTGGCAACTGGCTCTTAAATTTGTCAAACATCGTGTGAGCCAAACAAAACACATCTGCAGGCCAGATCTCATCCTCTGGCTGCTGTTCCAGAAGACAGATAAGGTTCCCATGGAAAGAGGCAGGAGCAGAGCTCTCTGAGCCTCTGGGCCCTTTGGGGAGGATGGCAGCCTGACCACGCCTCTCCCAGAAGGCTCCCTGGGACCTGTCGGGGCCACATCCAGGCTCCCCACTGGGTCCTCAGCACTGCCCTCTTCCCCAGCCACACCCTACACTCTGGCCACATGAAGTCTTTGCAGACCGCACCTCTGTCCCGGATGAAACCCCTCCCAGCCAGGCCTTTTCTGACCTCTGGGCCTTTGTGCACGTGGCTCCCTTCGCCTGAAATGCTCTCCACATCCGCCCTAATTCTTATTTGTCCTTCAAGGCCCCCTCAGCCATCACCTCCTCCCGGGAGCCCTCCCTGACCACTGCCTGCCCCCCATTCCCCCCATCCCTGCCCTCCTAGCCTGCTGTGCTTCCATCACTGCACTGGGCTGTAATGGCCTGAGGCTGTGTCTGTCTCCTCCACTGGCCTGGGTGCTCCAGGAGGCCTTGCTGCCTCTGTGTCCCCAGGCTGAGCCCAGGGTTGGGATGGGACAGGTCTGAAGTAGCACCTACCAAGTGCTGTTCTCTTGGCCTTGGCCTTCCTCTCGTCCCCTTTCTGTTTGCCTACTTCCTGCCTATCCTTCAAGCCACTACTCAGACTCTACTTCCTGTGGGAACAGCCCCTGACCTCCCAGACCCGAGGGGCCCTTCTCTGCCTGTCCTTCCCCATCAGCACACCATCTCAGTATGATTGACTGCTTTGGTCTGCTGCCCCCGCTACACTGAACTCCACGAGGGCGGGACTCTTGTGTGATTCATCTTAGTAACGCGAGGGCCGCAAAGACAGAGTGAGCACCACGAAATGCTTACAGGAGCAAGAAAGGAATGAACAGAACAGGTGAGCAATGAGATCCTTGTAATGTGCTGGGAAGTACATGTTAGAATGAGGCCAACCTGATGCTGAGAACTGGCTTCCTCCGGCCACTGCTCCCGGCTGGTGGCTGCAGAGCATGGGAAGCAGCGGGTAGTGGTGCGCTCTCTTTGGCAACCACCTTGCCCAGGACCCCCCGAGGACCCTCCAGGCCTTGGCCACGTGGCCTATTGCAGGCAGCTCCCCTTCATTCACAAGCACGAGGCTGGGCAGTTGCCATCATTCCATTACCCTATGCTCTCCCCCAGCCGTGCTCTTCCCTGTGGCCCCCCTCCAGCTGGGCAGCAGGCGAGAAGGGCTTCTCTGCAGTGCAAGGGCCAAGGGGAGGCCAGAGCAGAGGGCCGTCCATCCTCCCAACAGGCAACAGCACGGTTAGTGCGCGCCATCTATAATACTTGGGAGGGGGCCGCCCTTAGTCTTGGGACAGCAAAGGTGACCACGAGTCCTCATACAATGTCATCGAGTTTGCCCAGCTGCTGGGCTCCCTGATCTGTTCACCTACCACTGTCCTAATGCTTAATGGCCGAAAAAAGAGGGTGGCCGTGTGCCCCTTCCTTTGTGTCCAAACCCGTCCCTTCCACCTCTTTTCTGTTACAAGTAAGTGGAGAAGTCACCACCTCCAGAATCCCTTCTGAGATGCCCTCCTCTAGAGCTTCCCTTTGCCACCACTGATCACACTGTGTTCTCACTGTGTGTGTGTCTGTCTCCACCACAAAGACTGTGAGTTCCTGGACATCAGAGGTTGTGACATGTTCCGCTGGGTCAGACCGCATTCACACCCTCCCTCTGCCACTTCCTTAACCTCCCAAGGTCACACAACAAGAAATCCTGCCTTGGTTTTCTTATCTGTAAAATGGGGTTGAAACCAGCATTGTGAAGATTCACTGAGTTAAAATAAAACGGGAACGGTACTTCAGCACTTGAAGAGTACAGGCATACCTCGTTTTATTGCACTTCAAAGATATTGTGTTTTCTACAAATTAAAGGTTTGTGGCAACTTTCATCAAGCAAGTCTATTGGTGCCATCTTCCCAACAGCATTTGCTCACTTTGGGTCTCTGTGTCACATTTTGGTAATTCTTGCAGTATTTCAAACTTTTTCGTTATTTGTTACGGAGATCTGTGATCAGTGATCTTTGACATTACTATTGCAAAAAGATTACGACTTGCCAAAGTCTCAGATGATGGTGAGCATTTTTTTAGCTATAAAGTAGTTTTTCTTTTTTTTTTTTGGCTGCGCCACCTGTGGGATCTTAGTTCCCCGACCAGGGCTCAAACCCGTGCCCCCTGGTTTAGAGGTGTGGGGTATAAACTACTGGACCGCCAGGGAAGTCCCCAAAGTAGTTTTTACCTAAGGTATATACACTGTTGTTTACACAGAATACTACTGCACACTTAATAGACCACAGTATAGTGTAACCATAAGTTTGATATGCACTGGGAAACAGAAAACTTCGTGTGACTTGCTTTATTGTGATGTTCGTTTTATTGCGGGGGTCTGGGGCTGAACCTGCAATATCTCCGAGGTCTGCCTATATTAACTAGTATTACTAGGTGATCAATAAATGTTTCATACAGTAATGGATGAGGGTGGGAATGAAACAGCAAAGATAATTAGCCAAGTAAGTACAAGCCAGCACATTCCAGAGGTGGCAGTGACCCAAAATAAATAGAGATGTTTGTTGTGCCCTGTAAGTACCTCAAGAGTGGGCCGAGGACAAGGATTGTTCTTACGTGCATTTCCAGGCAGCGAGCCAGGGACCAGACCTTGGGCAGTGGTCTGACAGGCCCGGGCCCCCTCCTCGCCAAGGCAGGCCCTGTCTGAAGGTCTCCTTTCCCACTGTGAGCCTCTCCGAGGATTAAGAGGCCTTGGGCCTTTCAAAGGCATGACCTGACATTTCCCTACAACAGTGGCGTTTTCCCCCCACAGTGGCCTCTCCAAGGATCCTCCTTGGCGGCCACCCCCTCTTCCGCCACCATTCCAAGCGCAGACTCAGACACTAACTCAGATCCCCTTCAGATGAATCAACAAGTAGGGGGGTGAGTCATCCTGGCCTGGGGTTCCTCATCCCCAGACACCGGCACTCCTTCAACCACAGTCCTGACGAACCCCAGACACCCGGTTTCTGCAAAGGCAAGCCACAGACGAGCCTGGCCCCGAGCAGGAGTGTGGGCCTCCAAGTCCAGTCTCTGGAATCTCCTCTGCGAGCCTCAGTCATTGTAAAATACGGGGTTCCTAACCCCTCCCTCACTGGGCTGTGGTGTAAAATAGCTGGCACAGTGCAGGGCACGGAGCAGACCCTCAGTAAAGGGTAGGAGGGGGAGGGGAAGAGGAGTCAGGGAGAAGCTCACCAGTAAGCAAAGCAGCTCCCTGGGGGTGGGAGTGAGCTAGCTCTGGACCCAAGACCGGGAAAGGGAGACCGGGAGCACCCTGACCTCCCAGTGACCCCAAGAATGTTGATGGAGGCCCCGGGCTGACCTTCCGGAGGCTGCTGTGGTGACGCTAATTGGGGTCTCCGGGTCACCAGCTTCCCATCCTTGGGGGCAGGCGGCTCACTCCCTTCCCCCACTGTTCCTCCTCTGGCCTGGGCTGCTGTGGCACTGACCTACTGAGTAGGTTGTTGGCTGCAAGCTTCAAAGGAAGCTCAGGGGGCAGTGGAGGATAGGGTAGGGAAGGGGATGGCCAGGAGCCAAACCCCACTTTGGGGATGAAGAGGGGCAGGTCAGAAGGCAGAGTCACGGTGCCCCCTGCTTCCTAGAGTGGCTTCATGCTAGGTCTGGTAGGAAGTTTACACTTCAGAAGGGTTGCCTGTGTTTCATCTTGCTTTCCTCCCCCAGCCTACAGTTCAGACAAAGAAGAGAGTCAACAGATTTGCCTGGAATTCCTGCCCAGCCCCTCCCTAGCTGTGTTACTCTGAGCATGTTGCTTCGTCTCTTTGAGACTGTTTCTTCATCTGTAAAATGGGCATACTGAGACCTCCTTCAGAGGTTGTTATGAGGATTAGATGAAGGCAAGTGTATAAAGCACCAATGCCAGGACACAGTAGAGACTCAACAAACCACAGCTTTCATTTCGGAGGGTATGCTTGATGAGTCGAGAGCTGCCTACCTTGGGGGCTGGGAGTGTGAAGATCTTGGGCCCCTAAGAACACAAAGGCCCTTGCTCCCCTCTCAGATGAACTAGTCCTGCCTTCGGTCAGGACCCCTGGGCAGCAGATGCCCAGGTGTACGCAAAGCCTCACCATGCACTTGCGGTCGTCTATGCCCGTCAGATCCTCCTCAAACTCCTCCCCAACCTGGAAGTCCATGATGTAGTTCCTAAAAGTGCTCAGCGTGCGGATGATCATGTGGTCGCCGTTCTGCACGATCTCTTTGTCTGGCTTCAGCAAGTTGGCGATTTTGCGCAAGGCCACATTGACATCTGCAGGGAGTGCGGGGGCAGAAAGGAGCAGAGAGTTGACTGGAAAATTCAGAGAAATGTTGCCAAGGTAGCGGGGCCCTAGGAGGCCGCTTCTCCCGCCCCCCACCCGCCCCCCGCAAGGAAACCATCGGGGTCCCCTGCTCCATTAGCAAGGCCTCTGCGTGCAGCTAGCTGGTCTGTGTCGTTTTCTTTCTTTCTTTTCTTTGCTTTCTTTGTTTTTTTGTTTTTTTTTTTTTTACAACAAAGTTTTCTACCCTTATGCTAACCTTTTGAAAACTAAAGCTAGCCAATCAAGCCCAGCTTTCCTAATGAAATTATCCACTTCGAGAGCCAACCATCAGACATTGACCACCATGAACCCTAATAACCCCCGTCCTCCAATTCGCACTTGCTGGCCCCCTGGAGACGCCCCTTCCCCGGTCGGGGTGCTCAGGGCGGTGGCTGGGCCGGCGGAGGCAGGCGGGTGGGCGGCCGGCTCGGGAGGGCGCCGGGATCCCACCCGCAGCGGCCCGGCCGGGCGCCCCGGGCAGAGCGCGGCGGGCAGCGCTTACCCAGCGCGCGCAGGTACTCCTCGAAATTCTCGTTGGCCAGCATCTTCCAGTACCCGGTAAAGTCGACCGGCATTTCAGGGGGCGACTGGGGCCGGACCGGGACCGAGCGGGCGGGAGCAGATCTGGGCTTGCGGAGCGATCCGGGTGGTGGGCGGCCCGGAAATGTGCGCCCTCGGGGGGCAGGGGCTCGTGGGGCGGCGACAGCTGGATTGCAAGCGCGCACAAAGCCAGCGGGAGGATCCACCGTAGCTGTCGCTCCTCCCCCCTCAGCGGGGCGGGGCCGGGGATGTCGGAGGGCCAGGTTGTACCCGGCCCGCCGCCGCCTAGGTCAGACCTTCAGTTTCCTTCCCTAGGAAGGAAAAGGAGATGGCGGTGGAGGTGAGGGCTGTTTTATTGATTCCAACTTTTCGGTTCCTGCGGGATTCCTTCACACGCCTTGAACTTCTCACATTCAGCGGCCCCTTGAGGGTGGGGAAACATTCTCCTGCGTTTGCTGGAGTAATTAGGGAAAGAGACCACTTACAGGCTTACAGCGCGGGTGGCCGGTGGGGCTCCAGGATCCAGAAAGCTGGGCAGTTCAACTCCGGGAAAGAAAAGTGGGGCACTCCCCACATCCCTCCCCCACATAAAAGCAAGGCTGACGTTGCTTGAAGTAAGTATGGTTAAAAAAAGGCCCTCTGCAGAGTGAAGTTTGAGATCCACTGCTTTATGCAAATGTAAGCAATTATCAATACACTGTTGACTTTCCCCTCCGCTTTCACCTAGTGGCAGTACAGCACTCCGCAGTGTGGTGCACTTAGCTTTTTTCACTTACTCTGTTCTGGAGACCTCATTCTTTTGCAGGATATTCCATTGTGTATCCAGCTTGTCCCCCACTGCTGGACATTTATGTATATATTATTTTCCGATCTTTTACTATTAGAAGCAGTACTGCAATAAAGATCTTTGAGCACATCTCATTTCTCACCTGGTGGGTATGTCATGGTGCTTTAAAACCTCTGTCTTTGCCAGCAAGGAGATGACATAATCATGTGGGTTGACTTTTTGACCTCTATTAAAGACTAAACAACTCTTTTAAATTGCTTTTTGCATAACTCACAGCCTAGGTGACAGCAGGTACATTCCCCTCCCACTCTAGCTCTACCATGGCTCCAACCCCACCGCCTCCCCGCCCACCCTCCCCTCACACTACGTCCGGCTGAGTTAGGAAAAGATGCCTCTTCATCAGAGTAGGGGCAGCTTCGTCCCAGGGAGTGGCTTGGATTTCAGCCTCTCTCACCTGCCCTGCTCTACACCAGGGTTTCTTAACCTTGGCACTGTCTCCAGTTTGGACCCCATAATTTTTTGTAGGTGGGGAGGGGTGTGCCCTACGTATTGTAGGAGGTTTAGCAACATCCCTGGCTTCTACGTGCCAGATATCAGTTGGCACCTCCCACAAAGATGTCTCCAGACATTGCCAAATGCCCCAGGCCGGGGGGCAGGGGGAGCAAAATCACCCCTGGTTGAGGGCCACTGCTGTGGACGGCTTTACCCCTCATCAGGCCTGTTTCCCATCTCGTCTCACGCTCACACCATCGGTCGTTCACACAGGCCTTGGCTCTGCAGCCTTCCCTGGCCAGCCCGGGGCTCATCTCAGTGGGACAGTGGGGCAGCCTATCCCCGCCCTGCCCAGTCTGAAGGTGCACAGCAAGCGCCGGTCAGTGCTGGCTCTCTGCCATGCCCAGAGGGTCCCCTCGTGCACTAGGCAGAGCCCCCGCCCCCCGCCTTCCCCACCTCTCTAGTCGGTTCTCCTTTGTTCATGCCGAAGAGGGGGCCACTCCTCCCTCCCCTGGCAACTTTGGTCATCTGCTCACCCAGCTTCAGTCTTCTGAGCTGGCTGGCCGGGCACATGGCACTTAGTTCAGCCTGCTTTTGCCTGGTTCCTATCTGTCTTTGTCTAGTCCCCCAGTGGCCAAGTATACTCCTGCCCTGCTGGGTTTCCTCCCAGGAGGACTTTCCCAAGTGTAGCCCCTGCTGGCTGTGCTGTTACCTGCAGCTGGGGGCTGGTTGTGAGGGCAGGCTTTAGAGGCAGAACACTTGGTTTGAAGCTGGCTGTGTCGCCGTGTAGTTGAGTGATCTTGGTTAAGTTGCTTATCCCTTCTGTGCCTCAGTTTCCACATCTGTCAAATGGGGACGCTCTGACTACCTACCTCTTCAGGTGGTGAGAAGCAAAGGAGATAAGGGATACAAAGGGCATGGCACAGAGTACTGCTCCAGATACACGGCTGTTTGAGCCAGAGGAGTGAGGGAAAAGGCAAGAGAGAGAAGAGGTGCTGGCCTGTGCCCCCCGCTTCTGAGGCCTTAAGATCAATCCAGTGAGTTGAGTGAAAATGCTCTGTGGAAGCGTTGCAGGAGCATTAAATATCATCACCCTTATCCTTCCTCAGCCCACTCCATCATGCTTGATTTACTCCATTAATCAGTATTTTTGGGGTGCTTCTTTCTATCTGGGGTGATATCTCTTGGAATGTGTAAAGCAAGGAGAGCATCTGAGGACAGAGTGTGAAGAAGAGAGAGGAGACCCGTGAGGGGCTGGCAGTCAGTGAGGGCTCCCTGGAGGGGGTGAGGCTCCAGCTGGATGTTGAGGATGGCCGGGATCAGAGAGGTAGGGGAGGGGGGGAACGCACAGGCCAGGGGAGGAGGGAGAGAGATGAACAAGGGGGTGCTGAGGAAGGGGCCGACTTGTGAATGGCTGAGAGATTTGTAAACACTCTAGGACATCCTAACCAGACGTGTGTCATTCACTAGCCTTAGAGCAGAGCAGTGGAGATCCAGAGATCCATGACCAGTCCCAGAGAGCCAGCAGGACCACGAAGGAGGGGAGCCAGGCCAGTGGGGAACCATCCTGAGGCTGTATGTGTGAAGCCAGTGAGCAAGCCTGGGTTGGGTGGAGGGAGGACAGGAGAGAGCCAAGGGCCCCCAAGGTGGTCGCCTGGGGGAGAGGATTGCTCAGAGGAGCTGGGGAGGAAATGTGCCGTGGCATTCTTTAGCTGACCAGTCTGCTCCCGGGGGATAAATCAGAGCTCAGAGAACCATCTCCATGAAAGGATACCTTGACTTCCCATGATCCTTACAATCTCTGTGTGAGGCGGGCAGTCCTATTCCCATATCACTGAGTGGTCAGGCAGCTTGCCCTGTGTGTCCCTAGCCGGTGGGGCAGCAGAGCTTCCCGAGGGCAGTGGGGTTGGAGCAGAGAGCCCTGGGACAGACCCTGAGGCTCCATCCCTCCCCCAGAGACGCTCCTCACGAGAAGCTGGGCAGGAGCATGCCTCAGTGCCTGCCCCCTTGGCTGGGTCTCCCACTCCCTGAGACTCAGGTGTCCTAGCAGGGGACAGGTGATCTCATACTCCTGCCTCATGCTGATAAAGAAAACCTTCCTCATCCACGTTTCTCTTCTCAAGAGCTCATTTTACTTTAGAGACTGGTAAAATCTTCTCTTTTCCTGTGTTCAAATATGTGTCTGGAATTATGTTGTGGAGAACAAGCCCCCTCCAGTCCCTGAGCTGTTGCCGTGCCATCTGTGAAGCTAACGTCTGAAAGTATGAGGGTGGCCCAACAAAGCTGCCTCCCCGTGTCCACCATGTTCGGGGGTGAGAGGGCTTGTCAAGAGGCCACAGGGGCTGAGGGGCACCAAGGTCTACACAGGATGCTTGTCTTTGATGCATTTATGAATAGGCAAATATGCAAATGAAACACCAGGTCTTCAAGCCCCAGAATCTTAAACCCACTTTGAGTAGGTGGACTGGGGATTTATTTCTGTATAGAAAATGGTTCTGCAGAGTGGGTTAGCTACCTTTCATTGACACATGACAATTGTTTCTACAGACTGTGATAAACTCTGCATGGGACGTGTTTCTCTTTCATTCTTTCTTTCTTCCTTTCTTTCCCTCCCTCCCTCCCTCCCTCCCTTCCTTCCTTCCTTCATTTCGCCCTCCCTCCCTCCTCTCTCTCTCTCTCTTTCTTTCCTCTCACTGTTTTTTGCTTTCTTAACTATTTTATTATGGAAACATTTAAACCTCCATAAACAGAGGGATAATTAATTGTACATTGACCTCCCATGGATTCAACTTCACCAGCTTCAACAGTTATTAACCCATGGCCAATCTGGTTTCATCTATATCCCCACCCATGCCTCATTTTCCAAAATTATTTTGAGTCAAATACCAGATATACATCCTTTCATCTGGAAACATTTCAAGAAGTATCTCTAAAAGATAAAGACTCATTTAACAAAAATAACACAACACCATTATCACAACTAAAAACCAATAATATTAATTCCTTAATATCATCAAATATCCAGAAAGAGCTTACTTATAATTTTTTGTTTCAGTTTGTTAGTTTGAATCAGGAGCCAAACAAGTTTCGTACATTACCATTGGTTGATATATCTCTTTTATTATCTTTCATTAAAAATATAAATATAAATATATAGTCATACCTTCCCTTTCTTAGATAAATGGTAGCATACTATATACTTTAAAAAAAAGTAACCAAACATCCTAGAGATCACTCACAGCAATACAGCTAGAGCTTTCTTCTCCCCTTTTACGGCAGCAAAGGGCTCCATTGTGTGGATGTGTTTACTGACCCCATCCCCTACTGATGGACACAGGGGTTATTTCCAGTCTTTTGCTATAATAAATAGTGCGGCAATAAGCAGGTTAAGCCTTTTTATATTTCTGCGAGTGTATCTTTGGGATAGATTCCTAGGGGTGGGATTGCTGTGTCAAAGGTCAAAGACTTTGATGTACTTTTGTTATATACTGCCAAATTTCCCTCCTTAGGATAGTACCATTTCGCCTTCCCAGCAGCAATGCATGACAGTTTCTGTTTCCTCACTAACAAATTATGTTATCAAACTCTTGGATTTTTACTCAGTGAAAAAGAGTATATCAGGGTAATTTGCATATGCATTGGGGAGGGTTTTGATACCAAGAAATGAGCAGTCATTTTCCTATTTAGCCAGGATTGTAAAAGCCCCAGTTGATCTCCTCTGTACGTGTGAATGACATCAGAATGGGGTGGAACTGCTGAGCTCAGATGTGACTTCTGGGTTTGTTTTATTAAATTGTGTTTACCAACTCCATCTGCAGTCCCTATTCCTGCGTGTTACCTCATGTGACTATAACACACTACCAGAAATGGTGTACCAGGCTCAGGGGTCCAAGGAAAGCAGAACATCCCAGGGTCTGGGAAGATGAGAGGTACCCCATGGGCCACCATATATGTCCACCATCTTGCGGGGCTTCCCGCTGAGGCATGCCAGGGCCCAGTTTTAGGGAGGGGGGTCACTTTTCACATGCTTTCCTTCTATCCCAGTGGCAGGCTGGTGTGGTAGCTCTCTTGGGTTGGTGCCAGATGATTAGAGCACCTTGGAAAGGGTGATACAGAAGATGAGGACTAGCAAGGGTCTTGCCCACAGTGAGGACATTGTCCAGAAGGCAGATCCAGGACACTCAATGAAGAGACGTTTTTGGTAGTGGTAGTTTTGTGAAGAACAGAGCACACTTTACTTTATCTACTCCAGTCCACCTCCCCAGCCTAACATCCTGCAAAGATACCTGGGTCCCAACTTTCCAATCCTGTGGCCTCACAGACATATATTTGCAGTTGCCTCCTGGAAAATGAAGCCTGGGTCCTGTGGAATCCTGTGATTTCTGTGGGGCAGGCATAGATGTCAGGTAGGTAGGGGGATTACCCATAAGCTCTGTCGACTGAAAAAAATGCACAAGTTGAGAATTACGTTTTATTCGGCAGACAAAACTGAGGACTTAAGCCTGGGACAGAGCCTCTCAGATCGCTCTAAGGGACCGCTCCAAAGAGGACAGGGAAGAGCCAGGATATACAGGGGTTTTTGTAACAAAGACCAGGGAGTTGGAACATCAAAAGATAACTGTTAATGAAAGAAAACCAGAAATCTCAAGTTCATGAATTTAGTGCTTTTCTACGTATGGGAAGATGCAAGGGTCTGGGCTTGCTAAAATCATTCCATTGATAGGCACCTCAGCTACCTGGGGCCAGTATCCTGTGTTTCTCATCCTGAGTCTCCTCAGGCTGTACTGTCAGGGGCAGCTGCAGCAACTGACTGCTAGATGGCCAGCATTCTGTTTCCATCCTGAGTGCCCTCGGGGCTCACCGTAGGGGCGGCTGTAATGTGATGGTTTGATGGCTGCAGCATCCTTTGCTTACTGATATGGCAGGCAACATTTTTTCATCAACGGTTGGTGTAAGCCCCCCCCACATGAATTCCAAAGCTGTGCCAGGGAGGCCACTGTGCTGGATGTCTCCTGACCTGACAGCCCTAGACTGGGATGGAGACTTTATGGAATAGAGGCTCACCAACCCAGATGACAGGACCAGGAGGATTTGGGTGGAGTTACAGATGTCTGACAGGAAGGTTCCCCAGGGCACTGGTTCAGCTGAGAGATCTTGTATAGTGGCATAGCTGGTAGGAAATCAGAAGAAGTTAGTCTTTGAGTTCCAGTCTAATTTCAGTCTTTAAGTGGCCATTTCATCCAATGAAATGGATGAAATGATACAGTGGATGGAAAGATGGGAGATGTCACGATTCCATGCCTTGCCATGTCATGACAATGATGCGGGAAGGGTTTTTGGTCAAAAGCAAAGCAAAGCAATTTTTAAGTGAGATGTCATTAGCAATTGGGTTATACCAGGGTCACTAAAAGGTGGGAAAAGGGTCCACATAATTTATCTGCCTACTGGTGGCCAGTCAGCCTACCTCCCCGGGACATGCCCACAAAAGGACTAAAGTGGGAGGTGGCATAGCTTATCTGAGAAGCTAAGCAACTAAGAGCAGCCCTTGCCAACTATTAGATAGAAAATAGGTGTAGGCAGATCTTGACCCACGTGGTGTTTGCTGTGGTTTCAGTAGGTCCATTGGGCCAGTGGCTGGGTAGAGGTGGCCAATTTTTTTTTTTTTTTTTAAATCACTTCTCTTGAGCAGCCTTTCTCAAGTACTTAGTGTGCTTGGCCTTGAAGATTTGAGATTTAACAAAAGATTTATAAATTTTGTGTTTTCACTTTGATGATACTCTTTTTTTTTTATTGAAGTATGGTTGATTTACAATGTTGTGTTAATTTCTGCTGTACAGCAAAGTGATTCAGTTATATGTATATATATATATACACACACACACACACGTATATATATATATATATATATATATATATGTGTGTGTGTGTGTGTGTGTGTATGTATATACACATAATGATACTCTTAAAATATATTTTTGGCCAGCAATGAATTTGAAAAAAAAATGCATCATACATATTCACAACTTTACCCATCTCCCTGCCTTTTATGGAGGATTGTGGTTTTGTGTACTTTACCCCAGGCCTTCTTATAGGGCTAGTCAGAGGTGCTGGGTGGAAGGGAGGATTAGAGGTGACCCCCAAAAGTTGACTTAGTTGACAGAGAAAGAGCAGGCAGCTACTCTTAGAAGAAAAGGGGAGACTGGAAAAAGGTGAGGGATGAGGCCGAGGAGATGGGAGTCCTTGCAGAGTCAAGCACTTTTCAAAAGTAATTGTTATGACTGTGTATGGGCTTTGTGCTGATTATACAACCTCGGGTGAGATATGACTGCCTTGGGTCTTCATTTTCAGAAGACAGTGAGCCTTAGAGAGGCTTGCGACTTGCTCGAGGTCGCACGGGTAGAGTGGCAGGGCTGGGGGCTGGATTTGTGTCTGGCTTTGTGTGACCCCAAAGCCCAAGGTCTCCTGACCTTGCGGATTATCTCCTGAATGAGGCAAAGATGTATGGGGATCTTGGTGTGCTGGCTCTGATGAATAAGCCCACAGAAGAAAACCCCAGAGAGAACATAGGTCTCCCAAGTCGTCATCAATATGGAAGCAGAACTTGAATCCCCACGTGAAATGTAAGCACAGGGCATATATTCTAAGAGGAAAAATCTATAAAGAGTTAAAGATTAATGGCCCTTAGTGAGGCTCCGGCCAGATTTAAAAAGAACAAATCTTGCCAGACCAGTGTTTTTGTTTTCTGGGGGCAGAATTATACAATGAAGAGATGAAAGGGAAGCAGCTGGTCAAACACACATTGATTTCTGGGCAGCACGTGACCTGTCCTCTGAGGACTTCCCTGAGATGGAACACAGAGCCGGCTGTGCTGACCGGAACGAGGGGAGGCCTCGGAGGGGAGGCTCGCTGGGGTAGGATGGGCCAAGGTCACCTGTTTGGTCCAGGGCTAGTCTCAAGGCCTCAGTCTCTGTCCTGTCTCCTTAGAAGCAGTGGAGGTAAACACACTGTTTAGGTGGTTCATGGAGGGTTTGTGTTTCCAACAAGGGAAGAAATAAGCCAGGAGCTCATTGATACAGGGACAGAGAACACAGTTCAAATAGTATTATCATAATCTTTGTAAAGACTCTTCTCATCTGTGACCTCCCTTCCTGCTCCATCCTGCCCTCTGCCTCTGGATTAGAGTCCAGTGGAATGAAGAGCTGGGCATTAGAGTCAGACTGGTTTTGAACCCCAGGCCTACCATTTCCTAGCTGTGTGATCTTGGGTAAGTTGCTTAACGTCTCTGAGCCATCATCTCATAGGGTAGTTTTGAGGCGCCTGGCCCACACATCCTCAATAAATTCTAGTTTCCTTCTCATCCTTGTCATCTGAGGCCCTTCACTGTCTGATCTCAGCGTCTTTTCCCAGCCCTATACTCTTCTTTCCCTCGAGTCACCCTCTTGGGCTGGTGGCTTTGTGTTCTGTGTCCTCACAGCCCAGCCTCACTCCTGCAGGTCCCTGGCCCCCAAAGCCTTCTTCTCCTCCTCATCCATCAAAGTCCTCAGGTTCCAGTTTCACTGTGATCTCTCCCCCGAGTTCTGAGTGCCTGAGCTCTCCCAGCATGTTCCTGTAGCTCACTGCCTCAAGCGGACAGAGCCTTGATTTCCGGGGAATCGTGTGTGCACACGCCTGCTTCCGCTTCCTGAACGAGACTGTCAACGCTCTGTGGCCAGGGACTGTGTCTCCCAGCACCAGGTCGGGAGCTGGGCACACAGTGGACGCACACCAAGAGAACGGGGGGACGTGTCAAAGCTGCAAGTGATGGATGCTTTCAGCAAACACTTACCAGGCGCCTTCTAGGCGCCTGGAACTGGGCTGGATGCTGAGGACACTGCCGTGAGCGAGACACGACCCCAAGGAAGTTAAGTATAGTGGAAGAGAGAAATGTACCAAGTGGAGGCTTGTGCAACGTGCTTCAAGGACAAGATGGCGGTTGAGCACAGGGATGAAGTCTTGGAGGACGAGTAGGCGTTTGCCTGTCTGAGGGGGGAGAGGGTATTCCCAAGAGGGAACAGCACGTGCAACATCAGAGAGGTGTAGGAAAGCCTGGTGTCTTCAGGGAAAGTGGGGGGGTCCCGTGTGGCTGCAGCATGGCTAAGGGGGAGTCCTGGGGGGACGGGAGGGATGGCACGGTCTGACACAGTGGAAGAAAATGTTGGAGGGACAAGTGGAGCCAGGCCATGGGGACCCTTAGATGCTGCAGCAAGGTACTTGGCCTCTGTCCTGAGGGAAAAGGGCGGCCACTGAAAAGTTTAAGTACAGGAGTGTCACCATGAGGGAAGGGAGAGACACGCAGTCATGGTAACAGGCCTTGGGCATGAGCCTCTGTGCAAGCCGGCCAGCCCAGAAGGGACAGAACATCTGGTGGAGTGCAGTAGGCAGGGAGGTGGCTCATTTGCCCGCCAGGAGATTGCAAGGGCTGCACGATGGCAAGCACAGTTGTCTTGTTCCTTTGTGACCATGCCCCTGGGCTCTAGGGATGAGAGTAGGATGCGAAAGCCTTCTACCCACCATCCACAAACCCACCATCCATCCAAACAACCTCCATTTATCCACCCTCTAGCACACAGAATGCATCCAACACCTACCCATTCACCCATCTACCCACTCATTCATGCACAGGAGTGCCCCAGTCCGTTCCAGTCTTTCCAGGTCAGGCAGTTTCAATGGAGTTCTCCTCACTGACCCGCTGACCTTCCTCTGACTCAGAG
Source organism: Balaenoptera physalus (assembly GCF_965194825.1). NCBI lineage: Eukaryota > Metazoa > Chordata > Mammalia > Artiodactyla > Balaenopteridae > Balaenoptera > Balaenoptera physalus. The sequence goes on from NC_138891.1 coordinate 22,403,045, forward strand.
GGACGGGAAACCCTTTGTCAGCCTCAGTCACCTGATACAAAGCGATCCCAACATAGGTTTGGAGGAGGGGAGGTCCCCGGGGACCAGAGTGGGGAGGGAGGGCTTTCTGGAAGGTGGAGCCTGAGAGGGTCCCAAGGAATGAGTGGTGTTGAGAGAGGCTTAGAGAAGCAGGAAGGGTGTCCCAGCTTAGAGAAATGGCTCACACAAACAGTGGGAAGCGGGAAACCATGGTTGGTTACAGACATGATCTCAAGCTGTCCAGAGGAGAGGGTTCCTGGATGACCATTCAGAGAACAGGCAGGAGCAAAAGAGACTGACCAGACTTGGAGGCTCAAATGCTGACTGAGAAGTTGGGCTTTTCCCATGAGGGGAGGGAGGATGTTGAATGTTTCAATGTCACCAGAGTGACAGCAGCACAATGTAAAGATAGTTTAGGAGGAATTGCCTTGGAAGGGGGTGAAGGACAGATGCACTCCATCTTCTAAAAGCTCTACAGAGGATCGGCCAAGCTGCTTGCTGAACAGGACACACCCCTCTGAATTTCTTCTTCCTTCTCCCGACACTTAGATAGCGTCTTCCAGAGAGAGTCCACTTGCCTTAGCCTCCTGGGGTTTTGTTAAAACTTGGATCTCTGGGTCCACTCCAGCTCATTGAATCACAGTCTGGGTGAGCCCAGAAAAGGGCCCTTTTACCAGGCTCTCCAGATGATGCTTATGCCCCCGGCATTTTGAAGACCTGACTCCTGGCATCTTTACTGCTCGGCCGTCCTGGCCCCTTCCCTGCACCCTGACTCAGCACTAGAGGATGCCGGGTGTACACTGGATGTGGGGTTCTCCCATGAGGCTGGGAGCAACCAGAGGGTGGGGGCCTGGGCTTTCCTGCCTCTACTAGCAGGAGCTTGGTAGGTGTCTGTTAGTCGGTACCATGACGGGAGGACACCCTGAGCCTGATGGCATTTGTGAGAGCTAAGAGAATTGTCTGAAACCATCTCCATGGCCGGTCCAGCATTAACATAGATGTGAACGTATGGGCTTGGCCTGGCTGCTCCAGGAAGTCAATACTGCTCGTCGTGGCCACCATCACCCCGTCCACAGCGGCCCTGCTGATGGCAGGCTTTCCAGCTGGACTGTAGTCTGGTCTCAGTCACTCACTCACCGCATGTTTGAGTTAGCTTTCCTCCCTCTCTTCCTTCTTCCTTCCTTCCTATTCTTCCTCTCCCCCACTCCCCCCCCTCCCCCATAGTTACAAGCAACAGAAACAAATTCTGGAGAATTTAAGAAATGAGGAAATTTACTAGAAGGATTACCAAAGGCACAACGAATTTGGGGAGGGAAAGAGGAAAAACAAATGGGACCCTCTATTGGGAGCTGTTAAGACATGGCCACCAGGATGGACCGACTCCAGCCACTTTTCGTGGTCGATGTGTTCTAGATTTAAATTCCGGGGAATGAGCATCTGGTGTGCCTGCCGGACTGAATCCAGTGAGGAAGAGAAGTCCTTAAAAGGAACTCAGGGTGCTGTTAGGAAGGAGAGTGGGTGCTAGGCCTTCACCAGACTATCTGGATGTTCACCCCGTGGGGCACTTTGTCCGGGCACTGTGAGACATTGAGCCCCTTCCTCTTGTAATAGGGAAGAACAAATCTGACACCATATTGGATGTTTCTTTTACTTTAACCTTTGTATTCTATTGCTTTTGCTACAAGTTTGTCACTAAAGGGATGTTGCCTGTAAGCTTAAATTATACAGAATGTTCCGTCTCTGGGAACCCTGCCTCCCATGTAATGAGTGTTAAGCTAAAACACCTTTGTTTAGCTCACAGAAAACCTGACCAGGCCCACCTGGCTGCAGGAAGGAAGAAATTAATACATCCCCACACCAGGACTTTACCCCCTCCTCTTTTAGTATAAATGAAGCCTGAATGCTAACTCAGGGAAGATGGTGCTTTGGGACACTAGCCCACCATCTTCTCCGTCTGCTGGCTTTCTGAATAAAGTCGCTATTCCTTGCCCCAAAGACTCATCTCTCAATTTCCTGGCCTGTCATGTGGCAAGCGGTACGCGCTTGGACTCAGCAACACTCTCTGGGTGTGGTCAGGTCAGGGAGAAAGCCACGGAAACAGGGGCACCCAGGGTGGCCGGGGCCAGGACGGGGACAGCAGGGGCTCTAGGATCACCAAGGAGAGGCTCTTCCCAGAGGAGAGAGAGGGAGGTCAGAGCAGAAATTGGGTAAGACAGGTCTCTGGATGACATAACATCTTGAGACGCCTGGGAAATCCACACTCACCTCACAAACATCCATGTACGAACTTGCTGTCCTGCCAAGAAGCCAGTTGAGTTTTGGCCAAGTTAGGACGCCCAGTGAGGTTGCGAGGGTCCGGACAAGGCTCTGGGCTGCTGCGGAGGACTGGGACCCGCCCCTGGCTTGACACTTCATGTTCCATGCTTGATGCTGCATCCTCTGCAGGATCCGGCTGAGGGGACTGGCTCACTAGTCCAGCTGCAGCCCATGTACTCTGCCCTCCCCTGGGAGGCCAGGCTCTCCCAGACCCACGGCTACTCAAGCACAGGCCTGTGGGCCCTGGGGGACCCCCTCTAGTTTCTGCCCAATCCGCCCTGGGCCCCGGTCCGTCTGCCCACGGTGGAGGGAGGAGTGGAGAAGGAGAGATGGACACCTGGCTGTCGTTCTACTCTCCCTTCCCTTTCTCCCTCCAGGAACACGCATCTTCCACCAGCATCCTTTCCTACAGCACCACCTGCAACGGAACAGGAGCGAGAGGCCTGTACACAGATGGCTGGGTTACTGTGCGATTTTGTGGGAGCTTACCCGAGTGTGGGGCGCGTCCGTCACTTCTTTCCTGCCCGCCCTCCCCCCTTGCAGAGACGTCACTGCCACATCGACCAGGTGGACAAGTCCATCCAGGGCCAGTGAATCTCTTGGGGAATCTAGAATTGTGACACTGAGACGGGGGTTAAGGTGGAGGGTCATGTGGGCACAGGTGTGCCAGCTGCTGGATGTTTTGCAGCGACTGTGGAGCGGAGATAGTCCGGGGATGGGGCAGAGCAGGAGGGAGAGAGAGAGAAAGTGAGAGGAGGATGAGGGAGAGAGGGGGAGGGAGCAGGGGAGGGAACACCAATTTCTTCTTTCTCTCCAGAACCCCATATACATGTTCTCTCCTTAGGCTGACTGCCTTATGGCACCCGTGCTCCCACCTCTGTTGTTTGGGTGAGTTTGAGGAGTTCCTGTGTACCAGAAAGAAAAAAGAATCCTCGACTGAGGCACCCAGCAAACACTAGGAACAAGGTTTGCCCGCAAACTGCTATGTCTCTCTAAGGCGAGTGAATCCTTGAAACTCTTCCACACAGATTGTCTGTTGGAATAAAGAGACGGATATTGCAGTGGCTTGTATGAAAGGTAATGAAGGTGACTTCCTGCAAAGGAATAAGGAAATGAAATTTTCAGCCGCTCTATGAGATTCTGTTTTTTAAAAAAATTCAATTTACTTAAAAAATAATCCATCTGGTAACACTGATTAGAATAAAAAGTACACATACCATTTGACCCAGCAGTACCACTCCTGGAATCTATCCCACAAACGCACTAGCTTATAAGGGCTTATGTATAAGGGAGTCTATTGCAGCAAAAAACTGGAAAAAAACTTTAGATAAGAGCTTTGTAAACTGCTCCTTTGAGATCTGTGCTCCTCAAGCGTGTGGGTATAAAAAGAATTCCAAGTGCAAACATGCTTCAAAAACACTGATTTATATCAAGTCAAACAGGTGTGTTTATCACGGGCTTCTCAGAGCTCATAAGATTCTTATTTGGATATTATTTTATGAAATATTTCTTGAGCCCCTACTATGATCCAGGAGTTGTGCTGGGGAAAAAGAACAATGATCGAGACAAATTCTTGCTTTCAGGGAACTTGGTGTCAACCATCGAATCAGTCATTTCACGAGTGATGAAATTCTCTCACAAAAGAGAACAGGGAGCTGGGAGTACTGTGGGCAAGTCTAACTTAATCAGGACTCAGAGAGGGCTTCCTGGAAGAAGCGACTTGAGGCTGAGAACTGAAGAAGAAATGGGAATTAGCCCAAAGAAGGGGAGGAGACAGCCTGTGGGCAGAGGGAAGCGTATATGCAGAAGCGCTGATGGACCCGGGAAGGGAGAGTGTGAGACACTGAAAAATGCCCTGGGCTGGAGCAGAGTGTGAAAGGGCTGCGGGCCTGGGGTGGGTAGGGCAAGGACGGGGGGCGGGGCGGGGGGTGGGGGGAGCAGGCCAACCCCAGGAGAAGCCGGGTCTTCACTCCAAAAGCATGTAAAGGAAGCTCAGGAGGATTTTTTATTTTAAGACACCTTTATTGAGGTGTAATTTAAATACCACAAAATCTATCTGTTTTATGTGTGTAGCTTGATGAGCTTTAGTAAATTTATATAAATGAGCAACCATCACCACAATCTAGTTTTAGAACATTCCTAACGCCCCCAAAATTTCCCGTGTGCCCACTTGCGGCCAATCCCCACTCCTACCCTCAGGCAACCACTGGTCTGCTTTCTGCCTCTATAGTTTTGCCTTTTCTAGAAAGTTCATACTGATGGAATCATATAATATGTCATCCTATATGCCTGACTCCTTCCACTCGGCATGTCTTTGAGTTTATCCACTTGGTTGCAGGTATCCGTCGCTAGCTCTTCCTTTTCGTTGCTGAATCATATTCTGTTGTATGGACAAAACACACTTCTTTATCCATTTACCAGTTGATGGACCTTTGAATTTCCCCAGTGTTTAGCTATAGTGAATAATGCTGCTACAAACATTCACATGCAAGTCTGCATAGATAAATGATTTCCTCTCTCTTGGGCGGATACCTAGGAGTGGGGTTGCTGGATTGATTCTAACCATTCCAGTGGGTGGGGAATGGTAGCTCACTGTGGTTCTCTAAAGACTAACAGGGCTGAGCATCTCTTCTGTGCTTATTTGTCATTCCTGTGTTGCCTTTGGCAAAGTGTCTTGTTTCCAGGATTCCATGTTTGGTGACTTGCTTGAAGGATTCGTAGGACTCAGAGGCAGTTACCTGTCTTGGCAATGAGTCACTGCAGTGAGGGGACGCACGGCAGGGCTGGCCAGGGGAGAAGACACATGGGGTGGAGTCTGGAGGAGCCCAGGTGAAGGCTTCCCAAGTTCTCCCTCCGAGAGAAAACTCGCACAGAACACGCCTCTTCCTCCAGCAGTGAAATGCTGCAACACTGTGCATTGTTTCTATCCAGGGGAGCCTGCCTGAGACTCAGAATCCAGGGTTTTTATCGTGGGCTGGTGATGTAGCATTCTGCCTGCACGACCTGCCGTGATTACCGACATTCCAAACTCCTAGAAGGAAGGCAGATGTTCACTACAAATCACATTGCTTGTACAAACAGTCTAGGCAAGCTGGTATACCCAGGTTCAGTGCCCCAGGCAGACAAAACAGCCTTATCAGTTAGACACGTAGGCAATATTCCAAAAGCCAGTTTCTCAGATGCCAGCCAAGGGCCAGCCTTCTACGGAGCATCAGGCCTGCTGGGTTAACCCTCTCCTGCACGTGTTCAGTCAAATCTTTGGATTGTTTTTAATTGGGTTTTTAGGCTTATTTTTAAGAGAGTCCTTAACATATTCTGGACACGAGTCATTTATTAGATACACATTTTGGAAATGTGTTCTTCAGTCTGTGGCTTCCATTGGAGTCCCCTGGTGTCCCTTGGAAGGAGTGTGGGCAGGGGAGGGATATGCCCAGATTTGCACACACACATAACTGCTCTGGCTCTGATGTGGAGAACAGATCTCAGGGGCCGGGAGTGGATTAGGGAGGCCATCACAGTGGTCCGGGTAAGAGATGATGGGGGTCTAGATTGGGAGGGGACAGGGAGGATGGAGAAAAGAGGCTGCATATGAGGGATGTACAGAAAGTAAGGCATGCAAACACTCATTGTGTATTTCCAACAGGAGGAAGAAAGTTAGGTAGGGCTCCCCAAACTTGACTGCAAAACACAATACTATTGTTTCTAATAGCGATAGTTCCATACCTTTGTGGGATTTTAGTGTTCTGATAGTTTGGGAAAGGTGGGACCAACCAGATGAACTTTAGGGTCCCTTATAGTGCCATGAGCAAGTCTTTAGGGGATTGTTTTAACAATTCTAAAATATTCTGAGGTGTGTGCCTAGGTGCATTACGATGGATTGTTTAAGAGTTACACACACACGTGTATCTAACATGCTGAGCTTTGGTCCAAGAAAATAACTTCATGACTGAAATGGAACACAGTCTATGCATGGAGACCCTTGTAAAAAGTGAAGGCAGAAACACTGTTAGCATAGGAAGTGTGAGGACGGGGAGAAGAAATTCATATTCATGTATTAACTCAATTACCATATGTGCCTTGCAAATCCAGAGCACTGTCTGTTTAAAATGGGATTTCACATCATTCTGTCCCAAGTGATACAGATAGTACTGTAAATGAAAAATCCTCTCCTCAGGCGGGGATCCAGCGCTCCGCTCATCTGTGCAGCGTGTGCTATCATAGGAGAACCTTTATTTAAGGTTGGAAATTCTATTTACCCAGGAGCCCAAGCCACTGTTTTATCTGTTCTTGCAAAATAAACAAAACACCCTGGCAACCTAGATGCAAAGAAGGCCCGAGGGAATGGAGAAGAATGTGAAATCAGGTACGAAGGTCGGTGTCAATGCAATAAATCAGGAGCACAGCAGTGGTACATATTTTCTCTTCTGATACTAAAAAAAGGGAGGCTACATGAATCAATGGGACGAGAGTATAAAAGTTTATATATACGTATAAATATAAAATATATATATATATATATATATATATATATACACACACATATGGTAGGTTTTTTTGGTGCTGTTTTATTTTAGGGGACAATGTATGCAAAGGCTAAGAAATGAATGTTTTGCCTGGTGGGAGCCACAAGATACAGCCATGAATCAGACAGATGAAGGCATCTCCTCCAGCCTAGCTGGGCCTGGTGCCCTGAGCCCATGGAAAGGCTGGACAGGGAGATAGATGGTGGCGTGCCAAGATGCCTGCTATCAGGTGCACATGGTAATGATCAACCCCTTCTTAGGGAGGTGATGATGAATCTAGCTAGTCATGCTATTTTGCCCTCTCCTGCCACAAGGCCTTTGTACCCGCTGTTCATTCTGCCTGAAAGCCAGTTGCCTCCATCCATCCCCAAGTCTTGTGGATTCATCTTTCAGGTCTCAAATCTATCCTTTCTTCCCTGCTGTCTATACTCTGTCATCAGGGTGAATCCCTGATGCCTTACGGAGCCTAAACTTTGTACAATCTTGAAGGCCCCTTTCCAGAAAAAGAATAACAATTATGAATGTGAAATTAGATACCTAAATAATTAAGATCCCTCCAGAATGTTGGGAAGGGCCTGGTGAGCGAGGGGCTAGAGCTTAAGCTTCCTTACTTCACAGGGAACCTGCTGTCTCTGGCTGGCATATCACATGGTGTGTTTGCCCATCAGAGCCCTCAACACGCTTTGCAATCATGTTTAGTGGCGTGAATAGTTGATTCCTAGCCATCTCCACCCTGGACTGTAAGCTTCTTGAGGGGAGAGACCGTGTCCATTTTGCTCACCATTGTTCATTTTCCTACTGTTTAGTCTAGTGCCTGGCATAGGAGAGGCCCTCAGTAAAAGGATTTGAGTAAATGAATCCTGAATTTTGAATCATAATTATAATCATAGTACTACTAGCTCCCCCTCATCGGGAGTCTACACTTGTCAGGCCCTGACCATCAGGACTGAGGGTACGGGGTAAGTTGGAAGCCTCAGCCTGTGAAACATGGAAGAGAAAACCACTCTGGGCACTGGGAGTAGAGGGAGACTGAAGTTGGGGTGCCTCTGAGTCAAGGATGTAGCATCTAATTCCTACTGTCTACAGCACTGTGTCCGCCAGAATAAACATGACTTCATGAGTGGTAGGGATCTCCCCGCCCCCAAACTAGTCCTTTGTAAGATTAAGCTGCGGCTTCCTAATTTTCCCTCTTGGGAAACAGAGACCCCCTTCCTCATATACATATCCTCCCTGCCCAGCCATACTCTTAAACTAGTGGGCCTGGTGATTATTTTGTACCCAGGGGCCATTTGGCAATGCCTGGGGGCATTTTTTGTGGTTACAATGGGCAGGTGTTAGTTATTACCAGCTAATGAACAGAGGCCAGGGATATTGCTAGGCACCCTACAAGGCACACGACAGCCCCTCCCAGCAAAGAATTCTGTGGCCCAGAATGTCACTAGTGCCCAGGGTGAGAAGCCCTGCCTCAAACCCACAGGCTCCCTCCCCATCACTTTTCCTGGACACTATAGCTGTTTGCTGTTTTCCTTTTTTTTTCATCCTTTGCCTTCTATACTCCACACAGAACAGTGGGGGCAATGTTGGAAAGCTATTCACCAGAGTAAATGTGATGCAACTTCAGCCATACATTCAGTTTATTCAAAACAAAACGAATATTTATTATAACAGGGGCTATTCTAGGCCGATGCCTTGAATGGCTTGTGAATCTTATTCAAATACAAATACTCAGTCAGTAGGTCTGGCGTGAAGCCCGAGAGTCTGCATTTCTAACCAGCTCTCAGCCTGAGAATCTGTATTTCATCCCAGAATGAAAACACTGGCCTGGGAGCACACTTGGAGTAGCAAATTTCTTGGCACTTAGGATACAGCAGCAAAGAAAACAAAGACTCCTGCCCTTGGTGAGCTCCCAGTTGGGCTAGAAAGTGTACTGGACCCGAAGAAGGGTGGAGAGGCTGAAGTCAGAGGCACTCAGAGTCTTAGAAAATCAGCTGGAAGAGAATTTAGAGGATGTCTAATCAAACCTCCCCATTTTAGAGACTGGGAAACCGAGGCTCACAGTGGGGAAGGGAGCTAGTTAACATCACCCAGCTTGCTGTGCCAGCTTTTGGGCAGGGCTGTTTGATTCCTATTCCCCTGAATTATCAGGGTCCTTAGGAAGTTCTTGAGGGCAGAGCTCATCAGGGTGGGGGGATGGCCAGCAGCTTTAAAGGTTGCAGGTGTGGAAGTCTGGAGACTCCCACGGGATGGCCCCACTACTCTCCACGCAGGAAACCCTGATTTCCTACTTCACTCATGTCCATCCTGACACACCTGCAGACACTAGGATATATTTGGGGAGATACTAGATTCTTCCCACTGACCCTTTGCGTTTCTGCACGATTAAATTTGTAGCAAAGATGAACCAGGGTAAAATCCTGGAGAAGTAAATTCTAAATGAGTTCAGTCATTTGGTCAGCAAATGGAAAGAGTAAACTCAAACAGAGTTTGGCTAGTCAAAACCTCTTCCTAATCAGGAGTGGAAGGAAAAATCCTGAACACACACACCAGCTCCTGTGGGCAACTATCGTGGCTCACCAGAACACAGCCATCAACCCAGAGCTTAGAGAACCATTTGCTTCGTGTTGGAAAGCAATTGCTTCCTCCACAGCTGGTACCCGGGAATGGAAACTTTTAAATTCATGCCAGTTCGATTGGAACAGTAGCAAATTTCATGGAGAAAAGCAACAGCTGGTACATCAGGCATTAATAATATAAGAAAGAAAGAAAAAAGAGAAACTTTTCATTAGTGCTTTTTGATGTCAATTTATTATTTATCCCTTCGCCAATATTCAAACAGGCAGGCAGTCATAAAACATTCAAAAAGATCTTCTAAAACAGTCAAGGCATCTGTTTTACCTCCGTTCTTTTTTAGAAACCTGGAAATCAGGAGCCCTGGCATTTATAGAATAGCTGTGTTTAAAAAATATATATATATATATGTATTGTATCAAAAATATTGTTTGAGGATCACTACCTAGAAAGATTTTAGTTTAAATTTTATCAATAGCCAGTAGGCAGGCAGACTACAGTTTGTAAAGGAAGATTCAATGTCAGTCAGCAAAGTGTTGCTACCAAATTTTGGACTCCTCCATGAGCATTACTTTGTGGAAACAAGGCATTGACAAAGCCCACTGTTTGGTAACTAGCATCCTGTCAAGTCTCTCCAATCAAGACCCGCAAGCTGCACCTGGTCCTAGTTAAAAAACGCTTTGTGGGCAATTCTGATCTGACCCTCAGGGGCCCCCTGCCATGTGCAGAACTGCCTTCAGTGTGCAGCCATAACTACCATCTACAAAATAAGAAGGCCTCTTCATCCAGAGGTTCTGAGAGCTTTTGTCTAAACCTAATGACCTGCCACACCACTTTAACTTCTGTGATAAATGTCCATCCTTGTGATGTAAACATTTGCTCCTCCCTGAAGAAGGTATCTCTTCCTGGGACAGAAGATGCCTCACAAACAAAATCATTGTTGAAACAAACCAAATGAAAAATGGAAAAACTTAGGAAAACAAAGACTGTAAGAGCCCTGTCCTCGGGACGAGATCAGTGGAGGAGGCGGAGCTGGCCCTCCCCAGCTCGGCTAACCTTCATTCTTCTCCGGGGCTGGCGTAGAGGTCATGCTCCTTGATGTAGGCGATGACGGCATCGGGGAGCAGGTACTTCACGCTCTGCCCTTGGCCCAGGGCCCACCTGATGTATGTGGCACTGATCTCGTTCTGCACTGGCTCCCTGGCCAGGTGGATGTTGTCCTGGTACCTTTGCAGGATGGGCGAGCCCAAGATGTACCCCTTTGGGTCGTGCCCTGCCCGGTCCACGCACACCAAACCGAACTTCTCCACTATTTCCTGGATGTGCGTGTCTTTCCAGAGGTTGGGGGTCTGGAAGGTCTTCAGGACATCTGCCCCGCAGAGGAGCTTCAGCTCAGGCACAGCTGGAAAAACAAGGGTGGATCCCAAGAAAGTTACAGAAGGGTCATGGCCAGGAAAGATAACATCATATTGTTTGAAATTTTCAAAAAATGCTTTTCTTGGAATGTATGGGGAACTCAATGTCTCCGTGTTCATGACTTAAAAAGAAAAAGCATGTAAATGAATCTGAAGCTACTTCAGGGACATACAGTTGTAAGTAATACTTTAATCAATAAATCTTTTAACATTGGCAAAGTGCCAAGTAATACAAAAAAAATTTTTTTTTTTTCAGTGTTATACCACAAGGCTGTCTGTGGTTGCTGGACCCCATAGCAGAGTCCAAAGGCAGCTGTGCTGTACCTAGAACCCCGTCTTCTGATAGAAGGTGAGGTTCTTAAAGCCCTAGGACTAACAAGTCACTGCCTTTCTCAAAATCTATTTCAGCCCTAACACCTGGTATTTTTATAAGTACAATCTCATCCTGAAGGTTAATTATAAAGGATCTGTGGGTAACTAAAAGGTCTCTAAGACCCCAGCTGGTGACCTTTTCATCTGTTTTCAATAAAACAAAGCTCTAGAACAACTGATCAATGTGGCTAATCCTTTCGCATTTGTGCTACTAGAGAATGATGATTATGATGATTAAAGAATACTTAACATGTATTGGTTGTTTACTGTGGGCACTGTTGCTAAGCGCTTTATGTGTTTAATCTCATTTGAGCCTCAGAACAACCTCAGAAGGTAGGTGTTATTGTTGTGCCCACTTTGCGGAGGGGGAAACTGAGGCACAGAGCGGCGCATGACTCATTTAAGCAGAGGAGTCAGGATTTAAATGCACACAGCCAGCTTCCAGCTGGGGCATTTGAAACCGCTGGGCTCTGCCTCCGCCTGCTGGCAGGAATTGTACATGCATCACCCTGCCTGGATATTCCTGGCACCATTCCTGTTCAGGCCCCCTTTGAATGGGCTAATCGGAAAAGGAAAAACCAAGTCCATGCTAGAAGCAACGAGCAGGACCTCTAGTCCTTCTGGAAGCCAGTTCTAGCTTCAGTGAATGGCAAAGGCTGGGCTTCTAGGGCACAGGCATCTCTCAGTCACCCTGAAATCTCAGCTGGGAGGGGCTTCAGGGATACCAGCTGCTGGGGAAAACCTGATGTAAATGGTCGGTTTAGGCTCCTCTATTGTGAAACCTTCGAAGGGATCTGGACGTGGACCAGAGAGATGAGTTTACAAACGAGCACTAGACCAGCGGTGCACTGGAAAGTGAGAAACTAGAGACGTCATGGACAGGTCAGAGTTCCGGCCTCAGTCGGGCACAGGCTGCTGTGGGGCTGGAGCTGAGATCCTTCTCTGGGCCTCAGTTTCCCCATCCATGAAATGGTGGCACTGGACTTGTTTACTCATTCTAAAGCAGCAGGTGTAATTACAGAAACACACTTCAAACACTTTAGCAGCATAATACTGGTATAATAAAATGATATTCAAACATTTTTTAAGGCATGTATTCATGAATTCTCCACGGTTAAGAACTAGGACTCTAGTGCCAGACTTCTTAGATTCAAATCCTGGCTCTGCCATTTGACAGCTGTGTGACTTCAAGTTTAAAATGGGGATAGTAACAGTACTTATCTCATAGGATTATCTTAGAATTGAATGAGCTTATAAATGTAAAGCACTTAGAACAGTGCTTGGAACAGAGTAAGTGTGACATATGTTAACTACTATCCGTCCGTCCGTCCATCCATCCATCCATCCATCTTTACCTACTTATCCACCCATCCATTCATCAGCACATCCATTCAGCACTTATGGAATATCTCCTAAGTACCTGGACTTTTAAAATCAATAAAACTGCATTTAAAAATTATTCAATAACTTAGACCTTTTTTTGTTTTTAAGTGTAAGCTTTTTTTTTTTTAAACTTTGGGTTTATTTATTTATTTATTTATTTATTTTTGGCTGTGTTGGGTCTTCGTTTCTGTGAGAGGGCTTTCTCCAGTTGCGGCAAGTGGGGGCCACTCTTCATTGTGGTGCGCGGGCCTCTCACTATCGTGGCCTCTCTTGTTGCGGAGCACAGGCTCCAGACACGCAGGCTCAGTAATTGTGGCTCACGGGACCAGCTGCTCTGCGGCATGTGAGATCTTCCCAGACCAGGGCTCGAACCCGTGTCCCCTGCATTGGCAGGCAGACTCTCAACCACTGCGCCATCAGGGAAGCCCAATAACTTAGACCTTTTTCACTCATCTGGGCTGGTCCCATTGCTTACAACATGAATGTGGATCCAAACTACTCTGCACCTGTGAGATTTTACTCTAATTTCTTATTTATTTGACCATAGTAATGTAAGCAAGAGACCACTGTTTGACCTTTCAAGCAATTGGGTTGCTGTTATGTGGTCTTCCTATGGGGGAGGTTAAATGATGTGCACTGAATTCCAGGGTCTTCTGGGTCTGAGGCACACCACGCTGTTCCCACAGGTCAGGGATTCTTCTCCTGTGGATTTCTATGGGAACGGTTTCCACATATCCACTTCGATATTAGACATCGTTTGAATTCATTAACAATGACAGTATGGACTCTGATTCACTCTGAGCCTTTGCCCAGAAGAGCCAAGTACCCACGCCTGCCCCGTCCCCCAAGTCAAAGGCATGTCTGTGGGGCTGGTGTGATGGCCATACGCATCTCAGATCCCAACTCTGGGCAGTCCTGTCATCAGGCCCCCCAGAGGCATTCACAGCTCCCTTTCAAATCCATTCACAGCACTCTTACAAAATCTGCAGACCGAGTGACTCTGACCGTCTAAGTCCAAAGTCTGTAAGTCTGAGGTTTTGAATAAATACTGCCAATTTGATTTGTCCTAACGGTGATATAGTGACATAAATAGATGTCCGTGGGTGTTTTGGGGCAGTGTGCTTTTTGAATGGCCACAGGCTTTGGAAAGCAGATGAAGCAGAGATTAACACAGAAAGTGGGAGAAGTGCCACCAGGACCTTTCCCTTTGAATGTCCAGTTGCCCTAACTCTTTGACATCAAAGAGTACCAACCCTGAGGCCAGTCAGCCCTGGGTTCTAATTTCAGATCTGCGAGGACCCCGGGATAGTTATAGCGGGTGGGCCTGTTTCCTCAGCTGTAGTAGGGATAATAAAGCCTCCTTTGGGAGTTATGGAAGTTGAGTGATGGAGAGAATGCAATGGAAATTTCCTGCTTAGTGCAGGCACCAAGGGTGGTGTCTGGAGCGTAGGACTTCTGGGTCTAGACAAGACACCCAAGATGAAGCCAGGTATTGGCAACTGAAGGGTGGCACCCAAATTCACCATACAAGGCTGCCTTGGAACAGTCAGTGTGAAGTGGAACCAGATGAAGCGTCTGCTCTGGTTGTATGAAAGGGGAATGGGGCCAAGCTGTGCTCGGGCCCCATCAGCCAAGGCAGGGACCACATTCACAAGCGACAGAGGCGGCCTGTTAAAGGACTGAGGCATCATCCACCCCAAAGCGTGACACCCAAGCAGCCCGGGACAAGGCAATTCACACGCCTCTGGGTGAGTCCAAGGAGGACTGCATATCACAGGAGTGATGGGCAAAGCCGGGCTCCGGCGGCCAGAAAATGCTGAGCTCAGCCCCAGAGGAGAGCAGCGCATGACAAACTACACGGCACACAAAACGGTCCTTTAAAAACACGTCACTAGTAACATACAAGCGACCTCATCAAAAACCAAACTTACGCTGAGAAAAAATCACCTGCCTTTTTTTAATCGCTCTAGTTTTTTTTTTTTCTGATGACAAACATGAAATCTATGTCAATTATGGGACGTATGGAAAGTACATAAGTATTTAAAGTAGAAAATAACAGCAACAATAATTCTTTCTACAAAAATCTCAATATTTTGGTGTATTTCTTTAGTCTTTTCCATTTAAACGTGCAAATAGATGTGAAAGTATATTTACATATTTTTATATACTTGAGATTACACAGTATTGTATCCTGATTTTTTCCCATTCACCTCCTAAGTGTTTCTCCATATCATGAAAACCTTTTGTGTGGATTCTTCATCCTATATATACAGAACATCCTATATACATCCTATATATATACATCCTATATATACAGTGTAATTTACTTATACATTCCCGTACATTTAAACACTGAGGTTGCTTTTATTTTCTGCCATCATAAAAATTGCCACGATAAACATCCTTCTGCATGTCTTCATCCCAATTTCTAATCGTCTCCTCAGCCAGATTCCTAGAAGGGGAATGTATCAAGCAAAGGACACACACATTTTTAAGGCCCCTGCTATATTCTGGTAAATTGAAAAGCTCACTTTTCATTCAATGCAAACTTCCTATTTTAACAGTTACTTTGGAAGAGAACAAGATGAGTAGGATTTAGGGTTCGAACAGAGAGAAAGGGGGTAAGGAACAAACCCCCAACATCATAGGGCCAAGCAGAGCAGACTAGTAGCCCCCTGGAAAGATAAATCCAAAAAAGAATGCGGGGTGAGCTTTGGGGGAGGGAAGGACTGGTTTCGCCACAGGGAAGTGGGCTCCAATCTGGGTCTCACAGGACAGACAGGTTTTCAACAGGGGAGCCAAGAAGGGAAGGGGGAGGAGGGGCACGTCAGGCAGAGACAGGGATTCTGGAAGCATCCGCAGAGAGCTGAGAAGCTGGGAGCCTAAGCGTGGCCTTCCTCCTACCTCACTGGAAGCTACTCCCTTCCTTCACTGTGGGCTCCAGCATCCTGAATGGCATGGAGTGCCCAGCACTTCCTGCCTGTGTGCCTCACTCAGCTGCCCCTCTGTCCCCGAAATATCCCCAGCCTCAGAGAACCTACTGATCCTATGAGTCACGGAGCAGGCGTCACCTCCTCCGGCTCCCCTAATCCATGTCTGGATGCACTGCCATTCACAGCCTGTCTCCAGCTCAGGGCAGGGGCTGGGCACCTGTCTCTGTTCTCAGCCAGCATCTCTAGAACCCTATTAGGAGTGACTGCTGGGCCAGGGGTGATTCAGAAAGAAGGCAGAGGGCTGAGAATGCACACTGTGTGCTGTGCTCAGGACTGCGGGACAGATGAGGAGGAGCCCATGCTGGCAGTGGAGGGGGGGAGACAGGGAGACCAGGGGAGTGTAATAAACATTGTACAAGCTGATCGTATAGGAGACTCTGTAGCTCCTTCTTTCTTGGATTCCTACTCTAGTGCACAGCTCCCCAAACTGGCGGTAAAGCAGTTCCCCAGCGTGCCTATTAAACATCCAGAGTCCCAGGCCCCATTCCCCCTCAGCAGGTCTGAGGCGTGGCCTGGGAATTAGCGGTTTTAACAAGGCTCACAGGTTCCTTTGACCAGCATTCAGGAATTGCTGCAGGAAACCTTTAGGGCATTTTCAAGTCCTTTTAATTAATTGATTAATTAATTAATTATAAACATATATATATTCTTTTTCAGATTTTTTTCCATTATAGATTATTACAAGATATTGAATATAATCCCCTGTGCTATACAGTAGGTCCTCAGTGAGAGGCCCACGCACTGCAACAAAGAGTGGCGCCCACTCGCCACAACTAGAGAAAGCCTGCATGCAGCAATGAAGACCCAACGCAGTCAAAAATAAAATAAATGAAAAAAAAAAATGTGTTAATCCCAAACTCCTAATGTCTCCCCACCCACCCTTCAAGTCCTTTTAGAAGAGTGTTTCCCAGTCTGTGTTCTGGGGAGCACCGGTTCTGAGAAATACTAATATGCATTAAAAAGAGTCCCACGATTAAAAAGTGCTAAGAATGGCTGCGAGCCTCTTCCCTTTCTTTCAGAGTCACAACGCACATGAACATAGTAAAGCCTCTGAAAAGTCCTGCAGTAAAGACACCACTTTAAGTTTGTTTAACCGTGACATTCTGGAGCCCTTCTAATAGGGAAATAGTGTCCCACCAACTAAAGTTGGGAGAGCCGCTGGAGTGTTGGCCCAGTGGGACCAGCGATTTCCTGCTCATGGCACATCCTGCCCCCCCCCACCCCAATCACTGGTGCTCCTGTTTATGTGCCTGAGGGGCTATGCATTTGACCCCCGGTACCAGGGCTGCCAGGGAGGTACTCTGAAATCACAGCTGACAAGATTCCATCAAACACCAGGAGTTGACAACAGGGTAGAAACCCAGGGCTACAAATTAAAAGGATAATCCAAATCGACTTTACATGCCTTAAAAATAGGTTTCCTCTTCCAAGTAAAACACTGAGTAACACTGCTATAAAGTATTAGTTTAAGGGATATAATGGCACATTTTGTTTTCAAAAAGGCTAAGGCTTTCAAAAGCAGCCCAGCAGCACCCTGAAGTTTATCTCTATGTAGCCCTGACTGTAATCCAGGTCACAAGCACAAGTCACAAGCGTAGGTAAACTCCTTTGGGGCAGAAAATCCCAATTTAGCATAACAATTTACAAGGGATGGTGGCAGATTGGTTAGTTTGACCTTTCAACAGTGGGAAGTGTCACCCCTAGCAGGCTTCGAAAACTCTTATCTGTGCCCAGGGGGCTGTGACTCCCATTGGTTCTCACCCGAAGCCCTGACATCTCACCCTCCCACAGAGGAGAGGGTCAGCACCCACCTGCGGGGGCTGGAGAGTCAACCTTGCCTTGGTCCGGGCCTTCCTTCCAGGGCAGAGATCTGAGCAGTTCGCTGTGATGGTGCCTGTGTTGTAAGCATATGGGTTCAGGGGGCGTCCATGTGGCCTACAGTCCCCCCAGACCACCCAGGGGGTTCTCTAATTTTAAGTCTCAACCTGCTTTTGTCCATTTTAGGTAGCTCATTCCATAAATATTTGCTGAAGGCCTACTATGTGCCAGGCCCTGTGCCAGGTGATGCATCTGGGTCCTCACAGACCCCCGCATCCAAGGCAGCTCACTGCCTTCTGTGAGCCCCGGCTGAAAGGAGGAAATGAGCAGATTTCTACTCTTTTAGTACTTTCTTTCAATACCTCACTTTTTACAAAAAACTGAATAGGGATTACGGACCTGGGCTATTAGAATCAGACCTGAGTTCAAAATACAAATTTTCAGTTGTAAAGCTGGGATAATACACCTACTTTTTAGACTTTTGTGAAGGTAAATGAGCTAACACGCAGCAAGCACTGGCACAGTGCATGGCCCACAGCTGCCTCTCAAGATAGAGGCTCTCTCGGATCGTGGGCTAGTACTTTAGGATTTGACAGGATGATGCTCAGAGCCTGGCTTGGAGCCAGACTGCCTGGGTTGAATCCCAGCTCCCCCGCCGGCCAGTGGTGGGACCCCGGGTGGGCGGTGGGACCCCGGGTGGGCGGTTTCCAGTCTCGGCACCTGCAAAACGAGGAATGATGACAGTGCCGGCTTCCCACGGATGGTTATGAAGATGAAAGGAGTTATACATGCAAAGCCCACCAAGCGGTGTGCAGCCCAGAGCAAATCTCATTACGTGTTAGCAGTTCAGATATGATTAGACTTACACCCATATGGCAGGCTCGGCTCTTTAAGCAATCTATCTTCTGCAAATCAAGAGATAGCTGTGCCTTCTTTTTAATCGAGCACACGTAATCACTACATCTGGTATCAATTTGGTCTTCCATCTTCCACCTACCGTATTAACTAGAGCTGTGTTTGGGAAGGAGAAGTGCCTGGTGGGAGAAGCATGTGTTTGTAGCCAGAGTGGCTGGGTTCAAGTTTAGGCTCTCCTGCTTGTACGAGCCTGGGTGAGTCACAAACACCCTCAGGGCCTCACTGACCTCTGTTAATTGGTCAGGAAAGTTAATGCCGGCCTTGTCTACCCTGAGTATCACAAGACCATGAAGGAGCAAGGGCTTCTGCCCGGCTGGGGAAGTGGCTGATGTTGATTATTATTAGGAGCGTTGCAGTGTAGAGGTTAAGTTCTAGAATGGGATTGCCTGGGTTGGAATACTGGTTCCAACTAGGAGCTGTGGAATCTTGGTGGGTGCCTTAAGCAATCTGCCTCCACTTTCCTTATCTGTAGAATGGCGGACAATGACAGTACCCGCCCCAGAGAGCTGTTGTGAGGATGAATTAGAGAGCTGTTGTGAGGATGAATTAGAGAGCTTAGCACAGCCCATCCACAGAAAAGTGCCCCATCGACGTTAGCTGTTATTAGTATCCTTACTCTCAGTCTGTCTTCCCCACCAGATTGTGAACAAGGAGCTCATTTAATTCATCCTTATATTCTTGGTACCTAGGGAACTGCTTACCTAAAGTCAGCTGAATTCACGAAGGATGGAAGGCGGATAAATAAATACATTTAATTCAGGTCCAGATTCCCTCCTGATGGTCTCAGAGGCTCAGCTGAGTTTTCTCAGGGCCTCGCTGGACTCATCTGTGTTTCCATTATTGTCTTATTGCTTTGGTTTTAGAAAGCTTCACCTCTGAGGATTCACTCCTGGGTTAGTCTGGAATCTCGCATCAGACTGAAGTAGGTTCGGGTCTCACCTCCACTTTCTCGCTGTAGGACTTTGAGTATGTTGCTGACCCTTTCAGAACCTCTGTTTCCTCATCTGTGAAATGAGGCCAAACTCACCTACTTCTCAGAGTTGCTGAGCTGACTAGATATTATATACCTGGCACACAGAGTAGGTGATCAACGAAAGCTGGTATTACTTTATTTTACTTACCCTGACGCTCCTGGTTCAAGTTGACCCTACTTTGAATATTAGCTGGAGCTCTGAACTCTGGTGTGCAAATGATTATCTTCAAAGCCAAATGCAACTTCCTCACAGACCTCCACTCCGCCTTTGTTGGGCGGGAGGTCATTGCTTCCTCTTGTTGCCTGCCTGAGGGGTACCCTGGTGTGCCCAGCCCCTGGCAGCATGTTCTCTGTGTCCTCAGCAGCCCCTGGTCTCCAACAATACCCGATCAGAAGGTCACTGTGGCAGAAGTGGAGTCAGCCACGTCGTGGTCCCACCCGTAGATCACTGGTTTTGAAGATGGTCATAAGCATGGCTTCAGAGTTCAACAGACTAGGGCTCCACCACTTGCTTATTTGTTGTGTGACAGTGGTTAACTTAGCCTCCCTGAGCCTCAGTTTACTCATCTGTAAAATGAGGACGACATAAGACCATGCTTGCCAAGGGGCACATGAGCTGCTGCTGGACCACCTCAAATGGCATCGTGACCGAGGCCCTCCCCCAGCATGGGGAAAGGGCAAGTGAAATCAGTTATCAAGTGCCCTGAAAGCATGAAAGCTGGCCCAGATTTTTTAAAAAATTAGAGTAAAAATAAAAAACCTAATAAGGAGAAAAAGAATACTCAATAAGCCCTACAGTGAATTGACTTCATAGTGACATATGTCACTGTCACCATGATGTAGATTCACTGCTGAGTCCACCAAGAGGATACTATATGGAGCAAAGGGTGGGGTGGATTTCTACAATGCTTCTAGAATCACCTAACTTTACAATTTTAACCAGATTTTCAATCTTAAAAAAAATGCTTTGGGGAATTTTAGGAAAACATTAGTAATTAAACAAATGTTCGAATGAAGCCCACCCCAAATACTGAAAAAAAATCTTAATCAGCTTTCTGATAAAACAGTGTTGACTATATCAGTGGATTCTCAACCTTGGCTGCACAAAATAAATCATTTGGGGACCTTTAAAAGTGCCCATGCCTAGACCCTGCCCCAGAAAAATCAAAATCTCAGGTAGGGGAGGTTGAGCATTTAGAAATAGCTTCCCAGGTGATTCCTACAGCCAGGATTGAGACCACTGGTTTGGACTGGTCCCAGTACTAATCATAAGCATGATTCACACACTTGGTGACTGGGGCTGTGGATCTCAACCCTGGCCACACATTAGAATCACCAGGGAGCTCTTAAAAATCCTAAGGCCCCGTCCTAGACCAATGACATCTCAGTCTCTGGGGTTAGACTCAGCCTTCCGTACTTTTGAAAACTCCCTAGGTGATTCAAGGTGCAGCCAGGGCTGAGAAGCACTTGTCTAAAGGGTACAGTTAAAAAAAAGAAAAAGAATGTGTCCTGTAAAATCTTAGGTCTGCATTTTGCAGCAGGATATTAATTACATGGTACTGCGGTCAAATCCTACTTACCTGTGAATGGCTTATCTGTTGTGAGTAGACATTATGGGCCCGTTAGGGATGCAGGGAAGGTAGCTAACATTATTAAGCACCTACTATAAACCAGGTGTTTTCCGACATCATCTCATGTAGTTCATACAGTATCCCAGTGACGTAGGTGGTGTCGTCCCCATGTTATTAGGTGAGGAATTGAGGCTCAGAGAGGCTAACTCATTTACATCAAGTCACTTCGCTAGTAAACTTGGCTCCGAGATCTGGGCCCGAGGCCACACTGCCCCTCACAGGGTGGAAAAGGAGAATGTCTCTTGGTTTCTGACTACATATTAAAGCTAAATGATTTGTTGGATTATCTGATTTGTTTCTACTCCCCTCTGTTAGCCTAGATAAATGAGAGCTGACTACACTGTTTATTCTAAAAGGGTGATCTAGGTGTAAATTTATTACTTAAGTTAAAAAAAAAAAAGAGAAGCATATATCTAACAATTATTTCATATTTGCTCTCCTTCAATTTGACAACAGATTTTGAAGTAGCACTGTAACTGCGGAATGCTTCTAGCTGGTTCTTTCCCCAGTAAAGGGTAAGTAATAAGAACCAGGATGTGGAAACTAAATGTTAACCTTTGCTTAAAAAGGCAAACATTTTTCTCCCAAGTGACTTTGAAGATTAGTAAAAAATAAAAACCAATCCAAATTACGGGCAGGGCTGTCAATCATTCAACCTGGTCCCTTGTGTCTCCGAATCTCTGACAACCCTAGTGCTTCCACATAGATCAAGACACAGCCCACAGTTTGCAATCTTTCCGGCAGAGCTGGCTGTCATTAGTGACAGGCAGGCCCACCTCACAATCCCCTCTGACAGGCGGGACAAGTGGGACCTCTTGCTTCTCTAGCGATCTCCCAGGAAAGCTTCCCAGACGAAAGTCAGAGACCCATTGTCCTAAAATACAGGGCTTTTAAACGGCTGCATTACTTATGCTGAATGCTAATAGCAATTCTAAAAGAAAAAAAAAAATCCTGTGGAATTATTTCTAGATTCATAGTTTTTTCTTAAAGTCTAGATTTATAGAACCTAGGATCTGTACCCTTGGAAAAGATGGCCTGTTATGTAGATGCAGTTTTCAACCTAGTCAGTGATGACAATAATAAAGGGTCTCACTTACTGAGTATGATTATTTGGTTCTGGGTCAGAAAAGTGATTTACATTTTCGTAATGCTCATTAGGTTATGCTGTCCCCGTTTTGCAAGTGAGAAATGTGTCCCGGAGAAATGTCATGTGCCTAATGTCACACAGCTACCGAGTAGTGGCCCTGGAGCCTAGATGCTACAACCCCCTGAAACAAGATGGGGCTTTCCCACAAAGTGTGCCCTGAAGGGCAGTGGTTTGTGATTTTTTCACTTAGGACCTCGCTGAGAATGTGAATCTGTCGGTCTTTCTCCCTCTAAGGAGAAACACTTGCAGAATTTGGGTGAGAGGGGCTGGCTGAAGCCCCACTCAACACTCCATCCCTGCCTGTCACCCTGTGGGCTCTGCAGACGCGACCGTGGCCCCTGCTCATCCCAAGAGCACATGCCCACCGTTACCTCAGCACCTTGACTGTCTCCGTCCACTGCACCTGCTCGCTCTCCCAGGGGTCCACCTGGATCCAGTCGGACGTCTGCAGGGCCAGCCGGGCCATGGCCACCCGGTGCCGGGCAGCCACGAGGCCCTTCTTTCCGTAGTTGTCATTGACAGGAGAGATGATACCCCCGATCACCTGGTACCTGCCTAGGCAGCAGAGAGCAGTGGTGTTGCTGGTACAGGACCTTGTCACCTGGCAGCTGGAATTCAGGCAGGTGCTAAAAATCTTGGGGTCTCGTCCTGAGTGGGATCAGACCCTAGCATTCTCTGCTGGGCGGGCCAGCTCCCTTGGGCCAGGTAAAGGTGCCACCTCAGGAACCACGTGCCTCTCCTCCAGAGGCTTCTACACCCTGGAGTAGCTGAGAGGATGCCGTGAGGGCAGAGCTGAGGCAAGGCTCCCAGGTAGCAATGTGGACGGTTAGGGTCAGAATATGTTGCAGGAACACGATGACTCCCCCTGCGTGGGACTTACAGGGGCACTACTGTCCTCTAACCATGTTTGGGACAACAGTTACACATGGTTTCTTAGCTCAAACAGGGGATTTTGTGGATCAAAGAGGAAGGGATGACATTTAGCCTGGACCAGGTGGGTGGGTGATGGGATGCAGACTCACTGCACAGGCCCACCATTGGCTTTGGAGGACTGTGCTGTTAAGGGAATGGGAAGGCCTACTTTGGAAAAGATGTGAGCTGTCTTATGAGAGATGTTGCATGGCTCAGTGACTGAAGAATGGGGCATCATAGGTTTAGAGCTGCAGTGAATTGTAGAAGCTACAGAGAACCACCATGGAAAGAGTATGAATGGGCCTCAGAGAGACTGTGGGTGGGACTTGGGTGAAGCTCTAGTTCTATCACTCACTAGGATGTCTTAGGCAAATTACCAAGCTATTTGCAAAAATAAAACACTTAGCCATTTGAACTTCAGTTTTCCTACCTGTAAAATGGGATAATACCTGCTTGGCAGGACCTTGTGGTAAGGACAAAATTAGATAATGTTTATGAGGGGAGATAATATTTTGACTTTGTATATGATACATTTTAAAAAATTGTATTATAAAATATCATATGCATATAAAAGGGCATAGAGTTTGACAAAGAGTTATAAAGTATATCCTGTTCTAATCCTCACCTAGGTTAAGATACAGAAATTCCCTATCACAGCCTCCACACTCTGATGGAAGCTCATCACTATTCTTACTTTTATAATATTAATTCTCTTGCTTTCCTTTATAGCTTTACCATGTATTTATGCATCCTTAAAAAACACAGGTTGATTTTGCTGCTTTTGAAACTTTTAAATATGGAGTCGTATGGAATGTATTCTTTCATTAAGTCTTTTTCACTTTGATAAAATTCATGTAGTCCAACCAGTTTTATTGCTGCATAATATTCTTTTGCATGATTATATACCAAAGAATTGATCTATCTTACTGTTGATGGATTTGGTTTGATTCTGGTTTTAGACAGTTACCAACAATGCTGCTATGAAAATGCTTGCACAAGTCTCCCTGTGTGCACAAGCATATATTTCTTAGGCTATGTACCTAAGAGTGGAACTGCTAAGTCATTGGGTAGATGTATTTGCAGCTTTACTAGATAATGCCAAACAATTTTCTAAAATGGTTATAGATATTTACTTTCCAACCAGCGGTGTATGAGCGTTCACTTGCTTCACACCATCGAGCAAATAACCATACAGGGTTATTGTCAGGATTTTCCCATCTGATGGATGTGTAGTTATATCTCATTGTGGTTTTAATGTTCCTTCTCCTGCTTACCAATGAGCCTGAGCATTTATTCATATATATTATTAAACATTTGAGCTTAAGTGCCTGTTCAAATCTTTTGCCCATATTTTCGGTTGTCTACCTTTTTATCATTGATTTGTAAAGTTCTTCATCTATTCCAAATATTAGCCCTTTGTTGGTTGGTTATATATGTCATAAATACCTTCTCTCACTTGATGGCTTGTCTTATTCTTTTTATGGAATCCTGTGAAAACAAACGTTCTTAATTTTTATGTAGTTGGGTTGTTAGTTTTTTTCCTTTATGGCTAGCGCATTTTGTGTTATGAGGATATTTTCCTATATTATCTCATAAAAGCTTTATAGTTTTGTTTTTCACATTTGTGTCTCTGTGCATGATGTGCGTCCTATTAAATTATTTTCCATTTGGATAGTCAATTATTCCAGCATCATTTACCAAAAAGACCTCTTCTGCCCCGCTGCTGTGCATTGTCACCCATGTGGAACTCCCAGTGTCCATCTGCGCATGGGCCTGTTTCTCGGCTCTCTGTTCTGTTATGTGGCTGTATTTGCCATCCTTGTACAACGTCACACTGCCTTGTTTAACAGAGCTTTAGTACACATCTTGATATCTGGTTAAGTAAATCCTCCCACCTGTTCTTCAAGAGTGTCTTCGCAATTCTTGACTTTTTGTATTTTCCACATAAATTTTAGAAAGCACTTGTCAAGTTCCACAAAGATGAAACAGCTCCCCAGTCCCTCAAAAAACCTGCTGAAATTTGATAGGAATTGAATTAAATCTATAATTCAATTTAGGGAGAACTGACATTTTTACAATAATGAGTCTTCCAATCCACGAGCATGGTATATCTTTCCATTTGTTTAGGTTTTCTTAAATGTTTCTAAATAAAATTTTACTATTTTTCTTGTAGCGCACTTAACACATCTTTTGTAAGATTTATTCCTAGATTCTTGATTTTTTGATGCCACTATAAATGGCATTTTTAAAGTACTTTTTTTCCTGCTGTTGATATGTAGAAATATAATTGATTTAGGTATCTTGAATGTGTATCTAGTAAATTTGCTAAACTCTCTCATTAATTCTAATAGTTTATCTGCAGAGTCTTTTGAATCTTCTATGTCCAAAATAATACCATCTGAAAATACTGACAATTTTGCCATTTCATTTCCAATCCTTCTAAATTTTATTTT
Source organism: Balaenoptera physalus (assembly GCF_965194825.1). NCBI lineage: Eukaryota > Metazoa > Chordata > Mammalia > Artiodactyla > Balaenopteridae > Balaenoptera > Balaenoptera physalus. The sequence continues at coordinate 22,428,482 of NC_138891.1, forward strand.
TCTTGTTGCATTGTTTAAGACCTCTAGAATAATGCTGTATAGAGATGGTGTTGGCAGGCATCCTTGTGTTAGTCCCACTATCAGAGGAAAAACTTTCAAGTTTCATTATTACGTATGATGTTTGCTGCAAGTTTTCTGTAGATATCTTTTTTCAGTTGTGGCAGAGACCATGCCATGTGTTCATTAAGACCCATTTTTAGTTTTCCTCTTTCTGGGCATATAGGAAGCTAATATTTCTGTTCCTCTTGAAATTAGGTTGTGTTTTTGTGATTTGAATGAGTTATAGTCATTGGGACGTGGGTGAAAGTGATGTATGCCCCATGTAGACTTGGCCATAAAAACTCTTGCATGACGCTCTAGCTCTTCATAGTGAATCTGAAAGCTGCAATTAAGATAGCAAAGCATATGGGGCCTACCAGGATACCTGAGACACAGCTTGGAAGGGAACTGCCCTGTAGATCTTCTGAACCCACACAGGATTTATTTGATGAGAGATAAACTTTATTTAATGTGTTAAGTTCCTCAACTTGGGGGATTTGTTACTGCAACTTAGCCTGGTCTATCCTGAAAAATATGTTATTTTAAAAGAGACATTTAATATCCAAAATATATAAAGAACACATATAACTCAACAATAAAAAAAAACAATTTGAAAATGGGCATAGGAGCTGAATGGACATTTTTCCAAAGAAGACGTACAGATGACCAACAGGCACATGAAAAGATGCTCAACATCACTAAATATCATGGAAATGCAAATCAAAACCACAATGAGATACCACCTCACACCTGTCAGAATAGCTATTATCAAAAAAGACAAGAAATATGTGTTGGTGAGGATGTGGAGAATAGGGAACCTTCTTGCATTGTTGGTGGGAATGTAAATTGGTGCAGCCACTGCAGAAGACAGTATGGAGATTCCTCAAAAAATTAAGAATAGAACTACCATACAATCCAGCTATCCCACTTCTGTATATGTTTCCAAAGAATACAAAAATACTAATCTGAAAATATATACATACCCCTATGTTCCCTGCAGCATTATTTACAATAGCCAAGGCATGGAAGCAACCTAAGCGCCCATCAACAGATGAATGGATAAAGGAGTTGTGGTGTGTATATATATATATGCACACATACATACACAATGGAATACTACTCAGCCAGAAAAGAGATGAAATCTTGCCATTTGTTAGAACATGGATGGACCTTGAGGGCATTATGCTAAGTGAAATAAGTCAGATGAAGAAAGACAAATACTGTATAATTTCACTCATATGTGGAATATAAAAAACTAATAAACTAAAAAACAAAACAAAACAAATAATGAACAAACCAAACCGAACAAAAACAAACACAAACCTGTAGATATAAAGAACAGAGTAGTGGTTACCAGAGGGGGAGGGGTGTAGGGAGGGTGAAATGGGTAAAGGAGATCAGTCTCCTTTACCATACATGTCTCCTGTATGGTGACAGATGGAAACTAAATCTTTGATGGTGAGCACTTTGTAGGGTATACAAAAGTAGAAATATTGTACACATGAAACTTACGTAATGTTATATATCAATGTTACCTATATAAAATAAAAAAGAGACATTCCCAGCTGGTCATAGTTTGAGCTTTTGTCATAAATGAATTCTCTGAAACTCTTGAAATTACTGTGTGATATTTTTCCTTTAGTCAGTTAATACAGTGCATTGCATTGATTAACCTTCTAATCTTTAACATTGCATTCCTGAGATAAACTCGGTTTGGTCAAGATATATTATCTTTTTAATGTGTTGATGGATTCACTCTGCTAATATATTTTTTAGGAAGCAAGAGAAGTCTATAATTTTATTTTCTCTTAATGTCCTAATCAGGTTTTGGTATCAAGGTCATGCTAGCCTCATAAAAAGTGTTGGGAGTCCCCTCTTTTTCTATGCTCTGAAATAGCTTGTATAGGATTGAAATAACATCTTTTCCGTTAAGTGTTTTCTAGAACCCATCAGTGAAGTCTTCATGAGGCTGGAGTCTAATTTGTGTGAAATTTTTTGACTAATGATTTAATTTCTTTAATGGTTGTAAAATGATTCAGATTTTTATTTCTTCATTATAATTTTTGGCAACTTGCATTTTTTCTAGGATTCTTTTCATTATATCTAAATTTTGAAATGTACTGGCATAAGGTTGTTTCCAATATTCTCTTATCTGTTTAGTGTTGACACCATCTGTAGTGATGTTCTTTTCATTCCTAATGTTGGTTGTGTTTCCATTCTTTTTCCTTGCTCAGTCTTGCTAGAGGTTTGTAATCTTATTAGTCTTTTCAAAGAACCAACTTTTGGCTTTATTGATCTTCTCTACTGAATGTTTGTTTTCCATTTCATCAATTTCTGTTCTATTTTTATTAATTCTATCTTCCTACTTTCTTGGTGCTATTTTGTTGTTCTTTTTCTAACTCCTGGTGATGGATACTCAGCTAATTTGCCATTTATCTTATTTTCTAATACACACAGTTCCGGCTATAAAAATTCCCTCTAAGCACGATTTTACTTGTATCCTTTAAGCATGACTTTACTTGCATTTACTTTTTGATATGTAGTGTTTTCATGATCATTCAGTTCAAAATACTTTCGAATTTTTATTATTATTTTTGATCCATGAACTATTTAGAAGTGTTTTTCCTAATTACCCAACATATTGAGATTTTTGGTAATCTTTTTGTTACTGATTTCTAGCTTAGTTACACTGTAGTCAGAGAACATACTCTATTGATTTCAATCTCTTGAAATGTGTTGATACTTGCTTTATGTCCTAGGATATGATCAGTTTTGGTAAATGTTCCATGTGTACTTAAAAAAATGTGTATTCTATGATTGTTGGGTGCAATGTTCTGTCCATTTACTTAATATTGCTAATTGTTTTGTTTAAATCTATGTTCTTACTGATTTTTTTGTCTGCCTGTGTATTATTTATTGAGAGGCATGTTAAAATCTCCCACTATGATTGTGAATTTTTCTATTTTTCTTCTTAGTTCTTTCAAATTTGTTTCATATATTTTAATACGTTATTAAAATATATGTTATTTAAGTTCCTATATATTTATGATTCTTACATATCTGTGAATCAAGCCTCTTTCTCTCTAGTAATAGTTTTTACTTAAAGTCTATATGCCGGATAGTACTATAGTCTCAACCATTTTATTTTGATTAGTATATGCATGTCATATATTTTTCACCCTTTTACTTTCAATCTTTCTATACTTTTGTTTTAGGAAAGTCTTTTGTAAATAGCCTAAAGCTGGATTAAAAAATTTTGGGGGTCAAATTTGACAGTATTGACTCTTAACTGGAACGTTAAGTTCACTTACATTTAATGTGAATGCTAACAGATTTAAGTTTAAAGCTACCAATTTATAGAGTATTTTCTTTCTTCCCACACAAGTCTATGTTATTTTTTCCTCTTGCCCTGCCTGTGTTTGGGCTTTATTTCATTTTTCTTCTCTCGGATTGGAATTATATATAGTCTCACATCCAAAGTAAATGAAGACCTTTCCCCTCTTCCTCAACAACATGGGGACTAGAGAGCTCTGTCCATGCTAGTCTTGTACATATTTTAAGCCTATTGTTTCCCCTAACCCTATTAGACCTTATCATTCTGTTTTATACAACCAATGCTCACTTAAATTTACCCATGTATTTGCCATTTTCTTTGCACTCCATTTCTCTTTGCATATCAGACCTGCTCTCCGGGAATCACTCTCCTTCTGACAGAATATATCCCATAGAATTTCCTTAAGTTAGTGACTTCATGCTTGAAAGACATTTTCAAGATATTACCCTCACTCCCAAAATATATTTTCACTGTATATGAACTAATTGATTGGCAATCATTTTCCTTCAATATTTTGAAGTTATGGTTCTACAGTTTTTTGACTTTCAATTGATGCTATTGAGAAGCCATCTATAATCTATCTGCCATTCCTGTGAAGATAATCTGTATTTCTCTGGTTGCTTTCAATATTGTCTTTGTCTACACAGGGATTTCTGTTTATCCTTCTTTGGGATCACTGGGTTTCTTAAATCTGGGGATTGGTGTCTTTTATTAGACATGGAAAATTCTTAGTTATTATCTCTTCAGAAAATGCCTCTGCCCCCTGTGCTCTGCCCTCTTCTTCTAGCTCTCTGATTGTGTATATGTAGCCACCATTTCTCCTACCCTCTCTTCTGAAATTAAAAACAAATCTTTTTCTCTCTCTCCTCCACTCTTCATAATTTCATTTGACCTATATTCCAGTTCACTAAGTTTGTATTTTTCTATCTCTAGTCTGATTCCAAATTATTCATTGAAATTTTTTTTTAAAGTCTTTTAATCTAAAAACATGTAAATATCTCCATTTGTCTAGGTCTTCTTTGGTTTCTTTCTCAGTATTTTATAATTTTGAAAATTATATAAATATTTTGTTGATTTGTACCTAAGTATTTCATTTTATTTAGATCAATTGTTAATGGTATTATGTTTTTAATTTTGGTTCACATGTTTGTTATTAATATACATAAACAAGATTGATTTTTGTTTGTTGATTTTTATCTCACTTATTCTAAGAGATCTAAAAAAAACAGATTCCTTGGCATTGTGTACATAGACAACCATGTCACATGCAAATAGAGAAAGTTTTATTTCTTCTTCTCCTACATGTATGCCTTTTATTTGTTTTTTTAATTTAATTTTATTTTTTTTTTATACAGCAGCAGGTTCTTATTAGTCATCCATTTTATACACATCAGTGTATACATGTCAATCTCAACCTCCCAATTCATCACACCACCACCCCCAACCCCCCACCGCTTTCCCCCACTTGGTGTCCATAGTTTTTTTCTCTACTTCTGTGTCTCAATTTCTGCTCTGCAAACCAGTTCACCTGTACCATTTTCTAGGTTCCACATATATGTGTTAATATATGATATTTGTTTTTCTCTTTCATACTTCACTCTGTATGACAGTCTCTAGATGCATCCACAATTCTACAAATGACCCAATTTCGTTCCTTTTTATGGTTGAGTAATATTCCATTGTATATATGTACCACATCTTCTTTATCCATTTGTCTGTCAATGGGCATTTAGGTTGCTTCCATGACCTGGCTATTGTAAATAGTGGTGCAATGAACATTGGGGTGCATGTGTCTTTTTGAATTATGGTTTTCTCTGGGTATATGCCCAGTAGTGGGATGCTGGGTCATATGGTAATTCTATTTTTAGTTTTTTAAGGAACCTCCATACTGTTCTCCATAGTGGCTGTATCCATTTACATTCCCACCAACAGTGCAAGAGGGTTCCCTTTTCTCCACACCCTCTCCAGTATTTGTTGTTTGTAGATTTTCTGATGATGCCCATTTTAACTGGTGTGAGGTGATACCGCATTGTAGTTCTGATTTGCATTTCTCTAATAATTAGTGATGTTGAGCAACTTTTCATGTGCTTCTTGGCCATCTGTATGTCTTTGGAGAAACATCTATTTAGGTCTTCTGCCCATTTTTGGATTGGGTTATTTGTTTTTTTAATATTGAGCTGCATGAGCTGTTTATATATTTTGGAGATTAATCCTTTGTCTGATGATTTGTTTGCAAATATTTTCTTCCATTCTGAGGGTTGCCTTTTCGTCTTGTTTATGGTTTCCTTTGCTGTGCAAAAGCTTTTAAGTTTCATTAGGTCCCATTTGTTTATTTTTGCTTTTATTTCCATTACTCTAGGAGGTGGATCAAAAAATATCTTGCTGTGATTTATGTGAAAGAGTGTTCTTCCTATATTTTCCTCTAAGAGGTTTATAGTTCCCGGTCTCAGATTTAGGTGTCTAATCCATTCTGAATTTATTTTTGTGTATGGTGTTAGGGAGTGTTCTAATTTCATTCTTTTACATGTAGCTGTCCAGTTTTCCCAGCACCACTTATTGAAGAGACTGTCTTTTCTCCATTGTATATCCTTGCCTCCTTTCTCATAGATTAGTTGACCATAGGTGTGTGGGTTTATCTCTGGGCTTTCTATCCTGTTCCATTGATCTATATCTCTGCTTTTGTGCCAGTACCATACTATCTTGATTACTGTAGCTTTGTAGTATAGTCTGAAGTCAGGGAGCCTGATTCCTCCAGCTCCATTTTTTTTCCCTCAAGACTGCTTTGGCTATTCGGGGTCTTTTGTGTCTCCATGCAAATTTTAAGATTTTTTGTTCTAGTTCTGTAAAAAATGCCATTGGTAATTTCATAGGGATTGCACTGAATCTGCAGATTGCTTTGGGTAGTATAGTCATTTTCACAATATTGATTCTTCCAATCCAAGACAATGTTATATCTCTCCATCTGTTGGTGTCATCTTTAATTTCTTTCATCAGTGTCTTATAGTTTTCTGCATACAGGTCTTTTGTCTCCCTAGGTAGGCTTATTCCTAGGTATTTTATTCTTTTTGTTGCAATGGTAAATGGGAGGGTTTCCTTAATTTCTCTTTCAGATTTTTCATCATTAGTGTATAGGAATGCAAGAGATTTCTGTGCATTAATTTTGTATCATGCAACTTTACCAAATTCATTGATTAGTTCTAGCAGTTTTCTGGTGGCATCTTTAGGATTCTCTATGTATAGTATCATGTCATCTGCAAACAGTGACAGTTTTACTTCTTTTCCAATTTGGATTGTTTTTATTTCTTTTTCTTCTCTGATTGCCGTGGCTAGGACTTCCAAAACTATGTTGAATAATAGTGGTGAGAGTGGACATCCTTGTCTTTTTCCTGATCTTAGAGGAAATGCTTTAAGTTTTTCACCATTGAGAATGATGTTTGCTGTGGGTTTGTCGTATATGGCTTTTTTTATGTTGAAGTAGTTTCCCTCTATGCCCACTTTCTGCAGACTTTTTTTTTTATCATAAATGGGTGTTGAATTTTGTCAAAAGCTTTTTCTGAATCTGTTGAGATGATCATATGGTTTTTACTCTTCAATTTGTTAATATGGTGTATCACATTGATTGATTTGCATACATTGAAGAATCCTTGCATCTATGGGATAAATCCCATTTGATCATGGTGTATGATCCTTTTAATGTGTTGGATTCAGTTTGCTAGTATTTTGTTAGGATTTTTGCATCTATATTCATCAGTGATATTGGTCTGTAATTTTCTTTTTTTGTGGTATCTTTGTCTGGTTTTGGTATCAGGGTGATGGTGGCCTCATAGAATGAGTTTGGGAGTTTTCGTTCCTCTGTAATTTTCTGGAAGAGTTTGAGAAGAATGGGTGTTAGCTCTTCTCTAAATGTTTGATAGAATTCACCTGTGAAGACATCTGGTCCTGGACTTTTGTTTGTTGGAAGATTTTTAAACACAGTTTCAATTTCATTACTTGTGATTCATCTGTTCATATTTTCTATTTCTTCCTGGTTCAGTCTTGGAAGGTTATACCTTTCTAAGAATTTGTCCATTTCTTCCAGGTTGTCCATTTTATTGGCATAGAGTTGCTGGTAGTAGTCACTTAGGATGCTTTGTATTTCTGTGGTGTCTGTTGTAACTTCTCCTTTTTCATTTCTAATTTTATTGATTTGAGTCCTCTCCCTCTTTTTCTTGATGAGTCTGGCTAATGGTTTATCAATTTTGTTTATCTTCTCAAAGAACCAGCTTTTAGTTTTATTGATCTTTGCTATTGTTTTCTTTGTTTCTATTTCATTTATTTCTGCTCTGATCTTGATGATTTCTTTTCTTCTGCTAACCTTGGGTTTTGTTTGTTCTTCTTTCTCTAGTTCCTTTAGGTGTAAGGTTAGATTGTTTATTTGAGATTTTTCTTGTTTCTTGAGGTAGGGTTGTATAGCTATATACTTCCCTCTTACAACTGCTTTTGCTGCATCCCATAGGTTTTGGATCATCGTGTTTTCATTGTCATTTGTCTCTAGGTATTTTTTGATCTCCTCTTTGATTTCTTCAGTGATCTCTTGGTTATTTAGTAACGTATTGTTTAGCCTCCATGTGTTTGTGTTCTTTACATTTTTTTTCTTGTAATTCATTTCTAATCTCATAGCGTTGTGGTCAGAAAAGATGCTTGATATGATTTCAATTTTCTTAAATTTACTGAGGCTTGATTTGTGACCCAAGATATGACCTATCCTGGAGAATGTTCCTTGCGTGTTTGAGAAGAAAGTATAATCTGCTGTTTTTGGATGGTATGTCCTATAAATATCAATTAAATCTATCTGTCTATTGTGTCATTTAAAGCTTGTGTTTCCTTATTAATTTTCTGTTTGGATGATCTGTCCATTGGTGTAAGTGAGGTGTTAAAGTCCCCCACTATTATTGTGTTACTGTCGATCTCCTCTTTTAGAGCTGTTAGCAGTTGCCTTATGTATTGAGGTGCTCCTATGTTGGGTGCATATATATTTATAATTGTTGTATCTTCTTCTTGGATTGATCCCTTGATCATTATGTAGTGTCCTTCCTTGTCTCTTGTAACATTCTTTATTTTAAAGTGTATTTTATCTGATATGAATATTGCTACTCCAGCTTTCTTCTGATTTCCATTTGCATGGAATATCTTTTTCCATCCCCTCACTTTCAGTCTGTATGTGTCCCTAGGTCTGAAGTGGGTCTCTTGTAGACTGCATATATATGGGTCTTGTTTGTGTATCCATTCAGCAAGCCTGTGTCTTTTGGTAGGAGCATTTAATCCATTCACGTTTAAGGTAATTATCGATATGTATGTTCCTATGACCATTTTCTTAATTGTTTTGGGTTTGTTTTTGTAGGTCCTTTTCTTCTCTTGTGTTTCCTACTTAAAGAAGTTCCTTTAGCATTTGTTGTAGAGCTGGTTTGGTGGTGCTGAATTCTCTTAGATTTTGCTTGTCTGTAAAGCTTTTCATTTCTCCATCAAATCTGAATGAGATCCTTGCTGGGTAGAGTAATCTTGGTTGTAAGCTCTTCCCTTTCATCACTTTAAGTATATCATGCCACTCCCTTCTGGCTTGTAAAGTTTCTGCTGAGTAATCAGCTGTTAACCTTATGGGAGTTCCCTTGTATGTTATTTGTCATTTTTCCCTTGGTGCTTTCAATATTTTTTCTTTGTCTTTAATTTTTGCCAATTTGATTACTATGTGTCTCGGTGTGTTTCTTCTTGGGTTTTTCCTGTATGGGACTCTCTGCGCTTCCTGGACTTGGGTGGCTATTTCCTTTCCCATGTTAGGGAAGTTTTTGTCTATAATCTCTTCAAATATTTTCTTGGGTCCTTTCTCTCTCTCTTCTCCTTCTGGGACCCCTATAATGCGAATGTTGTTGCATTTAATGTTGTCCCAGATGTCTCTTAGGCTGTCTTCATTTCTTTTCATTCTTTTTTCTTTATTCTATTCCACAGCCGTGAATTCCACCATTCTGTCTTCCAGGTCACTTATCCGTTCTTCTGCCTCAGTTATTCTGCTATTGATTCCTTCTAGTGTAGTTTTCATTTCAGTTATTGTATTGCTCATCTCTGTTTGTTTGTTCTTTAATTCTTCTAGATCTTTGTTAAATATTTCTTGCATCTTCTCAATCTTTGCCTCCATTCTTTTTCCGAGGTCCTGGATCATCTTCAGTATCATTATTCTGAATTATTTTTCTGGAAGATTGCCTATCTCCATTTCATTTAGTTGTTTTTCTGGGGTTTTATCTTGTTCCTTCATCTGGTACATAGCCCTCTGCCTTTTCATCTTGTCTACCTTTCTGTGAATGTGTTTTTTGTTCCACAGGCTGCAGGATTGTAGTTCTTCTTGCTTCTGCTGTCTGCCCTCTGGTGGATGAGGCTATCTATGAGGCTTGTGGAAGTTTCCTGATGGGAGGGACTGGTGGTGGGTAGAGCTGGCTGTTGCTCTGGTGGGCAGAGCTCAGTAAAACTTCAATCCGCTTGTCTGCTGATGGGTGGGGCTGTGTTCCCTACCTGTTGATTGTTTCGCCTGAGGCGACCCAACACTGGAGCCTAGCTGGGCTCTTTGGTGGGGCTAATGGTGGACTCTGGGAGGGCTCATGCCAAGGAGTACTTCCCAGAACTTCTGCTGCCAGTGTCCTTGTCCTCACGGTGAGCCACATCCACCCCCCACCTCCGCAGGAGACCCTCCAGCACTAGCAGGTAGGCCTGGTTCAGTCTCCCCTGGGGTCACTGCTCCTTCCCGTGGGTCCCGATGCACATACTACTTTGTGTGTGCCCTCCAAGAGTGGAGTCTCTGTTTCCCCCAGTCTTATCAAAGTCCTGCAATCAAATCCCGCTAGCCTTCAAAGTCTGATTCTCTAGGAATTACTCCTCCCATTGCCGGACCCCCAGGTTTGGAAGCCTGACGTGGGGCTCAGAACCTTCACTCCAGTGGGTGGACTTCTGTGGTATAAGTGTTCCCCAGTTTGTGAGTCACCCACCCAGCAGTTATGGGATTTGATTTTATTGTGATTGCACCCCTCCTACCATCTCATTGTGGCTTCTCCTTTGTCTTTGCATGCGGGGTATCTTTTTTGGTGAGTTACAGTGTCTTCCTGTCAATGATTGTTCAGCAGTTAGTTGTGATTCCGGTGTTCTCGAAATAGGGAGTGAGAGCTTGTTCTTCTACTCTGCCATCTTGAACCAATCTCTCGCCTTTTATTTCTTGATTTGAGACCTTTCCTTTTTTCCCCTAAAGTAAGCATTTAGTGTTATAAACTTCCTTCTCTGTTCTGCTTTAGCTGCCACGTTATTTGCCATATTTTAATATGTTGTATTTTTACTTTCATTCAGTTCCATGTATTTTAAAAAATTTCTTTTGAGACTTTCTCTTTGACCCATGGATTATTTAGCAGTATGTTGTTTAATTTCCAAGTGTTTTAATATTTTCCTGTTGTTTTCCTTTTATTGATTTCAGTTTGATTCCATTATGGTCAGAGACCATAATCTGTATGACTTCAGTTCTTTAAAACTTGAAGTTTGTTTTATGGCTCAGAATATGGCCCATTTTAGTGAATGTTCCATGGGTGTTTGTTTGAAAAAAAAAATGTGTATTCTGCTGTTGTTGGTGGAGAGTTATACACACATGAATTAGATGCTGTTGTTCAGTTCTTCTATATCCTTGCTGATTTTCTGTCTAGCATTTCTGTCAATTGCTGCAAGTGGAGTGTTGAAGTCCCACCTGTGACTGTGAACCTGCCTTTTTTGCTTTTCAGCTCTTACCAGTTTTTGCTTCATGTATTTTGAGACTCTGGTTTTTGGTGTGCAGACATTTAGGATTATTATGTGTTCTTAGCTGACCTTTATTGAACTTTTAGTTTTATTTATTTTAGTTGTCATTTCTAGAAGTGCTGATTTATTCTTCATCAAATCTGATAAGTCCTTTTTATAGTTTCTTTTTTTTAAAAAACATAAGCATAACTTGAAAAATCTGTATCTGTGCACAACAGTGTTCATAGTGGTACTATTTACAATAGGTAAGACATGAAAGCAACCTAAGTGTCCATCGACAGATGAATGGATAAAGAAGATGTGGTACATATATACAATGGAATATTACTCAGCCATAAAAAAGAACGAACTAATGCCATTTGCAGCAACATGGATGGACCTAGAGATTATCATACTTAGTGAAGTAAGTCAGACAGAGAAAGACAAATATTATATGATATCACTTATATATGGAACCTAAAAAATAGTACAAATTAATTTATAAAACAGAAACAGACTCACAGATGTAGAAAACAAACTTATGGTTACCAAAGGGGAAGGGGGGAGGGATAAATTGGGAGTATGGGATTAACAGATACACACTACTATATATAAAATAGATAAGCAACAAGGATTTACTGTGTAGCACAGGGAATTATATTCAATATCTTGTAATAAACTATAATGGAAAAGTATTGAAAAAAAGAATATATATATATATATATATACACACACATATATATATATACTGCTGAATCACTTTGCTATACACCTGTAGCTAACACAATATTGTAAACCAACTATACTTCAAAAAGCAGAAAAATAAATAAATAAATAATCTGTATCTGACAATGCCAATTTCAAAGTCTCTACAGGTTATTTTTGCTGTCTGTTGATTCTGCTAGTTCAATTCATATTGTTCTGTTTCTTTTGCGCTTAGCTGTTTTTGACTGTGTGCTGGTCAATGCCACTAACTAGTTATTTGGGGGGCTCCCCAAGGCCTAAGATAGATATGCCTTCCTCCAGAGAGGCTTCATGTTTGCTTTCGCCAGGTACCTGGCTGGAGTTATTAAAAGTCATGGATGACCTTAAGTCAAGTTCTCAACTTGAGCTTCTTTGACTAATCCAGGCAGAGGGCTGATGTGTGGCCATTTCTTCCTAGCAATATTTTATGCTTTCCTTTTTCTTCTGCTTGCCTTAGTGTCAAGGCACCAAGGCTTTCTGAAGTCCTCTAGGATTGGGGGAGGAGAGTGGGTTAAGATGTAGTTCATCCCGGTCCTGAGGGTGCAGCTCCTGGGAATCTAGCTTCATGTGGGAGAAGTCACCCATAAGGCTCCCGGCTTGGGAGGGCTCCAACTTTGAATTCTTTCCCTCTTGGCTTGTATGGCCACTGAGTCAAACCTTTGTGAGCAGTACTGTCAAGTGCCCACCAGGGGTCCCGGTGGCATACTTACCTCCCTGGTTACAGGTGTTTATCTCTTAGCTGGTCTGAGACATCCCCTCTGTCTTTTCCATTTTAAAAGTGAAGTCTGAAAAATGTTCTATCCACCATTTCTTGTTGCTTTAGTGGGAGAGTTGATCCAAAGAGTGCAGCCTGTCCCCTGGAAGGTGGAAGTTCTCTGATGCATTTTTCCATCTCTGGGAAACCTGGCTGCCCTAGGGTCCTCCATCATGGAGGCTGAGGCTCCCACTGCCCAGGGGGGTGGCAGAACCAGCTGAGGCTAAGGAGAGGACATTCAGCTTTTGACTTCCAGAACTGGCTCCTGAAACTCATTTCAGAGGAGTGCTTGTGAGGGTCAAAGCTTTCATTTGGAAGATCCAGGCGTTGTTGAGAGAGAAAGATTTATTTAAGTTGCAAAAGTTACCATTAAAAAGTCAAGAACCAGAGCCCAGGGAGTCAGAGGACACAGTTTTACTAAAATCCACAGAGCGGTAAGGAGAGAATATGAAAATGGAAAGGGAAGGCCCTTTCTGGGCTGAGGGTGGGGTGGGTGGAGAAATGAGCAGCAGAGCAGAGAAGAGCTTGGTAGGAAAGGTTTGTGTGATGGAGCATTTAGACCTGAGTTGAGGCCTGCTCCCTACACACTCCTACCCTTCAGAGACAAAACCAGGTGTGTGTTGGGTGCGAGAGGGCATAGTGAAGAGGTCCAGTTGGGTTTGGAAACTGCAGAGCAGACGGACTTGTATTTTGATTCCCACCTGGAATTCTAGGAGGAGACCATCTCCCATTGCCCTGTGCCAACACAGAACAGCATCAACACAGTGGAAATGGCAGTGTGTCGAGTACAGGCAGAGAGAGCTTCAGAAAACACCCCCTCCCGTGCCTTCCAAGTCCCCCTCAGCTCCAGCAGGGCATGGTAGAAACCAGTAAAAATTCTCAAGGTTCCTCGAGAGGAGTAGTGAGGGAGGCTGAGAATTAACAGTCAGTAGGGCTACTGGGCGGGGGTACAGGGTACAGGGTGTGCAGCCCAAAGCCAGAGGCCACGGTGTTGGCAGTGCCAGGGAGAGTCCAGCATGGGCCCAGATAGCAGCAGTTGTGCCTGAGCCAAGAGAAGCTGAAGAGGCCTCAATAGTGGAGGCAGAGAGGATAGAGGCCAATGCCCGAGGTCAAGGGCAGACCCCACGGCTGAAGGATATTGAGGGCCAGATGCCCCTTTTCAGGATGATAAGCCACCTCGGATGCTTAACTTACTCTTGGGAAAATAGGCGGAAAAGAGAAACTTGATCGCAAAGTGACCTATAAGAGAATAAGCTTAAAATCAGAAGATAGTTACCTTAAAGTAGCAATTTTCTTTTCACTGTTCATGGAAATGGTGGCTTAAGAGTAAGTCAAGTGTTATAGAAAGCAAAGGAAGTTATTCTTCTGCACATCTGAGTCTCATGTCAGACAGGGAAGATGTTAGTTCTTTCTCTTTTCCTCTTTAAAAGAAATGGGGGTCAGGAGGACTAACTCCTGTTGGGTGCCGACTCTCTTGGGTAATTTACATACATTTAACCTTCACCTTAATCTCTGTGTTACAGGGGTGGGGGGCCAGGGGCCCCTCCAGGCAGCTCTGCTGAGCATCTTGGATACTCAGGTGTCACCTGGGATGGTTTAGCTCATTTTGACAGGGGAGGTTGTACACTGAGAAATCAATGCTTTGTTATAGCTCCCAGGAGAGGAGAGTCAATAAAAATAACAGTTTGAGCTAAAACTCCTTCTTGCCCTCTAAGTGGTGATGAGTTTAAGCCTCTTTTGTTCTCCACAATGCTACAATCCCAGTGTTGTCTCATGTGACCCCCTCTCCCTCTTGCTGCATGGAGGTACTTCTCTGGTGACCCAATGCAGCCCAGACACACCTCCATTACAGCACTTGTATGGTAATGATCTGTTTGCCTTTGTATTTCCCGTGAGGCTGAGAGCTCCTTAAGGATGCAAACCTGTCTTTTCATTCTGGATAACATGGCCAGCACTTCACTCAATATGAAGCTATCCCATCCTTCCCTTGGAGTTATCATAGTAATACGTGGCTATGTGTTTAACATGGCTGATAGAATTCTTTTTTTGTTTATCTCTACCCCTCTGGAAATTCTAACAAAATGGCAGTAAAGGAATAAAAGAAGTATGAAATCACAAGGGCAAAGAGAGTGGGAAAGGAGACAACAGTAGGTGGGAAAGGTCAACACAATTTTGGAAGCTGGAGAGCTGATGAACAATGGTACCAGAGCCGGCAGAGTCTGCAGGCAAGGAAGGCAGTAAGGGTCAAGCTGCCACGCACGGCAGAAGCCCAGAGGAGCCAACAACCTCCCAGTGGGGGTGGGTGCCAGAGGGCCCGAACACAGGAGGACTAGTTGAGGGTTTGTCTAAGGAGCCCTTGGATACAACCACTGACCTTCTTCTCCCATCCTGGCAGAAGGCCAGATTTCTGCTTTCTGCCGAGGTTGGACCAGAGAGAACCTTGACTCCCAGGCATAGCTGAGGGGATGAGGGATTACTATCCCTAAGACAGGAGGGTCAAGTCTGGCTTCCAGAATACCAGATTGGAGCCATCTCTCTGGACACGTACAGACACAGTCAGGGGTCTTGGACCTAGGGGCTGGACATATGCCATCAGGCCCACCAACTTCACCCACACACCCAGAGTTTCTGGATGACACTTACGGCCTGATCTGCAGATGGGAGTGGACAGCTCAGGAAGACACCAGTTTTAGAAAGGTGCTGACCATGAAAGACAGAGACCAAAACAGCCGTCCGGAGAAAAGGAACTAGGGGGACACAAAGGTAAGGCAGAAAGCAAAAGGAAGCTTCAAAAATCTCCAAATAATATTTTCAGAAGACAAGAGACGATATCCCATCCATGAAACAAGAATGGCTTTTTTTTTATTAAAAAAAAAATCAGAAAACAGGACAAAGCTCTTAGAAATTAGAAGAATATTCACTCAGTTGACAATATTCACCAACTGACTATCACATGCCAGGTGCTGTGCTGGGTGCTGGGGAAATACAGTGGGGATGAGGCAGACCAATTCTTTTCCTCAAGGAGCTTATACTCTGGTGGATGACAGCAGCAACAAAATAAGTTAGGAGAAGAACTGGAAGATACATTTGAGGAAATCATATGCTAAAAAGAAGATAAATTTAGAAGATTGATCTGGGAGGTGAAGCATCTAACTAATAGACATCCCTGAAAGAGAGAACAGAGGGAGGAAAACATCGAAGAGGTAACACAAATATCTTCCCAGATTAGAAGGACCACGTTTTCACAGTCAAAGACCCTCTGAGCGCTCAGCACTCTGAATGAAAGAACACACTGGCCAACCACTGTACAATTTAAGACCACCAGTTTTAAAGAGAAGATTCTAAAAGTTCCCAGAGAGAAAATAAGAGATTGTATACACAGGACTGGGACAGCACTGGACTTCTCAACAGCAATTCTGGGATCCAGGAGACAGTGAAGCAAGTCTTCAAACATTAGAGGAAAATTATTTCCAGCATGGAATACTATATTTGGCCAAACAACCAATTAATTAGGATGGCGTTGGCAAACTTTTTCTATTAAGGAATAGATATTAAATAGTGTAGGCTTTTGTGGGCTGTATATACTCTTGGTGGCATATTCCTCTTTTTTTTTTTTTTTTTTTTTTGGCTGCACCACAGGGCATGTGGGATCTTAGTTCCACGACCAGGGATTGAACCCGTGCTCCTTGCATTGGAAGTACAGAGTCTTAACCACTGGACCACCAGGGAAGTCCTGGCATATTCCTCTTTTTAAACAACCTTTTATAATGTAAAAATATCATTCTTAGCTCACAGAAAGCATGAAAACAAGCTATAGGCCAGATTTGGCCCATGGGCTGTAGTTTATTGATCTGTGCATTGGAGTGTGGCATAAACTTGTGTTCATATATGTAAGGTCTCAGGAAGTTGACCTCCCATAGATTCTTTCTCAGAAAGATGCTAGAAGATGCACTCCACCAAGACAAGAGAGTAAACCAAAAATAGCAGAAGGCATCGGATTTAAGAAACTAGGGTTCCAAATCAGGAGATAGGCAAAGGGAATCCCCAGGAAAACAGCGCTGGGAAATCCCAATTGACAGTGGTGTAGCAGGCATAGAGAGCTAGCTGTCCAGATAGGACCTTGAGGGCTCCAGGAAGCATATGAGCAGAAACAAAATGGAATAGACAGATTACCGTGAGTTTGTTTGTACTAAGAAGAGTTTTAGAGAATTTTTTTGGGGGAAAATTTGGGACTAAATTAGTGATAGGTATAAGGAACCCAAGGAAACAAATAAATGCAGCAATTATTAACTCTAGGAAAAACCAAAGTTTATATGAGAGGCGATAAAATCTTAGTGTAATACACGGTTTAGTTAAGATGATTTAGCAGACATAAATGTAAACAATAAATATTAATTTAACCCAAAGCTGTGAGCTAATCAATTTGGGAGCGTATGGTGGAGATGAAGTATGAGTGTGAGGGTGGAGGTGTGAATGCTAAATTCTCCTTTTACATAATTGGAAGCCAATAGATAATGTCTGAATCTGAAAATTCAAGAAACAACAGTATAAGCTTATTATTTAGAAACAGGGAGTCAAATACCAGAGAAAACAGCTAAAAAAGTCAAAAGTGATTGCCCTGGGAACCAGGAATCAGTGGTGGGAAAGAATGGAACAAACACTACTATAAGCCTTATAATAACTTTTATTATAAGTATGTTTATAAATTTATAAAATAAATTGAAAATTAATGTATTTTGTAGAAATACTTCAGTATACTGAAAGTGTAAAGAATCAAAAATTAACAAAGAGGTTAATACTGTTTATATTTTGGTTAAATTTTGGTTAGCTTTCTTTGTCTTTTTCTTCTATTTCTTCATATAGCGTAAATTCAATTTTGTATCTTCTTTATTTAGATTATATCATAAGCATTTTTCTTGGCCATTAGGACTCTGAAAACACCATTTGTAATGGCTCTAGACTAATAGAGATTTTTTTAAAATTTATGCTGGAATCAATATATTGTGACCATCTTTGTAGATCTTGGTTTCAAGTTTTGGATAAATTTTTAAGATAAATGATTAGAAAGGAAAACTACTGGCTTCAAGGTTTTGGGTGAGTTTGCCACATCTTGCTAAACTTCTTTTCAGAAATTTTGAGCAAAGGGAGAGAGACTGCAGCACAGTATGGGAGAGTTCATCTCTCCCCACACTGGTCAGTACTGGGCCTACTCAATTTAAAAACACCTGCCAATTTGTAGGAATTTCTTGTGGTTTACATTTTGCTTTTAAAATGACTTGTGTGATTTTTATTATTTATCAGATATTTCTATATCTCCTTTTGTGAACCTTCTGCTTATATCTGTTGCTCATTTGTCTACTGATGTGTATGAATACTTTTAAACAAGTACGTTAAACGTTTGCCTGTTGGATCTGTTGGCAAACATATAGAGAGGATTCTCCTCCAAATCATGGACCTTCCCCAGCTCCTGTCTGGCTGCTAGGAATTAGGCCCAGGTATTCATCCAACTAAAACTCCCGTCGTCCATGTGCAATAAAGCCAGTTTTCATCTCAGGGTTACAGCTCTTCCTTGATTTACGACAGGATTAGTCCCATCGTAAGTGGAAAATAAACCATCATAAATTGAAAATATCATTTAGTCAAAAATGCACTTAATACCCCTAATCTACCGAACATCCTAGCTTATCCTTGCCTACCTTAAACATGCTCAGAACACTTACATTAGCCTCCAGTTGGGCAAGATCCTCTAAGACAAAGCCAATTTTATAATAAAGGGCTGGATATCTCCTGGAATTTATTGGATACTGTACTGCAGAATGGTTGGATGGGTACAGAATGGTTGTAAGTATATCAATTGTTTATCCTCATGATCGCGTGGCTGATGGGAGCTGCGGCTACTGCCGCTGCCCCAGCATCACGAGAGGATCGTACCACACATCACTAGCCCAGGAAAACATCAAAGTTCAAAATTCGAAGTACAGTTTCTACCATATACGCATCTCTTTTGCACCATCATAAAGTCGAAAAACTGTAAGTCAAACCATTGTAAGTCGGGGTCCATCTGTACTTTCATCTGTCGTTTCTTGAGTGTTGCTGCTCCTCTGCTCTAGTCTCTTGCATAAATTCTCTGTCTCATCTCACAGTTTTCATATCCTTATTTTTTTCTTGCATTCTGGAAGCATTCCTTGCACTGGTGACCTAATTCTCTATTTAGTTGCAAGAAATAGCCTCCCTACTGCCTGTCTCCACTGAGCACTAACGTGGCGATGACGGTTTTCATTCCAAAAGCCCTACCCTGTCCTCAGGTGGGCTGCTCTTTCGCTTTATTACATTCTCCTCTTGAATCTCATGAGAACCAGAGGCTTTAAAATTTTACCTTCATTAAGTGGAGAGCCACGTGGCCTAAACCTGGAGGATAGGGTCTTCTTTGGAAATGCAGTTCCTTTTTCATATGAACCGTGACCTCTCTCTGATCAGTCAGTCAGCTGCCTCCAGGAAGGTCTATCTGTCCAGTATGGAAGGCTGGGCGGCCCTGTCAGAGTTTGGGTAGGTCCTTGCTTAATTACTTTGTTCATGGCTAAAGGATAAAGGCAACATTTAAGCTTACTGTAATTTTTCTTTGTATATTAGAAATATTTCAAGCAGGGAGCTGCAGGTAAAAGGAAACAGCAATTGAAGGGAATTCTTCACTCCTAAGGTTTATCTGTAGTATTTTACTGACTGAGCTATCTAAGGTAGGAAAATATTGATTTTTTTTCTTCAAATACGTAGGTGACTGTCCTGTTTCCTTTAATTAAATAATCTGTACCCCCCATCACTGATTTTTTTTGTTTTTCCCTCACTGTATATTTTCTTTCACATAGACTTTATGTTCCATTGTGCTGTCTTGAGTCCCTATCACACTCATTTAATCTCTTTTTTAAAAAATTACATTTTAGGGACTTCCCTGGTGGTGCAGTGGTTAAGACTCCACGCTCCCAATGCAGGGGGCCCAGGTTCGATCCCTGGTCAGGGAACTAGATCCCGCATGCATGCCACAACTAACAGTTCACATGCCACAACTAAGGAGCTGGAAAGACGCAACTAAGGAACCCGCCTGCCGCAACTAAGACCCAGTGCAACCAAATAAATAAATTTTAAAAAAAGTTTTTAAAAATTACATTTTACTGTCTGAGAGAGCTTTCTGAGCACATGGTCAGTCTTCTAGGAGAAACTTGGGATACCTTTCTCATGTTAAATAAAGAAAAACACCCATTGGCATTCTCACTGAAAAACCAATCAGTGAATGCACATTCCAGTGAGCAGCTGCTCATATTTCATTTGGTCAAGTCTCTCAGCAGAGGACAGAGGCCCTGCCCTCAGTATCCTTCACGTTTCTGGTTCAGGTTAGCCTTGGGGGCAGATGTCCTTAGCTGTTTCTCTTGTGACTAGATCTTTTTTCCCTCATATTTTAATATATATATATATATGTATTTTTTTCATTACATTGTATTACAACTGTTATATAGAAAACTCTGTACTTTGGTTTGTTTATTTTGAGTCTGGGCTACGTTACTGAACTTATTAGTTCTAACAGCTTTTCAAATGCCTCTCCTGGATTTTCTAGGGATACAGTAACACCACCTGCAATAATGAAAACTGAGGGCTTCCCTGGTGGCGCAGTGGTTGAGAGTCTGCCTGCCGGTGCAGGGGACACGGGTTCGAGCCCTGGTCTGGGGGATCCCACATGCTGCGGAGCAACTGGGCCCGTGAGCCACAATTACTGAGCCTGTGCTCCGCAACAGGAGAGGCCGCGATAGTGAAAGGCCCGCGCACCGTGATGAAGAGTGGCCCCGGCTTGCTGCAACTAGAGAAAACCCTCGCGCAGAAACGGAGACCCAACACAGCCAAAAATAATTAAATAAATAAACTCCAATCTCTAAAAAATAAAAATAAAAAAAAATAATGAAAACTGAGTCTCCTTTCTATAACTATATTTGATTGATGCCATCAGAAAATAATAGGGGTGAGTAAGCATTCTTTTCTATTTCCCTGCTTCTGTGGGAATGCTTCTGAAGTGTTATGCCATTATGTATCATGATGGATAAGTATACTAGTTCTACTTTACTAAGAGCTTTAAAAAAAAACCCCTGAGTAAGTGCTGGATTTTTATTGAATGGCTTTTAAGTGTGTATTGAGACGATGATTTAAGTTTCATAAAAATATATTGCCTTAGTAATGCAATATATTAATAGATTTCTTTATGTTATACTGTCCTTGAATACTGGGATGCATGCTACCTGGTCATGTTGAATTATTCTTTTAGTAGTAATTTGATAACCTACTACTTTATATGGATATTTTGCATCCAAGATTATACTGTCAAACACTAGCTGTAATGCCACAATATCCTTACCCAATTTTCTTTGTTCTAGAAAATGGTGATGGCAGATTGGATTATTGGTCCTAATTCCTCACTCTGCTATTATAATATCGCACACCCACACCTCTGCCACTGCCTCACTAAGGCGGAACATACTTCCCCACCCCTTGATTTTGGGCTTGGCTGCGAGACTTCCTTTGGCCAATGGGATATTAGCAGATGCGACATGAACAGAAACTTAAAACTTGCTTGCTTGGTGGCCATCCTGTGCTTGTGCCACCCCTGTGAGAGAATACACGAGGCAGCTACTACCCCTGTGTCCTCCTAGCCCCCAGAATTATTTAAATGCTTTACACTAGTAAGAATTTGATAACATAGGAACAGTTTGTGGTGTGTGGCTGGTGCTCAGCCTTTGTGACTCGCTCTGCTCCCTGGCCTGGCCGGTCGGCGGAGGAGGGAACTGTGGCAGACTGCATTTTACAAAGATGGTCACGTCATTATCTCCCAGCCCGCACGCTCTTCTAGATCTGGCCATTCCTCCATCCAGAGGTCTCCCTTGGACCTGGGTGGGCGCCTTTGTTTGGGGCAGAAGTGAGATTGTGTGACTTCTGAGGATGGGTCATAAAAATGCCAGGTGCTTCCACCTTGTGATCTGGAGACGCTCGGTCTTAGAACCCAGCTACCAGGCCGTGAAAACCCCAACCAGCCTATGCAGAGTTCCCCTAGCACAGCCAGGAGTACGGTTAGGGTCATCGTCAGTGTCCCAGCGGACGCCCTGCCGGCTGCCACACGTGTGGGTGAAGAGGTCTCTAGGTGATTTCTGCTCCCCTGCTGTCCACTCACTCCCAATCTTTTGAATCTTCTCAGCTGAGTCCTCAAACATCATGGAGTGGAGACAAGCCATCCCCACTGTGCTCTGAGCATAACAAAACAAGTCAATTTACACCTACAAGTCTGTGGTGGTTTGCTAATAGTAATAACAACTAGAACAGGAATAGAGATTCAGAAAGGTTATGTGATTTTTCCCACGGTTATACTACCAGGAAATGGCAGGATTGTGATCTGAACGCAGGTCTGCCTGTACTTTTTCTGTTGCACTGTACTGATGACGAATAGTGAGCTTTGGGGAGACGTAAGGCAGCCAGGCCTCAGAAGGGTAACCACTAGGTAGCCCCACCTCTGTCTTGTACATCCCCAAAGCAGGTCTCTCAGGCATATGACAGAGATTCTGCCCCGTCTAGAGCTGACCTGGACAAATGAGACCATCTCCCCCAACAAGACGGGGCTTCAGTAAAATGTTACTGCTGCTTAAAATGCTTGGCAGGCTCACGAACCATGAAGCAAAGACTTAATAGCATTCCAAACGGTAAAGACTTCGTTATTTCCATGGAGCATGCTTTGGCACATTTATCAGCATTTTATTAAGGATTACCATACATATTTAAAACAAAACTACACTTGTCAAAAGAGCTGAGAGAAGTGTTAGGTGACGCTAGGAGGCATTTGGCAGCCTCCAGTTCTGGGGCTTTTGCCGGGAGAAGCTCAGCGTTCCCCTGAGCACACACACAGCCCCACCCTCACCCACTTCATGGACCCTTTTGTCCATTTTCTTCTTTCTTTTGTTATTGTTGAAAAGCACCCTTGGAAATGAGGCTTTGAAAGGCAGGAATCCTTTAAGAAATAGCAAGAGCAACTGTTGCCAGTGCTGTTAGGAACCAAGTAAACAAGGAAAAGAAGCTAGAGTGATGATAAGCAGGTTGAAAAAAAAACAAGAACAAAAACAAAAACAGGCCAGATTCTCAACTAAATGGATCTACCTGCTTTAAAAAAGCAGCTGTGATTACCTGGGCCTCCAAGCTAATGTAAGCAGCTCCTTTGTCTCTTTTCTGTTTGATCATCCCTGTTTTCTTTAGACCTTAATAAGAAAGATGAGATCCTTAGGCAACATTTAACTTAGCTCCTGATTTCTGCTTTCCTAAATATACACAACACCCTACCTAAGCTGTTGATTCCTTTCCTGCATTAGAAGGAGTAAGAATGAAGAATTAAGGAGTTAAAGAATGATTGACCCTCTGCCCCTAGCTTCCCCTTAGTAAATTTGCGGGTGGACCTCTCTGGCGCAGGCGGACCACGTGGGCAAGAGAACATCCAATTGCAGAAGGACCTCGTGAGCAAGACGGTGTCCCAAGGAAGATGCGGGAAGTCAGCAGGTCTGTGCGCAATGGAAAGATGATGAAGAATCTGACCTCCTGCCTGATGATCAACTGAGATTGTTTCCCACTTTTCCCTTTAAAAGTTGTCACGGCTGAGCAGAATCATCGGAGTTGGTCTCTGGACATAAGTCCACCATCGCCCCAGATTGCTGGCTTTTCTGAATAAAGTACTTTTCTCTTCTACTGAAGCTTACCCCTCGATTTATTGGCTGTTGAGCGGCGAGCGGCCAAACCTGTGTTCGGTTACACCAAGTCTAACGAACATGGTCTGGCTGAGGCAGCTAAGGCTTTGAGGACATTTTGGCATCTTTTCTTTATTTTCTTTACCAGCTCTCAAGCTTACTTAACAAGTTTTGCTCTTTTCTTCATTTGTATGTTTGTTTCTTCAGCTGGATTGCTCTTAGCTCTCGTGGTCCAAATGAGCTTGAGACTGCCTATTTATTGCTCTGCTCTGGGCACTACTGGCCAGGAGCACCTAGCTATTTTGATGTCCACTGTGGGCCTGGGTGGCAGCAGGGAGGAGACCAGATCCAGCACTCCCAGTATCCCAAGTAGAGTGGCAGCCCTCTGGAAGCACAGTGGGCCAGCTGGGACTGAGCGGGCCATTCCTGGAAGTGTAACCATCCTTCCTCCCTCTTCAGTGCCCTTGGTGTATGCTCCTCTTCTTGTCTGCCCTCCACTTCCCTCACTTCTGTGCGAAGAGTCTTTCTTTCAACCGGCAAACTCTTCCTGCACACGACAAAGCCCCCTCTGGTCTGAGTCTTTCAATGCCTGAGCTGGTCAGCGTGAGGCTTCTTTCTTTCATTGCCAAATGTCCTGCTTTGTGTTTGTAATTTCTTAAAAACTTCACAGAGTAAACAATAAAGTGGCGATATTTCATAGGGTTTAAACTTCCTTCTGGTCTTGGAGAAAAAGGACTTCTTGGTTTCCTCTCTCTCCCGTCCCACTCTCTGCAATCATCCCCCCAAGTCTCAGGCACTTGGCACTGGGCCGCTGGCAGTGCCTTCATCTGTCTGAGCAGTGA
This sequence comes from Balaenoptera physalus, assembly GCF_965194825.1. Classification (NCBI taxonomy): domain Eukaryota; kingdom Metazoa; phylum Chordata; class Mammalia; order Artiodactyla; family Balaenopteridae; genus Balaenoptera; species Balaenoptera physalus. Next base: position 22,452,731 of record NC_138891.1, read on the forward strand.
CAAAGCCTCCAGGGCGGTGGCTGGCTCCGTGGGGTCCTATGTGCTTTCAGGGTATCAGAAATTCTTTTTCTTTTGTGCGTCTCTATTTTTCATTATTTAACTCCTGGCGCTGCATCTCTGCCTGCTGAACGGAATGACTGTCCTTTCACAGAAGATAGGTTTTAAAAAGAACTCAGCAGAATCCCAAATGCTAGGGTCTCGTGGCTCCTCAGAAACTCGTTACCATCTCATTGAAGGCCTTAGATCCGGCAGGAAAAATACAGGAAGGAAGGCAGTGGGGGGCAGGTTGCAATCGGGCAGTTCTGGCTCAGTGTGTAATCTGCTGAAGGGGTCAAAGGAAAGCTGCCCGAACACCGCCCCAGGGCAGCCTCTGTGCCTGGAATCTATGCAAAGCAGCCTCGTTTCCCATTAAGGAATAACTGAGCCTGGGCAATCAGTCCCTTCAACTGTCCTCTCCAGACAGGCTTTATAGTGGCAGGAACTTGAGGGCGAGCAGGCAGAGACACACCTGAGCGTGAGACTCAGCTCTGCAGCTGCTGAGCTTTGTGACCTGGGGCAAATTACTTAATCTCTCAGTACCCCATTCTCTCCACCTGAATCAAATGAGCTCGTGAAGGAGACAGACACCAGTTCAGGGCAGACACATGGATGGACAACATGCTAGAAATATCAGTTGAATCTGAATTTTCCCCTCCTTCTCTTTTGTTTTCACTACAAACACCATTTCTCTTCTTAAGGCAAGAGGGGCCGGCTTGGCAGGCACTTTAAGTCGGGTAATGTACCAGCACTGTAAATTCTGAAATAAGTATGGTGGGAGCTCTGCCCTCATGGGGGTTCAGTCCTGGGGAGACGAACAGTCACCACAAGGCGGTCAACATGGGGCAGAGGTACACAGGGAGCACTGAAGAGGCTCTGAACAGGTAGAGCAGGTTTTCTGGAGGGAAGGACAGCTAAACTGAGTCATGTACGATTGCTGAAGGCAGATGGTGACCTATGAAAGGTAAAGTCTTGTTAATCAAATCAATTCTTTCCACTTTAACTGTATTGAAAGAGACTTTTTAAAAAAATCTTCAGAACAACTGAAGCTTGATGACTCCTTGATTCTGCACTAATATCCTTGCCCATTTCTTGATACATTTTCAATTTACCTTCATGGTAATTTATACTCAAGGAAACTGTCCAAGATCTGCTAAGGGATTCAATAAAATAGGTCATGGGGTTAAACACTGTGGTGAAATCTAGGGCTTAATTTTATGGATAAAATTAAAATTGCTTAGCTGCCTTTTTTCAGTATTCGTGTTAAGACTAACGATTGATCAGTGAATGGGAAGAGATCACTGTAGGAATCAGGAGGCTATTTTCCTATTCTTTAAGCACATCTGGTGAGGTTATGGACTTTGCCCTCGAGGTTAACAGACCTTGCATTGGGGAAGAGACCCAAGCAGCCCACTAGCCCACCTCCACCACTGGGGCTGCTCCTGAAACTGCTGCAGGGGCAAGGAGCCTGAAACTGGAATTTTTCCCAAGATCAACCTTGGGAGGAATGAGAGGGATGATGGTGTTTTAACATCAGTACTTTTCTGGTACTTTTCAAAGTGAGGTCTGCATTGATGTCATTATTAAAAATGCATATTCCAAGCTGCACCTAGATGTGCTCTCTGGCAGTGAGGCTTAAGAACTTTCATTTTTCCCAAGCATCCTAGGTGATTCTTACACGTTAGTGAAGAACCGTGGGTCAGCACTGACTGTAGTCATCCAAGGTTCTTTGATTAACCTAGCTCTAAGGTAACCGAGCTCTGAGGTAAACAAGGACCACTTTGCTATTATGACCAAATGGCCAATTTTATGAGTATGGAATAAAAGGATAAAGTCATTAAATCTCAAAAAATTGTTTAGTTTAAAAAAAAGGATATGAATTTCTTAGGTTGTAAATGTTTTATAGAGTTTAATGCAATTTCATTTTTGAGGTTGGTTTCTAATAATACCCTTAATTTACATGTCTAATATATGCATCAGTCAATTCTGATTTATGTAAATTGTAGATGATCTTGTTCACTTGCAATATAGAACATAATCTAGAGTTGCAAAAGTAACCTAAAGCTAACCATTCTCACCAAGCACTAAAAAATTAGTCCCTTTGGGGGACCATTTTTCTTAAAAGTTTTTACTTTTCATTTCAAGTGTTGTTTAGATTAGTGCTTCTGTAGCTGTTCTGTGTAATGGTTAATAGGTACCTACCAGCTCCCCCAAAGAAAAAGGGTTCAGTGATCCAGTAGGCTTGGGAAATACTGGGGCACACAAAGTGAAACAGGTTTTTACTGCAGATTACAGATCCTCTGAGAGTCCCTAACATGTGGGTATGCACAGTAACTCTACAAGAAAGGGATGGAAATCTCAGGGTTTGCCAAGCTCATTTAGTTTCATGGAACATTCCACTGGATGAACATTCAGAGGACCACAAGTTGTCAAATACTCAGTTTAACCCACCGGCAAACTCTATCAGGGGGATCAGGGTGCTTTCACTTAGATGTACTGCCCTTAAGACCCAGGCCTAGGAAGATGTTTCACAACTGGGGGTGCACATTAGATCACGTGGGGAGCTCCCTCAAACACAAACCTCCCACTCTCGACATCCAAGTTCAAGCACTGATCAAAATAATGGGAATCAGAGTCTACTTGATCATCACCAACTCTCGCTCCCACCATCCTCAAATCATGACCAGCGTTTTTGACTAATACTACAATCCCTACCACTCCCATTATACTGATAGTGCCACCATCATCATACAATGACCAACAAGACCACTGCCATGACCATCACCATCACCATGACCTAGCCATCACTACCACCACCACCACCATTACCGCCACACTGAGCAACCAACACCACTGCTATTATTACCCCGTGACCCACACTACTACCACTGCCACTACTGCAACCATCCCCCCCCAATGTAGTCACTAGAACTGCTGTCAGAGCAAGTCACCACCACTGCTCCCCTGTTGCCACCATCTTTCTTATGCCCAGTCTGGAGATAAAAAACACAGTGTTATTATTCCAGGTTGCATTCAAAGGTTGGAAGATGAGATATAATTGCACATATTTATCCCTAGGTACCAATAACCACCAAGTGGAACCAGACATGGTGTCCCAGTAGAATCCTGGGATCTAGAGTCTAAAGAGAATCTCTGATCCAAGGCATGAGTCCCTCAATTACCTCTCCGACAAGAGTAAAAAATGCCACACAGGGCTGCCATGCCAGTTTATCTGACGGGAAAATTCAGCCCCAATCTGCTTTCAGAAATGTGGAAGCTGGACCTCAGCTAGTTGTTGGGGAGCAGACCCTGGTGCTAGCCATGTGGCAACCATGAGGGGCTTTAAACCCAGCTCAAAATGCAGCTTGTTACTGCTTAAGGAGCTAGTCCTGGGGGAATCACAGCAGAAAAGGACTTAACTTACTCAACTATATGCTCTAGTTTATGTAATTAAATTATTTTAAAGTTATATTTTATGTATGCACTGCATTTATTGTACATATGTAAATGTATAATAATAATACAGACAATCCTAGACTTTATGATGGTGCAAAAGTGATATGCACTCAGTAGAAACCATACTTTGAAGTTTTAACTTTGACCTTTCCCAGGCTAGTGATATGCGGTACATACTCTCTTGTGATGCTGGGTCAGCCACGCGATCACCAGGGTAAACAACTGCTATACTTACAACCGTTCTGCACTCATACAACCATTCTGTTTTTCACTTTCAGAACAGTATTCAATGAATTACATGAGACAGTCAACCCTTTATTATAAGATAGGCTTTGTGTTAAAGAATTTTGCCCAGCTAAATGTAAATGTTCTGAGCACATTTAAGGTAGGTGAGGCTAAGCTATGATGTTCGGGAAGTCAGATGTAGTAAATGCATTTTCGAATTTCAGTGTTTGCAACTTACGATGGGTTGATTGGGACGTAACCCCATCATAAGTGGAGGAAGATCTGTAATGAGTGGCATGTACTGAGTGCTAACAAAGTACTGGGAACTGTGCTAAAGGCTTTACATATACCATCTCTTTAATCCTCATTCTCTTTTACAAAAAGAAGAGAGGTTAAGTGCCCCAGGTCACAAAGCGAATTCATTGTAGCACTGGGGTGTGAACCTAGGTAGTCTGGTTCCAGGGACACTCTTAACTGAAACTCTACACTGAGCTGTACACACGTCATCCTGCATGGAGCAATTCAAGGTATGTTCAAGGGTATTATTGATTACATGCGATTTGTCTCATGTGCTAATTTTTGAGCCTAGTCTCAGAGGAGATGTAAATCCACTACATTCCAAGAGGTAGAAGAGACACGAAATACCACCAAGTGCAAAGCGATTCGGTGCAAAGTATGAAGGTGGAGAGACAACTACTCTCCAGGCAAAGTTCTCAGAAATTCATGTAATAAGCATGCGATGAGGGGCAGCGGTGTGCAGGGCACTGGGCAAGGCAACGCCAGCCTCCTGCTTCTTATTCCATAGCTTGTGTGTGTTGAAGTCTTCAGCAGGCTCAGGAAAAGATATCCTGGGTTCAAATAGCTTCAAAGTTTTCCAAGCACTTCCACAGATGGCAGCAGCACTAGAGACAGATGGGGGATGATTCAGAGAGCAGTGCAGGGGCTGCCTGCCAGGGGATGGCCATTCTTCCTCCTCACCCTAGTTCATTCCTTACACATCTTGATATGAGAAATGGTCACTTCGCAAATGTACCTATTGTTAACTCTTAAAAATACACAAATATATGCAGACTTATGTGTATATTCTACACATACACAGACATACAGATAGATTTTTTTTAAAAAGAGATGGAATCCTTCAAATATCGTTAAGCTGTGTCCTACTCTGAGTGTCTACAGTGTGGCCAGGACCATTGTCAGGGATGCTGTGACTCCTGTAGATTCTCACAATAATCTCAGAATCCCCGAAGATTTCATAACTGGCTTGGCCAAAGTTGCAATAGGATGGAAATGGCAGCGCTGGGATTTGAAAGGTCCCAGGTCCATTTGTCTGGCTCTGAAGTTTTGCTTCTTGACATGATCTGTGCTTTGTTTTAACCATACCAAGTAACTCTTAGATTAAGATTCTTCATCTCTAAAGTGGGAGGAAAACAATGCTACCTCATGGGCTTCTTTGGGGGGATTAAATAACAGAATGTATGTAAAAACATTTTGTAATACGTAAGGAGCCATTCAAATGTAATATTATTACTATTAGTTTGGTTTCGAGTAATAAAATTGTTTTTACTATATAGCGAATTTGCTTAGTTATCTGGACAATGGTTTCAATATAATTATTGGCTTCCTTTGTCGTTTTACATCTTTTAGCTTTTTATTTCAGAATAGTTTTAGACTTCAATGAAGATAGTACAAAGACATATTCTTCACTAGACTTCTGCTAATGTTAACATCTTATATAAGCATGATGATACAGTGATCTAAACCAGGAAATTAACATTAACACTATTCACTAATCTACAGACCTCATTCATACTTCCCCTGTTTTGTCCACAATGGCTTTTTTTCTAATGTAGGATCTGACCCAGGATTCCCGGTCACATCGCATGTGACTGTCCTATCTCCTTGGTTTCCTCCAATCAGGGATAGCTCCTCAGTCTCTCATAACCTTTAGAAAAGGAGTGGCCAGTTATTTTGTAGAACATCCCTCAGTTTGGTGTGTCTGATGTCTTCTCATGAGTAGATTGAGGTTATGTACCTTAGGCAAGAATATCTCAGAGATGACGTTGTGCCTTTCTCGGTGCATCATATCAGGGGGTACATGATGTTGATCTGTTTTGATTCTGGTGATATTACCTTTAATACTTGGTTGAGGTGGTGTCTGCCAGATTTCTCTATTGTGAAGTCACTATTTTCTCCTGTGTATTTGTAATTAACAAGGATCTTGTGGGAAAGTGCTTTGAGACTATGCAAATATCATACTTTCACCCACTAATTTTAGCATCCATTGAGGATTCTGGTGGGCAACAATCATTACTATGATGTTGGCCAAATGGTGATTTTCTATTTCCAACATTCTTTCTACAGTATTAATTAGAATTCTACTGGAAGGAAGAAATGTTGCCTTTCCTGCACTTATTCAATCACTTATTTATGTCAATATGGACTCATGAATATTTATTTTATTCTGTGGGGTGGAATCCATTATTTATTTTGTTCCTCAGATTATCCCAGATTTGCCCAATGGAAGCTCCTTTAAGTTGCCTCCTATGTCTTTTTGACATGCTCCCATCATTTATTAAGTATTCCCTTGTTTTCTGGAACCACAAGACATTCATGCTCGTCTTGTACTTTCCCTGGCCCTGCTCTGGAATTAATCATTTTTCTAAGAAGCTTGGGTTTCTTTTATTAGAGACCAAGAGGGCTAGTTGTGCCCATTGCTTCTGGAATTTTGTGGTTTCTAGGCACCTCTTAGAAGACAGAACTAGAAATTATATATACATATATACTCACACATGTGTACACACACCTTGCTGTATTTATTTCTGTAACTATCCATCTGGATATATATTAAAAACCATGAGTTCATACTGAAACTTCCGATTCTAATCCAACACCACAGAGTTCATTATAGCCTTCCCCTCCTTTCCTTATTTGTAACTCCTTTTTTTAATACTGAGATACCTGGCTCTGTCATCCACAATAATTTACTCATTTGCTTGATCCTACCATTATTCACATAGAGTAGTTTCAAAATTGCTTACCTACACTCCCGTGGAAAATATATTTTCTAACTAGAGAACAGTATTTATGCACACTTTTTTTTTTGTCTTTACCCTTGCAGTATCCAGTCACAATGATGCTTTCCAAGTTACTGAAGTTGGTTCTTTCCTTTCCCATTGGGTTCAGTGTGGTTATGTATTCATTTATAATAGAGATAGGCTCATTTGTTACTGTCTGTATTACAGCTTGGGTTCCCCTCACAGCCTGGTTGACCTTAATTATACAGTTAGTTTTTTGGAGTGTGAGATTATGTGGTTCTAAGAGACAGACTGAAAACAGTGGTATGCTCAGAGAAGGCTCTCTCCTCCCTCTTCCTAGTTTCTACCCCATTCCCATCCTGAATTCTTTTCACTCTGTTCCCATTCACCCACTTGAAGGAACCAATCTCATTAGCTTATAAAATCCATTCTTAAATGATTTTGTCCTCTTAAGATTTATCTTCCCTATAATTATCAGTAACTCATCAATCTCCCCAAGGTTGAACCCTTTCTAGACAACCTCATCTTTAGAAGTATTTATACAGACACACCTTTTCAGTGCATTTTAATTAATGCCTTTTGTGCTGTTGGGAGTGTTACTTCGCTGACTGTTTTATCTGATGTTGGCTTGGATTTTCTGAATGCTCTTGCATGAGTTCTCTTTATGATCTGCTTAGAAAAGCAGGCAAATGCTGGTGCCTGATTCTGAATGACCTTTGCTTCCCATTTGGAAGACCGAGATGGTTGCAGGTCCTGGCGTATTACCTATGCAGCTGTCTCCTCAGGGAGTTGAAAGTTCAACTTGACTGGCTGGTATGGTGGGAGCAGCAGCAGGTAGAGACAGCATGGTTTGCTCAGGAGATGAGGACCCCCATGGAGAGATGACAAGAGCACTGGCTTTGCATTCTAAGAGACTGGGGCTTTGTCTTTTACTTGCTGGGGAGATCTCATGCAAAATGTGTCACCTCTCCAGGCCTCAAGTTTACTTACACCTGTAAAATGGGAATATTAATACTCACAGCACTGTTTTGAGGATGACATGATTCTATTTAAAAACCCCTGGCGTGGAAGAGGTCCACTGAAAAGACAGTGTCACTTCCTCACTTCACCCTTTCATCCTTACATTCATAAAATATGTTGTTTCAATCTTTCTTGTTTTTTAAATTAAGCTTTTTGAGATAACTGCAGATTTAAAAGCAGTTGTAAGAAATAATGCAGGACAATCCCATGTGCCCTTCACCCAGTTTCCCCCAATGGTAACATCTTCCAGTATGATACTTGATATCACACCCAGGACTGAGACTGATAGAATCCACTGATCTTATTCAGCTTTCACCAGTTCCACATGCACTCACTTGCTCATTTGAGTGCGTGTGTTTAGTTCTATGAAATTTCATTTCATCTGTAGGTTTCATGTATTCGCCACCAACAGCAAACTACATGATAGTTCCCTCACCACCAGGAACCCTCGTGTTGTCCTTTTGTAACCACACCCACTTCCCTCCCATTGCTCCCAAGCCCTCATCCTAACCCCTGGCAATCACGAGTCTATTCTTATTTATATAGTTTTGTCATCTCAAGACCGTTATATAAATGGAATCATTTAATACGTAACCTTTTAGGATTGGCTTTTTTCACTCAGCAATACTCCCTGGAGAGTCATCAAAGTTGTTGTGTGTATAGTTTGTTTCTTATTATACTGAGCTTATTTTATGGTATGGATGTATCCCAGTTTAATTGTTCACCCCCTGAAGGATACCTCGATTGTCTCCAGTTTTTAATTATCATAAATGAAGCTGTAATGAACATTTGAGTACAGGTTTTGTGTGAACATAAGTTTTCATTTGTCTGGGATAAATGCCCATATGTGCAATTGCTGGGTTATATGGTAGTTGCACTTTTAGTTTTACAGGAAACTGCCAAACTGTTTTCCAGAGAGGTTGAGCCATTTTATGTTCCCACCAGAAATTACGAATGGTCCTTTTTCTCTCCATCCTTTCAAGCACTTAGTGTCATCATTATTTTTTATTTTAGCCATTTTAATAGGTGTATGGTAATACCCTATTATGTTTTTAAAGTTGCATTTCCCTAATGACTAATGTTGTCAAATACCTTTCCATGTGTTTATTTGCCATCTGTATATCTTCTTCAGTGAAATGTGTCTTTGCCCATTTCCTTATTGGACTGTTTGTATTTTTATTAAATTTTGAGAATTATTTATTTTAAGTGAGGTAAAATTGGTATATAACATTATATTAGATTCAGGTGTACAACGTAAGTTGATATTTGTATACACTACAAATGATCACCATGATAAGTCTAGTTACCATCCATCACCATACAGTTGACCCCCTTCCCCCATTTAGCACCCCTGCCAAACCCCTTCCCCTCTGGTAACCACTAATCGGCTCTCTGTATCTATGAGTTTGTTTTTGTTTTGTTTGTTCATTTGCTTGGTTTTTTAGATTGCACATATAAGTGAAATCATATGGTATTTGTCATTCTCTCTCTGACTTATTTCACTTAGCTTAATACTTTCTAAGTCCATCCATGTTGTCACAGATGGCAGGATTTCCTTTTTGTTTTGAACGACTGAGTAGTATTCCATTGTATATATATACCATATCTTCTTTATCCATTCATCTGTTGATGGGCACTTTGTATCCATATCTTGACTATTGTAAATAATGCTGCAATGAACATAGGGGTGCATGTATCTTTTTGAATCAGTGTTTTCATATTCTTTGGGTAAATACCCAGAAGTGGAATAGCTGGATCATATGGTAGCTCTACTTTTAATTTTTTGAGGAACCTCCATACTGTTTTCCATAGTGGCTGCACCAACATTCCCACCAACAGGGTATGAGGGTGAGATTCTTTATGTATTCGGGACTCCAGTTTTTTGTTGGATATGTGCTTTGCAATTTCAACTCTTATTTATTTATTTTTTTAATTAATTAATTAATTTATTTTTGGCTGTGTTGGGTCTTTGTTTCTGTGCGAGGGCTTTCTCTAGTTGTGGCAAGTGGGGGCCACTCTTCATCGCGGTGCGTGGGCCTCTCACTATAGCGGCCTCTCTTGTTGGGAGCACAGGCTCCAGACGCGCAGGCTCAGTAGTTGTGGCTCACGGGCCTAGTTGCTCCGCGGCATGTGGGATCTTCCCAGACCAGGGCTCGAACCCGTGTCCCCTGTATTGGCAGGCAGATTCTCAACCACTGCGCCACCAGGGAAGCCCTCAACTCTTTTTGAAGAATAAAACAGCAAAAAATTAAACAAAAAGCACTGATTTCTTTTAGCTTTCTATCTGGTTGGGGGAAAGGAGAAGAGGGTGAGAAACGAGGGGAAAAGGTGGGAAGCATCTTATGGTTTATGAGAACACAAGCAATCGCTCCCATTTTTCACAGCATGTGCATATGAGCTGCAGTGAGGCAGATGCAAACCAGAATACGGGGGGTGCGGGGTGCTCGGGAAGTGTCTGAGGGCCTTGATACAAGGCACACTCACAGGTGAGGTTCTGTTCACCCCCTAACCTGGCACAACCGAGTCTGGTGCGAGAGTACATACTGTGGAAACTGCCCCCGTCAGAGACCCTGCCAGGATCTGTTTCCTTCAGGCTACATCCCAAAGTAGACATAGAAGGATAAGGAAAATGCTGATTTGTTATTAAATCAGAACAGCACCTCCTCTTGAAAGAATTTGGAATGTAACACTTGTGCAGCCTCAAACCCTTAAAGCCTCACAAGATGAGGAACAAATTGTCTTGGTTCCAAACAATTGCTGGAGTAATTCAACATTCTTAAATCTATCTTCTCCAGAAAAATCTCTTAAATTAGAAACGTGAAAATGAACAGTTTTTCAGACCGGGCTGGAGTAATGCCCATGAATATATATTAAAATCACTCTGATTAATAAATGTCCGTGTGAGCCCAAGATTAAAGTAACATGCTGAGCTTATATAATATTTACTCATGCTCTGATGATATCTCTGAAAGCCCAGAAGACCCAGAACTGGGGCTGTCACTGCCTTAAATAGAATTATTATAGCTTAATTTTCCCCCTTACCTCAGATTGTACCGCACCACCACATCATGGTGCATTTAATTCTCTCAATATTCACTGTGTAATAAAGGATCAAAATTAAAGTCACAGGGGTAGCAAAAGTAACGTGCATCACACTGGACACTGACCAGACATTTTTATTTAACACAGAAAACTGCTGGTGTAAATGACATTGTAATAAATATGCTCCAATTTAAAATGCAAGTCGCTGAGAGGAACTCCTGGGAGCCATAAAATACCTTTCCCCTCCTCAAGGTTGTCCAAAGGGAAAAAAAGGACAAGGCTTTCAACCAGGTTGTTATCTTTACGATGCAATTTAATCTGGGATGCCACAAATGCGTGGGGCAGGATTGTTAGTCAATAACATCATAAAGTATCAAGAAAGTGCTAAAGAAAACAGAAGAAACAGTTTTGCGGTTTTCTCACTTCCATGCGTAAATGTGAGAATATTATGTTAACCTGTCTGGTGGTGGCCACGGGACCTGGAGCTACTCTGAGCCCGCACTGCGGGGCGCCTGCTCAGGATGCAAGTGGAGAGACCAAAAATGTATTGGATTTGTCGAGTAGGTTAGACCCTTCAGTTCATTCCTAGTTTGCTGCAGTAGCTCTAATTATTTTGTTGTTTTGAGCCCTTTCCCCTTTGCCATGCACCCCTTCTTCAAACTGCAACTGTCCTTCCTTCCTTTTTCTCCTGAAGCAACAGCAAAACCTTAAAAACTGACAGAGACACTATAATACACTATATATATATATATATAATACATATAATACACTATAATCTCTGTCTTGAGCCAGGACAGAGATTTGGCTGAGAGCAGATATGTGCCCACTTCTGCTGCATGCACCTAGAAGACCAATGCTCTTTTTTTTCTGGGGGCATCTACTGAATCAATTATAAACAAAGCACAAAGAATAAATTCTGGAAAATATAGTTTGGGAAGCTGAATTCCAACCAGAGTGAAAATCGGGAAACATAGTCTGAGACTGACAGTTTCTGAGCACTTGGAAAAAGTGATGACTGTTCAGAGTTAGCAAGAGTTTGCTGAGAATAAGTCATTTCCCTATTCGGTAGAGTTTCCAGATGGGCAGGCAAGTAACCACCATGGAGGCAAAACCTCATCCAGGCATTTGCCAAGGTCTCATAAGATCACCTTGGCAACAGGGTGGTAAATGCACACTGGGCCACGCTGCAGGCAGGAGGAGTTATCCAGGGCTGTGCACTTGCCCCCAAGGTGAGTCCTGGTCACTCTGGGGAAGAGGGCTTGAACTCTGAGTCAGCCATCCCTGGCACCAGATGGGGTCCGGCTATCCAGGTACAGGCTGCTGAGAGTATTCTAGCAGGTGATTTTCTGGAGGCCATCTATCTGAGGATCCCTGTGCCCAGGTTCCATCTATGGCAGAGACCTTACTTCGTAGGCATCTGATGAGACACTTGGTCAAAGGGTTTCAGTGAGTTCCCTTCACCTAAAGTCCACATTCCTTACCTGGTATTTCAGACTCCAAAATCAAGCCCCGACCACTTCTCTACTTTCTATGAGTTCACCCAGACTCTGCTCTCGTCAAATCTGTCTTTGGGACTTGCACATTCAGGAGGCCTCACAAGAGCCGGCTGGTGCATCTCTGCAGCACAGGGCAGCGAGAAGAACACTGGCCTCGGGGCCCAACGCCTGGGTTCAGGCCCCAGCTCCCCCACGTACTAACTTTGTAAGTGATAACCTCTCCAAGCCTCGGTTTCCCTGGCTTACCTTCTATAAAGGTAGGGACAACACTACCTCCTGACCTTGAATACCTGCTGTGCTCCAGGCTTGCACTTCCACAGTCTCCCGTAATCATTAAAGCCCATGTGATGTTCTCTCGCGCGGGTCTCTCAAAGTCAACAGGTCTGAAGCTGAACTTGTCCCTCCCCAAGTCTGCTCCACCTCCAGACTCTCTCCTCCGTGGGTGGCGCTCTCTCTCCCCCTCAGACCCAACCCACTATCAGGTCAGCTTCACCCTCTCATGACCTTCCCCATCCACCAACTTCTTTTCATTGTCATGTCACCCTCTCATCAAAAGTATTGCTTAAATTGCCTCTTAACTGGCTTCCCTCTGCCCACTCATTAGTGCTAGGATGGCGGGGGCAGATACAAGGAGGAGGGAGGGAAAGGCAGATCTTCCCACAGCTCTTAGGATGAAAAACAGACTCCTTAACAATGGCCGGCAAGGCCCTCACGGTCTGCCCCCCAACCCTTTCCTCACCTCCTGTAACACTCCCCTCTGTTCCTGCTTCCCGGTCATCCCTCAGCGGCTCTGTCCTCTTCCCACAAGGAGCCTTTGTACACGCACTTTCCTGGTCCAAGAGTGCTCTTTCCCTGCATCCCCTGACCCAGGCCAACCTCACTTTCAACCTAAAATGTGCCTCACTATTCTTCTCCAGCTCAGTCCTTACATTTTCAGAAGCACTTTCCCTGGATTCCCTGCCTCTGTCAAGTTGCCTCACTGCTCACCCTGATAGCATCAGGAAATCCCCTCAGAGGCATGTGTCGCCCGAGTAATTTTACCTCTGTGGGATCTGATTAACATCTGTTTCCTTGTTACAGACTGAATACTTGTGTCTCCCCCAAATTCATATGTTGAGACCCTACTCCCTGATGTGATGGTATTAGGAGATGGGGCCTTTGGGAGGTAATTGGGATTAGTCAGGGTCATGAGGGTGGGGCCCTCATGAATAGGATTCGTGACCTTATAAGAGCCACGAGAGAGCTTGCTTCCTCTCTCTGCTCTCCTCCATGTGAGGACATGATGAGAAGTCAGAGTCTGCAACTCTGAAGAGGGCTCTTGCCACAAACTAACCATACTGGCACCCTGATCTCAGACTTCCAGCCTCCAGACTGTGAGAAATAAATTTCTCTTGCTTACAAGCCACCCAGTCTATGGCATTTTTGCTTATAGCAGCCTAAACTGACCAAGGCACTCCCCCAGGGGCACAGGGCCCACTTTTGTTGCCTCTGCTTCTAGCACAGTTTCCAGCACAGACAGGTGCTCAACAAGAAGTTTGTTGAGTGAATGGAGGCAACACGGCATGGTGGCTACAAGCACAGACTGCAGGGAAGACTGGCTCTACCCTGTGTGTGACGTCGGGCAAGTCACTCAACTTCTCTGAGCTTCAGCTTCCCCATGTGTAAAATAGGGAGGGTGACAGCATCCACCTCATAGGGTTGTTAGGAAGATTCAATGACCTCTGTTTAAATGTAATGTACTCAGAACACTACCTGACAAATAGTAAGGATGGTATGTGTTTGTTAAATATGTAAAATGAACAGGTGCTAAATAATTATTAAATGAACAAGTATTAATGAAGCTGACAGAAAACCTGATTTTAAAAAAGAAATACAAGTGGATTGTTGTTGAAATATAGGCCAATGGCCAAATCATGCTGACTAGAAATAACAAACTGTCTAAGTAACAGAAAACAGGATTTAAATTTAATTCAGCCTTCGTTAGTAAGTTTGTGACTACATGTTGGGAAAACAACTACTTACAACTGGGAATACATCCAACATCTTAAGAGAAATGCGGGCTCAAATTCTTAATCCAAAGAAAGCTTTAGGTATGTCTGATGCTATTGATTAGTCATATGCTGGGCTGAATCATTTCTGTCAAAAATCAGCAAACCAAGAATAAAACTCCCAAGTGAACTTTTTAAAACCACCCACACCCACTACACAAATTCATCCGTCAAGGCTTTGAAAATCTTCTTTCAGAGTTCCCCACACGGCACACAGTGCAAGGCAAGAAAGTGCCTGTGATTAGAGGACAACACTATAAAATACAGAAAATCCACAGATATCACACATTCCTACCAGCCCTTATCATATTCCCCAACATTCTTTCAAGTAAAGGAGTATAAAAAAATAGCTGGCTCAACATTTCATCCTTTGAGCATGTATGACTTTTTGTCAGGGTATTAACAACAAAAATCTTCAGACCTAAGTTTTCATCCAGTGTATAATTATTTTTACTATAAAGGGGTGTGTTATCACAGGAGTAAAGACAGTAAAAAGTTGTGATGTATTATAGTGTCTCTGTCAGTTTTTAAGGTTTTGCTGTTACTTCATGAGAAAAAGGAAGGAAGGACAGTTGCAGTTTGAAGAAGGGGTGCTTGGCAAAGGGGAAAGGGCTCAAAACAACAAAGTAATTAGAGCTACTGCAGCAAACTAGGAATGAACTATTAATTTCTCTTCAAACGTACTACACAAATTGCTTCAGCTTGTTTAGTTCAATTTATATGAGTGTAATATTGAATTAAAATTGTGAGTCGTTTTAGTGAAAATACACCAACAGAAGGGAGATTTCATTTTCTTTATGAAAAAAGAAAGTCAGCTGTGAGGCCAGATTTTCATCCAGCCTTAATTGTGAGCTGATTCTGATTGAGAGAAAAGGCTCTGTTTAAATATTTTTCCTCGGAGAAATGAGGGGTTGGGTGATGGCTTGATGCACAGTTCTGCTGGCTATGGGAGGCTACAGCCAGCCACTGGGGCTGTGGGTAGGGGGAGAGGAAGCCCAGCTGTGCAGAGAAGGGAAATTCTCCCCACGCACCCCTCTCCATGACCTGGTTCTCCCTACCTCCAGCCTCATTTCTCTCCCATGTGCTGGAACGTGATTCTCTTCCACTTCTGTGTTTTACCAGTGCTCCTTTCTCTGCCCGTAATGCCCTCTAAACTATGCTTGGCTAAGTTTTTCATGTTCTTCAAGCCTTGGGTGTCATCTCTTCCAAAAAGCTTTCCCCAACCGCCAGGTGAGAGATGTCTCTCCTTTGCATCTAGTGCCACAATCACTTGCTACCATGTGTCTCTCATCACCTACACTGTGCATCCCTCTTGGGCAGGAGATGCAATTTAATCGATTCTATTTCCAGCAACAGTGCCTGGCATGAAGAAGATGCAGTAGGTATCTGTGGAACGTTGAAAGATGTCAACCCGCTGTATAACACGCAAAGACACAGGCAGCAGAATCCATTCTGGACTTTCAAAAATGACCAGGTACTTTCTATGCAAGAATGACTGAGAATAAAGGCAAGAAGATGCTCAAGGTCATATGTGAGGCCCCTCTACCTATTAATACTTTAAGTTACAGAAATCATATGCAATATAAAAATATACTGTATCCATATGACTAATTATTCATGCATTCTGTGGTTATCATGAGCTTTAAGGATGAGGAATAGTCTCTGACACCTCGCTGGGCCATGCTAGAGCCTGACCATGTGCTAAGTGAGAGTCTGCAAGTATATGAAGTATCCAAAGTCCCCAGTACAGTGTACAGATGTACCTGCCTGGGAAACAGCACATTGCACAAAGCAGAGTACAGTCCCTGCCTTGATAAACCTCAGAGCGAAGACAACAGGGGCATTTCTGATGAGTCAGGGTTGGTGGGAAAAGCCACTTAGTGGCTAAGAGTCAATCAGATGTTTATACCAAGCAAAGCACATGCTATCCACCCTGAAAAGAACATGATTCCACACACTACTTTAAGATATATAGGGAATACATTCCTACTTTCTCCCAAATAGAAATATTCTTTGTTTCCCCCACATACTTGCCTTAGAATAAATTTTGTGACGTGGAATTGCTAGACTATGGATATATACTTTTTTTTTCTAAGAGATAAGGACATTTCATTTTTGACTTGTAAGAGATTGACAAGCTGTTTTCCACAGCCATTGAACTATTCACATTCCTTCCAGTAGTGTATGAGAAGTCCAATTACTCCACATCTTTGCCCATAGTTGGTATGACTGGTCTTTTTAATTTTAGCTGTTCTAATAGGGGTGCAGTGGTATCTCATTGTGGTCTTATTCTGCATTTCCTGTATGCAATTAAGCATCTTTCTGTGTGCTTATTTGCCATCTATATAACTTCTTTGGTGAAGAGTCTGTTCAAATAGTTCCTCCAATTTTTATTGGGTTATTTGGTTTTTTAAAAAATTACTGTATTGAGATGTCCTTACATATTCTGGATAAAAGTCCTTTAACAGATTTATGCTTTGCAAATCCTTTCTCCCAGGCTATGGCTTGTCTTTTATTCTCTTAGTGTCTTTTGAAGAGGATAAGCTTTTAATTTTGATGCAATCTGTCTTTTTTTTTTTTTTTCCTATTTTGGATCACGCTTTTGGTAGTGTCTTATCTAAGAAATCTTTATCTAACCCAAGGTCACAAAGATTTTCTCCTGTTTTCTTCTAGAAATTTCATAGTTTTATGTTTTACATTAAAGTTTATGATCTATTTTGAGTTAGTTTTTGTATATGGTGCAAGCTTTGGGTTGAGTGTTATTTTTTTGGTGGGGGTAGGGGGGAACATATGGATATTCAATTGTTCCATACCATTTTTTGAAAAGAGTATCCTTTCTCTTCTGAATTGCCCTTTGCAACTTTGTCAAAACTCAGTTATCTATGTAAGGAGGGGGGGTCAAATTTCGTGCTCACTATTCTGTTCCATTGATCTATTTAACTATTTTCACACCAATACCACACTGTAACAAGTACTGTAACTTTATAATTAGTCTTGAAATCAGATAGTGTCAATCTTCCAACTTCGTTCCTTTTTTTTCAAAATTACTTTGGCTATCCTGGGTCATTTGCATTTCCATATGAATTTTAGAATTAGCTTATCAATTTTTACCAAAAAGCTTATTGGGATTGAATTGAACCTATAGGTAAATTTGGAGAGAACTGAAATCTTAACACTGTTGAGTCTTCCAACCCACAAAACAAGGCATATCTCTCCATTTTAACTAGGTTGTATTAAATTTATCTCAACAATGTTTTGTAGTTTTTAGCATATGAATCCTGCACACTTTTGCCAGATTTATCCCTATTTCTTTTTTTATGCTATTGTAAATGGTATTATTTTAAAATTTTAATTTATGATTCTTTGCTGCTTGTATATAGAAATGCAATGATTTTTATGTATTGATCTCATATCTAGCAACATTACTAAACTCACCTATGACTTCTAGGAGCTTTTTTGTAGATTTCTATGTATTTTCTCCATAGATGATTATGTCATCTACAAACATTTTTTTTTCCTATTCCAATCTGGATGACTTTTTCTTTTTCTTGCCTATTGTTTTAGCTAGAACCTCCAGTACAATGTTGAATAGAAGTGATAAGAATGGACATCCTTATTTTGTTCCTCATCTTCTGATTGGAGAGTTTAATACATTTACAGTTACGGTAATTACTGATAAGGAGGGACTTACTTCTGTCATAGTGCTATTTGTTTTCCATATGCCTTATAGATTTTTGTCCCTCATTTCCTGCATTACTGTCTTTTAGTTGATTTTTTAGTAGTGAAATGTTTAAATTCCTTTCTCATTTTCTCTTGTGTATTCTATAGCTATTTTATTTCTGGTTACCATGGATTACATTTAACATCCAAAAGTTATAACACTCTAATTTGAATTTATACCTGCTTAACTTCAATGACATACAAAATCTCTGCTCTTTTAACGCTCTGTCCCCACACCTTTTGGTTGCTGATGTCACAAAATTACATCTTCGTACATTGTGTGCCCCAAACTAGTAATTCTTTTAAATGAATTAATCTCTTAAATTATGTAGAAAGCCAGACTTGAAGTTACAAACCAAAGTTACAATAATACTAGCTTATTTTAGACTAAGTTTTTTTTCTTTAAGTGTATTAATCTCTTAAATTGTGTAGAAAATAAAAAGTACAGTTACAAACCATTGTTACTAGCTTTTACAATTTCCCATGTATTTACCTTTATTGAGATCTTTATTTCTCCATACAAATTTGAGTTACCATCTTGGGTCCCTTCATTTCACCTGCAGAACTCCCTGAGGTAACAAATTCCCTCAGCTTTTTTTTTTATCCAGGAATGTCTTAATTTTCCTCTCACTTTTGAAGGATAGTTTTGCCAGATATGGGATTCCTTTTTTTTTCTGGCCATGCTGCACAGCTTGTGGGATCTTAGTCCCCCGACCAGGGATTGAACCTGCATCCTTGGCAGTGAAAGAGCGGAGTCCTAACCGCTGGATCACTGGGGAATTCCCCAGATATGGGATTCTTAGTTGACAGCTTTTTTCCAGCCCTTTGAATATATCAGTCCACTGCTTTCTGGCCTCCAAAGATTCTGATGAGAAATCTGCTGAAAATCTTATTGAGGATCCCTTGTACATGATGATTTGCTTCTCTTGCTGCTTTCAAGAATTCTCTTTGTCTTCGGGTTTTGAAAGTTTGATTATAATGTGTCTTAGTGTGGATCTCTTTGAGTTCATCTTACTTGAAGTTGGTTGGGCTTCTTGGATGTTTGTATTTATATCTTTCATCAAATTTGGGAAGTTTCAGCCATTATTTCTTCAAATATTCTCTCCGCCCCTTTCTTTCTCTTTTCCTTCTTGGACTGTCACAATGTCCACATTATGGTGTCCCATAGGTTTCTTAGGCTCTGTTCACTTTTCTTTAATCTTTTTTCTTTCTGTTCCTCAGACTTGATAATTTCCATTGTCCTATCTTCATGTTTGCTAATTCTTTTTTTCTGCCTGCTCGAATATACCTTTGAATCTCTCTAGTGAACTTTTCATTTCCATTCTTATATCTTTCATCTCCAGAATTCCTTTTTGGTTTCTTTTTAGGTTTTCTATCCCTTTACTGATATTTCCATTTCATTCATAGATGGTTTCTTGACTTTCTCCACATCTTCCTTTAGTTATTTGAGTATCTTTAAGACAGCTGTTTTAAAGTCTTTGTCTAGTAGATCTGCCATCAGGTCTTTTTCAAGGGTGATTTTTGTTTATTTATTTTTTTTCCTTTGAATGGGCCATACATTCCTGTTTCTTTATATGCCTTCTGATTTTTTTGGTTGAAAACAACATTTGACTCTAATGATGTGGTAACTCTGGAAATCAGATTATTCTCCTTCCCCAGGGTTTGATATTTTTGGTTGTTGTTATTATTTATTGTTTTTTGATGGTTGTAGGCTGTCTTTGTGCTGAGGATCAGCCCAAAGTATAAAGTTAAAGTCTTCTCAGTCTTTTTTCAGACTTTCCCTAGGCATGTGTGGTCACTTTCTAATTTTTCCCATATATGCAGTTAATTTTGAATGTGCTAGTCTTTAATGTCTGGCTCCCAAAAGGGGAAAAAGAGAAAAAGGAGGGGAGGGGAAAGCGTGCTGATTGTTTAAATCCCCTGGAAGTTACTTCAGCCAGAGAGGGAGGGGCTTGCAACAATGAGAGGAAATGCAACAATGGCTGGCCACCTTTGTCTGTACATCAGTGATCAGAGGCAGTAACCAGAGATCAGAGCACAGATCCCCAATATTTGGAAGACAGAGGCCCTTTTCCCCACACTGGCTCCCACAAGCTATGTGCAGGCTGTTCCAGGAACATGGGCACAGCTGCCTGCCATGTGGCTGGGGGTGGGGGAGGGGTAGCTCTTACTGGGCTAAGAGCTGAAGTTGACTAAACTTAACTGCACTTTATCTGTCCATGTCTTCCCCTGGACATAGTCCATCTTCAACAGACTTCAGTATTCCAAAATGGTTACATCAGACAGATTCTGCTGGTGCAATTATTGTTTAGGTGGGGAGACAGATTCCTGTGGCTTCCTACTCTGCCATCTTCCCAGAAACCTTTGTGGGATGTTTTTTAAACCACAAATTAAACCTCTTTTGTTGGTATAAAGCTATTTAGGTTACTTGTTTCTTCTCATTTAAAAAAAAAATCTATTTTTGAATGAGGTTTGGTAGCATGTCTTTTGAGGGATTTGTCTATTCCAATTTTTAAAATGATCAAATTTGTAGGCATAAAGTTGTTTATAATATTCCCTTATATTTTCTATATAAGTGTTCAAAATCTATAGTTATGTCACCTCTCTCATTCCTGGTAATAGTAATTTATGTCTTTCCTCTTTATCTTCCTGTTAGTATGGCTAGAGGTTTATAACTTTTATTGATTTTCTCAAAGAAACAACTATTGGTTCAACTGATTTTCTGTAAAGTGTTTCTGTTTTCTCTTTAATTGATGTCTGCTCTGTTCTTCATTATTTCCTTTCTTATGCTTATTTTGTGTTTCATTTGTTCCTCTATTCCTAATTTCTTAAGATAGGAGCTGAAGTCGTTGATTTAAAACCTTTCTTTTTTTTTCTAATACAGTGTTTAGTTAGTGCTACAATTCCCCCTAAGTATTGTTTTAGTGACATCCCCAAATTTTTGATATATTTGACTTTAATTTTCATTCAGTTCAAAATATTTTCTCATTTCCATCTTGATTTCCTTTGTGACACATGGGTTTTTTAGAAGTGTGTTATTCCATTTTGATATTTGGGGAATCTTCCAGGAATCCTTCTATTATTGATTTCTCATGTAATTCCATTGTGGTCACATATTTTGTAGGATTTCAAGCCTTATACATTTATTGAAGCTTCTTTTATGGCCCAGAATATAGTCTATCTTGGTAAATGTTCTCTGTGCCCTTGAAAGGAAAGTGTATTCTGTTGATGTTTGGTAAGTGTTCTATGCAAGTCAACTAAGTTGAATTGGTTGATAGTGTTGTTCAAGTCTTCTATATCCTTAATAATTTTCTGTGTATTTATTCTATCAATTAGTGAGAAGAGACTTAAAATATCAGACTGTAATTGTGGATTTGTCTATTTCTCCTTGCTGTTCTACACATTTTTATTCTTATGTATTTTGATATTCTATTATTACATTTTAAAAAGGTTTAGAATTATTACTTCCTCTCAAATAATTGACATCTTTATAATTATGAAATGACTTCCTTTATTCCTGTTAATATTCTTACCTCTGAAATCTCCTTTCTCTGACACTAGAGCTATTTCAGCTTTCTTTTAATTAGTGTTTGCATGGGATAGTTGTCTGTTCATTTACTTTGAACCTAATTGTGTCTTTATATTTGGTATGTTTCTTGTAGGCATCAAATAATTGTAGTTGAGTCCTTCTTATTTTATCCAATCTGACAATGCCTGCCTTTTAGCAGAAGTTGTTAGACTATTTATATTTAAAGTGATTACTGATATGATTAGGTTTAAGTCTATCATTTTGTTATTTGCTTTCTATTTGTCCCATCTATTCTTTGGTCCCCCGTTCCCCTTTTTCTTCCTTCTTAGATTAACTGAGTATATTCTCATTCTATTTTATCTCCATTGAAAGTTTATGAGTTATAACTGTTTGCTTTTTTATTTTAGTGGTTGCATTAGGCTTTATAATATATATCTTTAACTTATCATAGTCTACCTTTAAGTGATATTATAACACTTCATGTATAGCATAAAAACCTTACAGTAGTATTCTATTTCTCCCCTCCCAGTCTTTTTGATACTGCTGTCATATATTTTACATCTACATATGTTATAAACCCCACAATATATTGTTATTTTTGTTTAAATGGTCAATTATCTTTTAAAGAAATTTAAATAATAAAAAAAACATGTATAATTGCCCATGTGGTTATCAATGCTCTGTATTCCTTTGTGTAGATACATTTTTCCATTTGGTATCAACTTCCTTCTGCCTAAAGGACTTTGGTATTTCTTGTGGTGCAGGTTTGCTGGTGGTGAAATCATTCAGCTTTTGTAGAACTGCAAATGTCTTTACTTTGCCTTTGTTTTTGAAAGATATTTTTGCCAGATATAGAATCCTAGATTGACAGGTTTTTTTCTTTCAGTACTTTAAAGATCTGTACCACTGAATTCCCTTTTGCTGAATTCAGAAACAAGAAATCTGCTATCTTCTTTATTTGTTCTTCTGTAGCTGCCTTTAAGATTCTCTCTTTATTATTGGTTTTGAGAAACTTTATTATCATATACCTTGGCGTTGTTTTCTTCATGTCTCTTGTGCGTGGGGTTTGTTGAGCTACTTGATTAAATCTGTTTTCATCAAATTTGAAAACACTTCAGTGATTACTTCTTCAAATATTTTTTCTGTTCTTTGTTTTTTTTCCTTCTAGGAGTTCATTTACAAGTATATTAAGATGATGTAAATTATCTCATATCTCACCAATATTCTTTTCTTTATTTTTAAAAATTCTTTTTTCTCTTTATGTTTCATTTTGGATTGTTTCAGTTTGGATAGACTGTTATAGCTTCAAGTTCACTAACCTTTTCTTCTGCAGTGTCTAATCTGTTGTTAATCCTATCCAGTTTATTTTTCATCTCACATACTGTAGTTTTCATCCCTAGATATTTGAGTTCTTTTAATATTTTCCATGTCTCTACTTAATTTTTGAACATATGTCACATAACTATTGTAATCTTTAATGTCCTAGTCTGCTAATTCTAATATCTGCATCAGTTCTGGTTCGACTTCCATTGATTGATTTTTTCTCCTCATTATGGATGTGTATATAGACTTCAATTCTTTTTTCTTATGGAAAACCAAGTTGCCCTCCAAAAATGTTTTATCATTTCCCATCACTACCAATACATGAGTGTTTGTTTCCCTCCCTATCCTGCCAGCACTGAATTTTGACAATCTTTTATCTTTGCCTATCTCATAGGCTAGAACTATTTACTACCACAACGGATATTTATTGAGCACCAGCTATAAGCCTCATGACAGACGGCAATTCTGTGGTGTTCAAGCAGTCACAGTAGCTGCCCTCATGGTGCTTGTTACCTTGTGGCATTTATGTTTTTATTTGCATTTTCATTGATTATTAGTGATGTTGAGCAGCTTTTCTCAAGTTTACTGTCCATTTATATTTCTTCTTTGGTATATGGCTTACTAATGCTCACTGACCAGTTTTAAGTTAACTGTTTGGATTTTTTATTCCTATGTCAGAGCTATTTATTTACTAAAAATAAATACTTCACTTTTTGAAAAATTAAAAAATGTTTTGTAAACAAAGACATTTCTTTAAAATAAATTAATATTTGTAAGTAATTTCTTTGAAGAAATGATTTACATGTTATTCAAATATTTTTTTCTATGTTAAAAGTAAATAGAAATTGATTTTGATTTAAAAACAATGCCCTTAAAAGACAAACATTTTTGAGCAATGCAAAAATACAAAATACATATATGAATACATAAGATATACATAAATACATAATGAATAAAACTTTCATATGTATCTGACATCAACAAATAAATGACTTATATTCTTTAGAAATAATCATGCAGATTACAAATGCCATTTTACTCTCTTAATAATGAAATGGAAAGTCAAGGAGATGGAACATTTCCAGATTAAATATTTCCAGCTGATTAAATATTTCTGGCAAAGCCATGCCATCTGTATTAGAAATGCCCTATATACAAGTCTGTTAATTTGCAATTGTCTAAGATCTATTCTTTCAAAGGAGAACGTGTCAAAATCCCCATTATAGAATGTTTGCTTACCCACTGAAGAGTAGCAGGAGTTCTCAAAGGTACATGCTACCTATTCATCTGGCTGTGTGGGTAAATGCTTCCTGGAGCCCCAGGAAGGATGCCCTGATTGAGACACAGGTTCTACAACGTGCCCAGTTGTCTTTTTAGCATTAACAGTCAACGTGAAGTGGACAGGGGGGTAGCGGATCCTGAGAAGCATTTCAGCTCTATGGCCAGCGATATGACTTGTACACATGTCACATGGCTAAGGGGTGTTAGCCCTCTGAGTATGATGGAGGAAATGTATGTCACCAGTTATGCTGTGAATGAATAAATTGGACAGTTTTAATAATGGGGATGATGACAGCAGCCAGCAAAGCCCCAAGAGGCCCAACACACCAGTTCTTCCATTGGACCTGGGCCCCGTGACTGACCTGTTTGGTGAAGGTGGTCTCTGGCCACCTCAAACAAGCGCAGGTGCATGTTGGTGATGGGGTTGAAGGAGCCACAGGCCAGGAGCACCACGGGGATTCGGCTCTTCATCTTGTCAGGCACATTCACACCCGTTGCAGCAGCCACCCTGCCTTCATTGGGACAAAAACTCACGTCAGGGAGTTGGCACCAAGACAAGTGTCAAGATCAGTGTCTCTAAGCCACACGCAGGCCATTACTTCTCACTTGTAAGATGACTGAGGAGGCAAGAATAACAATAACAACATTTACAGGAGGTTCACCATGGGCCAGGAACTGTGCCAAGCACCATGCCAAGGTACAGCTCTTATCTTACCAAATGCTTTCAACTCAATCCTGAGTAGTTACTTATACAGCTCAGGGACCTTAGAAGCTGCAAGGCCAGGACCGGAACCCAGGCAGCCTGACCCAAAGACCGTGTTTTGCCCATAACCTCTACATCCTCCCTGTGCTCTGATGGATCAGCTTAGGGTCAAAAGGCATATGTAAGATGCCCAAAATGTCATCTCTGATAGTCCAAATAGAAGTCACAGGCCTCAGAGCAGAGTGGAACTTTTTACAAACTTATTTCAAAATAATTTCAGACTTACAAAAAAAGTTGCAAAATTCGTACAAAGAATTCCTATATACCCTTTACACAGAGTCCCCAAATGTTAACATTTTACCACACTTGCTACATTCATTCTCCCTCTCCATATACACACACATATCTGTAAATACCTATAATTTTTTTCTGAAATGTTTGAGAATAAGTTGTAGGCATAATACCTCTTTAAATACTTCAGTATGTGTTTTCTAAGAGCAAAGACATTTACTTATATAACTGCAGAACAATGATTAAAATCAGAAAATTAACATTGCTACAGGACTATAATCTAATCTACAGGTCTTTTCTGATTTCACTCATTGTCTTTATCTGGGGCCCAAGCATTTTTTGAGAGGGTCAGGCCCAGACACTCTCCGTACATAGTTCATTTACCCTCACAACAACCCTATAAGTGTAAGTAATATTATCCTCATCTTGCATATGAGGAAACTGAGGCTCAGAGAGGGACTATCATTTGCCCTAGGTCACACAGCCAGTAAGAGGTAGAACTAGGAGTCAAACCAAGGCCTAACTCCAGTGAAGCTCTTCATGAACATTCCAGGAGGCAGTGCCTCAGTGGCAGGAGAGCCCTATCAGCCAGCCTGCCCTGGAGCCCAGGCTGTTTTCTGCTTTACTTTAACCTCACCCAGGTGCTGAAAGCTACAGGGTGAGGAGACAAGAGGGTGGGCCCAGAGGAGGGCTGGGTGGAGACTGAAAGGGCACTGGCCAGCTGGGAGTGGACCTGCCTCCTGGTACTGGGAAGGCTTAAGAACCTCCTTGGGTACATAGAGAAGTTGTTCTGGCAGCGTTCTGAGCTATGGTGGTGTGAGGATAAAAAACTCTCAACATAGGTGGGCTGTGGTTTCTTCCCACTTCCTGAGTTAGCAGGGACACCCCCTGCTGCGTGAGAAGAAAGCAGCCTGCGTGACAGCTGCTGGCCCTGGCTTCTTCCTGGGGAGGGCGGATCTTTAATGAGATAGTATTTGCAGAGTGTGCTGAGCTACTCACAAGAGCAGCCTTGAAATGAGTGTATCTGAAGAGGCTGGCTGCTTTTTACAACTGTTAGGAAGCCTTTCAAAATTCTACTTCATTCTGACAAAATATCATTTTTTTTAGAACCCTTAAAACATGTAACTGCAGCATCTCAGGTAACCTGGGGTTTTGATCCATTTTCTCCAAAGTTCCCAGAAACTGTAAGTTAGAACATTAGTTTGAATGGCGGCATCAATGTGATGCAGTGCGACGATGGGAAGGAGAACAAATTATATATAGCAAGTGTCTGTCTGTCTTTTCTTTCCTTGCGTGGTCACACTGAGCCACGGTGCTATGACAGCGACTGACTCTGTCTGAGCCAAGCGCACCTCAGGCTGGAGGTCGCAGTGGGTGCACATTCCTAGGCTCAGGAACGAGGTCAGTGCACCTGCGTCGTCTGTTTACGCCAACGTTCTTCAACTAAACACCCTCCCAAGCCCAAACCCAGAGAAATACAATGATAGGGCTGGAATGGACTCCCTCTGGGGATTCAGCAGAAAATACACCAGGCTCCGATTCGAGTGCGTCTCAAAGGTGGATGCATGCCATAAAAGTGACTCGTCTGCCCTATCATGTCATAGTATCTAGCGAGATGAAGCAAGCGTGGAGGACTTTTGCTACTGGGAAAGGCTTCTCACCAATAGCATTTAATAGAGGTCCTCCGAGTGAGCAGCAATTGCAGCTGAGGGATTTAACAAGTTGAGAAGGTGGCATACGGTCTTCTTGGAACTTATCATTAAACTGGAGGCGAGGCAAACAGATTCCACCTCCGGACCCCGCCCCCTCTCCAGTTTACCGCCTCCCACTTCACAGTCATCCCGACAGCGTTTCATCCAGCTCCTCAAATACAACACGCAGCTCCTTTCTCCTGCTTGTGCAAATGCTCTTCCGACCACCTGAAAGGAACGCCCTCCTCACTCCTGCCTTCAAGGTGTTCTCCTTGGAGGCCGACGCCTCCCCCCACCCCCACCATGCTAACTGTACCTGTTACTTTATCACTTTCTTCTTTCATGGGCCACAGACCTGTCACTGCCTTGTTTCCACGTCGCTCTTCCCCAAGTAGAAGGTGAACTCCTCCAGGGAGGTTCCGTCTTCATCTAGGCCCCTCAACTCCTGCAGGGTGCCTGGCACGCAGGTACTCAGGAATGTGTGTGGCACGAACGAGAGAATGAGGGACTCTCCCTGACCAAGCATCCTCCTTTTCAGACGGCGACCTCCGCTCTTTGTTTCTGTCCCAAGCAGTCAATGGATTGGGCCTTCCAGGGATATAAGCTGACCTTTCCAGCTTCCCAGGGGTACCTAAGGCCCCTCCCCAAGACCCCACTCCACCCGACTCAGACTGAAAGCAAACAACATATTCCTGCCTTGTTGTGCCATCTTCGATGCCAGGAGCCCATCAATAGGGATATACCAGCCTCCTGCACACTGACACCAAGGTCATTCCTCCACCCTGGAGGTCATCAGCTGTGGCTTTGCCAGGTGAAGGGACTTTGAAGATGCGATTAAATTAAGGATCAGAAATGCAGAGGTTATCCTGGATTATCCGGGTGGGCCAATTTTAACATGATTAGGGTACTAATAAGAGGGAGCAGGAGGGTCACATAGAGGAAGACATAAGGGCCAAAGCAGCGATCAGAAGGCAGGAAGAGGCTCTGCTGCTGGCTTTGAAGATGGAGGGAGGGCCAGGACCCAGCAGGGCGAGAGCAATCAGCAAGGAAACAGATTCTCCCCTAGAGCCTCCAGAAGGAGGGCAGCCCTGTTGACACCGTGATTTCAGACTCCTGACCTCCAGAATCATAAGAAAATAAAATTGTGTTGTTTTAAGCCAATACTTTGTGGCGATTTGTTACAGCAGCCATAGGGAACTCATACACTCACCTATTTGGGGCAGGAACCCTGAAGTGACCTTCAGGCTGCGGTAGGAAAGGCACAGGGATTGAGCCGATAAGGAGGATATGGAAAGGTGTGTCGGGCACAGGGACCAGCATTGCAAAGGTTCAGAAACCACCACTTAAGGTGGGCGATGGACTAACAGCACATAGATGTGGCTGTGTGTGGTGTAAGCTGACGTGCGGGTGGCCCAAGATGGGGGTGCAGAGGGCCCAAGGATCACTCAGTCCCCCAAGGCGGAGTCTAGATTTCATCCTATAGGCCATGAAGGATTAGCTGCATATAACAGAAAATAGAAAATAAAATAAAAACCTCTGAAGGATTTTAAGAGCTCTCAAGTGCCCCCAGGATGGTGTGTCAGGAAGCAAGCCCCGGGATGGCTACCCCGGGGACCCCTCTGCCTGGCAAAGGTCAGGCCGTCCCCAGCTTCCCAGAGGATGGCCTTTCCTGCTGCCTACATTTCTCCTCAGTCACCGGGTAATGTGATGCTGGCCAGTGCCCCACGCGTACTAAATTCTAACTAAGTGTATGCCCCTCGGCCCATTTGTCACAGGCCGTTGCAGAGACACAGAAAGGAAAGGTGAGCCGGGAAGGTTAAGTGCCGTCACTGCGGACGTAATGTGCTAATGCTCATCAACTGGGAGGCGGTTTACCTTTCCCTGTGGTGAGTGCCTCTAATGGGACCTGGCCTGGGAAAGACCTGGCCGAAAACATCCCTGTTTATTATAGACATAAAGCAGATGGCTTTGGGCAGAATGGAAATGGATTCTACAAACATCTTTCATTACAAAGACCTCTTGACCGGACTCCTTGTCTTAAAGAAAACAAGAGGCACGGTTTGGATTTGTGGGGTTGACGAGCACGTTTTTCAGGACCCGGGGAGATCACTTCCATCTGCGCAAGAGTATGAACTTCTCCAGGGCAATCAACCTTCACGCAAACTCCGGGCACTTTTTCAACTTTGCCGGATTCACTCGCTGTTGCTATGGGCACACAGTGCTGCTAAGAACAAAAGCAGAGCCAGCCTCCTCTGTCGTGCGAGGATCCTCTGCCAGCCACCCCTTGGAGGAAACAAACATGCCAATTAAGCACTCGTCCTAATCATGAGACTCGCAGGAAAGCAGGCAGCTTGGCTCTTCAGTTTTGAGAACTTTCAAAAGATTTGGAGGATCCCAAGGAATGGAACGAGCTCTCTTGCAATTCCACACTCAGGAGTTGGGACTGATTTCGACTGTCATAGGAGGGAGGAACTGAGTAACAGCTACTGGGTTTATTGAGTGACGGGCTAGGCACCGGGCAGAAAACCTTATACACACTGGTGCTGATTCTTTCAACACGCCTGGAAGGGAAGGGTTGGTGCTTGCGTTCTGGTAAAGAGTCTAATCGATTTCTCCGAGCCTCAGTCACATGGAAAATGGAGATAATTACACACACCTTCTAGGGCTGTCTTGAGGGTTATCGGAGTTGACCCACTTAGCACAGTACCTGGCCCATAGGGGGTTCTCCAGAAATATTAGCTCCTTCCTCTTTCATTATACTGAAAACAGAATTCATTATCCCCACATCGGCTTCCATATACCTATTCACCTTGTTTGAAAAAGAGCCTACCATTTTGTAGTCACCCACTGATCAAAACCTGGCAGGCGTTAGGAACACGTCAGCATCCCCCACCAGCAGGCAGCTCAGTCAGACCAGCTTGAGTTGTCACCAGAGAAGAATGCTCCCAAAAAGGGCCACTCCCGCATACCACTGCTGTGGTTTCTGTCTAGCTCCAACCATAACAATCAACTCAAAGCATCACTTATCCCCGAAATTGAGTTAAGAGTTGATATTGAGAAACAGAGGAATGAATAGTTTAATGTCATTCAGGTAGGAAAAACATCTGAAAATGAAGAAGAGACATGCCCCAAATCGCAACCAACTTGCCAACTTTAAACAAAGAAGATATAAGAGGAGGTAGAAGGTGAGAAGAGGTGGCCTGGGGTCTGCTATGAGGAGTGCAAAGTAGCAGATAACATGCCAGCTATTGTGCTAGTGCCTTGGAGGTACAGGGATAAATGAAATCTGGCCCCTTCCTCCCAATCTTTCAGGAAGAATGGATATCGAGGACACCAGGTAGGGCAGAGTCTGCTGGTGAGCTCCCAGCATCCACTCTCCTGGCTGGGCATGCTGCTACATTCCCAGTCTCCTTTGCAGCAGGGCGAGGCCATGTGACTAAGGCCTGGCCAGTGATCTGTGAATAGAAGTGTTGGGTGGGACTTCCAGGAACTCTTTTTAAAAGGGAAAGGCATGCCTTTCTCCTCTTCTCCCCTCCTCCTGTCTAGAATGTGATGGCTGGGGTATGGCAGCTAGGTTGGACCCTGAGGATGAGGATCAACTCTAGGTCTGGCAGAGAACAAGCCAAGAGAAAGCCAGGACCCTGAGGACCTGGACTGCCCACCTCCAGGTTTTTTTTTTTACCGGGGAGAGAAATAAGCCACTCTGCTAAGCCACTATTATTTTCTGTTTTCTGTTATATGCAGCTAAACCTATTCAAACTGATATACTGATACCTAATGAATGTTTATTGAATTTGGATATAAAGGAATGAAAAGTGTATAAACTTTTAAAAGTTCCTATTGCCCCAGTTAAACCTATTTTATATGCAGAAACTCAAATAGATATTGTTTGAAA
Source organism: Balaenoptera physalus (assembly GCF_965194825.1). Lineage (NCBI taxonomy): Eukaryota > Metazoa > Chordata > Mammalia > Artiodactyla > Balaenopteridae > Balaenoptera > Balaenoptera physalus. The sequence goes on from NC_138891.1 coordinate 22,483,525, forward strand.
GGGAGAATACATCTAAGAAAAAATAATTCTACCATCACTTAATTTTTTATATGAATTTTTCATGGGAGGAAAAATGCTTACTCAGGATTCTAGAAGGCTGAAATGTGCAGCAATGAATCTGCTTTTCTGCAGATCACAAAAGCCAGACTGTCTTATCTCCTTCCCCCCAAGACAGATTCATTATGGTGTGCTGTCGCACTCTGCTTCAAGTGGGCATTTGCCATATGGCTTGGCAGTTTAATGGTTTTCTGATACTTGACAAAAATGAAGCACAATCATTTTACAAGGAGTTTGCATTAGATGGGTCTTTTCCAAATAACAGCTGTGCCTCAAAATTGAGTTACTCAATTTGCAATTTGTGGACACAATACTCAAACATTTACAAGTGAGCAAAACCTCAAACCACTTGGGCTATTTCCAGGCTTCAGAGTCTATGAAGTTTTAGCAATGTTATGAGTGTGCAGCTGTTGACAAGCTCAAGCCAACGTCTCTGAACCACCAGACCCGGCAGGCAGCAGTGATGTCCTACTTAGCAGGCTTGTGGAGCCAACCACAAACCCTTGGGATAGAAAGAACATGAGGGAGAGAGATGAGCCTCATGCCAAAGTCCACAGACTAACACCCTATCTCTTCCTCTCCACTCCCTAACCCATGTGTAGAGATGATACCCAAATCTATTGTTCTAGTCCTGATCTTGCTTATGGGCCCCTAAATGTCCATGGGTGGCCACGCACTGGCTTGATAACAAGCCAGACAGATGTGGATTCAAAACCAACAAGCACTTCCTAATGGGATGACCTTGAGTGTATCAGTCAGCGAGGCCAGGTGAGGCGCATTGACAAACAACCCCCAAATCTCAGTAGCTTAAAACAATGAAGGTTTATTTCATATTCCTATACATGCCCAATCCATGCCTACTGGGGGCTCTGCTCTGCCTCATCTTTGTCCCTCAATCCAGGACTCAAGTCAATGGAGGAGTCACTACCTGGAATACAGTCAATCACTGTAGCAGAGAAAAAGAAGGCTCTGGAAGGTCACTTGGCCTCAAATGGGCACATGTCACTTCCAACAACCCCACCCAAGTTCAACAAGTTAGAAAATACAATCTGACTCTGTGTCCCAAAGTTAGAGAGCCAGAAATATTTGGTGAATAGCCCTGCAGTTATCAGTTAATTAACCACTCTGAGCCTCAGTGACCCATATGGACAATGGAGATAATTACACATACCTCCTCAGATTGTCATGAAGATAACTGCTGTTGACCATGTAGGGTACTCAGAATAGTGCCTGGCCCATAAGAGGTTCTCCAGGACCTCTAACTTTTCCGTGTGTCCAAAACAGAATTCATCCCCTCCCATACCTGCTTCTGGCTGCCTGTACCCCTCATCTGTGTTTCCAGTTACCCATGATCAAAACCTGCCAGTTAGCTATGACACCTCTCCATCCTTCCTCATGTCCCCCCAATACCATTAGCCTCCAAGTGTGTCCAATGTTCTCTGCATAAGGTCACCTTCCATCACGACCGAGACCTGCCCCACTGTAGGATTTCATTACTTTCTTGGATCAATTAGGGAAAATACAAACAAGAGAAGGAAGCTCTGGTTATCTTAGTTCCCCTCCCCACCAAAGGCAAAGCAGTGAAGGAGCATGGAATGATCAGAAGGCCACCAGGCTATCACACAGGATAAAGGAAGAGCTGAACAGGAGATCTCAGGGTGGACAGGGGACAGGGCAGTGTCACGGTCCCAGCCTGGATGGGGTCCTGTGGTACAGACATGGTCACTGGGGCTCACACGAGTGTACAGTGCTGTTCCCAGAGAGGGGCAGTTGACATGGACTGGACAGTCCCACTCCTGCCCCCAGTGTGGGCGTCCACACTTGGTAAGGTGAGAGAAACTCTGGAATCACCTCCCCACCACCAATTTGGCCCCAACCCAATCTTTTCTCAATATGCTGAGCAGATTAACTAGTTCTTAAGTTTGGGTTCAATCACTCAGATGAATGTGATAAACTATTGAGTGTTTACTATGCACCAAGCACTGTATAAAACCTGGGCCCTTATGCCAAGCCAGTGATAAAGTCTTCGGTAATTTGTTCTCCATTGGCATTTATCTGCTAGGTCACCTCCTTCATCTGGCGTCAGAACTTTGGAGATCCTGGCCTCATTCTACCTCTCCGAATTGTCTCCTGACTGCCCTCTCTGTTCCCTACGTGTGCTCCATCTCCTCACCAAGCTGGGACCACCTGCCATGCTCTGACGTGTCTTCTGAGTCTTTCTGCTTCTGGGATCTCTGTTTATTGCCACTTCCTAGAGCTAGAAATCTCTTCCAGACCAACCCTTCCACAGAGCTCCTCCTGGTGGCCCACCTGGAAGTCAGTGTTCCCTCCTCTGACCTCTTCAAGGTGACACTCTGTCTATATGGTTGAGTCCCTACACTTTTCTAGCCTAGCAGGCTGTAAATCCCTAAGGGCAGGGATCCCGGGGGTTCTAATGCAGAGTGGAAGGCAAATAAGTAATAGTCACCTTATTCATTGGGGGACAAGTGAAAAGTAAATCAAAATGAGAGCCAGGGAGCACCGGGCACTTCAGGGCATGATCTAGGCTGAAGCAGGAAGAAGCAACTGAGGAGGAAACATCCCTCAAAGTAGAATAGCAGAGCCCCAGCTTTGTCCACCCTCCCACCACCCCCCTCCCCCGTGCTTCCAACAACCAATTCTTCCTAGTCTCCAGTTTGCTTTATTTTACCCCATGCAGACTTCTGTCCCTCCATCTGGGGTGTCAGCTCCCTTCCGGACTTGAATATTGCTCTCACCCCATGAATCGTGTCTGCTGCCTTGGCTGGGCCCCACCCAGGATCCTGATTCCTGATTGCCCCTCAAAGGCATCATTTGGCTCCTCTGTCCTCTCTGTTTCTCTGTCCATGCCTTGTCCAGGGTGCATGCCCAGGGTCCCGCTCCAGTCCAGCAGGGGGCGATGAGCCACAGTTAGTGTTGGGAAAGCAGTCCCACACCCTCTAGAGCCCTAGGGGCTTCCCTATTTGTCAGCAAAATGCAGAACTGTTCATAATGATGGCAGGGGATGGCACCAGGGCCCTTCTAGTGCCCAAACCACAGAACTGGCAGCCATGTGGGCTCTTCCCCCTCCCTGGCCTTGACAGCCTGTCCGTTCTACCTCTGTAACATCTTTATGATCCAGCCCGCTCTCAAATTCCACAGTCGCTGCCTTGGATTGGGGCTCATTATTTCTCAGTTGGACCCGAGTGCACTCTTAACCTGGTCTCCTGTCTCCAGTCTCACCTCTGATCCATCTTCGGCTCAGTTGCCCAAGGGATCTTTTAACATGCTTAATCCCCTGCCGACCACCCACATTCTGGATAATGTTGAAACTCCTCAGCGTGGCATCCATAGGCCCTTATAACCTGGTCATGACCTGTTTCACCAGCCTCATTACTTACCTTCCAACCCCTCCCTGTGTCTGCTCCATCAAACTGCTTTCTATTCTATCCCAAGTCCCCTTGCATTGAATTTTAGGACCAGCCTTAAAATCAAATGTAAAAATTCTAACAAAGAAGGCAACTTTGTTTACCTTGCTTGTTCATTCATTCATTAAAAAAGAAAACAAGTTGTCACTGCTGTCAAGTTCCCCCAGGCATCAGAATGATGACAGGGAGCCCCTGAAATACCTGTAAAGATGAGGAGCTGTCTGGGCCCTCCATGAAGGCAGGCCAGGCCAGTGGAGGTCCAGTGAACCACAGCAGGGGAGATGTGGGCAAGCCTTACTGCTAAAAGACAGGTGTTCACTTGAGAATTTCACTGGGCACAACATAACCAGGTCCAGAGCAATCCTTTCCCATCTCATGTAATAAAATTTCCTCCAGAAATTATAAGCCAAGCAGCCCATCTTCCCTTCTTTATTGAGTTATAAGCACAATGAGATGGTCATGAGCAAAAAATTGCAAATCTGTACAGTGATCTATGAAGTCAGATCAAACCTGAGCCAGGTTTGGGGCAGTAATTAATTAAAAATTTTAACCAAGTTCATCCAACATATATTTAATGTTATGCATAATCACTTTTGTGTTGGCCAGAGATGAGGCCTAAATGGTGGGCAGTTCACAGGAACAACTGCAGTCTCTATGAGTCTTTAATAGACAAACCTTATCTTGTTTCTTCCCTCAGTTACTGCTTCAGAAGCCATTAGCAGGACAGGCAGCTCAGGCCGTGCCCACGTCCCCACTGAAGCTCATGCACAGGCCAACCTCTTTCATGCATACAAGGACACTCAAACAGTGAAGCCCACGGGGCACTTCTTCTGGCCTTGAACTGAGGCTGCCTGTGCTTGCACCTGGAATGGAAAATGCTTGGCTTTTTGTTCCAAGCTCTATGACCTTGAACAAGCCCTCCAATTCTCTTTAAAATGAGGATATCCCAACATCCATCCACGGGGGCGCCATGAAGATGAACGAAAGAGACACGTTAGGACTACATCGCCTACATGGCTTTGAGAAGAGGAGGAAGCCTTCCATTACAAAGTTAGGAAGCAGGATTCATGTGTGCCAACCCTGTGTAAAGACACCACTGTCCATGACAGATTCAACCTGTTCCTGCCAGAGCAGGCCAAACGAGGCCACTATTTATCTCAGGGCACGAGCTCTACATGCACAAAATCAGGGATTTAATGAAGCCAGTGTTCCAGTCGATTTGGGTCTGGGCTGGGAGAATCAAAGAGGCCCAACATATCTACCAGTAGGTCATACACAACACTCCAGATGACCTGCACCAGGTTCCCTCCCACAAAGTCAGGAATTGGTGACTTTCTTTACTATGCATGAATTAAAAAACCAGCAAAGACGTTAATTTGCTCCTATGATTGCTGAAGAACCAAATGTATTTATCTGGTAGCCATTGGTTGCTGGCATTTTTTACAGGACATTGTGATACCTGGTAATCTATGAGTGTACATGCACGAGCATTGGGTTCCTGGGAGTTGGAGCAGAGAGGCTGCCCAGAGGCCCAGGCAAGGAGGATCCTGGCTCCAGGGGAACAGGCAGATCCCGGGGCCTCAAGGTCAATGGGTAGAGCTAGAATCCAGTCAGGCCATAAGAATTACAGAGCACCTTATGCCCAGAGGCTGGGGTAAAGCCAGACATAGACATCTGGAGGTATCAGCTCCAAAATTAAGGCAGGGAAGCTTCATCCACCAGCCTCTGGCCCGTGTGAATTCTCCTGCATGTGCTGGCCTTGCTAGATCAACAAAATAATAACTTAGGTGTAAGAGAAAACGTAGCCAAAATGAACTGACTTAAGCTCACTGTCTTCCATGAGCAGATGTTCCAGAGCGAGTGTGATGTGGCAGAGGTTCTGCTGGTCCTTTCCGCGGCATAGTGATTGTCCTGTTCTCCTTGTTATCAAGCCCGGTTTTGTTCAGGGACAAGCGGCACAGATCCAGACAGGAACCACAGCACCACGTCTGCCATGGCAGTCTGTCCCCTTTGTTGTGATTGGTCGGGCGTGGGCATGTGACTCAGTCCCAGCCAATGATATTTAACAGGAGGAGCCTGGAGGCCTCTGGGAAAGACGTTCCCACCCGCTGAAAGAGCAGCGACGGGGAGGCCCTTTCTCTGCCCCTCCCCGCCCTGGACATTGTGGTGTAAGATGTGCCCCCGGGGTTGCCACGGCCCCCTGTCGCCACAAAGGGAAGCCCTAGAGAGCCGCAGAGGTGAAGGACCACCCAGAGATGTGGTCTCATCAAGTCACTGACTTAACCTAGTACTGCCTCTCTCTAGGTTTTATTACTGAGCTGCTAAAATACCTTTACTGCTACAGCTACTGCTGGTCAGGTATTCGGCTACTTGTGGCTCGAAGCATCCAAACAGATATACCTCAGGAGGCCTTGGTTCTGGCTGTGCCTCACAGTGTGTGCAATTCTGCAGGCCAAGTGTGACCCCAGTGTGAAAAGACAGGGACCTTCTGCATGACATGGTCCCTACAGTCAAAGCAGCCACTCCATCTGGGTTGCAAGCTGGAGGGAGGCACTGCGCCTGTGCTTGAGGGCATCCTGCTGTGTGGGGCCCAGGGAGGGGTGCTATGTTAGACCCCAATGTGGCCACTGTACTGGGAATTCTCCAGGGACTATTTTGAACAAACATGATTTTTGGTTGACACTGGGCCCTCAGAACCTAATCTCGGGGGAAACTGCCTCCTGAGCCTCTTAACAGACCCGTCTCAACCGCATTCACTGTCCCCATGTCCCCGCAGGGACCTCTCTGAGGGCAGCCCTGTATCTGGTGGGACCGTCTTCGCATCTTCGATGGCTCGCCGGGAGGACAAGCTCCTCGCTCCACCTCTCCACAGGCGGGGACAGCTGTGTCTTTCCCGCGTCAGTGCCAGCTGCCTGCCTGTCTGTGCCTTTGGCCCAACACAGCCTGGTGACTTGAAGCCTCAACACATCCGCACCGTCATCTGTGCCTTTGCTCCTGCCGGTCCCTCTGCCTAGAATGCCCTTTCTACCCATTTGTACCTATTTAACTTTGCTCCCCTAGCACTCAGCATATATTAGGGCAACATAAAAGGTCTCCTTAACAACAACAGAAACAAATAGCCCAATTAAAAAAGGACTTGAATATACGTTTCTCCAAAGATATACAAATGGCCAACAAGCTCATGAAAAGATGCTCAACATCACTAATCATTAGGGAATGCAAATCAAAACCACAGTAAGATTCTACCTCATACCCATCTGCATGGCTACTATCAAAAGTACAGAAAGCAACAAGTGTTGATGAGGATGTGGAGAAACTGGAATCCTTGTGCACTATTGGTAGGAATGTACAATGGTGCAGCTACTGTGGAAAACAGTATGGAGGTTCCTCAAAAAATTAAAAATCTAATTTCTATATGATTCATCAATTCCACTTCTGGGTATATACCCAAAAGTATTGGAGGCAAAGTCTCAGAGGGATATTTGTACACCCACGTTCAGAGCAGCAATATTCACAGTAGCTAAAATGTGGAAGCAAACCAAGGGTTCATTGATGGATAAAGAGATAAGCAATATGTGGTATTTACATACAATGGACTATTATTTGGCCTTCAAAAAAGGAAATTCTAACACATGCTTCAGTATGTGTGAAACCTAAGGACACTGCTAACTGAAACAAGCATCAGAAAAAGACAAATACTGTATGATTCCATTTACATGAAGTACTTAGAGCAGTCAAACTTACAGCGATGGGGAATAGAATGGTGTTTGCCAGGGGCTGGATGGAGGAGGGAATGGGGAGTTGTGTAGTTTCAGTTTTGCAAGATGTTACAGTTTGGGATATGGCTGTATAACAGTGTGACTGTACTTAACACTATTGAACTGTATACTTAGAAATGGTTAAGATGATAAATTTTATATTATGTGTATTTTACCCCAATTAAAATTTAAAAATAAAAGGTCTCCTTTGGTGAGCCTTCTCTGATGCCAGGGTCTGACTGCACTGGTTGCTCATTAACCTCTGCCTTGCTTCCTTGTTTTCTGTTCTATCAGGATTGTTTTGAGACCTACCCAGATGCCTAAACCAAGAGAATCACAGAGAAATAGAGCCAGAGCCCTTATTGAACTGCTCCTGAAGTCAATCCTAACTAGGCATCTCAATTATGTGAGCCAGTAAATTTTTTTTAACATCTTTATTGGAGTATAATTACTTTACAATGCTGTGTTTGTTAGTTTCTGCTGTATAACAAAGTGAATCAGCTATACACATACATATATCCCCATATCTCCTCCTTCTTGCGTCTCCCTCCCACCCTCCTATCCCACCCCTCTAGGTGGTCACCAAGCACCGAGCTGATCTCCCTGTGCTATGCGGCTGCTTCCCACTAGCTATCTATTTTACATTTGGTAGTGTGTATATGTCAATGCTACTCTCTCACTTCGTCCCAGCTTACCCTTCCCCCTCCCCGTGTCCTCAAGTCATTCTCTACGTCTGCGTCTTTATTCCTGTCCTGCCCCTAGGTTCATCAGAATCATTTTCTTTTTTTTTTTTTTAGATTCCATATATGTGTTAGCATACGGTATTTGTTTTTCTCTTTCTGACTTACTTCACTCTGTATGATAGACTCTAGGTCCATCCACCTCACTTCAAATAACTCAATTTCGTTTCTTTTTATGGCTGAGTAATATTCCATTGTATATATGTGCCACATCCTCTTTATCCATTCATCTGTCACTGGACACTTAGGCTGCTTCCATGTCCTGGTTTTTGTAAACAGTGCTGCAATGAACATTGTGGTACATGACTCTTTTTGAATTATGGTTTTCTCAGGGTATATGCCCAGTAGTGGGACTGCTGGGTCATATGGTAGTTCTATTTTTAGTTTTTTAAGGAACCTCCATACTGTTCTCCATAGTGGCTGTATAAATTTACATTCCCACCAACAGTACAAGAGGGTTCCCTTTTCTCCACACCCTCTCCAGCATTTATTGTTTGTAGATTTTTTGATGATGGCCATTCTGACCGGTGTGAGGTGATACCTCATTGTAGTTTTGATTTGCATTTCTCTAATGATTAGTGATGTTGAGCATCCTTTCATGTGTTTGTGTGAGCCAGTAAATTTTTAACCATTTATCAGCTTTGAGTTGGTGTCCTGGACTTGCAACCAAAATCAACCTAATTGCTAATACACTTGATCTGAAATACTGCAGCACTAAGGATAAAGAAAAGATGCTAAGGATTTCTAGGCAATAAGAAAGTTCATAGACAAAGGAATGAAAATAAGACTGGCATCTGACCTCTCCTTTATAACATTAGATGCCAAAGGTAATGAGTAATGGCTGCATACTTCTGAGAGAAGATGACTTTGAATCTGGAATTCTCTATCCGGCTAGACTCTCATTTCAGTATAAAGACAGAGTAAATACATTTTTAGACACGAATGGACTCAAAGTTTACCTCTGAGGCACTCTTTCTTAAGAAGTTCATTGAGAGTGTGTTCCAGCAAAACAAGGAAGAAAAACTAATAAAGTAGAAAGAAAGGGATCCAACCTAGGAGGCTGGTGAAGCTGGGATGAGAGTTGTGCAGGCTGCAGAGCACCGGCCCAGGGCAGAAGAGGAAAAGGTGGGCCTCTAAGTAAAAGGTGCATGCTGAGAGGCCGGGTACACTGAGCTTACAGTGAAAGCTTTCTCTCTCAACTGTAACCAGAAAAAAATCTGAATAAAACAAAAAGCTACCTAATAATATAATGTAAATTACAATGTGACACAATTTTAAGCCCTGATGGAATATGAGTAAAGAAAATTCATTTGACTGATATTTCCCTTTGAGTGGTCCAGGGCTACTTGACCCTGGAGTGAACATTCGTGTAGTCAAAACGACTTAAATGCTATTTAATGGTGTTCAACTTTTAGAGTCAATTTAACATAAGGCACAGAAGGCTTAATTGTGAATACATAATAGAAAGATAATGTTAACACCCTTGGTAATGTAAGAATACAGCCACCAGAAGGGAAATGGTTAGGGAAAGAAAAATGGGACCAAGAGGAGAAGTTCCAGTATTTTCCCCTTACCTCATGGAGAGTCTAGATACTGATTACAGTTCAGGAATAAGAAACAGAGATTTGATTGTGAATAATAGATATAGGGAAAGTAGTGCTTTAAACAAGACAGGGCATAAACTTCTCTCCCATAAAATGAAGCTGGAAGGTAGGTGGTTCAGGGATAGTGCAGCAGCTCTGATATCACCAGTATCCCAGGATCCCTCTAGATTTCTCTGTCATTCTTAGAATATGCCTCATCTGGTCTCATGGTCATAAGATGGCTGCTACAGCTCTAGCCATCATATCTGTGTTCCAAGTAAGAAGAAGGAAGTGGGAGGAAGGGCAAAAGAGGCCAACCTGCTGAGTCATTCCCCTTATAAAGAGCTTTCCTGAAGCCCCATCCAACAGCTGCTTATATCACAGTGGCCAGAACACAGGGACATGACTGTCCCTATCACAAGGAAAACTGAGAAGTGTAGTTTTTTTAGATGGCACATTGCTGCTTTCAACAAACCTGGGTTTGTTTGTAAGAAAGAAGGGGAGATAGATATTGGGAAAGCAATTCATCATTTGTGTCTCAAGAAATAAAAGTATATTATTTAAAGTAAAAAGGTAACCAATAAGATAATAAAAAATAACAGAACCATCAAAAATGAGAAGAAGGAAGGGTAGGGTGCAGAGTATAAGCGAATTAAGTCAATCCTTCTTAATGGGACTCAGTGGCTATCTTATCAGGGTACAATTTAGAGTTGTGCATTTAATCCCCCAAATAATTTAAAAAGACTAAAGAGGCTACCTTTGGGAGGTAGGCAAGGAGGTAGGGATGAAGCTGTAACTTTTTATTAAAAAGCCCTTCTGAAGTAGTTGCATTATTTTGATTACAAATGTATCAGTGTTTTATTATATTGGGAAGCCAAGCATCCCTATATTTCCTTTACCCTTGACAACCTGGTTCAGTGGTGGGCATTTTAGTATGTTTTTTAATTCCCCTCACTGGCTTAGAAAGTGACATAAACCAGTCCTATTCAGGGCTTTCTTTATTTCACTTCTTTCAGTTGATTTATTTTTGAAACTCTAGGCATTCAAGATTCTTTATGAGAAGCAAGATTGGCTGACACACCACCGCTTGTGTTTCTGGTAGGGCAGGTCCGCCCAGGCCCCACCTGGAAGGCGGCGCCAGCATCAGCCCGTGTCATCCCCCTGGGTCACTCCTGTCTGCTGGCGGACCTCTGTGCAGGGAACTGTGTTTGCTGCCTGCCTGGTCTGCACTCCCAAATCACTGTCCTAATATCTCTATAATATATTAACATGCAGTGGCCAAAGGGAGTTCTGCTGAACTAGGCAGTAGTTTGGGCCATTTTGGACTAAATCCTAGAATGCACACGATAATGCTGAGCGATGCAGTTTAATTTATGACTATGCAGGTCTGCTGTGAAATTGGGAAATGGAAGTACAAGACATTAGCATTCACATGGCAAGGGCAGGGCCAGGTCCAACACTATAATAGGCCTTCCACACCAGCGAGTTTGAAGCAGCTGACACTCTTGTCAGTTAAATGTGTGCTCACGAACCTCGTCCTTTTGTTTTAATGCCAACAACCACCTGGGAGGTATGTGCTGCTCCTGGCCTTGTGCCCTTATTATTGGCCAACGCCCCCCATTGTTTTCACAACAGTAAAACATTTGTATGTACATCCTCTGGGCAGGTTTAAAAGTTGAATTTCATGGCTGGGATGTGGTTTGATCCGCAGGAGGTAAGGTAGAACAGACGGCTTCTCAACTCCTTCCAGCAAGGGCATCCAAACTATTATATGGCTAAGTATTTCCAAATGAAAAAGGAAAGACAGACAAGTTTGTAATTTAACTCAGAGCAGCTGTACATGCAGTTCATGCCATGTCTCCAGTTTAAAGAACTTGTCAGCCAGAGATTTTCTGTCTGACCTGGACTTTCTAGCCCATTTTTCAATGCACAGAGAGAAATAACATCTCTTTCTGTCTTCCTTATGAATGAAAATACATTCTTCCAAAGTTCAAAGGAAATATCAAGTGTGCCCCAGCAGTAAGTTAAAGTATGCTGGAAAAGAGGCTGGAAAATCCCATCGTAGCAGGCCGAATGATGTCCCCAGACCTATCAGGTCTTAATCCCTGGAACCTGTCAATGTGACCTTATTTGGCAAAAGGGTCTTTGCAGATGTGATTAAGTTAAGGATCTTGAGATGAGGAGGTTATGCTGGATTACCCAGAAGGCCCTCAATGCAGTCACATGAATCCTTATAAGGAGGAGACAAAGGGAGATTTGACACACACAGAGAAGGAAGGCCATGTGAAGACGGAATAAAGAGAAATTTGGAGATGCTGGCCTTGAAGACTGGAGTGATACAGCCACAAGCCAAGGAATGCCAGCAGCTACCAGAAACTGGAAGAGGCAAGAAACAGACTCCCGCCCCCTCACATATACTCCCAGAACCTCCAAAAGGCATGTGGGCCTGCTGACACCTTGATTTTGGCTCAGTGATACTAATTTCAGGCTTGTGGCCTCCAGAACCCTGAGAGAATACATTTCTGTTGTTCTAAACCACCAAGCTTGTGATATTTTGTTACAGCAGCCCTAGGAAACTAACACACCCCTAGAGGTGCTACAGGCGAAGGTTTCAGTTTGTACAAAACCACCCCAAATACTCTATGGTTCCTTTGATGGTATTTGGCAGAATTCAACTTCCTGCCTCCAGGCAAGTGGAAAGTGAGAGGGTTGAATGTAGGGCAGCCAGGTCCATGAAGCACAAGGGTAAGAAAAGCAGGCAGCCACACTCCCGGGTCCTTGGGAACAGCTCTGGGCAATTCCCGTCCTGAAGCAGGGGGCTGAGTGCATGAAAAAAACATGTCTAGTTCTTAAAGCAAATATCTGAATAGGTAAGTGTGAAGGGAATACCAACGATTTAAAAAACTTCCCATAAATTAACCTCATAGCTCAGTTAGGGCTGCGTTGCGTGTGTGTGTGTGGCAGGGGAGCATATCTTCAAATAAATTCACTGTAGTTATTAATAAACATGGCCAGATGCCTGCGAGCATATGTTATGAGGCTATTCTCTGCAGGTTTATTTGGAAGAGTGAAATATTAGAGACCCAAATGTCTACCAACAGGGGAATGGTTAAACCCCATATTATACCATGCAGCTATAAAAAAAGCAACATGTTTCTATGCATATACTGACATGGGAGGTTACTAATTAGTAAATGCTGAGGGAAAAGAAGCATGTTACAGACAGTCTTATTACTATAAGACTCATTTTGGTTGAATGAAGCCATCTGTGTTGTAATATATAGGAATAATCCATAATATATACACCTATATATGTATATAGATCCACTGGATGGGTGTTCATCAAATGTTAAGTCATTACCTCTAAGGAAAGGGGAGGGTTGTTGGGGGGCGGACTTGGACTTCTTACTTTACATGAATGTGCTTTTTCCTTTAAGTGTGTACTCTTTTTGTAGTTTTTTTTGTTTTTTTGTTTTTTTGTTTTTAAAGTATTGTCCCCACCCCAGATCTACAGAGTCAGAGACTCTGAGGGTGAAGCCCAATAATCTTGGGTTTTTTTTTTTTAATTAATAGCTACTCTATTTATTTATTTATTTATTTATTTATTTATTTATTTATTTATTTATTTATTTTTAGCTGTGTTGGGTCTTCGTTTCGTGCGAGGGCTTTCTCTAGTTGCGGCGAGCGTGGGCCACTCTTCATCGCCGTGTGCAGGCCTCTCACTATCGCGGCCCCTCTCGTTGCGGGGCACAGGCTCCAGACGCGCAGGCTCAGCAGTTGTGGCTCACGGGCCCAGTTGCTCCGCGGCATGTGGGATCTTCCCAGACCAGGGCTCGAACCCGTGTCCCCTGCATTAGCAGGCAGATTCTCAACCACTGTGCCACCAGGGAAGTCCTTTTTGTAGTTTTAAGGAGGAAAAAAATGAACATGCAGTAAAGACACGCTGTGAGAACCTTGTCTAGTAGATGCCAGGCACGGTATGGCCTAAGGAAGGGCCGGTGGTCCGCAGAGACTGGCTGTGGCTTCTTGAGGTCGCCTGCAGGCCTGCCAGTGTCACAGGGCTGGAGGCAAAAATGCTGGCTTTTATGCCAGGCTCCCTAGTGGGGCCGCCATGTTTTTATTTATAAAAGAAAACCCGGCACAGTCAGGAGATCAAAGTCCCTGGCAAGTGTGTCTACTGTCTCTTCACAGAGTGGGGCAAAGCCACTATTCACCGGCTCTTTCATTTCGCATGAAAGCCAAGGGGAATCTGTCTTTGGAGCACTTCCAGAGAAATCCTACGTAAGGACGTATCGAAAGGTCGTTTTGTGCCCTGGAAGGGCGGTTTCCTCGCTGGTGAACGGAACTGTCTGAGCACAGCCCTCCTCCTGTTGGTAAGCTGCCCGGCAGGACAGGAGCCTACGCCTTGGAAAAGGACCCCCCGGTCTCCCTCCTTGGAGTACACCCCAAAGTGCACCCCAAATACGCTCCACCACACAGGAAGCCAGGGCTCTTGGATTGAAAGAGTCCCCCAGTTACTTGCCCACTGGAAGTGCTCTTTTGGATTAATGTACAATCAGGCTTATCAACTGTGCACCAAAAAGGCGTTAATACAGCTGGGGGAAATATGCACTGACCTCCCACCTTTCAATTCAGGGGCACTAGAGATGTGATGGGAGTGAGTCTCGGGATGTCAAAGCAAAGATGAGATTTCTGGACGATGAAAAACCATGAAGGGCGCAAGTCCCCTTCGGATAAAAGCAGGGGCGTGGGTCATTTCCATCTCAAACACGTGCCACGTGAGCGCAGGGCTTTGAAGGTAACAGGTCTCTGCAAACAGAGACCTTCTGCAGTGATGACTCTCAGTGAAATTACTGCTTTTTGTGGAAGGAAAGGAACCATTCCTCTCTCCCCTATATAATATGAAGTGTTTATTTTTCCAAGTATGTTTCTCCGAGATTTGCTGCAAATCATAAAAAGTCGTGACATTTTACGATTCCTTCTTACAAATTTCAAAAAAGACTTTCATCTCCTTTAAAGGAATTGTTGCAAAAACAAAGATTGGGAGCTGGATCTGTACTTAAGCAGAGGGACGGCTGTATCTAGAAGCTTATGCTTAATCAAAATATTGAACCCTGTTGGTTTTGTACTTCCATTCGCAGAATCTTAGCATCTGGTCCAAACCCCCTGTTTTATAGTTGAGGAAACTGAGGACCAGAGAGGTGAAGTTGCTGATTTAAGGTCACACAGTAAGGTAATAACAGAGCTAGAATCAGAACTTGGGCTGAGACTTGTATCACACTGCGATGCTGCCTTCTAAGCCAAGCTCTTTGGTTATGGAGATTTTAAAGTTTTATCCAAGGACTGCATCATGACATAAAATCCTCATCACTAGGCCTAATGAGGCCGGCAGTCTGGAACAAAAGCAGGGGATGCAGAAGACCCCTTTTGCGCAGGTAATAAATTCAGAGAAATATGAGGTTGGAAAGGACCTGGAGGGATTCTCTACTCCATTTCTTTTCCTGAAGGCAGAAGTCGCAGACATCATTCCAGGGGAGAAGGAGCTATATTATTTCTAAAACCCTTCAGGGAAGATTTTGTCACTTCACTTACAAAAAGGAATATCTGATTTGCTCTCAACAATAGGATCCAAGAAATAAGCAGAAAAAACCAACATAGTCTTTTGCATAAAAATATAAAATCTTCCTCATCCGATACCTCAGAAGTGATTATTTAAAATCACCTCCTAGGGCTTCCCTGGTGGTGCAGTGGTTGAGAATCTGCCTGCTAATGCAGGCGACACGGGTTCGAGCCCTGGTCTGGGAAGATCCCACATGCTGCGGAGCAGCTGGGCCCATGAGCCACAATTACTGAGCCTGCGCGTCTGGAGGCTGTGCTCCGCAACAAGAGAGGCCACGATAGTGAGAGGCCCGCGCACCGCGATGAAGAGTGGCCCCCGCTTGCCGCAACTAGAGAAAGCCCTCGCACAGAAACGAAGACCCAGCAGAGCCATAAATCAATCAATCAATAAATGAATAAATAAAAAGAAAAGTAAATCTTACCTGACCCCTCTGTTTAAAAAAAAAAAAAAAAAGTTGTAAAAAAATAATCACCTCCTAGTTTAATCCAATGTGGACATTTCTACCGTAAAAGGAAAACATTTTGGAAAATAAGAAGTACAGAGTTGTCGTGACACCTTAACTATGATTTCTGTAAGAATCTGTAAGAATGTAGGAGACTCACTCGGGCCTGACTATACGAAGAACTTTGACAGAGAGGATAATACAGAGAGAACTGCAGAGCATGAAACATTTGCAACGTGAAAACTCCTGAGTTCAAAACTGTACAGTGGCTCCCACTGTATGATTTTTCTCTCTAAGTTTCGTATGAAGTCCCATTTTTTTGCAAAGCAGTTTTTGTAGTGGGCCTTAGCTGGAGAAAGTACATTTCTAAGTAATCTGAAGGGGAAAAAGTTTGATTAAAAACTCCACCAATGATTCCACATATATTCATGCCAAATGAGTCAAAAGCCAGAGGTGATTCTGAGAGAAGGTAGTCTGCTTAACATCCGTGATATTAAGAGAGTGGAAGCTAATAATGTGTGGCACTTTATCTAAGACGATACTGCTGACCCACCGCCAACGGCTTTGAACTGCATTTCCGTCAGATGATGAGATGCTGGGCTCCTGAGAATCCAGGGGTGTGTCCCAAAGGCAGCTACTGGAGTTAAGGCGGTCCAGGCCAGTGGCACAGTACAGGCCACTCGCAGCTCCTGTGAAGGGGGCTGGCAGGTCTGAGAACAGAGCAAACACCGGAGTCTTGGCCTTAGGGTCCTGGGCAAGGGTGTGAAACAAGGACCTTCTTTAATTTTCCCCCCACCCCAACCATCCCCCTCCCGTGACCCGTCAGAGCTTCTGTAGCCATGACTCAGGGCTCCTGTTCCAGCTGTTTCTCCTCTGTTGTTCCAAAGCAAGGATTTCTCTGAATGCCCCCCTCTCCTCCCCAGGGCGTTCAGGAACCTCCCATCCACTGGTGGAATATCTGGCGCCCACTGCTTGATCTGTGTCTGGCCCTCATCTTCCACCCAGCTTCAGGCCTGAGACGGAGCCCAGGCTGGAGGTGATGCTGGGAGGACAGATGCCCGGGGAAGACTTGCACTCTGGGGTCTGCCCTGAGCCAGCCAGCGCCCAAGCCAGGTGTGGGCTCCAGGCTCCCAGAGGAGATTCAGCCGCATCTCAGCCCGGAGGCGGCCCATGGCTGGTGGAAAAGGCCCATGAGTCAACAGCTATAATCCAATTAAGTGTGGGTACCCACAAAATGCAAGGGGGCCCAGAAATGAGGCTAAGTGGCTCTGAGTGGATGAGCTGAGGAAAGCTGTAGAGTTAGCACCTGAGCTGGATCATATCATTACTATTCATGGGGCACTGCTGCTAACTGCTTCCACATATTATTTCGATTAGATGCTAACATTCCCCCTTTGCAGACGAGGAAACTGGGGCTCAGAGAAGTGAACTACTTTGTTCAAGGTTACATAGGGAGGAGGAGTGAGCTGGGATCTGACCCCACACCGCGGGCTCTCCAGCTGTCTCCCAGGACCTGTGAACCAGATGACAACAGCATGGACCTGTGAGCACACACTTGGGGGTACTTCACAGCCTGGATTCCCAGGTTCCCCAACAGCATAATGTTTAAGAGGAACTGCAAAACTCTCAAAACTAAATTCAGTTCACTTTAATTTTGCAAGCAAGAGCAAACAGATGCCCCGCAGCCTCTTTCCCTAGGAGAGGGGATGGAGAACCAGTAAAGCACCATCCCTTCTCTCCGCTGAGAGAAATCGGGAATCACTGTAGAACCAAATGCGGCTCTGCTTCTCCAAGAGTGAATAGTGTTGGTTGTAACTCTAGAAGTCCAGAAGCAAAGGCAAGAGAAGAAAAACCTGAGCTTGAGGCCCTTAACCAAGGAGATGTACATCCACTCAAGAGAAGATTAAAACCATTCAGATTCAAAGCACAAATTGGGTTTCACAACAAGCATCCTACCCCTATTTTATTGAAATAATGGAACTAAAATGTTAAAGGAACAGATACAGGGAGAAAAAAATGCAAGACGTTCCAGTTTAAGGAATCCCTGCTTCATAAATGTCCACCTTACTGGAGTTAGTCTGTCATTTCCTGTGTCTACTCCAGTTTATAAAAATACTTATGCTTG
The DNA here is from genome assembly GCF_965194825.1 of Balaenoptera physalus. Classification (NCBI taxonomy): domain Eukaryota; kingdom Metazoa; phylum Chordata; class Mammalia; order Artiodactyla; family Balaenopteridae; genus Balaenoptera; species Balaenoptera physalus. Next base: position 22,501,275 of record NC_138891.1, read on the forward strand.
GATTAAAAGGTTCCTAAAAAGTCATTCTGCAAATAAAACCAGACTCAGAGATGGTTTTTAAAAATATTCTGATGGGGGCTTCCCTGGTGGTGCAGTGGTTGAGAGTCTGCCTGCCAATGCAGGGGACACAGGTTCGAGCCCTGGTCTGGGAAGATCCCACATGCCGCGGAGCAACTAGGCCCGTGCACCACAACTACTGAGCCTGCGCGTCTGGAGCCTGTGCTCCGGAACAAGAGAGGCCGCGACAGTGAGAGGCCCGCGCACCGCGATGAAGAGTGGCCCACGCTCGCCGCAACTAGAGAAAGCCCTCGCACAGAAACGAAGACCCAACACAGCCATAAATAAATAAATAAATAAATAAGTAAATTTATAATTAAAAAAAAAAATTCCGATGCAGAAAACCTCACACCTCTCAATGTGTCACTGAATGATGCAAAAGGTAAGTGGTATTGTTAAAAACCCCATTAAAAGGTTTTTTTTTTAAAAAGAACAAAAAACTGGTTTAATTAAAAAATAGTAGAACACTATAAAATGCTGGCCTCTCCCTCTGCTCCTTTGCCTCCACTTCCTAAGGTTAGTTTCTGGCCTCTGTCTGGAACACCCCTACCCTTTACCACCTCCCAGAACTCAACTGGTCGTGACTCACTGTTTCCCCACAAGAGTGGCTCCTCATCCCACATCATTAGCCCTGGGGATGGCACTGTGGGGTGAAAAACCGCAGGCGTATCTGCCCACCCAGCTGCCAAGCACCTCTCACAGCCTGGCCCTTCCTCCTCTGTGTCTGAGACCAACACGCTTGTTCCTAGCATTCCTGGCCTTCAACCTGATACACAGATGGTGTTTAATAAATGCTCCCTGAATAAACGATGCAGGCACCTGGCCAGGAGCCTCTTGCTTCCTCCCTTTCCTTGGCGCTCTTCTCTCCACCTGGACTGCCCCCTCCCCTCAGTTTATCTGTACCGCCTTCTCCGATGTCCCATAAACGAACAGCACCGTCATCCAGACAGTTGTGTGGGAGGGATTCTGGGCCCCTCTCTCTTCCTCCCACCACCCTCCTCTCAATTCGTCCGTCACCGAGTCCTGTACGCTCCATGTCCTAGATCCCTCTCTGACCTCCTTTCTTCTCCATCACCCCATAATGCCTGGCCCCAGCCTTCCATGCATCCATGGGGCCACCACACGGCTCCCCCGCTCCGCACTCCCCTGTCCAGCCCTTCCTTAACACACGCTGAGCCCGTCCCTCCCCTCCGTCCTCAGGATGCAGCCCAAGCTTGTTGACAAGGCAGAGAGGTGGTCCATGATGTGGCCCCGTTAAGTCTCAGCTGCTAGCAGTCAGCTCTCAGCCCCATGCCAGCTGCTGCAGAAGCCCTCTTACCCTCGTTTCTGGCTGGTAAAGCAGGAACAAATGGCCAAAGCAGGGAATCATTCCCAAAAAGTCTTGGTGAACTTTAGCTTTAAAGTAAACGTGTACAAGGGAGCGTTCTGACGCAGGGCCAAGGCTTTGTTTTGGGAGCAGGGCTTGGAGCTTTCACAAACCCCATCCATCCCCCTTCCCCATGCCAGCTCCTTTTAGGGGGAGAGTGCACCTAAGGACGCACCAGAAGAACCTGAGGGGAAGGATCGGTCTTGATTCTTCGGATCTGCACCCCACCCCATCCCCACCCATCTTTTATAGTCCAGTTCTTTCACCAACACCCGGGGAGGGTGGGGGGAAGCGAGCCACTCTCTATTTTGAGTCTTTTCAAAGCATTCGATTCATTCCTCCAAAAAAGGCTACTCTTTCCTTTTATACTCATAATCCATCAGTTTATGTAACATTTAATAACGTTATGTGATTCATTACAAGTACAATGGGCACCAACACATTTGGAAACAAACGCAACTGACTGGTAAGTGCCGCAAGCACAAGGTGGGGCAGGAGAAGGCAGGCAGCGGGCTCGACCAGGCCTGGGGGTGGAGAAGGCAGGCAGCGGGCTCGGCCAGGCCTGGGGGTTGGGGGGGACGGTGTGTGGGCGTGGCCTGCCTCCCCCACTGGATTACGCGCCCCAGACCAGAAGAGCCTGGCTCCACTCACTGCCTTTAGGATCTCTGTGTCTGACGCAGGACTGGAACATAACCTGGGCTTAGGAAATGCTGGCTGAAGGGAGAAACGAGGCTCCCCACAGACCAGCCCTACCGCAACTCCAGAACCTCCTCTAGCAAATCCAGGCAGCCCCTCCCCTCCCTACTTGGACTCACTCACTGCCAGAGTCACATAGTGGACAACACGTTCTAACTCAGACCCAGGGCAGGACTGCATCTCAGAGCCGGATGCAGATACGAGGGACCAGAGATCCTGGCTAGTGCAGATGCATGGTCCACGGGTCAGGAAGATGGAGACAAGCTAAGGGATGCGGTTGGGGCACGTGGTGCCTCCCACCTCCCTGCCTGGACTCCTCTCGTCTCTCGTCCCTGGGTCCCAGCAGCTGGGAGAGCACACAGCACCTACAGAGTCCTGAGACGGCACAGCCCCGGGCCGAGGATGGCTCCGGAACATCCCCACTCTACGGGAGTGTCTTATGGGTGAGATCCTTTGGGCAGGAATCACACCTTGCTCCCTTCTTCCCCCTGGCTTGGGGCATGAGAGGTAACTGATTAGCAGGAAAGCGAGCCTCCAGCAAGTACACCTGCAGATAAAAAGAAAATCAACTTCAAACCAGGGGGCTGATTTAAACGTAAACGTTGTACCCCTACTGCCCATGAGCCTGGAACAAGCTGAGAATAAGCTCAGTGATGAGAAAGCCAACCACTGGCGGACGTGTCTACTCAGCGGCAGGCAGAGAGAGAGCTGGACTCTGGGTTACAGAGGAAGGGCATAAATAGAGATAAACTTGATTCTGGGCTCAGAAACTCTTCATTAATAAGACTGACCTCCTTTTCACGCTGAGAGCATTTGTGTGCCCTTCCATACTTCCAATAAAATCACAAAAATAAGATGCCAAGCTGTAAGCACATTGCTTCCTGATTATGATACAGAGGCAGGTAGAATTGAAGACAGAAGCAAAACCATGATGTCTCTCAGGCCGATTCTGCTTTTGACTTGAAAACTGGGCAGGCCTATCTCATGATCCACCCGCTGGTTCATCACAAAAATGAACGTGGACACCAAAAATACAAATCTCCCAGCTGGCTGTAGAATGCATCATGGATTTATTTGATCAATGGGATCACCATGTTTTAAAGACAAACTTTAAAATTGTTTCAAACTCCTTGACTACCATTAATAATCCCTTCATTTAGCAAACATCAATCAGCATCTACTATGTGTCAGGAAGTATGCCAGGAACCAGGGAGACAGAAGGGTAAGCCACATTCCTGCCTGCAGGGCTCTCCTGACTGTGCTGGTGGGGGGCAGACAGGCTACCTGATGTTCACAACACATATTGGAACTGGCATAAATGGAAACAGAGGGAGCCTGAGGGCACAGAAGAGGGCTCCCAGCCCAGCCAGGCTGAGACCGTGCAAAAGGGGTACGGAAGGGTTCCAAGAGGAAGTAACAGGTGTTTGGGGTTTTGAAGGATGAATAGGAATTAGGCAGGAGGCAATGAGTTGGGAAAAGAGTGTTTGCAAACCTGGGGAAGTGGGAGGCCATGGGGAATGTCAGGTTCAGGGATGCAAGAGGATCAACAGAGTAGCTAAGGTTGGTGGAGGGGGATGGGGTGGTGATGGGAGGGGGGAGACGACATCATTCTCCAGGGCCTGTGCTCTATGTTGGCAAGGTTGAACTTGATCATGATGGTGGTGGCTGGTGAGCCTCTGCATGGTTACACAGGGGATGATCAATTAGAAAGTGATCAGCTGAGGGTCTCCTGAACGGCAAAGCCGCCTCCAGGGACACCTTCCTTTATTCACCACTCCTGAGGCAACAGCAACTTACAAGCCTCATGAGCAGACAGATCTCCAACGAAAAAGTCAGCCTGCTTTCCCTTCCATAATCCCTCTCTCTGAGGCCGCAGCTACTTTCAATTGCATTCTCATTTCGAGAAGCGATAAACATATGCTCATGTTTCCGTTTACAAGGTTTTGATTATCAGCCTGGCACTGTAGCTGTAAATTACCCATTTTCTATGATATTTCTACTTCTCTAGATGAAGAAGGACAAGAAGCGCTTTTAAATTACTAAAGTGCCCGAGCCACAAAGGTAGGGAATAACTAAGCATCTTTTGCCAATAGAAATATAAAAGCAAGGTTTTGAAAAATGAAATGCAAGCTCGTGGGCCCTGTCAGACGACCAGGCTCTCCGGACATCTCACAGGTGCACCTGCTCACCATAATCAGTTTACCTAAAACCAGGAAGAGCTGGGCTGCCAGCAGAACGGCTGCTATGAGAGCTCTTAAAATGGCTCCCTGAAAACCAGCTGCTTTAGGTAGCAGGTAGGCCCCTTGCGCTTTTGGGCACTAACTCCTGCCTTTTCTGCTTCTAGGAGGGATTTTTAAAGATGGGATTGTCACCAACTCAGATGCATCCAAGCAACTGAAACGTTTGGTCAAATTCTGATTGGAATGCCACAGGGAACCAGCCACACTCACTGGTGTTGCGAACCCCTCTCCCAAAGGAGACCCAGCCAGAGCCATGTCTGGTGGTCTTCCTGTCCCGGTGAGGGCTGGGATGTGGGTGAGGAACAGCCTTGGGAAAGGATGGGAGGCAAGGAATTCAGCTCACTAAGTGAAGTGGAGAAGATGCTAGCGTGCAGAGTCGCATGCCTATTGGCAGCTTAATGTCCCATTTAATTGGCATGTAACGTTAACTGACAGAGCAGTATGTAAATGAAAACACGACTGTGGCTTTGTGGCTTTAAAAGGTGCTGTTGGCAGTTTTGTTTCGAAAGCCCAGCTCTGCTGAGCTGCACAGTTTCATTATTGGGATGACTTGCTCATCAAGAAATCACGCCAACCACCCAAATTCCTAACATGTTCCATGTGGGACCGTGCTCAGTCCTGGGGACCAGGGTGCAGAGGACCCAGTCCCTACTCTCGAGCGGGGGTCAGACATGGAGAAAACGACAAGCAGCTTCTTAAATGTTAAAAACGCCACGTGTGGTCAAAGCAAAAGCTCATATCATCAAAGCTGGGGAAGTTCTAAATGCTGCCCTCTTCACATTTTCAACCCTGTGGATGACAATAATAAATCACAATCATATTAAATCAATAATCAACAGGAACAGTGACAACGGCCAGAAGTTATTTAGTGTACTGTGTACTAGGCACTTTTTAGGTCTAACTCATATTTCGACAGCACCTATACCAAGCCTGTTATTACCCTGTCTTTTGCGTTATCTTTAATCTTTGCAAACACGATGCAGAGAGGTACGTATTATTATCTTGTTTCTGATGGTCCCCTGAAGCTCGGGGCTCATCCAAAGATGCGGTACCAGGAAACGCGGAGCAAGGACAAGCTCTGATCACAAAGGCTGGGTCATTTCACTCCCCACTGCCTTGAAGGCGCAGAAACCAAGAGGGGCCCCAGACTCCCCCTCCACCCAGGCCCCAGGCTCTTTGGTATTCAAGATGGGCTCATTCATTTTTGCAGGAAACACTAGATGTAATAAGCATATTAACCATCTTTTAGACGTCAATCACAAATCCTTCCCTCGAGAGGAAATTGTACTCCATCCTGCGTAACTCAAGATCCTTGCACGAGTAAGGAGAGGTGAGAGCAGGTTAACGCACACACTCTACCCTCAACAGCAACAGCAAGGGGGCCTCTATTCAAAGTTCAGCAGGGTGTGTGTGTGTGTGTGTGCGTGTGTGTGTGCGCGCGTGTGTGCAGTGAGAAGTGTGCTGTGGCTGTGTTGGGCGTGTGTCGCAAGGGGTGTCGTGGAGGGGTTTGACGAAGGGTGGGTCTAGGGGCTGTCTCATGGGGAGGCGTGCAGTGGATGTGGGGAGGTCAAGGGCAGGTGACGGGGTCTGGGCTGGGCTGCGTGTGGTGGAAACCTCGATGCGCGGGACATCTCACGAGGGGTGTGCCGTGGGGTGCATCATGGGGGTGGGCCCCTGAGGGCTTTGCTGTCAGGGGGTGACATGGAGGGTGCTGCAGGGTTGCAGCTGGGACGTGCCAGCTAAAGAATGTCGCTCGCCACCTGGTTCTACGAGAATGAAGTCCTTAGCCACCGTAGTCGCTGACCTTCAGCACACCCGGGGAGGAGGTCAGGGTGGAGATCAGGAATAAGGCGCTCTGTGCTCTGGGAAAAGCTTGCAGAACAGGCCTTCAGAGAGTTAGATATCTGCAGGAGAAATTTTTATGAACCCCTGCTGGGCTGCACCCCGCAGGCCTACAAGCCCTGGGCTTGCTCAGCCTCAAGACCAAGGAAGAGCCCTGAGTCGGCGACAGAGATGTCAATGGTTCAAAGGATGGGGGAGCTTACACGTCTGGAGCAGAGTCCCGGGGCGACACCGCACCTGCGGGCAGGACGTGGAGGCCGTCTTCGCTCCTGGGGGCAGGGGGAAGTTGCCAGTAATAGGGGGAAGTACTTCAGGTCGGCCCATCGGTTACCAGGGAAACCAGCAGAGGGGCACACGCCTCACCACCCCTCTTGATGAGAACAGTCACTAGCTGGGGCGGGGACTAGTACGTAGGAAGGGCAGTCGTGCGCGTAGCGTGTAGGTGAGGCAGGCTCTAGTCGAGCAGGGGATGTCCGGAGAGCAAGAGAACAGCCATCTTGAGTGGCCTGACCATACCACCCCAATTCTCGCATCTTTCCATACATAGAAAGGCGCTAAAACCATTAACTAAGGTGCCCGATCCTCATGACTGGCAGCAACCTTCCCCTGAGACGTGTGCTTGATTACACCTACCTTTCACCAAGATCACATATATGCTGACCTCCTCCCTTACCTCTTTGGAACAGACCCTCAGAGCTACTGAGAGAATGTCCCCTGGGCTACGGTCCTCGGTAGGACACTGAGTGAACTCAACTCACAGCTCTTATGTTGTGCGCTTTGTTCTAAGCTGGCAGGTGTCTTGCGGGGTTGTGCTGTGGAGGTGGGTTACCGGTCTGCTGTGGTGTATCACGGGGGTGTGCAGTGGGGGTGCGTGGAGGGCGGGGAGGACCCTGCAGCCCAGAGAGGTGCCTCAGGTCCCCGTCACAGCCGGGGGGGCACCCCGGACCGCCCGCTACTACCAGGCCTGAAAAGGCCGCTCTTGCCCACTGCACCTGCCTGATACACGTGATGGGAAGCTCATGCCTCAGCACCCTCACTCTCCCCCAGGGAGACACAGGGGTGGCATGTTCTGGAATTCTGCCGGCTGGAGGGGCCTGGGAAGCCCCTCTCTTCCTCAGCCACTCACACCTGCCTTTCTGTGACAGGGTCCAGGTGGTCTTTGCAGGTCACATCTGACATCGTCTCTGCACAGCCCCTCCCAGGGGACACCCAGGACACAGCGTAGGTGAAGGAAGGCGGTGCCCTTGGCTTTCTCCTCTTGCAGGGGGCCCAGCACAGGGAGCCACAGGCTTCTCTCCCAGAGCAGCAGCCTCTTTCAAGGGCCCCGCCCTCCCACACCTGGCTCACCCCTCTGACCCTCCGGCTCATCTTCCGAGGGAGCTGTTGGAGTGGCAGATGCCGGAGGGCTCAGGCACACGGGGAAAGCACTTGTTTGTTGTTTTGAATGTATATGTCAAATTTTCCTCAATCTTTAATAGGAAAGATTTTCAAACATCCTGCCAAGTTGAAAGAATTTAAAAATGAACACCTGGCTATCCCCCACCTAGACTCTACCATTCATATTTTATTATGTTTGTTGTGTAATATATCTATCCCTCCATCCATTCGTCAATCCAGCTTATTTTTTGGATGCCTTTCATAGTAAGCTGCAGACAGCAATACCCTTCTCCCTGAACACTTCAGCAAGCATATCACTGACTGGAGTTCTGTATTGGTTTAGCGTTCTTTTCCCCATTTTCTGAACATAGAGTGAAATGCACAAATCTTCAGGGTACCATTCAACGAATTTTGACAAATGCAGGCATCCATGTAACTCCAACCCCTATCAAGACACAGAACATCCTATTGCCCCAGAAAGTCCTCTCACGCCCCTTCCCACTCAATCTCCCAGTCCCCCTCCCCCCCCCAAGCAACCACTGTTCTAAGTTACAGTGTATAGTCTCTGTCTGGCTTCCCAGGGGGTGTGTCCATCAGTAGTTCCTCCTTTTCATTGGCACGTAGTATTCCATTCTCTGGCTGTACCACAGTTTATCTAGATAATTTTCCCATTGGTGAATTCCTTTTTTAAAAGTAAAGATTATTGCCTCATCAAGGTTGTTCTGTAATGAAGTCATGCTTGCATTCTAACCTGTCTCTCTTGTGGGGAGAAGACCAGGTGTGCTCAGAGTTAGCATAGACCTGCCTGACCCATGGGAGGGGACGAAGGGCAGAAATAGTGTATTCTGTCACCTTTGTGAAAAAAGAGTGAAAATCACAGTTCTAGAGTAGAGACTCTCAAAGTATGATGGGATGCAAGATGATTCTAGGCCAGAACTTTAATATGTTTATTGTTACAAGTATGTCCTATAGCTGGCCTGTGAAACTAGTTTTCCTACATGAAAGGGATATATAGTTTGCTTTTTTGTGTTTTTTTTTTGGCTGCATCTCTCAGCATGTGGGATCTTAGTTCCCCGACCAGGGATCGAACCCGTGCCCCCTGCATTGGAAGCTCGGGGTCTTCACCACTGGACGGCCAGGGAAGTCCCTAGTTTGCTTTTAAAATAAGTTTATTTACATAAAAACTTTAAAGAAATATTAAACAAATACACAGGGAGTAAAGATAGGGAAAAAAATCATAAGAATTGTAGGCAGATGACTGTGGTGCTGGGAAACATTCTGTAGAGCAGTGGTCATCAACCCTGGAGGAACATTCAAATCACCTGGAGCTTTAAAATCACCCATGCCTGGGTCCTACCTCCAGAGCCTCTCATATAATTGGCCAAGGTGTATCAGGGCATCAGTAGGTTTAAAAGGCTCCCCAGGTGATTCTAATGTGCAGCTGGGATGACGAGAATGGTTTGGAAAGCCACGGTTCTGCAAGCGTGGCTCCTGGGCCGGCACATATCACAACACCTGGGCACTTCTTAGGCGTGCAAATTCTTAGCCCCCCACTCCAGAACTACTGAATCAGAAATTGGGGACGGGGCCCAGCAATCTGGGGCTTCACAAGCCCTCCAGGTGGGCCTGATGCAGCTCAAGTTTGAGGAGCGCTTCTCAAGGGGCATGGGCAACAAACTCTAAAAGCAGCCTTCATGGTACCAATCTGGCCAAGGTCAGCTGGCTCCGCCTGAGCCAGCCCCTGGGAAGCCCTTCTCCTCCCCGGGACAGAGAGGGTAGGTGGAGACCAGGTGGTGAGAATTACCAAGGTGATGACAACCTGGTGTCCACCGTGTCTTAACCTCAATGAATCCACAAACCAGTTAATCAGCCCTCAGAAAATCCACTGTTGACTACAATTTTATTTTCACCATGATTTTTGATGATCACTGACCTCCTTCCACTCCATTACCCTTGTTAATGGAGAATTGACTATGCAGTTAAAATGAATGTTTCCTCTACTAACAGAGCTGTACCAGATTCATCTCAGAGTCCCTTGCAGCCCAGAAAATGTGATGGGTCTACGGATGTATCGATCTGATACAATTCATTTCACCCAGAATATATGAAATTACCACTCAGAGGTCACCTATTATGTGTTCCTATGTCCAAAGGCTTATAGGGAAGAAATAGAGTGCTAGTGGAAGAATAACACGGTATTTAGAGAGCTAAACCAGTGCTTGGCCGAGTCTGGCCTCTTGGCTGGCAGTAACGTCTGTATTAAAAGACGCTCAACACAGTTCTACAGATTTGTCAAAGTCCTTGGAAATACTGAGAAGATAAGAATAAACGCTCTGAGGGCTGCTTCTCTTCACCGGCTGGCTACTTTGATAAGGAAAAATGCAAAGAAAGAGGAGGCTAACAGGAGCCCACGGAATCTGATTATCTCTTCCAATGCTAAGGCTGAAAAATGAACTTTCATGTACCACTCAAAAGATTACAGAATTTGCCAAGGAAAATGTGCTGGGGGGTCAGCAGCGACAAGTGGAATTTGTCTTAAGTGTACGTACCGTGAGAAGATGTTGGACAAAACACCATGGTCCTTTTCTCTTAGCCTAACACAGCAAAGGCGGAATGCCACCACGAAGGACAAATCAGGCAGCCTTGGGAAGGACGGTCGAACACTGAAGGAACTCTCTCTGTGATCAGGCATCAAAAAAGACTAGGCCAGCTGTCTCGTAGTTACCTGACTCTGCACTGACTACACACAGCTCCAGGAGAGCAATCACAACTGGGAGAGCCAGAATCTGGTCCCACTAAGTGACTCCGCCTAGGAGCCCGCCCCTGCGAGGGCTGCCCCACCCACGCCCTACACCCCTCTGCCTCTGCTCCCAAGCTCCGCCCACCACTGCCAGCATTTATTTGTGGGTCTCCAGAGTGCAGAGCTGTGTCTAATTCAGCACAAGACAAAGTACGTCCTGAGGCCTCAGCAAATGACTTAAAAAAAAAAACAACCAAACAACTTTTTATTATAAAAAGTTACATCATACAGAAAAGTAGAGGAAATAGTGTAATGGACTGCAACACAGCCGTCTCCAAATGCTCATGAATGTGTTTCCAAGTTTACTTCACCTTTTTTCCGCTGGAAGTATAACTACGCACGTTATAAACACCATGACATTTCACCTCTGAATACTTCGAAAATAAAGGACACTTTCTAAAGCAAGGCCACTTTCTTACTTATTCATAATACCATGATCACACCTGACAAAATTAACAACAATTAACAAAAATCCCTCAATATCATATAAGACAGGTCCAAATGTCAGCTTATATCTTTTGAGGAAAGAAAATATCGATACAGTTTGGGCAACCCCGGGAGAGACAGAGCAGATGTGAATGCCCCCGCAAGGTCCCCAGGAGGCAAATGCGCTCACCCCTGTCCCACCTGGGGGCTCCATCATTCCCAGAGGCGCGAGAGGGTGGAGGGGCCTTCCCTCAAGTGGGGTCCCCTTCTGGAGATTTGGGGGACCTCGCCCCGACAGTGCCACCACATCCAAACAGAGCGCTCCCAGGCCCCTCCAGTCAGCTGTCTCCCACTCGGTGACCAGTCTTGTCCAGGAGGCTGGATCTGATCAGACGAACCCACCCGTAGGCCCAGCTCTGCCAGCGACACGCTTGCCTTGAGCAGGTCGCCTGAGCCTCCGTGTGTTCCTCTGAAATGTGGTAGACAAGGCCTGCCTCAGAGGGCAGTCATGAAGACCGAAGGAGACAGTGACACAGGCTCTGTCGTGGAGCGCCTAGCACACTGCTTGGGCAGTAACGAGCTCACTGAAGTTCTGCTGCTGCCACTGGGGGTGGCAGTGATCCCCTTTAAGGCCATAAGGGCAGCCGAAGGCATGAGATTGAGAGAGGGCCAGGCAGAGAGAGGCCCGCACCCTGCAGATCTCTAAGGCAGGGCTTGCCTGATGCAAGAGGTCCTAGGGCGGGCCCTTCCCAGCTCCCGTGTCCTCCATGCAGGACGGCGCTGCCAGATGGAAGTGCTGAGGAGTAGGGGGAGGAAGGCCATTGGACCATCAGAGCAGAACCGTTCCCTGCACGGGGACTCTGGCCACCCACCTGGGCCATGTGGTGCCTCCTACTGGCCTCCCGCTAGCCCCGAACCTCACCTCAAGGCACCAACCCTGGTTCTTCAAAACCACCTGCCATCAGCTCCTCCTCCTTTACTCTGTGTTAATGACAACCACTGTCCACCACCACCGCTGCCCACCATCAACATTACTGTTTATTAAGCATCTGCTACATTCCAGGAGTTTGCTGTGTAATTTTTGGACAATAGCTCCCTGACTCCACACTCCAATCTTTCAAGAAAGACATGATTACCCCCCTTTACTTAGTGACTTAAAACAATATACATTTTATTATCTCACACTTCTGGAGGTCAAAAGTCCAAAAGAGGTCTCACTTGATTAAAACCAAGGTGTCGAAGGGCTGCATTCCTTTCTAGAGGCTCTAAGGGAGAATCCATTTCTTGCCTTTTCCAGCTTCCAGAGGCTGCCCTATTCCTTGGCTCGTGCCCTGTTCCATCTTCCCAGCCAGTGATGGCCGGCCCAGTCTTTCTCACACTGTATCACTGTGACCGCCTCTCCAGCCTTCCTCTTTCATTTGTAAGGACTCTTGTGATTACATCGAGCCCATCTGGATGATCCAAGATAATTTTAGAGTCAGCTGATTAGCAACCTTAATTTCATCTGCAACCTTAATTCCCTCACGCCATGTAACCAAACCTATTCACAGGTTCCAGGGATTGGGATGTGGGCCATTATTCCGTCCACCAGAGAGAGACTGAAACTCAGAGAGGTAATGGGGCTTACTCAAGGTCACACAGCTATTAAGTGGTACCAGACTCAGATGTCAGATTATGGGGACTCCAATCTAGCTCTGCTCCTGCTGCTTCGCTGTGTGACCTTGGGCAAGTCACTCAACCCCTCTGGCCTCAGTTTCCTCACTTACAAAATGAAAAGGCTATCTAAGCACTCTCTAAAATATCTCCTAGCAGCCAGTCTGTGACGGTCTGAGGACCTTGACCTTCTCCTAATAACACATGTGAGAAAGCCCAGGACCCCATGAAAGTCTCACCTCGTCTTGTCCACGCTAACTGAGGCTCCAGTACTGACCATTAGAGGGAGCCAGCATCGACTTCCTTCTTTCCCCTGGCTGGAATATTCCAAGCCTTTTGTCCTGGGAACCATGGAGATATGGACTTACGGACACCTGACTGCCTTACCTCTGTGCCCCTCCCAGCACACCACACAAATCTTAAGTCAACTATTATGTGTTTTCCTCCCAATCCCCAGCTTAGAGGAGAGTAAGGATTAAGGTTTCTTTACACAATGAAAAGAAAATGAGAGAGTGAGAAAATCAGACAGTAAACATACAGGGATGTGCAGGCTTTTTTGTTGAGAGTTCCCAAACCAAGTCAGAAAAAAACTGCTCTTCTTTTCTTTTTTATAATGCACTTTTTAAAAAAAGCACTATTTACTACAGAAAATTTCAAACATATACAAAAATAGAGAGATGAGCATAGTGAATTTTTTTTAACTCACTCCTAGGCCTACCACCTCCAATTCAGGTACTCCTCTCAGTCTGAAATTTGAATTTTGAATCACCATCTGCAGTGGGCCACTCCATGTGTTTTGGAAACTGCTCTGCTACCACTCCTTATGATTCTGGAAGGTCTGTCAATCAAGATGGCCAGAAAACCTTAACTACAGGACAAATCAGAGCCCCTTTTCAGTATGAACACTGGACAAAAGAGTATCTTCTTCTGAAATCAGGAGCTGTAAACTCCACATAAGCCTGGAGCTGCCATTCTCCCTACCTTAGAGAGTGAAGCCAACACAGTGGTGTTCATAGTGGAACTGCTGAAAGATAGAGAAGGTGCACTTCCTGGTGCCATGATCTGATCACCTGGATCCAGCTGTGCCTGATACCCTGAAACGTTTTTATTCTAATAGCCATATTCCTAGTTTTGCTTGACTTAGTTTGAGTGAGGTTTCTATTCCTTATAACAGAAAGAATCTTGAACATCCCCAGAAAGCCTTCTTTAAAACAACTAGCATAACTGTCCATTTTTCCCGTGGGGGTTAGAGATTAGCCTCCCTAATTTAACACAAACAATCTATATTCCTTAGGGAATACATTTCCCAGCAGAGAAAGAGTGAAAATATGTGATTTAAGGATACTTCCTCAAGCAGGAAAGGACAAGCTGTCAGAGAGTGGTCCTGGGTTGAACAGGGAGACTGCACAAAAACTGGGCTTTGGGCCCAAGCCTCCCGGGGTACAGCCATGAAGCTAGGCAGGATAGGGTGGGACCAGGTTCCAGTTTCAGTGACTGAGGGAGGACCCACTTAGGCCTCAAGTGGTACCTGTCACTAAGAGATAAGGCTCCAAATGACATTAGAGGAGGTGGATCACAGGCCACCCAGAAACCTGTACTCAGTCACCTTTCCCTACTCTTCCGTCTTCCCCTTCCTCGCCACAGGCCTCCTCTGCACACTGTGGACACAGAGCTCCCTGTGCCAGGCAGTGTGGAAATGAGCTACAACGGCGACAGCCCATGACCCGTGGGAGCCCACAGTCCAGTGAGAGGAGGCAGGTAAGTGCACGATGGAAGGAGCTGCAAGGCATTATGGGAAGAGGATGCACATAACAGGCTGGAGCCCTTGAGGAAGATTTCCCAGTTTATTGTCTCACATGAAGGATGGCATATGTATGTTACGCACTGCAGTAGCATCTGTCACAGAGAAAGACTGCGAACAGCCCGGGGCCCACCCACAGAGAAATGGTTAAGTAAACTGGGGTAAAGCCGCTCAGTGGAATGCTGTGCATCTGTGAGGGAGGGAGGCGGAGAGGAAGGGAGAGAGGGAAGGAGAGAATGCTTTATGTACTGATATGGAAATCTCTCCCAGACATATTGTTAAGCAAAAAAAAAAAAAAAAAAAAAAAGCAAAATGCAAAATGGTGAGTATAGAATACTGTGTTTTGTATAGGGGTGAAATATAAAAAAGACCTATAAACTCTCAAAGAATTATAAAGAAACATAACAGTGGTTGTCTATGGGGAGGTAAGGGTATGGGATACGGGATGAGAAAGACCACTTTCATTGAATACATTTACATTTTTTTTTTAACTTTCCAATCATGTAAATATGTTACCTATTCCAAAAAAAATTTAAATAAAAGGTAAAGCTTCTGTGGCGTTTAGGGTAGTTATGGGGACTGTGGCTTAGGTGCATTTCCAACACAGCTGCAACGTGATGCTGGCGTGCCTTCTGTTGAGAAGCAGGTCTACGTCCTGTCCCTCTGTAGCTGGGCAGGCAGGTAAATATGGCAGAAATGACACCCTGAGACATCTGAGGGTGTGCCAAGAGAGGTGACAGAGCTTCCACCTGGTCCTCTTGGGATGCTTGCTCTCAGAACCCAGTTGTCCTGTAGGGGGGAACTGAGGCCAGCAGCCCCGCCCGGCCCAGGTCCCAGCCACTAGGTCCTGAGTGAGGGGGGGCACTGAGATGGCCAACTAACTGCCACTAGATGACAGCTCCAGGGTGGGACCTGCTTCACTGAGTTCAGCCAACCCCCAGAACTGCAGAGACAAGAACCAAATAACAGTTTTCTTTCAATCCCTTAAGTTTTGAGGAGCAGTTCTTGGTTTGTGCCTCTGTCTTACACTTGATTTTCCAACATGGAAGCTTTCTGACACACTTAGAACAGTTTACCTATAAGCCCAAGGGGGTAGCAGAAACCAACCTGGGGGCAAGTATTTAGTTGGCCCTATGAAAGTAGGAATAGTCTAAACAAATGAAACATATGACTCTGGATGCCCATGGGGACCACAAGGGGCACCATTCAGCAGGCTGCTGGGTACCAAGGTCTGGGCTCCAGAGAGGGGATGTGACGGAGCTGAGGATGCAGGAGGCGTCTGGGTAAAGGTGGTCATTAAAAACCAGGGCCGGGAATGAAGTCATCCAGGTGGAGTGCACAAACAAGAGAAGAAGACCCCCGGGGATGCCCCACTGAAAATGCCAGCAGAGGAAAAGGAGCAGGTAGAAGTCAAAGAATCAATATTAGGGAAGAAGGAGGAAAATGCAAGAAAGAAGAGCTCAAGAGCTGGGCATGGTCAGAGGTGTCAAATGTTACATCGAAGATACAGAGAAAGCTCTGGAAGATTTGGCAATGCAGAGGTCACTGGTGACCTCTCTATAGGAGAGTAGTCTTCCTGAAGTGGTGGGGAAAAAAGGAAGCTCTCAATGCATTCTCATCAATACAAATCACTGCAACCAAACTTGATGAGACCAAACAGCAAATAATTTGGGGCTCCCTGCTTTATCTTCTGAGCAACATTAGAGGGGAAAAGGCAGAAAGGGAAAAATCAAAATGCATATAATAGAACGAAACAAGGGAGACAAACATTAACAAATTGAGTAGATACCGTCTGCACAACAAAGAGGCGACTGAAAAGCACAAGGTGAGGAAAAACTACCTCTTGAGTTCATCTTTTTTTTTTTTAGAGAGAGACTGTGAAGGATTCCTTTGTTTTGTTGGCCATGCACAGTAATGTCAAGGCCAAGTACAAAGGTGTGCAACAGCATGGGGAGTCCACAGGCTTCATCTAGTCAGCCAGCACTGATGAGCTGGAGTGGCTGCAGGGAACGCTTTGTAGAGGAGCATGCAGGCTTGGGTATCAGGGAGGGACATCTGCTGTGCACACAGAACACAGAAATAGGGCACTAGCACCAAGCATCCACCATCCCGCTCTTTATGGAACGCACATTAAACCATACCTTAAAGGGAAATGGCCTCATTTCTCTAAAATGCCGGGATCTTGAATGAATGCCCCTTCTATGCAAATACTAAAATGCCCATAACTCAAAGCATATGAGATTTAGCCACTAAATCCTATTGAGCTTGCTACATGAACAATTTTAAATCTTCTCTTGGAGTAAGGCTTTCTCATTTGTAGTGACAAATATGCCAACAGACAGTAATAATAAATACATGGAAATGTTTCTAGAATCTGCAATATGCCCCCAAATTTCTGCCATTATTCCTCCTCCATGCATAGAAAAAAAAAAAAAAACAGGCATATAAAATGGATTGGGACTCAAACTATAGAGTGAATTAAGTTGAAATGTCAGCACAACCATATTGTATGTCAATTGTTAACAGATACTTTGATGAAGTGCTTACTAAATCTTTAATTGGAGATGGAGTGTTTCTATAGAAAGGCAATGACTACAAAACATTTATCACAGTGTCTAAAGCCATAACTACAGACATTCTCTCCCATCCTCTGGTATCAGTGTCAGTATGGTGAATCCAGCATTAATATTAAAACACGGCACTGGAGACATAATTATGGGTTGATACAAATGAGGTTCAATGTTTTCTCCCAGTGAATTTTTCTTTTAGGGTCTTCTTAATGTATTACACTTGAAAAATAACAGAAAAAAAAAAATCGAGCTACAAGAGAGGGGGAAACATTGCCAAAATAAAGATAACTCTTATTATATACTCAGGCCGTCTTTCAAAGTGTTGGGTCTCAAAGTACATGGCTGCAGAATACTAGTGTTCTGCCACTTAAATCAAATATTGGTAGTCTAGCCCAACTCACAGGGAAAAAAAATGGTAATATTTTTCTTATCTAAAGTTTTCTTCCCATGATTTTTCATAAATTTTGAGGGTTGGCTACTCTTAAGGTAGTCTTCAATTGAGTATAAACAGATTCAGCACAGAATTATAGATTTGGTTATTTTCAGTTTAGCGCACTGATCACGTTCATGGTGTTTAGGGAAGAACAGCACAGCAGACGCTGTCCGTGCTACGCCCTGAGCTCTCAGAACTCATTGTTTCAGAGCAAGCCAGCGTCTTCTGTGAGTCAGCACCTGCAGCCCTTTGCCCTGGTGCTTTACCTGGTGACTGGAAGCTGCCGGAAGTCCCAGAGAATTCGCCTCCCCTAAGGAGCCTTGCTCAACCAATGACGGACCGCAAGGGTGTGTATATACCCAGCCGCCCATCCCCAGGAGAGGCCAATTCTGGGATGGGTGTCCTACACACTGGCTGCCGGAAACTCCCAGCAGGTTTAAACTCCAGTGGTCCACGATGGTGACGGGCTCGATGGTGCGCCTCTCTGGCTCATTTCCCTACTTCCTTATTTCCCTTCTTTATTTGGGATTTCCTTCCAAATAAACCACACAGACTCAAATCCTTGTCTCAAATAAGGACACGTGCCATGATTTCCCAACGTATGGCCAGCTGAGTATGAGAACTGCTGCTTTAGGATGTACCATTGGCCAAGCACTAGGCCCCTGCCAGCACTGGGCAGCAGAGGATGGAGGAGGACAGGGCCGACACTGGGAGAGCTGGCGTCAAGAATGTAGAATCCAGGCCCTGAGGTACGGGCGTACCAAGGTCTAAGCAGGACAAGAAGCCAGAGTGATGTAGGGCCGCCCCAGGCAACTGCTGACTTAGGGAGTGAGTGAGTGTGTGTTTGGGGCTGGGGGGCAGAGTTTGCTGAAACTTTACCAATGAAGCCCCCAAAGGTTGCAAACCCAAACCCCCCATCCCTACCCCACCACTGGGGACTAGGTGGGGAACAGGGATGAGAGAGACTGGCAGAGGGGTGTGAGGCTGCAGGGCAGTGGGGGGCAATAGCCGCCTCCAACTTATAGGACCCTGAGAATCTAAGTCTACAAAGCCAGAGGGAGCACATCTCCTGGCCACTCAACCAGTGGCCCCAGTGGATGTCCCTCGACCAGAGACACCGAGGCAGGGAGCCAAGCCTGGCCTTAGAAACTGTTGAGTAAGAGATTTAATCAGGATAAGGCCATGAATGCAGTGACCTTAAAATTGCAAACAGCATAAAGATCATTATTGAACTTGGCTCGTTTTAGAATTTAAAAAAGACTTTATAGGAGTAATAAAACAATATAGAAAGTTTAAAATATGGAAAAAAGTCATCCATTGTTCCACTGTTCAAATGCAATTCTTGTCCCCTTGAGGCACCCCTCATAGACCATTTTCCTGAATACATCTCTCATGGAACAGTATTCTGTTCACTGAGCGGGTAATGACTTCTCTCATTACTAATCTTCCTGTTTTTAAATATTCCACCAACCTGGTGTTCTGTAACTTGACTACCCTCCTATAGTGGATATTCAAGTCATTTCTAAGTTTTCACCATTATAAACAATGACGCATCTTCATACAGTGGCATTTTCCAATTTTCAAATTATTTTCTTAAGACAAAATTCCAGAAGCCAAAAGGCAGCAATTCAGTGACATCTGAAACAGGAAGCCCCCCTATTTTTATCATCTACAGTCCTTGGATTAGTCATAAAATATAAACCAGGTAACAGAAACTGGCATCCTCTTTCTCACACACAAAAAATATTAAGACAAGGTCGACCAATAGCATCATAAAAGTTAAATAGAAGTGGTGCTGGGAAAACTGGACAGCTACATGTAAAAGAATGAAATTAGAACACTCCCTAACACCATACACAAAAATAAACTCAAAATGGATTAAAGACCTAAATGTAAGACCAGACACTATAAAACTCTCAGAGGAAAACATAGGAGGAACACTCTTTCACATAAATCACAGCAAGATCTTTTTTGACCCACCTCTTAGAGTAATGGAAATAAAAACAAAAATAAACAAATGGGACCTAATGAAACTTAAAAACTTTTGCACAGCAAAGGAAACTATAAACAAGACGAACAGACAACCCTCAGAATGGGAGAAAATATTTGCAAATGAATCAACAGACAAAGGATTAATCTCCAAAATATATAAACAGCTCATGCAGCTCAATATTAAAAAAACAAACAACCCAATCAAAAAATGGGCAGAAGACCTAAATAAACATTTCTCCAAAGAAGACATACAGATGGCCAAGAGGCACATGAAAAGCTGCTCAACATCACTAATTATTAGAGAAATGCAACTCAAAACTACAATGAGGTATCACCTCACACCAGTCAGAATGGCCATCATCAAAATATCTACAAACAACAAATGCTGGAGAGGGTGTGGAGAAAAGGGAACCCTCTTGCACTGTTGGTGGGAATGTAAATTGATACAGCCACTATGGAAAACAGTATGGAGGTTCCTTAAAAAACTAAAAATAGAATTACCATATGACCCAGCAATCCCACTACTGGGCATATACCCAGAGAAAACCATAATTCAAAAAGAGTCATGTACCCCAGTGTTCACTGCAGCACTATTTACAACAGCCAGGACATGGAAGCAACCTAAGTGTCCATCGACAGACAAATGGATAAAGAAGATGTTGTACATATATACGATGGAATATTACTCAGCCATAAAAAGGAATGAAATTGGTTCATTTGTAGAGACGTGGATGGACCTAGAGTTTGTCATACAGAGTGAAGTAAGTCAGAAAGAGAAAAACAAATATCGTATATTAACGCATACATGGGGAACCTAGAAAAATGGTACAGATGAACCGGTTTGCAAGGCAGAGATAGAGACACAGATGTAGAGAACAAACGTATGGACACCAAGGAGGGAAAGCGGGGGCGGGGGTGGTGGGATGAATTGGGAGATTGGGATTGACATATATACACTAATATGTATAAAACAGATAACTAATAAGAACCTGCTGTATTAAAAAAAATAAAATTAAATTAAAAAAAAAGTTACATAGAAGAAGGCCCGATGGGAGAATTAAAAAGCAAAGCAGTCTTTGATACTAAGTATAGGGTTCGTGCAATAAACACCAATCTCTGATCTTTAAAATGAACATTTGAAGGTCAATAATAATGTCAAGTTAGACTCCTACACACTAATTCGTGTAACAGGCCTTCTGTTCTAATGATCAACTGCTCACAGAGCAACTTCTAGCCTTTTAAAGCCTGCTCGTTATCTGGCCTGGTGGGATTCCCTGACACTGACATTCATTCTCTCCCATATGCCACTTACTGGGCCCCAGTTCAGCTTAGTTTGCATCACTTGTTTTCATCATTCTTCCCCCCGCCCCACCAACTGCCCACCCTTTCCGGCAGACTGGCTGAGAGCAGAGCAGCTGGTGGCTGTGGTTAGGGGGCAATTAGGCTGATCTCGTTGCTCAGCCTTGCTCCACACTGCTGTCTTGCCAATGCGGTAACTAGGCGGGAAGGACCGGAATCAAGGCGCGAACCCTCACACATCTGCCTTGAATGCGTGAACTCTGCAAGTCAGGAGAGTTCCCACACTCCTACCTGGGCTGTGTCCTGCCTTGACAGTTCATTTCTATAACAGGAAGCAAGGGAGGGGGGTGCTGATGGAAGGCGGAAGGCAGGAAGGAAGACTGGCTCTAATTTAAAACCATCTTAGGAGCTCTAAAGAGTTCCAGGCTGACTGATGGGCACATTTACTCCTCAGAACCCTTTTCATAAATACCTACCCCTTAACATGCACTTCCTAGAGGCAATAAATACCGTCACTGTGTGTCAGCCTTATGGAAGGCAGATTTCCAGAGCCACTTCTTTTCTCCATGGCTCAGAGCCACACGATTACAAGCCTATTAGACCTGTACCCTGAGAATACAGCGCTCAAGCCCAACCCCACCAAGACCGGCGCGGAGGCCTGCTCAATTTCTGCACAGCGATGCGGCTTTCCTTCCTTTGCTTCGGGGAAGACGGCAGCTCATCTCTTGTAATAAGGTCTACCTCTGAGACAGGTGGGGATCGAAGATGTATTTTGTCATCAGCGCTGGCCAAATAAATAAAATAACTCTCTAATAATATTTAGTCATGGAGAGAGAATGCTTCCTGGGGCTGTTTGGATCATGTCTTATTTAAAACTGGACTTCGAGTATGATTTTCTCTTTGTTCTCAGAGGAACTGCCTGGGCTTGAAGGTAGGCGTGGTGTGCCTCTGGAGGACGCTGGTTCCTGACGAGGGACCACGCTGGGATGGCGGGGCTCTGGAGGGGTAGGTCGCTGCCAGCTATCCCGCCCTCCCTCAGCTGCATGCAGACGGTTGTCTCCCACACACCTGGACAAGAGCAGTCAGCTTTGCCCTTCTTTCCCCTCAAATGACAGGTCTCTAGACGCAATGTCATAAAATCTATGCCAGAACCTCAGCCTGATGTGCCCAGAGATATCAAAGAAGGAGAAAAAGATAGGCTCTTGGTGGTCCCTGTCACTCTGAAGGGAGAGGGCCTCAAGGCCCACCACGCCCGATCTACCCCAGGTGAGGTGGACACCTGTATGTTGCCGCCACCTAGTATGAGAGATGCTGAGAGGTAGCACATCCAATGAGACAACATCCAAGGAGGGGCTCTGCAACTCTAAAGGGTTAAGTAAACCGGAGCATTAGCATTATTTTCCCATTTGGAAGCCAAAGCTCAGTGATTTTTAAAGTACACATTCTTATAAGACTACTTTGGCTGCATAAAATATTGTTTGCCAGAATTCATAGAAAAATACTATCCAACAGTCTTTAAAGGTATATAAATAATTCAGTATAAGCCTCCAACCAACATTTCCGGGTCCCCTCTATCTATATCAATACTGACTAAATCTCTATATCTATCCCACCTTTATGCGTTCTCCTGGCATGCCAGGCTTCTCATTCATGGCAGTTAATCTGGTTTATAACTTGACGTTGTGTGTGTGGTCATGTGCTTAATTCTGTCTTTATCAATAATCTGTCCCATGATGTCTTTGGGCCGCATGAGTGTGGAGACTGTGTCACTTTGTCTCAGCATTCTCATCCCCAGGACCCTGCCTGAGCATGTATAGAAGGAAGAAAGGGAGAGAAGGAGGGAGGAAAATGAGCAAGACATGGTGCTGGGCACCTGGGGTGCTCAATCCAATAGCTGTGGAAGCGCTCACAGCCCACAGAGGAGGTAATGCCAGGGCAGCTGGAAAAGTGATGCCCAGCAGAGGTGCCCAGCGGGACCATGGGAATGCAGGGTTGTTTCGGAAAGGCTTCCCTGCAACAGGCTGTGCCCCTGCAGGTGCTGCAGAGGTTCCAGCTTTCGGGGCAGATCCGGCCAGAGACAGGGGCAGCAGGAAGGTACGGGGATGCAGATCAGACCTTTACTGGGCGGGAGGCCAGACCCAGAGATGGCACTCCTGGGTGGAAAGGGCAGACAGCCTTGACTTCTAGAAGACACCGCCACATTCATCCAAGGCGTTTTCACCCCCCAAACCCATCACTGAGAACCTGTGATTTCCCCAGATTCACACTAGCCACAGAACGCCTTTCTATTCCTAGTTCCAAGATTGGTGCTGTGGGTCTATGTGTACATGAGAGAGACAATGATGAGGGAATCACGAGTCCACTGTGGTTTGTTAAACACACCGTGCAGAACCACAGGGCTAAAACGGTGGGGCAGGAGCTGCCGTCCTGGGCCTGCCCTGCAAAAGGGGATCTGTCTGTCTTTACCAGGGAACTGTGATAAACGAGCAAAGACAGACACTGGTCAGGATGAGCCACTTTATTTAAAAGCTTCGACAGCCCAAAGTGGTTTAACATAGACGCATGGGAGATTTATCTAGATGATAAAATACCTGAACTTGAAAGACACATAAATTATAATTTTGCAGTTTTTTTTCCTTTTAAGATTTCACATAGTCAAGTGCTTTAAGTAATGCATGAAATGCACATAAAGCTGTCTGGTTAGCGTCTGCAGAGAACCTCTGCTTCCAGACGGGACAGAGTTCAGAATCAACGCCACCCATCTGTGTCTGTGGCCTTCCGTTTCCTCATCACAGTGGACAGCACTGGGAGGATTAATCAATATAATAATAATAACAGCAGCTATTATTGACTGAGTACTTCCCAAACCCTGTGCTGTGCATTGAGGACGGCACACCACACACTTACATATGAGCATTACTGACTGCTCATAACGGCCCTACAAATGAGGGGCAATGAGTCCCATGTTACAGATGCAAAATTGTACTTCAGAGAACTTCTATCATGCATGTGAGGTCACACAGGCAATTTCATCTGACTCCAAAGCTGCAGTGTTCACCACTAAGCTGCAACATACATGAAAATGCTTGGCCCTTATCAAGGGCCTAAAAACATTAGTTATCTCTCCCTATCTTCATACTCCCTTCTTTTAACAGCACACTTGCACACTGAGAAATTTGATCTGTGGGTTTAGGTTCCTTTGTTCATTCGTTCAGTCATTCATTCATTCATGCCTTCATTATGGGCCCAGTATTCTGCTGGGTACAGGGCTTACAGAATTGGATTCCACAGCTCCTGGACCGGTTTCAGGCAATTACCATAGCCACAGGAGGGCAGGGGTCAGCATGGAGCAGGGGCAGCTATTCACCAGGGACCCACACCCAGCTGTGGGTTAGGGACAACCCAAACAAGACAACGTTGGATCTTTTTCAACCCTAGTTTTTCCCCCATGCTTTTGCTGTTTTTTCTTTGGCCTGAGTCTTCAGGCCTTCTGACAGCCTGGCTGCCCAAGAGGCCTTTTATCACCCAGAACACCGCTTTTTCCTGCCAGGGCTGATGCTTTCCAGTAAAACCACTGCAACAGATAACACAACTCCCCCACTAATCACCCTGCACAGTTCCTCAGAACCAACCTCTCACCCCCACCTCCTATCTTCTGCCTGCCTTGTTTCACCAATTTTTACCCAGAATAAGGAATAATAACAATAGCAGCAGCAGCAGAAACTTCTACATGTCAGGCACTGCTCTATGTATTTTAGGTACATTAACTCATTAAATCCCATAATAACCCTCTTAGGTAGGCACTATTATTACTCCTATTTTAGTTCACTTAGGGGAAGAGGGAGGGAGGTAACATTTCTTCAGGGCCAACTAGATGCCAAGCACTGTCTTAAGCTTGCACAATCAGATAATAAGTGAACTGCCCAGGGTCAGGCACAGAGCTGGGAAGTAACAAATAAGAACCTGAACCCAGGTCTGTGACTGCCTAACCCAGCGCTCTCCTTTTGCTCTCCGCAGGTGGCACTGCCACGGTCTGCGAGGGGAAACAGAGTGGCTGCACAAAGCCTGCCCTCTCCCCCTCTTCCCCCAGCACCCTTCTGTTAACACCTGTCCTCTGCTTTTTTTTTTTTTTTTTACCCCTACTCACAAATGGTGCCAGACTCTTCTCTCAACTGTGTTCTCTACTCTCTGGGCCTCCCGGCCTGTTTTCATGGAGCAAATCCGCAGTCTCCACCAACAGTATAAACCGAGCCAAAGAAGGAATTGGCATCATCCAAGCCAATAAAATATACCAAGCAGTCGCCAGCCAGGTGTTTTCTGAAGCTTCCAAACCTCTCCTAAAACCCTGGGGCTCCTCAGCAAGGGACCAGTAGGGTTGCTGCCTCTTGGGAGTTTTCTGGCCCATTTTGGGGGGAGATGCCACCAACGAAAATAAGGAAGTAACCTGCTCAGCAGAGGAGTGTGAGCCTTATGTTCTCAGGGGGTTCATGGTGTTGGTACTAACAGGTGAGCCTTTCTGGGAAATGTATACCTGGCCCTGACGGAAGCAGGAGGCTTTCCCTGGCAAGGCCATCGGATCAGGCTCTCTCCTCTGGGCTCCAGAGCACCACGGCTGGGACTACCAGTGTACTTCACCTGGCCCGCCCTGCATGAGCTCCAGGAAGGCAAGGCCAATGTAAAGTGGGCACCAGTTAAATATTTTACGAATGAATGACTAAAGCAGTCCTCATTTCAGAGAACAAGCTGTTTGAGCCATTCATATTGAAGTGTGAGCACCAGCATCCTTTATAGATGGGGACCACCGGCTAAATGCTCTCCCAGCACCCTGCACTTCCTATCTTCACAGACCTTTCAGTTTTAACTTTACACTCACGTGTGGAGATTACCTATTTGCTGTGGGTCTCTCTTACCAGACTGCGAGCTCCACGGGGGGTGGGCACTGCGTTCGTTGGCCCGCACTGTACCCCCCTGCACTGAGCCCAGTGGCGGGCACTCAGTGGCATGCAGGATTTGGTGGATCCTTATTTGCATCTGTTAAGTGCGCGAGTGCTGAAGATGGGCTCGGGTCTGAGCCACAGGGGTGCTGGGGTTAGGTCGATAACGCTGTGGCGAGAATGGGCGGCGCTGGCTGTACACAGGAGGCGTTCTGGGGTTCTTCCGACCCAGACGGGCTACCGGGCTCCGCACTCCGCCGCCACCTGTCGCCCCGGCGCGGGCCAGGTCTCGGCGGGTGCCCGCCAGGGCAAAGGCGGGCTGAACAGGCCCGGCCTTGGCTGCGCTTACCTGCGCGTCGCGGGGCTCCGCAGAGGCAATCGGCGAGCCTCTGGGGACTGCAGGGGACTGGAGGCCCGGCGGCGCCGAACCGGGGCTCTTCGCCCGCGCGCGGCCCCGCACCCAAGGCCCGGTGAGGACCGCTCCAGGCCTCCGCACGCACCGCCCTTTACGGTTGGGCAGCCAGTCACCTGCCCTTCCCACCCCCGCGCTGGGGAGAGGGCCTAAGGCGAACTTGACCCTGCGCTGCAAGGGCTTCCCGAGGTGGGCGGAGTCAGAGAGAAACCGCGGCGCCCAACTTCCTCCATGGGGGCGGGCCCTAAAGAGACCCCGCCCAGCGCCCCGCCCCTTCGTGCCAAGCCACGCCCCCAGAGCCCCGCCTCTGCTCCCACTCCCTGGCTTGTGTGCGCCTTTGCATTTTATTTTTCTATGTTTTGCGTTCCGTTTTATTACTTATTTTTATTTTTTACTTTCTTTTTTTAAAGATCAAATTTAAAAATATATCTAAGTAATGCATGAGCACTTTTTACAAAATAAAATTACCTGCATGTTCTTATAATGGAAGCAACAGAGCCCTCTCCCTTGCGCCCCACCACGCCGTCCTTTATAGCACGTACTGCGTTGAGTTCTGCTAGTGCTTACCACCTTGTCGCTAAAAAATAAGCTTACACAGAGGTTTCTGGAGTTATCTGTTGACTTTCTGCCATGTTCGATGAGGATTTACTCTCTTCCTGCGCCCCCGCCTTCCCTCTCCTGACAAGTTTACCCCTCTTTTCTCAAGTCCTGCCCTGGTGAGCTCTGACACCTCAAACCAGGAGTGGATGAAGGCTTTCTGGGGCCTGAAGCGTACACAATTGTGGGGGGAGGGGAGTAGGAGGGCTGTTTTAGAAAGCCCTACAGAATCAAGCCTTGCAAATGAAAATTTATTTAGAATGGGAAAAAGCAATCACAACAAAATGCTGGGACCTTGGACATTCAGGTCCATATCCTCTGAGATCTTCGCAGGTAATTTATTTCTTGAATTTGCTTCCCCAGTGTGGCCTGGCCTCCTCTGCCCACCCAGAACCCTCCATAACTCCCAGTCCTTACAGGGGCGGTGAAGGTCAAGATGCATCAGTTTCTGCCAATAGGATTTCCTAATGGAGTGAACTGAAGTGTGCAAAAAAAAAAGAGATATCAAGGGTGATGTCAAGGTTTTGTGACTGCTGCACACCTCATTCCCAGCTTTCCCTAGCATCTGTGACAGGTTCTTAGTACGGAGTGTTTTGTAAAGCTGGCTCTGGGCCCCTGCAGGATCACCAGATTCTCACAGTGCTCCCATGATGTTGGCTGGGCAGGCATACTGTCTCTACTTTTAGGAGGGGCCTTACTTGTCCCCTCCCGAATCAGCACAGGGGACACACAGCTAGCACCCAATAAGTGCACAGGTGAAGGGACTGGTCCACCTCTGCTTACTCAGACTGAAGAAGCGGTGTCCACGCCCTCCCTGACACCCCTTCTCTCCTGAGAGTTCAGTCCTTCCCCTTCCTCTGCTCTGCCTTGCGTCTCTCCTGCTTCCTCTCCTTCCTCCCTCGTCCAGCTCCCAAGAATCAGAAGTGACTCCCTTACAGTGTGAAATGTGCCTCAACAAGGTGACCTTGGGCAAAGTCACCTTACCTCTCCAAAGCCTCAGGATCCTTCTGTGAAATTGGAGGGAACAACTTTTTGGGGAGGATTAAGTGGCTTCATAGGTATACGCATGAGGATTTTTTTTTTTCCTTTTTTACAGCCCTATTTTTTTTTAATAACTCAGAAATTTTAAATAGTGGTCAAATTTATTGCTCTTTTCTTATTATTGCTTCTGGATTTTGTATCATACTTAGAAAGGCCATTCCTACTCTGAGATTTTAAAAAATTCAAGGATAATGATCTTTGGATGGTCTCTTATTGATAACATGGTTTGTCTCCCAGCAGGGTGGGAGGCTTGTGAGAAAGGTTAGGGACTTAAAATCTGTGTGTAGCATTGGTACCACAGGTTGGGTTCAAATCAAGGGCTAAATCATTCTGAGTCAGGGCCCTGACCCAGGGAAGGAGAGGCTGGACACAGAGAGCAAGAGGGGGATGAGCAATGACTTCTCCATGCAAGGGATGCTTCTTTCCCTGGGGTAGTGAAGATAAAGGCTTGGTTTAGGAGGAAGCCTAGCTTTCCAGGTATGAAGTAGTGCCTCCTAGTGGTGGGAGGTAAGAACCTCACATAATAACCATAATAACTTCACTTATCCCAAATCAAGGAGGGGCAAAAGGCTGTGGTTGAGAAATCCATTTGCGGGAGACAACTAGCTCCTAATACTCTAGATAAGGGAATATCTACATGAGAGTCATGCCCTTTGCTTGAGGGCACACAGGGCTACTGGATCATGGGTATAACAGGGATAATATTTTTTTTACCTTTTTTATATGGGTAAGTTTTATTTCTCCTGAATCCTATCTGCCATTAGAGTCAAGGAAGTGGCCAGGTAATGCCACCTCAGGAAGGAGGAGGATTTTACATCTCAGTTTGGGTCCCTTACAAGCAGAACCTGAGACAAGGATTCAAGTGCAAGTGTTTTATTTGGGAGTCCAATAAAAGATGCATTACTAAGGCAGCTACTGTTACAGATAATTGGAGCTTGATCCTGCAGGAAAATTCTAGAAAGCAAAGAACATGTAAAGAAAGTGGCTCAGATTTATCCAACCCAAGAAAGAGCTGAAGGTGGGAGGTCTCTAAAGGGAAAAAACTGGAACTGACAGATTAGCTCATTTTGAACATTTTACAAATTAGTTCTAGGCATATAAATGTGGTTACCAAATGAGATCAAGCTATAACTATTCTGCAGCTTCCTTCTGTCACCTAATGGTGTCCTGATGAAGCACTTTCTGCATACTGTCTAAGGCCTACAGGTGTGACCTGAGGACATTCTGGAAGACTTGTTTTTGGACGGATCATGATGGGACTGCAGGCTGGGTCAGCCTCTGTGGTTGGATGAGACTATAACCTTGCCTTCTGAGCTCTCAGAAAGGTCAAGTTTTGACTGGTGAAAGTAAAATGTAAAAAAAGGAGACTGGTGGACTTTTAAAACGATCAGAGAGGGCAACATTTCCAATCCCTTTAAGGACTTCAAAAGGTGGATGTTTTCTCATAGGCAATGAACAGGTAATGCCAATGTGAAGTCTTTCTTACTTGGTCATTGAAGCAGGCCTCCACGAGAAGCCACCATTTGGTCAACCTGGCTCCACTGGCCATAGTTACTATGGAGTTAAAGTGATCCTTTTGAAATATGAATCAGTCCACAGCACTCCCCTGCTCAGACGTCCTCAGCCACTTCCACCACAATTAACATAAAACACCAAGTTCTCCCCAATGGCCTCCAAGGCCCTCACAAGATCTGCTCTGACAAGCTCTCCCTGACATTGTCTCCCGACAGCGCCCACTCCTCACCCCCAGTCTCCTTGGCTTTGCTGCTGTCCCTTGAACACACTGGGCCTGTTTGCACCACAGAGCCGCTGCACTGCTGTTCTCGCTGACCGAAATGGTATACCCCCCCAACTCCCAAGGTAATTTGCCCAATTCCTTAGCTTTCTAACAGGCCACCTACCTCAGACATAAACAACTAGCACTCCCGTACCACACTGTTCATAGCACTTATTATCTGTCATTGGAATCTTTATCCCTTTCTTATTTGTCTCCCTCACTTAAGTGCAAGGTCCCCAAAGGGCTGAGTCTTTATATATTTTGTTCCTTGATATATCCCCACATTTTTTTTTTCTTTTGGCTGTACCACGTGGTATGCAGGATCTTAGTTACCCGACCAGGGATGGAACCCGTGCCCCCTGCAGTGGAAACAGCACGGAGTCCCAACCACTGGACTGTCAAGGAATACCCTATCCCCACGCTTAGAACAGTGCCTGGCACTTCGTAGGTAGTCAAGAAATATTTGTCGAATGAATGAATGCATTGAACCAATGAAAAATAGAAACAAAATCAGTAAACATACAGTTCGAAAATATTTTAGAATGCAGACTTTCAACTCATCCAGATTGGATTCCTCTCAAGTTGGGAAGAATTGTGGGAGCAGAGAGAGAAAAAAATAAAATAAAATGAAGTGGTTGAGATGCATTATATAATCTGATTCATAATTACAGATGAGTATTAGACTGAGAACTTTGGCTCTTTTACATTTGACCCAATCCTGTGTTAAATATTTACGCAAAGGTTAGCTTGAAAGGCTACATGCTCATTTAAAAGTACTAAGAAGAAAAAAGTTTCCCCTGGTTATTTTAATAATTCAGGATGGTGTTCTGTGGCTTCTGCTGGCATCTGAGGGCCCAAGGTGGTAACTGCTTACCTGGAAATAGAGGCCTTGATCAAATATTTAAGATCTCACTAATTTTTATTTTCTGCCAATTTTTTATTCCTGCTTCCCACTTTTTTTTTTTTACCCATTTTGCAGCCACACAATTCACACAGAAATGGTTCATGGATTATTAAATGCAGCTAAGCAATGAGCTTTTGCTAGAACATAAGGCCAAACTCGGGCCACTGTTCTAACAAAGTAATTTTTCCTTGAATGTACGGACTACAATTTTACAGAGTCCTCTGTCCTATATTCTGAAGTTTTGTAAGGCAGGTGCATGTCTGCTGCAGAAAGGACTTTAAGGTGCAAACAAAGACTCCCTGAAAAACAGGTTTTACAGTGGTGCAATGAAGCAGTCTTGGAATCAAGAACAGTTGAAACCATAGAATTGGTAAGTGGGTCCTTGACATCATGGCAAGATGATACCGAATGGTGCCTGTTTGCTAATGAGAACATTGCACACTGGTGCCACTAGCAGTGGAGTGGTTTTGGTGAGCACCTACCTAGGCTTAATTGTCTAAGGAATGTTCCAGTTGCAGCACCTCAGTGTTGTAAATTATCTTTCCTGATGGAGCTTTTATATTCTACCACTGTTGCTAAAACTCTAATCCTGCTGTCCATCGGGGCCCACTTGGTACAAAGCAGGCCTTCTGAAAGAGGTCAAAGTCATAATGCATCGTTCACGTTGGAAAGCACTTTAGTAATAACCCATTATTATTATTATTATTATTTTTTCCCAGCTTGATTTAATTTCTTGTGCTTTAAAAGGTTGGCTTAATGTGATGTATTTTCCATGGAAGGTAAAATTGCAGAATGGTAATTGGGAGCAAATAAATAACAATGTCTATAATAAAGGGTAATCAGAGTATGTGAAATCCTCCAATGCTACTGATTCCTGGCCTAAGGCCTTGCATGTATCTTTGCAAAGATTCAATGTGGCCCGTGAAATAAACCAAAAAGAAAGAGTAATTATGAATTGTATTGATGCTGTGATTCACAGTAAGATCATATCCTTTGAAAAATGTAAAATGGCATTATAATTTAAAGTTTCTTTAGTGTGTATAAACAACATGGAGGAATATATGAATTTAAGCATTTTTAATCTGGAGAAAAATAGCTATTTCAGCAATTTGTCAGTAACTCAAATGAATTCTGTGGCCCTTCTTTGATTAAGGGTTTTAAGTCGTAAAGTAATCACTCAAAACTAATAGGATTCTCCTGTAAGCATGCAGAAGTGTTGCTCACAGTGTTCTAAAACACAGAATCTAGAGGAAAAATGTTTTCTGTCCCTCATAATGCAGCAGCTAGACATTAATCAGCTGTGTGATCTTGGACCATTCACTTAGCCTATTCTTCAACTGCAAAATAAGAGGTTTGGGTAAGACCATCTTATATCCCCTTATAATTATTAAGTTATAAAATTCTAGGGTACTTATACCTGACTTCCTGTAGAGTGGCAGGACAGCCAAATTAGCTTTTTTTTTTTTTTGAAGCTATTCTCAATCTCATGCAAATGAAGTTCTAAATTTAACAATTATGTGCTGTATTTTTGGTGAACAATTTGGTTGACAATTTCTTTATTAATTACCTAAGTTTTTTCAAAAGCTAAAAAAGAGCTCAAGTGTCTTCTCCATAACCAAAGATGCTCAATTCCAATGCATATATGTCACCATGTTTTGGACCATGTCACCCCAACATCTTTGTTATAGTTGAAGGACCCCTAAACCAAAGGCACTCGACCTGACAATGACTTACACAGCCTGTGATGTGTCCTAGAGTTAAACATCTATTCATTGTAGGTACTCCATGCTGAACCATAATAATCTGTCCTGATTAGATCCCTTCTCCTGAGAAACTTGAATAAAAATAAGAGACACACAGAAGGTATAGTAGCACAGAAGGAAAGACACATGGAGAGTCTGCAATAAACAGGAGCCATGAGACAGGAGGAACCATCAGTAAATGGAAGAAGGTACCCTGATGCCAATTGATAGCAGTAACAGAAGTAGAGAAAGAATTACAGAAAGTATAAAACTGGGATGGGCATAATTCATTACTAGAATTATTGTTGGACCACTAGAGCAGCCTGAATTCTTACTGAGTTCCAGTTCTCCATGAGGCCTGATTATGTATCTTCTGAGACTGTTCAACACTTCCTTGACTCCTCTATGTGAATCCAGATCAAAAACTCGTATCATGAAAAGAAAACTTCATATCTTTCTGCTCCTTGCAACTTTGTTATCGACCACCAGATGTTCAGTGTTGTTGAGGATATTATGCACTGCAGCTGCATCTGTCAGATTCCGTCTTGTTCCAGATGACCAGGGAGAGGGTTTTCAGGCCTCACTGGCCATATAAAATCTAGGTCTCTGAACAAGGCGTCGTCCAGAAGCTTGTCGTCCTTGTACAGCCGCTCGCTGCTCGTCCAGCGACCACCTGAGGATGTCCTCGACGATGTGCTTCAGCTCCAACACGGTGCTTGACTCCTTGGCGTCCGTGAACATGGCGTTCTCGTGAGGAACCCGTCCATCACGGCTGCTATTTCTCCCTCTAGACGCTCCCTAACCCATTATTTTTTGAGGAGGAGAGAGGACCCAAAGAGGTTAGGTGGTTTTTTCAAGATCACATGTAGCTGGTCAGAGATGGGGTGGGAGTATCTGTCAGAATTTTTTGTTGTTGTTGTTAAACAAGCAACAGAAACAGTCTCTGCGGAGTAGAAGGGAATTTATTGGTAGGATCGGGCCTTCAGAATTTATAGGAAGGTTGAAAATCCAGGCTTAGAAAGGGGCAGGAAGAAAGCAGTTCTGAAAACCTAGAAAGTGAAAACCCTAGGAATGAGCTCTTAGCAGAAATGGTCTAGTGAGGATGTCATTGAAGGGATAGATGAGTAAATTTTAGCCACTTTTTCTCTATTTCACTCATGCAGGAGCCAAGGTCCTGGGAGGGACCCTCTCACTGGCCAAGATTAGGACACACTTGCCTGACATTCTGAGGTCGTGCTGGCAAACCCCTTCCACTTTGGTCACTGAGAGGAAGACACCTGAATTTACTTCTCCGTTAAGCCTCTCATGGTGGAGAGAGGCAAATCCCTCAAAGGACCCCCCAAAGATGATGTTAGGAGGAAGCCAGGGATGCAGGGAAGCCAGGATACAATGAAACATGGATTTAGTTTAAAGTGGGAGACTTCTGTGCAGCTAGGAACGGCCATGAGAAGCAAACAGGAGTTTGCGTGGGATTAGTAGGAAGGTTTTGCTTTCCAACCACAGGAGCTCCTCGCCCCTGTCCTCCTTCCTTCTTCTGTCTTAGAATGTGAATATGAGCCTGGAGGCCAAGCAGCCATCTTGAGTCTATGAGGTGACAAGCATGACCTCCAAAGTCACTTGCTAAGACTATTTAGCCACTGGCCGAGTAGATGACTAGAAGGAGTCTGATATGTAAAAATACACCATGGGGCTGCTATACCAGCTCTGAACTGCCTACCTGCAGACTTCTTCTTTTGTAAGAAAATTAAAAACCTATTTGGCCAGGCCACTATAGCTGGGTATCAGAAACACACAGCTTTGCCCAATCTGATAAAAAAAATTGGTCCTAGAACTCTGGTCTCTCCATTCCTTATGCAGCACCTTTCCTGCTCTACTTACAGAGACACAATTCCTGCATTCAAGAAGCTGATGGCCGAATTGAGATTAAAATAATCCTCTTAAGCAAGTAGACAGCAAGACCTGTGATGTATAATATACTCTGAGCAGTGAGGAACAGATGACAATGGCAAAGACAGAGTTCAAAGGCCAGCCCTTCTGCCCGTGCCCTCGTGCCATCCTCCTGCCCCCCAGGGCTCTCACTACTGCCATGCTTTTCTGTCTTTTCACCTTTGCCTCCTCTCTGCTCCTTTGTCTTAGCTTATAAGAGCCTCAGGTCTCTCCTGTCCTAAAAAGAATCCACCGTTTACCCAATGGCCTCTCTAACAAACAATCTCTTGCCTTCTCTTCTTATCCAGACTTCTCAAAAGTGTGGTCTGTCCACACCTTCTCTCCTCCCATTGAATCCTCAACCCAGAGCATCCAGCTTCTGTCCCTGCCTCCACACTAAAACCATTCTGCTGAGTGCTAATTCCTGTGGGTAAATCTTTGTCCTCATTTGACTGGCCCTGTGTGCTGCCTTTGATAATGTTCACCACCACCTTTGTAAAAACTTCTCCCTTGGCTCTGTGAGCTCACGTTCTCCTGGATCTCTTCTTACCTCTTGGACGGTGCATCCTGCCTTGCCAGGCCTACTGATCAAGGCATCAGATCATACCTTAGCTACAGAGAGGACACTCTGCCTCTCCCTAGAAATTAAATAGTGAGCAGAGAAACTAAGACAACTAAAAATGGTGGCATTCTTCCATTTTCACAGCAGTGCCCTGGTGGAATTGCTGAAGAGCTTCTGCTATATGGGGCCCTAGAGCTGCCAGGTTTCTTTCTGCCTCCTGCCTGGTTCTTTAGCTCTCCTGTGGCCTCCCTGCAAATCCTTTACATTATCCAGTGTCAATTTCTGTTGCTGGCAGCCAAAGAGGCCTGAGTGATACCCTGTTCTTGCTCTGATTTCTAAACACATGTGTGCAGAACAGGCCATGGGCCCTGGTTTGTACCTGTGTCCTCAGGAAGCTTGCTCTTTAAGGCTCAGATCAAATATTCCTCCTCCTCCATGCAGCCCTCCATGATCCATGTCCTGGCAGTCAAACCATGTTGCTCTTTCCACTTTACTGCCTCAGCAAGGCCCTGACCTCCAGTGGTCCCCGAGAGCCTGGAGTGCTCTGTGGCCCTTTCACAGTCAACACTAACACTCACATTCAGAGTAGTCCGTCCAGCGCCAGTCTGCCCAGCTGGTCTGTAGGGCCACAGGGCTAAGTCCTGGCCTTCCCCACTAACCTAGTGTCTCCTAAATGGCGACAGCTTTAGAAAGAGATGACAGGGCTCCTGATGGAGTGTCAACTCTCAACTTTGATCTGTCTTCTGAGAAGGAGCTGGCAAGAAACGCTGCACGGTCTCAGACCGTAGAGCTCCTGGTGTGAGAGGAACCCGTGCTTTCTTTCCTCCCTTCCATGTTTCCTCTTCTGTGCCAGTGTGGTTTTCCACAAAGCAGACACTGAGATGGAGTTAAAGGTGCAAAAGTTTTACAGGAGAATGTCACCTGTGAAAGAGAAGAGGCAGGAGGTGGATGGGCAGGGGCAGCCGGCAGACCACGATGCAGACCCAACAATCTTTGCCAGCTGGTGGAGCTCTGGAGCTCAGATCACCCACTAGAGGTGACCTGTGTTGGGTACAGACCCCTGTACCCCCTTTGCTTAGTCATTGGCTAGGGTTTGCCCTGAGAGTAACTCGACCTTGGGTTGAAAACTGGGGCCACCAGCGGAAGGCTGTCAGGAAGCCACGCCCCTCCCACTAGGGAAGCCAGTCTTTTCTGAAGGCGGATCTGGGCAGTGGA
Organism: Balaenoptera physalus; assembly: GCF_965194825.1. Lineage (NCBI taxonomy): Eukaryota > Metazoa > Chordata > Mammalia > Artiodactyla > Balaenopteridae > Balaenoptera > Balaenoptera physalus. The sequence continues at coordinate 22,536,937 of NC_138891.1, forward strand.
TCTCCGTGTCTGTCACACCTTCCACCAACCAGTCTTTGTCTACGGGAGCTCATGGACTGGTCTGGGTCCCCACACAGTTCACGGCTCTGTGGCACAGTGAGGCAGGGGTTAAGGCTGTGTCTGCAGCGAGAGAGAGATTTTATTCCTATCTCAGACTCTGAAATAATAGCTCAAACTGAAATCCTCACCCCTGAGTTCTTGTACCTGAGGCACAAAAGCTCAGCTGTGAATCTTGGCTCTGAGTCCTTCCCTCCCCTGCTGGACCCTGCCCACACCTCCTCTGTCCGCCGGTCAGCCTGCTAACGTCTGGAGCAGTGCCGTGCTCAGAGGTCTCACTGGCTGAACGAATGAATGAAAGAGTGCATGAACTATGACATGAGGAAGGAAAGAATGACGGTTCAGGTGAAAGAATGCAGGAATGATGAAACAGCCAGAGAGAAGAACAAATTGAATAAAGATACTTCAGCCACAGAACTACCAACTGAGTCACTTAGGGGTGAGATGATCACCTCCATCCCCCCAGGGATTCTTTGAAAAATCACTTGACTGCTTCATCCTGGGGCAGCAGTAGTGTTTTCTCTCTCTCCTGCCTATTCCTCAGCAATAACAGCAATTCTTTTTCCTCTGAACCTTCAGCTTTTGGATTAAGTCTCCATTCTTCCCTCCAAGGCAGCTTTGCTAAAGGCAGGGAGAACAGATTGCCGGTGAAGGCTGTGTGCTCTCGTATCTCAGACCAAAAGTGATAATTGATTGCGCCACCCCGAGCCTTCCCTCTGTCCATCTTTATTGCTCCCTGTTTGCCCAGATGGCACCTGAGCCTCAAGCCTCCAGTTGTGGCCGCAGTCAGTGGGGACTCAGTTCTCCTCGAGGGGAGAAGAGTGGGCAGAATGCTCCCTTCCACGTGGTCCTCTAAGACTTAGAGCCATGCACTAATTGGCCTGTGTCTGCTTGGGCAGTTCCAGAGCCTGTAATTGGGACTGATTCTGACAGTCTGGCCCCATCAGGAGAATGTGCTGAAGAAATACACCCTAGGGGAGGAGATTATTTTCCCAAGATCATTTTTGAAAAGGACAAGTGGAACTTTACACTAATGCTTTGGGCAAGACTCCCCCTATTTTTAGCTTCCAAGAGGAGGAAGTCTGAAACCAATTAGTGACCCCCTATGCATTTGAAATTTTGCATATACGGAGTTAGTCAGCTTTAGGCTAAGCTGTGCTGTGGTAACAGACACCCACATCTCAACGGCTTATAAAAACAACCATCTATTTCTTGCTCAGGCTACATGTCCATCATGGGTCAACTACAGCTCTGCTCCGTGTTTACGCATGGACGTTCCTGGGGATGTTGCCTTGGGGCAGAGGGGAGAAAGACACAGAGAACCATACTCTGGCTCTTACTGCTTTGGTGCAGAAGTGACATGGCCTTTCCATTCATGTTTTATTAACCTGAGCAGGTCATATGCCACTTTCAAGTTCAACAGGCTCAGGATGTGTAGTCCTCTCACAGGTCGCAGGCCTGATGTGGGAAAGTAGAATCCTGCCCCCGGAGAAGGCTAATATTTTGAATCATAACATACAGAACCACTTGCATTTACAGTGAGGACTCGAGCAAGGCAGCTCAGATGATCTAGTGAGATTTCAGGTGTGGGAAAGCCTCTGCACCTGCAGGTGAAGCAGAGGATGGGCCTCTCCAAGCAGCATGATTTAGTGGTTGAGGGCCTAACGTCCAGTTGGATCTCCACCTCTGCTTGTGTGACCTTGAGCAAATTGCCTGACCTTTCTGAACCTCTAAATGGGCATATTAACATCTACCTATTAAGGCTGTTGTGAAGATTAAATCAGGTGTCTGGCAGGTGCATAATACACGGGAGATTTTATTTTGATAAAGTGGTTCAGGCTTGTCTTGGACAAGTTGGACAACTCAGAAGAATAGGAAGAAATAAATAACACCAAAGCATTTCTTGCCACGCAAAGACAGCCAGTGTTAAAATTTTGGCCTATTTCCTTCAAAAGATGAAAGCAAGGTATTTTTAAAGCCGAAGCTGTTTCTGCGTTTGGGCAGAAGGACAAGGAAGACATTTGTTTGGGAAGACACCTTAATGGGCTTTTTCGCTTCCCTCCCTTGTTCTTCCTGGCTAGTCTGGATGGGAAACATTGAAAGAAACGTTTTCTGAATGCTCTGCATGCTAATCAGACAGAAGTCTTTTAGTCCTCTGTTGAAAGCAGAGAGGAAGGGGTTCCATTTGGGGCGCTCTGGAAAGGAAGGATGTGAACAGAGTGGAAACCTATGAGGTTATCTGAGACAGAGATACACGTAGGGAGAAAGTGAGGGACACCCAGAGAGAGCGAAAGACAATGAGGGATGGCATGGAGAACAGGGGACACAGAAAGACCCAGAGAGGGACACACAGAAAACCAGAGAGGAACAGGAACACACACACACTGGCAGAACGTGAAACCCAGTGACACCAGCGTCAGCCTGCTTTGTCAGACAAGAAGCCAAACTGATTTTGTTTGGTCGGGGCCCAGCACATCCAGTGAACTTCAGAGACTAAAGCCTTTTTTAGCTCTCAGCATCTTCCCTCTGCCGTACAACATTCCACCCCCCATCCCGCACCCGCCACTGCCCCATCCTCAAACTTTTAGAGTAAAAGTCCGTTTCACAAAACAGCGTGATGCTGCTGGTGTCTTGGGGAACACAGACGATGGGCCCTTGTCCTGAGAGGGATGAAGTGGCTTAGGGAGAGGAGCAGGGCCCAGTGGAACAGCGCTGGGATCCCTTGAGGGGATTGACAACGGAGCCAGAGGAGGGTTTGGAATAGGGGGTGAAGGGCAACCCCTAAAAAAATGAAACCCCCCTTTCTCAGGAGATCCTTGACATCTCAAGGAGGAGGCTTTGGATTGCTGCCTTTCTGTGGGATTGAGTTATATTTGGATATTAAAAGAATCTGGTGATTGATATGTATTAAATATCAAATGTTGTCAAATATCATAAAGATAGCTATATAGTGAGATATAGATGTTTCACATAGTTGAAATAGTACTGTCCGCATATTGTATATCCTGCTTTTTCTCCTAAGCATCATATTTCAAACAGTCTCCCACATCATTAAAAACTCTCCATAAACATCATTTTAGGGCATTCACTTTTTAACAGCTATTGTGTTGCTCTCCCTTTTGCTCACTCTCCCTGGACCTCCTCCCGGCTCCTGCCGCCCACCTGCTTTGTTTTGTGAATTCTTGTTGGCTGAGCTAGACGAGGTGCCTCTGACAGGGTCCGTGGTGGGCTCAGTTATGGAAACCATGGCCTGAGTCACGAGATGAGTGATTGCCGTGTCCCTCCCACCTGTTATGGGAGCTGTCACGAAGATGCTTCCAGAGCGCACACACAATTTTGTTATTTGCCATTGTGGTTACTGAAAAGATGATATTGGAGCCTATGAGCACAAAGTAGGCAGCACCATAATTAGCCCATTGGAAGGTGAAGGATCCACTTTAAAATCAAAGAAAATAGCTTTACTCCCACAATGAAATGGCTGCAATTTTCCAGCTAATGCAGAACCTGCAGTATTTCTGTAATTATGTCCCCTAGGTCTTCTATTCACAGTAATTTCTTCCTTTCTTTTTCTCTCTCTTCCCTCTTTTTTTTTTCCTTCTAAATGAATTCCCTTTGGTATAAGAAGACTAAATAATATTATTTGCAAACAGGAGGAAAAAGCGCTTCCCCCACATGATGAATGCATTTTATTTTGAAGGGTAAAAAATAAAAGGCCGAATAATTAAGTTCTTAACCTAGTAGAGCTGTGCTGTCTAAGACTTAGTCTTATTTCCTCATCCAAGGGCAGGTGTCCCGAACAAAGAAAGGTGGTTTCCCGGAGGTGACTGACAGCTGTGACAAATCAGAGGCAGGATGGGCCAGCGAGGGTGCTGGGGCCAGGTGACCTGGCCTCTGCCCCAGACCAGACCTTGAGACCCTCGCCTCGCATCTCTGTGCCTCAATTTCATCACCTGTAAGATGCTTAAAACTCCCTGCCTTGCAGGCCTGTGGCGAGCATGTGAAAGTGCCTAGCACAGTGCCTGAATCACAGTCAGGGCCCAACAATAGTAATGATTCCTTTTAGCCTGTGGCCATTGAGTGAATGAACATTTAACACAGAGAGAGCCCGAGCCGGTGATGACTCATCGCCTTTAGAAGACTTACTGCTCTGGAAGGCTCGAAGATGGCCCAAGTGAAAATCTTTTGATTTTCTCAAAGCAGCATTTTGAGGAGTTTTGCAGCAAGCAATCTTGCAAGACAGGTGCCGTTTTACTCTTGAGAAGACGGAGACTCAGCAACTTGCCCAAGGCCACACATCTTGTAAGTGGCAGAGCCAAGACATCCGTCCCATTCTCTCTGACTCCAGAGCCTAGGCTCATTTCTATGAAGCTTTGCTCAGATCCTGTCCTGGTTCTACTGTGTACTAATTTTTCATCTGCAAAATGGGCATGTTGCTTGTGAAAGCGGTCAAGCATGGCCTTTGTTATCAGACAGACCTGAATTCAAGCTCCAGACCTCCCATCCCCCAGCTGCATGACTTTAGGAAAGAAACTTAACATTCCTGGGTTCCATCTGTAAAATAAGAACCCTAACAGAACCTGGCTCATAATGCTGAGGACATAAATGAGACTGTTTATAAAGCAAGTGTGTGCAGGGCCTGGCTTACACATCTTGTAAGCATCCAGTAAAATAATAGCTTTAATGATCTCTCCTCCTATGTTGTTGTAAAGGTTCAATGAGGTCACACACACACGAAAGACTTTATAACTTGGGAAGCCTAGATCCACACTGGCCCCTGTTACAAATTTTATTTCACTAACTTCCGTGCCCTTCCTGGTAATAATGGCTCTGATAACCCAGTACGAGAAAACTATGCCTACAACTCAGTGCTCTCAGCTTTGAACTATCCCTGGAACTGAGGGAACAGTTGCCATATAAAAATGTTTGCAGGAGGCTCAGCAGCCAGTGCAGAGGCTTAAGCAACAATCCTCCTTCCTGATTAGTTTCACTGCAGATCCTTGGCAAACAGAGTCCCCGGTGCTCAGCACACGCAGCACTGAGACTTGTCAGGGGCAGGGGGAGGGGGAGGGGGAGCGGCTGATCTGTGATTAAAAATTCACTGCGGATCACCAACCAACAAATCGTGCCCTTTGGGAAGACTAAAAATTGACTGAAGGGTCAATTTATTGCCCCAGGCTGGGAATATGTCCCCTGATCTGGGGTCAGAGAAATCAGTGACTTTGTTGGATCTGAGAGTCAGGTGGTATTGGGAGGTCAGACCAGGTAGGGCTGGAAGGGAGGTATGACAGACCTGTGGGGGCCAGGATTCCTTCCTTCCTTCCTTCCTTCCTTCCTTCCTTCCTTCCTTCCTTCCTTCCTTCCTTCTCCTTCCTCCCTTCCTCCCTCCCTCCCTTCCTTCCTCCCTCGCTCCCTCCCTTTCTTCCTTCCTTACTTCCTCCCTCCCTCCCACCCTTCCTTCCTTCCTTCCTTCCCTCCCACAAATAATTCTTGACTCCCAATTGAGCCAGGTCATGGTCTAGCCTCTGAGCTAGAGAATGAATCTGACCCAGCTTTGGCCTCAAGGACACAGAAGTCCAGGACAATGACACTGATTGGTCAGCCATGAAAGAGGTAACCACAGATGCCATGGGACTCCAGAGGGAGCTCAGCCTTGGTGGTGGGGTAGGGGGATTGGGGGTATCCAGGGTGTATTCTTCCAGAAGAAATGGCATCTCAACTGAGCTTTGAGGAGTGTTGGAGAGACAAAGGTGGAATTTAGAAGAGCCTGGCACTGGCCCAGGGGCACTTGGGGGACACAAATAATTCAGGGAGAGCAAGAATGGAGGTGAGGCTGGAGAGGCAGACTGGGCATGAAGCATCCTATAAACCAGGCTGCAGTGAGAAGAGTGAATCAGACAGGCCCGTGGTATGTTTGATGGTCTCAAATCCTAATTCTGCCATTTAGCAACTGGTATAGCTATGGGCCAGTTTCTCATGCTCAGGGCTGTTTCTCATCTATGTAAATGGGAATTCTAACACCTACCTCATGGGGTAAATCTCCAAGTCAATGTCTGGCCCGTTTGGACAGTCAGCAAATGGTACCTCATTCTTTTCCCCAGGTGTGGGGATTGGAGAGAATGTGTGGCAGGAAACCAGGCAGGCCAGGGTCTGGCCAGTAACCCTTTCCTCTCTGGCAGAGTCACCTATTACCAAGCCCCTTGAAACTCATACTGTAGCCAGAACCCTAGAACCCAGAGTCTGTTGGTGGGCTCCAGGTTCTAGCCTCTCTGTTGGGGTGTGGGGTTGCAGGGTAGCCCCCCTGTGTTCATGCAGCCTGGAGGCAGTGACAGTCATCAGCCAATGGGGTGTGTGTGCCACGTGGTTGAGGCCCTCGCCTTAGGTAGAATGGACGCTTACAGGCTGAGTGAATGTATGTGCGTTTTCTTTGTGTCCTCTTACTAGAGCAGAAGATCTTCGAAGAGGCAAACGGGGGTGCACTACAGCATCCAGCAGGACCTGGCACAAAGCCCAGTACATGTTTGTTGAACGAATGCACAAGCTCTCTGCTTCACCTCCTTTACTCTCCCTCCGCCCCCGAGTCATGCCTGCCCCACTCAGTACTGCAGGGAGCCCCAGGTCATGGGATCCAGGGAAGTTATCCTGGGAAAGAGGTTTCCCCTTGCCCTTCAATGCCCTACTTCCAACTGCACCCAGAGAAGATGATAGGCTTGGCCAGGTGTGTAGGAGTTTGTTCCATCTTCTGGGAAGGGCCCCTTTCCATGCTCTGGGTAGCATCTTGTTATACCACTGAGACCGGGGACAGACAGGTGGTAGGATGGGTCTTCCTAGAGCCATCAGAGGTCACATCATACAGCTATGGCTCCTAATGTCTGAAAACCATCATCTTTACTTTCACGCTTCCAACCAGTTCCACTTCCTCTTCAGCAAGACTGCCCTGGGCCTCTTTCCCACTTTTTTTTTTTTTTTCGTTAATTTTTATTGGAGTATGGTTGCTTTACAATGTTGTGTTAGCCTCCATTGCACAACAAAATGAATCAGCCGTACACATACAGATATCCCCTCCCTTTTGGATTTCCCTCCCATTTAGGTTACCACAGTGCATTAGGTAGAGTTCCCTGTGCTATACAGTATGTTCCCATCAGTTGTCTGTTTTATACATAGTATCAATAATGTATATGTGTCAATCCCAGTCTCCTAATTCCTCCCTCCCCACCCCTTTCCCCCTTGGTATCCATACATTTGTTCTCCACCTCTATGTCTCTATTTCTGCTTTGCAAATAAGATCATCTATACCTTTTTTCTAGATTCCACATATATGCATTATTATACAATATTTGCTTTTCTCTATCTGACTTACTTCAGTCTGTGTGACACTCTCTAGGTCCATCCATGTCTCTACAAATGACACAATTTCATTCCTTTTTATGGGTGAGTAATATTCCATTGTATATATGTACAACATCTTCTTTATCCACTCGTCTGTCGATGGACACTTAGGTTGCTTCCATGTCCTGGCTATTGTAAGTAGTGCTGCAATGAACATTGGGGTGCATGTGTCTTTTTGAATTATGGTTTTCTCAGGGTATATGCCCAGTAGTGGGATTGCTGGGTCATAAAGTAGTTCTATTTTTAGTTTTGTAAGGAACCTCCATACTGTTCTCCATAGTGGCTGTATCAGTTTACATTCCCACCAACAGTGCAGGAGGGTTCCCTTTTCTCCACACCCTCTCCAGCATTTATGCTTGTAGATTTTTTGATGGTGGCCATTCTGACTGGTATGAGGTGATACCCCATTGTAGTTTTGATTTGCATTTCTCTAATGATTAGCGATGTTGAGTATCTTTTCATGTGTTTGTTGGCCATCTGTATGTCTTCTTTGGAGAAATGTCTATTTAGGTCTTCTGCCCATTTTTGGATTGGGTTGTTTGTTTTTTTGATATTGAGCTGCATGAGCTTCTTGTATATTTTGGAGATTAATCCTTTGTGAGTTGCTTCATTTGCAAATATTTTCTCCCATTCTGAGAGTTGTCTTTTCATCTTGTTTATGGTCTCCTTTGCTGTGCAAAAGCTTTTAAGTTTAATTAGGTCCCATTCATTTATTTTTGTTTTAATTTCCAGTACTCTAAGAGGTGGGTCAAAAAAGATGTTGCTGTGATTTATGTCATAGAGTGTTCTGCCTATGTTTTCCTCTAAGAGTTTTATAGTGTCTGGTCTTACATTTAGGTCTTTAATCCATTTTGAGTTTAATTTTGTGTATGGTGTTAGGGAGTGTTCTAATTTCATCCTTTTACATGTAGCTGTCCTGTTTTCCCAGCACCACTTATTGAAGAGGCTGTCTTTTCTCTATTGTATATTTTTGCCTCCTTTGTCATAAATTAAGTGACCATAGGTGGGAGGGTTTATCTCTAGGCTTTCTATCCTGTTCCATTGATCTATATTTGTGTTTTTGTGCCAGTACCATACTGTCTTCTTTCCCACATTTTACAGCATGGTTTCCGGACCACACTTACACTGGGACTTTGTGTAATCTAGAAGTCAGAACTGCAGACCAAAGCTATATCAGAGCATGTCCCTGCCCCAAACCTTGGCCCTCCATCATCCCACCTCAACCACCTATGTCACCTGTGTGAGCACACCCTTCCTGCAAGGTGGTGGGGTGCCATGAGGCAGTGCTTGCCGGCTCCATTATACACGTGGGCAAACGGCCTCTGAGAGGTTAAGTTAAACCGCCAAGTTCACACAGCCACCAAGAGACACAGCTGGCAATCCTGCTCCTCCACGCCTCCTCTCTGCACCATAATATAATACTCAGCTTTCTATCCATTTGGATTGTGGGAGGAAAGGACTCTATAGTTATATTTTATTATTTCTTTAAGTTTGATCACAATGCTATGCACATTCTAGAGTCTGAATGAAGGAATTCATGGCAAGAAAGATCAAAAGACTTTGGTCATTAATGATACAATCACATGTTGCATTTTTATTTCATGCGAGGCAGTAAATACAGTGATTTAGTGCATAGACTATGGCACCAGATGGCCTGTGTTCCGAGCTTGGTTCCACTACTGGCTGTGTGGCTGTCAGCAAATTGTTAACCTCTCTGTGCCTCAGTTTCCATATTTGTAATTTTGAGATAATTATCTTATATGATTATTGTAATTAAATAAGTTAAAAGGTACAAACACAACAGAGCCTGCATTTGAGTAAGGGCTCTATAAGTTTAAGTTGTTACTGTAGCTAAAAATATTAGGGGCTCATTCTCTAGCTAGACTATTCTGGAAAAGGATAATAAAGGGAAAACAGTAGTTGGATCCTGTTCATTCAGGAGGCTTCGAGGTCTGGACAATGGTTTTGAGGGTATTTTAACAACTCTGCTGATTAATGAAAAAAAGAATTGATCAGCAGGCCAAACTTTTTCAATCTTGGCCCAGGTTCAGACTTGACTATAACTGCAGCTTAAATCACAGGCTTTGGCTGCCTCAGGGAGCCCAGGTGGTCATCAGAACCCTGGGCCATGCTGATGCACAGGTCTGCACTGAAGTCAACAAAATAGGACAAGTTGAAGCAATGAGGATGGTAGAGAAAGTCAGGCAATATTTTTCCTCCCCTGAGATTAACAGAAGAGTAGAGTCCCTTAATGGAATATATGAATTTAACCATCCATTACTTTAGGACAACCACTAAAAAAAAATAGATGTCACATCCCCAAGCAATGGAAATTCCATTGATAAAAGCAAGCTACAACGAGAAGGCAATCTTAACATCAAATGCTGTGGATGGGTTTTTTAAATAAATGGATAATTTTATGAAACGGTATGCTAGCTATCACGTCATATGCCCAGCTTTCACAAAAGACTAAAATGAAATATTTCTCCTGTACCAGAATACTATTTCATGGCTGAGTAGAAGCAACCGGGCCTTCTCTTGCTGGAGGGCACTTGCACTTCAGCCAGTGCTCTGCTTCTGATACAAAAATAGCCAAGATAATTGCAATGGATAAGAACAGTTTTGGGATAAGTTCTTCCCCTCCTCCTTTTAAATCTGTGGCATTCATGCCCTGCCAACCCCGATCAGTGTCTGAGCCCAGACACAGAGCTGGTCCTTCCCGGGAAAGAGCCCTGCAGGATGGTGTGCCCATTTCATCACAAAATTACACACAGTGCTGTCTGTGATGCTGTTCAAATTCATAAATCCCAACCCATAAAAGCAAGGCGGAAATTCTTTAGGAGAGAGCAGGGATTTTCTTTCCACTACAGACAAGTCCAGACGTATGCATTTGCTAATACTTTGCTTCCCCAACGAACACGTCTCAGCCCGATTTCCAGCTGGGTAGCTCCCTGGCCTTAATGGGCTGTAAGGGCGTTCATTTTTGTTAATTTCGCAGACGACACTTTCTTCCCTGGTTTAAGCCGCCTGCAGACTGTAATTTGTTAGTCCTCATTAGAAGGGAAGAGGTGCAGTCCCGCACTTGGTGGCTTTCATAAATCACATTTTCAGGTGGCTTCAGCACGCTAGAACATTTGTGAGCACAGGGCCTGACAGGAATAATCCCAAGGATGTGGCTCTGTGATGAGCAGCGGCACCTGAAGCACTTCTACGATACCATCTGTGATTCACCGAACATTCGTGACAAGGCACAGACAAAGGTGAATTAGTTCCAGACAAAAATGCATCAATGCTCTATTGAATAGTCAATTATTCAACACATAATGGAATCTGTGGTTAGCAAGGCATGCTGAAGATGTGCCATGTTTGCACAATTTCTAACAGGAAAGGAAGGCTGGCTTCTAGTTTTTGAAAAATGAAACAGTTCAGTGTTACTTAAGGTAAAATTGAGAACACACATCTTTCCTCAGAGGTGTGTGTGTGAGATTTGTGTTTATTATTCACATTTTCTTCCATTTCTCCCTTTAATTAGACCCCATGGCAGTTAACTGTTAAAGCTCAACAGTCAGCAGTTCTGGAGGGGATGAATAAGGGTGGGTATTCCGAAGTGGTATACCATCCAACAGTCTTTGCATTTTGGGTTTGGTTTGTCCTTTATTCAACTTATGAGTGAATACGGATGTGTGTGTAATGAAATGCACAGGGCTTCAAGCAAAATAGTGCATTGTGCAGTTTGCCTTCCTACCCTGCATTCTGGATCTCAAATTCTCAAATGGATGCGAAGCACCATCTAAGAGTTCTCTTCCATCTAGGCTGCCTTCCACACTACCTCAGGCCGTCCTGGGACACGAGAGGCTATTCGGTGGTTTGGATGCAGAGCGCTGCCCTTGTAGCCCAAGCTGGATGATTAAGAACAAAACCAGACACAGGCACTTCCTTTAACACGGTCAGGAGTCAGCGCTGCAAGTTTCTCTAGGTTCTGCTGCGAACTATATGTCTTTGAACAAACCACCTCCCCTCTCTGGATTTACTCATCTGTAAAATGGGTGGGATGACTTAAAAAAATCTTTGGTGGCTCATATACACATTGAAATCAGATGCCAAATTTTGGATGCATGGATGGTTCACTGAACAGTCTTAACCAACTTGGGGTAGAAACATGAGATGACTTCATCTTTCTCTAATCATTGCCTTCAACTGGCAATGTTGACTCTTTTCTCTCTTTAGCAACATCGTGGGCAGGTTCTGTCACTTTTCTGTCACTTTCCGCTATCAGAAGTTGAGTTCAATTTAAAGTTTCAATCTGAAACTCGATTTAGAGCTCCTCTCCTCTCCTCCACCAGGGAAGACGTTACCCATGTGCTATGGTTTGAATGCTCATGCCCCACCCCCCAGCTCATATGCTGAAATCCTAACCCCCAAAAGTGATGGTATTAGGGGGTTGGGCTTTGGCAGGTGCTGATGTCATGAGGGTGAAGCTTTCATGGATGGAATTAGTTCCTTATAAAAGAGACCCCACAGAGCTCTCTCACCCCTTCCACCATGTGAGGATACAACAAGTCTGCAACCCAGAAGAGAGCCCTCACCCGACCAGCCCTGCGATCTCAGACTTCTGGCCTCCAGAACTGTGAGAAATAAACTCCTGTTGTGTATAAGCTACCCAGTCAGTGGTACTTTGTTGTAGCAGCCTAGACAGACAAAGACACTGGGACTCTAGGACTTGGAGAAAGGAGGGAGGTATGGTTTGCTCCCCTGCCTGGCACCTTAGAGTTGGGGGTTGTGGAGTTTGCCATGTAGACACCTGCTCTTCTCCATCCTTGGATCCAGGGTCCAGGGCAAGGAGGAGAAAAAGATGGAGCAGAAGTCTTCCCTCACCCCTGATAACCGGCCAGTGGAGGGAGGCAGGTGTTGCTGGCCTCACTGAGGTTTGGTGCGGAGCCAGCTCTGTCTGGAGGCTGAGGTGGAGGGTCCCTGTATTAATGGTGATCATGGGCTTCGGGGGCAGTGCTCAGCTCCCCCATAGCTGAGGACTTCTCCAGAAAGGGAAAAACAGTATTTCCTTTATTTTAGCCATAGTCCGTTTTTCTAACGCCACTTTCCAGCTGAGACATGGGTCATGATCTCACTTAGGCCACCTGGAGAGCCTAAAGCTTCTGTGTGCTCCTCTAACCTCAGCGCTCCTCTTGGGGGTCAAGGGGAGGAGAGGTCCTCTCCTGCACCAGCCACAGGTCTCCCGTTCACAGATGGCGGTGGTGGGCTATTGACACCATAATCCTGACTTACTCTGCTGGTGCGGGTTGCTACAGCCAGCCTCCCGCCTTCAGAAATTTCTAGCAGAGAAGCAGGCTGTAACCTCTGTTTAAATATATACCTTAAACTACAGGGAACACATGTCAAGCTTTCTGCCAAATTCATCACCAACCTTCCCTCCATCCAGCATCAGCACTAGAGGGGCCTGTGAGGACCACGCCTACCAAGCCACTCAGGGGTGCGTGAAGCCAGCTCTCCCGAGGAGCTCTCTTGCAGGGTCCTCAGTCATCTCTTGGGGCCTCATGTGCCTGCCTTCTGCAATGGCATGTGACCCTCTTCTCTGCTGACCTCCATTCTCCTTGGGATACTCCTCCTGGGCAACTGGTCTCCAGAGTCAAGCTGGTGCTGGCCCCCGATCCCTGCAACCTGCATAAGGGTGTATCCCCCTTTTCTTAGGGCACACCAAGGAGCCCCTGCAGCCAAGGGGTCTTAAGATCAATGGTGTCCTTGTATCTGCAGGGTGGGCCTGCCCGGCAGACTCTCCCCACTCATCAGACTCAGGCCTGTGATGTTATTAATAAAACTCGATTCGAAAAAGGCATAGATAGACTGGCAAAGGGCAGGGTGGCCGGGGGCCGGAGGTAGCAGGCCTTGTTCTGCCATTTCCCCCAAGCCCTGGGGAGGGGGCATCTGGCTCTAATTGCTTTGAGCTCACTTTAGCATGTAGTGTACACGTGACTCTCTTCCCCCAGTGTGGGGCTTTGCAGACAATCCTGAATCTACTGGGAAAATCCACACTCAACATTTTGTTACTACTATGTGTGTTCTTCTGATTGCATCAGATCCTCAACAGTATCACATGACCCCCTCCCCAATATTAAGAGCTATTGAAATATAGGATGTCTAAGGGACTTCTCATTCTCAAAGTTTGTGCTTCTAGTTGTAACTGAGGTATGCTTGTGTTTCAACGCAGATTGGGAAGGTTGGTACGATGAGGCCACCCTTCCTGCACCTGCTCCAGTGGCAGAGACCAAAGGCTAGATGAGGTTGGGTGATGTGCAGTTCTCTAGGGAAGTTCTAAAAGGAGGTCCCACGTGAAGGGGAGACCCATGCCTCTGAGGAGGGGTGGGGTCTCTGTAGTCAGGGAGACCGTGGCTAACGTGTCCCCTTGAGACAGGTGAGGCGGGAATGTGCCTCCACGAGACTGGGTCCGACGGACGGCAGGCTGAGAGATGCACCGTGGGGCGTCCTCATGGGAGGTACAGGAGACAGAGGAAGACACCCTGTGGCTGACTCCACGTGGAAGATAAGACAGGAACATCTGGTGAGGTGAACTATCAATATTTCCAGTCCTGCCACTTGTTGACTCTCCCCAGAATGCTTGGTGAACCCTGACCCAGCGGCCCATTTCTGGTCTCAGCTCTCCCTCCAGGCTCAAGGGAAGGGCCTTTGTATCTGCGTAGCCGTCTCTCTTCTCATCACCTCATCACCGTATACCTCCCTGGACACCCATGTAGGAGCCGCAGCCCTTCTTAGTTCAAGCTTCTTAGTCAGGGCAGGCTAGGCTATACTGTGGTAACAAATAAATCCCCAAATCTCAGTGGCTTAGCACAGGAGTTCATTTCTCACTTAGATAAAGTCTGATACGGGTCAGTCAGGGCTAGCCTAGACCTGGTGACTCAGGCCCCAGACTCCCACCATTTTGGGATGCCACCATGTTAACGCATGTCCTGAGATCTCAGGAAGGGAGATCTCTTCCTGCATCAACCTTGGATGCCCTGGGCTTTAATTTCCTTATTGAGTGCTGCATTTCTTCACAGGCACTCTAGACATTTGCCATGGGCAAAGGACATTTCTATCTGCACCATAGATTATTGTAATGTACTTGCCCCATAACGTTACAATGAATTAGGGCCGGACTTGTCTGAGCCACACTAGATCCAGTAATGACACTGTGCATTTATATAGTCCTTTTATTTTCCAAGAGCTTTCAAATTTATCATCTCATTTCATTCCTTCAATATCTTTCTGAAAAGTGAAGGCCCACTTCCTCCCTGCACTGTCCAGGCGGAGAGGCCAAGTTCAACACCACTCGATGCCTCACTTGTGTCCCATAGGTGTGGCTGGACCACCCAATGGTCCAACGGCACAGTGAAATTAGGGTGTCAACAGAAGGATGGAATCCTTATGTCCCTCTGGACCCTCCCTCTCCTTTCTCTCTCCCACCTCCTGTCCAGGCTGCCCCAAGATGTCTTCCTTCCCCTCCTGTCTGGAACCTGTCCTTCTGTGCTCACTGCCACCACCCCTAGATCTTGCAGGGACCTGAGTCTCTAATTTAATAATGGAATAATAATTCAGTCAACTCCCACTGACTACTTGATGACTGGATCCTAAGTAGAGCATACAGAGTTCGAACTGGGGTGGATATAGCATTTCTTGAAATTCCCAGAAGTTTTTAAGGCTCTTGAAAATATGTTAGAACTGTCAAAATTAAGAAATTTTGCAATTTAAATTGTGAAACACAAATCACAGTTCTGTTTGGTACGAAACAATATAAAATTGTGATTTTTGAAACAGAAGAAGAAATAAAAGTAGAGACTTGGAGTTAAACAGGATGGTTTGCACACATGCATTTATCCCTACTCCCTCTTGAGACACTAATACACTGGTAGAAAAAAGGAAAGAAAATGGTATAAATCTGCCAAGACGAAGCGATTAGGAGCAAAGAAGACAGTGGGGAAGAGAGAGCAACGAGGCTGGGAAGATGGGGTGCTGGTGGTGGTGATACTGCAATGCGTGCGGCTGCAGCAGGGACGCCTCTGAGGACCTGATGGTTCCCACCCAGAGCCAGAAGGTGCAGGGATGGGGAGGCCCGCGTAGCTCCGAGCACAAGGGTGAGACTCGAGACAGGCAGACACGAGCCTGTGGAAGGAGCGGGTAGACCCCCAGACCGCCTCTTCTTTAGCTGGCGATGGGGGATGGGGGAGTCTTACCATCCACATGCAGAAGTCAGGAAAAATATTCCAGGATGGAGGAAAGGAAGAAAGAAAGAGAGAAAGAGAGGAAGAGAGGAAGAGAGAAAGAAAGAAAGGAAGGAAGGAAGGAAGGATGGAAGGAAGAAAAAAGAAAGAAAGAGAGAAAGAGGGAAAAAAGGAAGGAAGGAAGGAAGAAAGAAAGAAAGAAAAATAAAGAAAAGAAAGAAAAAGAAAATTATGGATTCAATCTACAAGATCTAAATCTAACTAATAGGCATTCTATAAAGGGAGAGCAGAAGAGTCTGGTGGAGGAAATTATCAAAGACATCATAAAAGTACATTTCTCAGACTGTAGGACTTGAGTTTCAGAGACAAAAGTCCTGTCACATGCCCAGCACAGTGGGTGAAAAATGACTCGCACCAAGGCCAGAGTACCAAAGATGGAGCAAAGATCCTAAAAATGTTCAGAGAGAGAGAGGAAGGGAGGGAGGGAGGGAGAGAGAGAGAGAAAGAATCATACAAAAATAAGTGGGAATCAAAACGGCATCAGACTTCTTAACAGAAACCCAGGATGCTGGCAGATAAAGAGCAATTCTTCAAACTTCTTAGGGGAAATGTTTTCTAGTCTAGAATTCTCTGCATGGCCAAACCATCAAGAATAAAACAATAACCTCTCGTGCACCCAGTTTTTAGAAGGATGTGCTCCACAGAAAAGGAGTCCACAAAAACAGAACAAAACAAAAACCACGGAATCTAGGAGATGGAGGAACCAGCACAGGGAGAGGTGAAGGGATTTGCCAGCTGATGACAAAGGATGACAGCTGTGCGGCAGCTCCAGACAACGACTCTTCAGACTGGAGCAAGCGGATGGAGGGGCCCAGGAGTGGTGTCACCAGAGAAACAAAAAGCGGAATGTAGAGATTATCTCATATATTTAACTGTCATGAGAGTTGTTTTACAACTGGGTCCAAGTTTAGCATGAATTAGTGACTGATGCCCAGAAAACGAGCGAGTGAAAATGTAAGGTAATTTCAACTCCAGGAAAAATGAAAACAAGTAGAAGAAAATAACTGTAGTTACAGTACACTATTTGGCTCAGTCGTGAACCATATTTATATGGTTCTAGAAATATACACTCTGCAGTAATCCTTCCGAAAATTGTGATGTGATGCAATTGGGCAGATGGGGAGGAAAGGTTGTGGGATGGCGGGGGAAAGGGAGGGATGGTGGGAGGGGGAGAGGGCTCCCTCCTTACCTTTTATAAGAGAAGATGATGGACAATGCCTAAAACAGAGCAAGGACTGGCCCCATAAGTGTCTTACTTAGCAAGATGAGGATACATACCAGAGAAAAACATGCAGATGAGTTGGAATGTGTTTCCTCCTAGGAGCAAGACTGAGGTATAAAGGATGTCGAGGAGGTCAGACAGGGGACAGATCCAGGTGTTGTGGTGCCTGAAACTTACAAAATTTGCAGAACCTCTCAGACAAGGAATGACAAATACATAATTAGGGGCAAAGATTTAGGAGGGGTTTGTCAAAACGAGGGACTCTGGAGATCGAGCCTCAGTCGCTTCAGGGTACAGTGACCTCTGAAGTCAGGAGATGATGCTATTTGTCATCGTAAACTTTGCAGCATCGTTTATTGCTTGATTCCACGCATTGTATTATTTTACATGTATTAAAAAAAGAAAAAGAATGAACACATTGCTAAAACCCAACTAATGATGTCACTTGAGTTAAACCATTTCTACTTGGCTTTACCTGGTGCTATGCAGACCGAACCAATTTGTGCCCATTGATACTTGCTCACCTCCTTGAATTGCTTCGTGCTCCCTCTTCCATTTGAAAAGTTTTAAAGTGAATTTTCTCATAAAGCTTTGTGCTTGTTTGGCCAAGAGCCCTAGTGCTAATATGTTAAAAAAAAAAAATCTGTCCCCCTTCTCTCACCTGCCTCTGTGCCTAAGTTTCAGTCCTGCAAGGCACCTTGACAGAAGGACAGCTCCCTAAGCCCAGACAACTGTCACAGCTGTTGGGCCAGTACCCCTGAGGAGCGGAAACCCTTCTTTCAGGAGAGAGCTCAATTGGCACCTTAGATGCCCCCTCTCAGTTGGCAGAGCTCAGCCCAGAACTCAGGGTAGGGGCAGGAAGGAGGCTTCAGATGGCTGCCTATTTTGGAGAGACAGAGCCTCTCCAGAGCATTCTTATTTTCTCCCCAAAATCATCTAAAAAGAAGGTCATCATTGTGTCAAAATGGTATGGTTGTATTTGATTTTTCAAAGTATTTCAGCTGCATTCAATAACCATGCGTTGAATGTCAATTGTATACAGGGCACTGTGCAAGGCTCTGTGTGGGTGGGACCCTAAAATGAGTATTGGAGGGACCCCCAAATGAGTAACACCTGGCCCTGCCCTTAAAGAATCCATGACCCTGGGCCCAGGCTTGCCCTGCTCAGCTCAGCCTAGAAGCTGTCCTACAGCTTCCAGGGCTAATAGTTCCCTTTCTTTGTGCCACGCTCTGCTCTCAGAGCAGGGGATTCAGACACAGATAGAAAAGATGCAGCGTCTGACCTCCGGGAGGTTTCTGTCTTGTTCCTCCTAAATGGTCCCTGCTTCTGAGAAAGCTGTAGTCCATCTGTGAACATAAAGCACATCTGTTGAAATTTGGAGTCGGATGCAATGGAATTCAGAGAAGTCAAAGAAAGTGATGATAATTGGAGGATTTCTTGTAGATAGGGGTTTTGTCCTTTTTCTTTGACCAAGATTTATTAAATTTACAAACAAATGAAGGAAAAATATCAAGAGTACAGACATTCACTTACTCTGAGCATTATCGATCAAATAAGCTTGAACTTGTAATCATAGCAATTTTCCCTCCTTCTGGGGTATAGACTGTCTGTGTCCTGAGCCAGGGATGCCTGAATGACTTCTATTAAATCATTAAGAGCCAGCCTGGGCTTCCTCTTCGAGGAAGCCTCCCAGGACATCCAGGTTGAGCCAAGCCCTCCCACTGTGTTCCTAAACCTCACTCAATAAAAGTGTGGATCACGTGGCACAGAAGCTGCCTCTTTCCCCACCAGACTGTGATTAAATAAGGTCAGGGAACGCTTTGCTGAAGACTGTGGTGCCCGGTCCAGAATCGGGCACATGGTACATGCTCAGAAGATGCGTGTCACGGTGAACAGGACACAGCCTGTGATCTGTGCTTGGGTACATCACTGACCTCCTTCAGGCTAGCTGGGTGACTGTGTGGGGTTAGGGAATAGGTGGGTGGGTGCCTGACTGGGGCCACAGTCTGAGAGAGAGAGAGAGAGAGAGAGAGAATGTTTGGGTGTTTGGGTGGGAGTTGTTCATACCCCTCCAGTCCTTGTAAAGCTGATAGGCGAGTGGATGGGGAGGGAGAAGTGGGCTGTGAAGAATGGAGGGACCTGCCTTTTCATTCCAGCTCAGCTAATACCTGACCTGCAGCTTGGGTTCTGGGACTCAGCTGCCCACCTATGAAAGAAGGTGCTGCAGTTTAGGTCTCAGAGATGCCTTGGAGCCTGAACACCGTGTGACTAAGTCTAGGGGAAAGATCCTGACTGGGGTCTGGAATATTAGCTCTGCCACAAGGTTTCAAGGGTTTAAGTCTCATTCCCTCTCCGGGCTATCAGTTTCCCACGTGTACTAATTAGGGTTGGGTTCTGAGGACTCATTGTCTTCTTCCATCAGTGCGCTTCCACATGGGAGCCCCCAGGTCACAGCCTTGGGCACTTGTTCTGCGGGTGGTCACATTTGCTTGGGTCGAGGATGCTGAGGGGTGGCTCCTTTCTGTCTCCCCGATCCCAACTTGAGTCTTCACTTTCTCTCTGGACAAAAGAAGAAAAGACAAAAAGACAGGGCAGCGTGATTAGAGCATACAGAGGAGTCAGGGGAAGGGGATGCGAGGGAGATGAGGAGGGCGATGGGGAGGAAAAGGATGAGGGGGAGGAGAAAAAGGAGGAGGGGGAGGAGAAAGCCCCAGTGGCCAGGGGAAGAGAGGCGTAGAGCAGAGTGTCTGGAATTTGCAGCAACATCTGATGAGGGATTCGAGGGGAGTCAGGGGCAATAGCAAGCATAAAGTTGTGGACCTCAGTCAGCTATCCTTGGAGCCACTTTGGGTGGATGTCACGGCAGTAGGCAGTGACTACTTTGGGATCCTGGCTGGCAGCAGGTCCCTGTCATTCTCCCCAGAACAGCTTTGTGTGCACCCACTTACCCTGCCTCTACAGGGTCTCATCTCCCGCTGAGATCATAATAATAGCAATCACTACCATATTTTCCGCCTCAAGCCCTGCAATTCCTTACCATCTCCCCAAGAGGTAATTATTATGATCTCTACTTTACAGATGGGGAACCAAAGCGCACAGAGACTAAGACAGCGCCCAGGAGCCTCTGCCTCTGCAGAACCCGATGCTTCCACCCCGAGAGGCTGCGCTGCAGTGACAGGGTCTGGGCGCTTCCCTCTTTGCACAACCCCTCCTCCCACCAGACCCACCACTTGTGTACGAAGGCTCTCAGCCTGTATCCACTGACATTTTAGGTTTGACCTGGACTTGATCCTGAAGTGACAAGGCTCCAGAAAGAATGGGCCTGTGTTGTGTCCCTGATGGGTCATACCCAGGGTCTCCTTCACTGCTTCCAGCAGAGGGGTGGCCTTTGCGGGAGGAACCTCTCATCTGACTGAATCTGCCTTGAGCTCCTGGGAATAAGCATCAGCTTCAGGAGGGAGACATCTAGGGCTTTAGTGCCCAACCAGTACCGTATTCCCAAGTGGTCCTCTTAAGTCAGGGTCCCTGCTGCCACCAGACACATCCCCCCTCCCCACCCCGGGAGGGGACTGTAGTCTCTGGCCATTTGGCCGAGGCCGGGTCAGATTTCACACATGCTGACTCTCCATGGCTACATTCTCTGGTATCCAGAATGGAGTCTGTCAAAATGCTTGTTCAGACTATTTTTAAAAAGTCCCATTTAGCATTGAAGTGATGCCAGAAATGCAGCCTATAAAGAAAGATGACAAATGATCACTTCCTCTTCCAATTCTGTCCCAGGCCTGAAGCTGCAAGACTTATGCAGAATCTATTCTTGGACATTCAAGACAGAAGTTTCTTTTATTGCTATTATTCTTAAAAACGCCAATCAAAATGTAATGTTATTAACACTTTTTGGGAGCCCATGGACACTGTGTGAGCCAATGAGGTAGATTATGATCAACAGAAGGATTGTCATTATGGAGATAAAGGCAGAGTGTTCTGGTAATATATATGTATCTATGTAAAGGAAAGTCAATCTCTTGCTGAATGCCACCTTGCAACAGTGTTTCTAGGGCAGCTCTGGCGTGGGAGAGAAGCCCCACAGGCAGTGTAGTATGAAGACCCCAGACAATAACAGCAAACATTCTGCAGCACTAATACTGAGCCAGACACTGTTTTAAGTAGTGCTTTACATATTTATATCATTTAATCACACTATATTACCTCCCTTTTACAGATAAGGAAACAAAGTCTCAGAGAGGTTAAGTAACTAGCCCAAGGTCACACAGCTAGTACATGATAGTGCTGGGATTCAAAACTCAGGCAGCCAGGCTTCAAAGTCTGGGCTCTTAATCCCTGTACTGACTGCCTCTCAGATGCTCAGATGATGCTAGCAGGGTCAGGGGAGGCTTCCTGGAGGTGGTAGATGGAGTCAGGTTTGGCACTTGAAAGGGGGCCTCCTGGGCCTCCTCTGACCAGTCCCCCATTGGGGTCCCCACTGAGCCATGTGCTCTCTCTTAGTATTTTGCCGACCACTCTGAGTTAGTTCCTAGTCTCTGTGACTCTTCTCTCCCCTCACTAGCTCTGTGAGAGCAGAAGCTCTGCCTTTCTCTTCTCTGGCCTGGCCCCGGGGCAGGAGCTTAATGAACTAGGGCTGAATGGAGTCGCTGATGGGAGTGGGGGAGGAGTGAGAGGGCATCTCAGGATGGGCAAAAGTGTGTCTGTGGGGATGAAGGGGAGGTCTGCAGAGGGTCCACGCGTCCATGGTGCGGAGGGGGTCCTGGTCAAAAAGGCAAGATCATGGAGGGTCTTGAAAGCAAGGTAGGAATAACGTTCAACCGAAGAGTTACTCTTGGACAAGTAGGCTGCAGGCAGGGAAGAGTTTTGGAAATCTAAAGTGACCCTGGGAGACACTGCAGGTGTCTAAGCCAGGGACCATCAGATGCAGGACAAGAGCCCTGGGAAGATTTCTCATATCTGTAATGGTGGGGTGGGGTGGTTTGGAAGGGGCACCGGCAGGACAAATCAGCAGAATCAGAGCAAACTCTAAATCAATTAAAAGCCAAAATGGATGGGAACTTGCCCTGTTGTGAAAGTCACCAGCTGACTGTGTCCTGCTGGACCCCATCAGCCCCATACCGTGTTTCTCATCCCAGCCATCATTCCCAGCACACTGGCGGAGCCAGCAACCCTTCATCTTTTCTCCAAGGCTGAAGTTTCAGACATAGTTTCCTCTCGTGCAAGAAACCAAACTCTTTTATCCCACTCCATTGTACTGGAGTGGGAAAAAAGAATCGCTCCCCCTCAACAAAACTGATGCAAATGCCAACTCTGGTTTGAAAACAGTCCCTTCATTGGGAAGCTGAGTTTCTCTCTTATAAGCTCCTCTTGAGTTCCCAAGGGAAGTAAAATAGTCATTTATAAGAATAATAAAATCATTTTTGAGATCTGACAGTGCCTACTTTCCAGCATGCTCAGCTATGAAGCAGGTGCTGATTCCCAGCGATCTGCTTTGCTAACAGACCCCCTCCTTTAAGTTCTGGGGTCTTTCAGCACTGGAAGCCCACCACACGCCCGTAGCTAGTAACTAGAGTGGAACTAAGGGCTCCTTGTTGGCGTTACACACACTATTGCCTCCTCTTTTGGTCTTTGCTAGGGCGTTCTCACCTAATACAGAAGGTCCCCTCTCTCCCCCGGCACAAGTAATAGTACCAATTATTTACAAAGCACTTGCTATGTGCTAGGAGCTTTCTGCTCATTAGCACATTGCACGCTCACAACAACTTTGTGGGGATGCTCTTTTTATCTGTATTCGTGGATGAAGACAATAAGACAGAGAGCTTAAGGAATGTGGTGAGTGCAGATCCGAGACAGGAAACCAGGTAGGTCTCTGACCCCAGAGCCATTCCCTTCCCGTTCTCCCGTCCAGCTCTCAGCAGCATTGCCCAGGTCTTGTCTGATACAAAAGACATAGGGGAGCTCACTGAGGTTTCTGGGGAGAAGGTAGTTGTGACAATGTCCAGGGGAGAGCGAATAGCCTGCCGGTACAACGAAATCATCCGTGCAATGGCTGATCAAAAGACCCCGTGCACGTCCTCACTGTCATGTCACTGTAGGCTTTTAGAGTACACGGCAGAAGTGATGTAGAAACAAACATGGCTACTGTCCACACAGCCCGCACTACTTATGGGTGCTGGGCATGGATGTTGCCTAACCATTTGATTCAAAAGATCCTTTGATGTACGTACTGAAAGCATTTCCATCTTACGGCTGAAGAGACAGAGGCCGAGTCCGGTGAAATAACCAGCTCCAGGCCGAATCTATCAAGTAGTGGACGAAAAGCCAGGCAGTTTACTCCAGGGCCATCGCTGGGGAAACGGTTCTCTTGCTCCCGTGCTTTCTCTCCCATGTTCTTTCTTCCTCTGCTCTGGCCTCGGCAGGTCCTCATACCCTTTGGCTCACGCCTCACCATCACCATCTATCCATGCGGGGCCCCTCTCCAGAGCTGTTTGTTTGTTTACTATCTATTCGTTTATTTCCCCCATCTCTGATATCCACACCCATCTCCCCCTAACTCCCCACAAGCTCTTACTCTAACGCGTTTTATGTAAAAATCTTAAAGATGCATGTCACCTTGTAAAATATCTGAAGTTGTTTTATGCGTGCTTAGCTTTAATTGATTTAAAGAGTATTGTGCCTTAAAACCATTCTGGTTCTGACTTTTCCCATTCAAATCTATGCTTTTAAGATCTATCCATGTTGATTTATGTGCTTCTAGGCCACAGCTCCTCACGGCTGCCTGGTATTTTATTCTCCAGCACATTTCACTTAATTATCCCTCTAGTGATGGCCCAAGTTTAACTTCTTGCTCTCAGGAATAATAACACTATTGACAGACATCCTCATACTGGTTCTCATATTAGATCTGTGGAAAAATCTCTGGGTTGTACAAACAAGAGTGGAATTGCCAGTTCATAGGACATAAATACCCATAATTGTACTAAATTCTGTTAAATTGCTTTCCAAAACAGCTGTACCAACTTAAAACTCCCATCAAGCAGGGCACAAGTGTTCCTATCTCCTCACTTCTTCGCCTGGACTTGAATTACCCACTTTTCTAATTTCTGCTACTCTGATGGCTGTGAAACACTGTTTCAATTGTGATTTAATTTGCATATCTTTGATTACTAGGGAGTGAGAACATCAACTTGTTATTCATTTTCTGTTAAATTCATCTATTTACATCCTTGATTCTTATCCTTGCCCCTTAAAAAATAATTGGATTTCTTGTCTTTTTTCTTGATGACTTGGAGTTCCCCGTAGAGTCTAGAGTAGATACTAATACATTATTGGCATTAGATATTGCAATAGCTTCTTCCAGTCTGTCATTGATCTGTTAATTTTGTCTATGGTGCTCTTGTTAAACCCCATGACTGCAAGTTTTGATATCTACCTATTTTTGTTTTTTTAGCCTTATGGTTTGTGCTTTGGGGTATTTGATAATAGATATCCATCTATATTTTCTTCTGTGAAGTTTATAGTTCTACTTTCGATGCATATGTGTTTCCTCTACCCAGAATCTTTGGCATAAAGTGACAACGTGGCTGTCTTTTTTTCCTCATGACAAGCCAGTTTCCAAACACCACTGACTAAACAATCTTTCCTTCTCCCATTGTCTGTGGTACCACCTAGATCATCTGTAAAGTTCTGATATATACATGGCAGGAGCTTTCCCTTGGTGGAGAGTGCCCTTCCTGATGCTGACAGGCCTTTTTGTGTCCCGTCCAGGGGGTTCAGGAGGGATCTGGACACTGATGGATGCCATGCTTAGAAAGGGTTGCTCTCCGATGGGATTGTTGACCTCCAGACTGTTGTAATACACAGCAGGATGCTAATAAGGATCCCAGGATGGCCTCAGTCTCTGGCTCAAACCTGGCCTCAGAGGAGCAATCTATACTGCATGTATGAGTATGTGTAGAGCCGGACTTAGATCACAATGGTCTGAGTTTGAAGCCCAGTTGCATCTCCTGTAAGCTGGGTGAACTTGGCAAATCACTTAATTTCTCTGAACCTTAGTTTTATCACCTGTCAAGGGAGGGGCTAAGAATACCTATTTCATAGGTAGTTCACAGAAGATGAACTGAGCTACCTTGCACATTTACTGGCACATGGCAAGTCTTAATAAATGACAGCCACCCAGTGGGACCAAGAGAAAAAGCTTCATAGAAAAGGTGATGCTTGAAAGATGAATAGATGTTTGCTGGGCAGCTACGCTGGCAGGGCTTCCGGCTGGGAGAGAGCGTTAGAACAAAGGCCCCGAGGCATGAAATAGCCTGACATTTCAGGAAGCTGTAAGTGGTTTGGTTTGGCTGGAGCATAATGTAGGGGAGAGGAGGGACGTGCTTGTCTGTTAAATACACATAGACACTTGATTATAGCTGTTCTTCCGTGATTCTCTAATTGCTTTGCATGTGTGTCTGGTCATCTGGAGAAGAGGACTGTTTCCTTGCGGCTGGGGGCTCCTGTCTGGTGCTCTGTTTGGCAGCAGGACCAGGCTGGACATCACTGACAAGGGCTGCCTCTTCAGATTCTGGGTTCAGCCACTGGCACAGTGAGTCACGGCTGGGCTGGCA
Organism: Balaenoptera physalus; assembly: GCF_965194825.1. NCBI lineage: Eukaryota > Metazoa > Chordata > Mammalia > Artiodactyla > Balaenopteridae > Balaenoptera > Balaenoptera physalus. The sequence continues at coordinate 22,562,508 of NC_138891.1, forward strand.
GGGAGGCTCCGGAAGTCTTGGTCCGGTGTAATCCCTGAATCCCTGACTCTGAGGGACTCCAGCCCACCCCCATCTAGAGGTCTCTGCTGTCTTTCTACAGGCTGGAGGCAGGTTGCAGGTTGGGGCACCCCTTGATCCCACTACTTCTTTAGCTACTGCCATCCAGTTCCAAAGCCAATACCTCTTGTTTTCATTTTCTTTTACAGTATCATCCCACTTCTACTACCAATTTCTGTATTAGGACTTAGGGAAGTGGAGCCACTGTGCCATAGAATAAGGGGTTTATGACAAGAAATAGACTTCTCACAATTGTGGGAGGAGATGGGAAGAGATGGTCTATGTTATGGGCTGAACTTATGTCCTCTGCCCCAAATGCATATGTTGAAGCCTCACCCCTACTACCTCAAAATATGACTGGGTTTGGAGATAGGGTCTTTAAAGAGATGATTAAAATTAAATGAGGCCACTAGAGTGGGCCCTGATCCAATATGACTGGTGTCCTTATAAGAAGAGGAGATTAGGATACAGACATACACAGGGGAAGACCATATGAGGACAAAGAGAAAAGTCACCATCTACAAGCCAAGGAGAGAGGCGTCAGAAGAAACCAGACTGGCTGACATGTTGAACTCAGATTTCCAATTTCTAGAACTGTGAGGTGATAAATTCCTGAGAAGTCATCCAGCCTGTGGTACTTGGTTACAGAAGCCCAAGCAAACTAATACACTCTGGAAGGGGAAGCTAGAGGATCATAAATAATCACTATGCATCTCCCTATAGATCTGATGTGGATGGAAAGTTGGATCTCTCAGGGAAAATCTAAGAATCCAGGCAGGTCGGGGCTGCAGACATGGAAATGTGAAGGAGGAGCCCATGGAGAGGTCTATGGGGAGCCGTTGCACAGCTGCCATCTCTGTGGTTACCAAGAATCTAGTGGTAAACCAGTGACCACTCTTGGTGGTTAGGACTAGAAACTGGGAAGAAGAGCTAGGCTCAGAGTGATAGAAAACAGCACGTCGGAATCCATCAGGCTCCTCTGTATCTGTCTGTCACCTCCTCTGACCTCAGAAACCTTCAGAAGGAAATGGTTACTGCTTCATTTCTACTTTTCAGATCTCATTCGAGTTCTACTTTTAGCCAACTTGAACTTGGGACCCTAGAGAGGAGGAGATTCTGGGAAACATAGCTTCCAACTTGACCCAGTTGACCAAAGAATTACCCTTTGAGATGCTCTGGAAATAAAAGAAACGGAATCTGAGATCTAACAGGCTGTAGAAGCACCACAAAGTATAACCCTCATCATTTGCACATTAAAGGGTCTTCTTAGAAGTCTCACTGAAAAGAAACCCATTTAATTTTGATCAAACATTTCCCAAACTTCTTTGGTCACTGAAACCTTCTTTCTCCTGGGCATAGCAACTATTGACAACCTGGTGTCAATATCCACTCTCCTGCTCAGTCCCCTTCCTGGCGTGCCCACCTCCCAGACAGCAGTTCCTTCCTCCTCTGCCTCCTCTTGCCAGTTTCTGACCTGCCCTGGGGCCATAGCTTCTACCCCGAATGTTGAGCCTACCATGCTCTTTTCCCAGCTACCACCAGCATGCTGAATGGGCCAGAGCTGAGCAGTACTAACCTCAAGCTGAAGGGCAGACCTGGTGGATGACGTGTGGGAAGGGACCCTGGAGGAACTTGGCTGGTGGGTTCCTGGCTGCCCAAGATTCAACAGTCTGTCCCTAAAAATCATTATTTGTGATAGACTCACTTTTGAGCAGATTTCTTGCTAATCCTCCTAACAGCATCATGCTCACGCCCTTGCACAGCAAGATGCTTCCTTGAGTGGTGACAATGGCAATGGCTTGGAGTGGAGTCTGGAAGGGAATCATGCAAGGTCCAGGGAAGCCCCTGGGAATGTGGCACTCACGTGACTCTCAGCCATCATGTGGTCCAAGTGCATACAATAGGAAGCCCAGCTGCTTTAGCAAATGATAGGGATTATTACTCGGATAACATTGTAAACAATCAACCAGATGTTTCCAAATCTATTGCCTCAGAGTCCAGGCTATTATGATGTTTACACTTTGTCCTACCAGGTTCTGTGGATCTGAACAAATAGGTTCTTTAATACTGAAAGTGCTGGAAAAGCTGACCCAGACAGAAACCAGAGCAGAGGTAGGCTCTGCACTGTGTATTGATGCTCCTATGTTCTTCATCAATCCAAACATCCGTTTAGGACTTTAAAGCGAAGTTTTACCTAAATCCAATCCTGGAATTGGAAAGATGAAAATAAAAAGACAGACATCCTTCTGACAAGATTGCAGCAATTGGTTAGCTTGACAGGGCTTTAAATAGCTGTTACTGGAATAGAGCTGAAGAGTCTAAAACGAGTGCATTCTGTTTCTCGCCTCTGCGCCCCCCACTCCCAGGGGTCAGTGGTCAAAAGAGCTATAATTACGCCTCAAGTGGTTTTAATGACACTGGAGGGAATTCTGAAGCCCTAGGTCTTCAGAATTCCTGAGGGGCAAGATTCCCTGGAGGGGGCTCAGAGATAGAAATAGATGCATTTATTTTAAGCAGCTTATAATCTTGGCCTCCAAGACCACCTCTTCTCTACCCTTCAAGTCTGGGTAAATTAGGGCTTGGAAGACAGTGGAATTTGGATGGTTTTCCATACTCTTGGGGAAAACTATTCTGTGAGTGAAATTCCCAGTCTCTCCCTGAGGAACCAGAGTCATCAGAAACACGTGTGTGCGTGTGTGCGTGTGTGTGTGCATGTGTGTGTGTGTGTGTGTGTGTTGGGGGACACAGAGGATGCCAGAATGATCACCTGGCTGAAGGCCACAGTCCCGCTTCCCTTGGCTGCCTGGCTTTCCTGCCATGAGGCTGGTCGGGAGATCCGTGAGAGGCTCTCCGGGGACTCCAGGGAAAAGATGGGAAAGGAGCATGACATGTGAAAGGAGCTTTCTAGCACGGAGTACCCTGGCTGCGGCCAGTTCAGTCCTGAGCATAGATCCTGGCCAAGCAGATGTATTTTCCAAAGAACCAGCAGAGGGAGCTTACAGAGGAAGCCAGCAGCCTCCAAAGGCCTCAGACCAGAGCATCAGCACTTCTGATTTCCATCTGTTTCTCTCTTGTTTTGACACTGAACACATAACAAAGGACCCCTCCTTGAAGTTGCAGGTGGATTTCTGCTCCTTTGCTGATCAGAGGCGCCATCCCACTTTGGGCACCGGCTTCGCAGGAGGGAGCTGGACGGCCCGAAGGAGAGCAGCCGCTCCCTTGCTCCACGCTAGCGAGTCCCGCCCAAGCGCGTGTGCGTGGAATCGTGAGGAGTGGGACCCGTGGTCCCCACAGTGGAGGGACATGGCTGCCATGACCAGACAGCAGGTGACAAGGTGGCCACTTAGGAAGGCGGCCATCCCAGTAGATATGTTTTCCTGGACCAATTTGAACAGAGCCAGGAGCGGGAGGCTCAGCCCTGCGTGGGAAGGATGACAACGTAGATAACAGGATGGACTTTCCGGCCAACGAGGGTGGGTCAGCGCAGGGGCAAGTTGGGAAAACTTTACGAGAGAGGTTTATTTATTTTATTATTACATTTTTTTCTTTTTTAGTTGAGGTGTATTGTATTATAATATACACATCATAAAATGGATTGAATGCACAAATCTTGAGGGCACAGCTTGATTTGTTACCTATGTAGACGCCCACGTGACACCATCCAGATCAGGATATTGAACACTTCGAGGACCCAAGAAGTTTCCTTTGTGCCCCTTCCCACTCAGTACCTACCCTCCCACGATAAGGACTACTTTGACTTCTGTCACTATTGATAAATTTTGCCAGTTGCTGAATACATACAGTATATTTACTTTTGTGTCTGGATTTTTTAAAAACCCAATATGACTGACGTCTCTGTGATTTGCGCATGTTGTGTTGGGCGCAAGTAGTTTCTTCTTTCTTAATTCCGGGTGGTATTCCATTGCATGAGTATACCATGATTTGTTTACCCATTCTTCTAATGGTGGACATGTTTGTGGTTATGATTTTTTTGACATAAATAAAGCTGTTATGAACATACATTCATGTGTAAGTCTTTGTGTGGACATATGCACTCATTTCTGTTGGGTATATATTGAGAAATGGAATTGCTGATTATAGGGTAGGTTTATATTTATCTTCAGTCAATACTGCCTAACGGTTTTGTAAAGTGTTGGACCAGTTCACCCTCTTGCCAGCAGTGAGGGCAGTTTTACTGGAGAGCTTTTAAACCAAGATTGTTACGGCCACACCTCTAGCCTGACTCTCTACTGTTTTTCTGTTTCGCCTGCATTCTACACTTAGGCCAACACCCTGCCCTGCTCATGACTAGAGCCATAACTAGGGAGTTACCTGGACAGGATTTAGGAGTATAGTGAGTTCAAGGTCAGGGTCAGTCTTGGTTAGTGTTAGGGATCAGCCTGTGACCAAGGAGAGAGAAAGACCATCTTCTGATGCAGGCACTAGCCAGCCTTTAGGCTGACACTTGCCTTTTTGACACTCGGTGCCCTTCACTTGCTGTGATGTCGGTGACCGGGATGCTGGTGGCTGTGAGTACCACTTACTGAGCCTCTAACATGGACCACTGTCTCCTCTAGTCCTCACGATAATCTGATGTGGAAGATAACATTATCCATGCCTAGAAACTGAGGAAACCAAAGCTCAGCAAGGTTAGACAGCCCACCCCAGGTATACAGCTTGTAGGTAGAAGGGCTGAGACTCACACCCTCATACAAAACCCTTGCTTTTCTTTCCTTTTGTAAAGTTACTTATTCTTTGCAAATACGCATTTGGCACACATTCAGAAGGATACAAATAGGAAACACAAAAAAGAGTAAGCCATCCTTTTACCTCCTCTTTCCCCCAGTTTTTGTCCCAGATCTGATCACCATTACCAGCTCTTTGTGTGTTCTTCTGGGGACTGCGCATTTACAGACACAGACAGATATTCTGAATAATATTCTCCCGCTGCCCACTTTGCCGTGCATCTCGCTTTCTTAATTTAACAAAACATGCTGGATTGCTTTTGATTTAGGTATCCATCATGCCTTCTTTTTCGCAGTTGTACTATAATCTATTTAACCACCCTCTTTTGATGGACATGTAGGTTGTTTCCAATTATTTGCTACCACAATGTTGCACAAATATGCCTGCCTATGTACCACCTTGCACATGTGTAAGTGTATCTGTATGATAAATATCTAGAAGTGGGATCGTTGGGTCAAGGGTGTATGCATCTGCCCTTCATAATACAAAACCGGTGGACTAACCCCAGAGAATTTAGGGGACATCTTGGCACACCGTGTTTGCCAAATGTGTGAGTGAAAGGACCACTCCCCTTGGTCAGACGTTGGACAGGTTGTTGTGGCAGCTGTCAGCCGCCAGGCACCAAGGCTGTTCCCTCACTTCTCTCTGATGGCTTTGCCCTTGTGGGGTTGCTTCCCAGATTAGATAAGAAGATCCAAGGACAGGAACCTCTTTTTCAGCTTTATCCATTACATTTCAGCTGTGACAGTTTGAGGCTAGGCTTTCTGAATGAATGTGTGACTGTAAATTAATTATTGAATTATTACCACCTAAAACAGACCAATTCATCAGGTTCTCCAAAGAATGCAAAAGTTCCTGGAACTTTTTCTACTCCCCACTCAACCTTCTTAAATTCTCCCAGAGTAAGAATAGGATTAGTTTCAAAAAGGTAGGGTTAGGAGTGAACCTTGAGGGAGGAGCCAGATGTGGGTAGGCATGAATTGAGCCCCTACTAGTGGGATTGCAGGAGCTGTGTCAGACGGATGGCAGAGATGCAAGGGGGATGGGGGCTTCTCAGGACCCCTCAAACCTCATCTGCAGGTGGCTCTCTATACATACGCCCAGCAGTCTCATCCTCTATCCTGAGCCCCTGCCCCAAACAGCAGGCTGCAGTGGGAAGAGATGTCTCCTTTTCCAGGACAAAAGGCTCCTGTCAACCACTGTCTTCATTTACGTTGTGTTGACTTATTAAAGTGAGATCCAAATGTTTCATTGCTCTCAATTACATTTATTAATGGAAGCTAAAACTTCTGAGGGTGAAGCTCATTGGAACATATGGTCAACCTTCCACTCTGAGAACCTGGGGCTAAGGAGCACAGGGAGACAAGGGACTGAGATTTTAATAACTATTTGGTTTTTCCTGATCTCCCCTCCCCCAAATAATTAAAGAAAATGATCTCTCCTTCTTACCTTAATAGGAAGGATTGGGCAATTTAAATCAAGAAAAAGCTAGGAGATATACTCAAATAATATTAAGAACGTCTATGGATATAGACTGTAGAGTTATTTCTCAAACTTTGCCCTATTTCTCCATAGTTTTAATACTCAATTGGAGAAAGTTGATGGATTTGGGGCTGCATAAACGACTCCATCAATGCCTGCTTCACAGATGAGGAAATTGAGTCTCAGAAAGAGACGCATCCTGCCCAAAGTGACCATGTGCAGAGAAAGAGAAAGAGGCAGTGGCTGATGGATTGGGGTCATCAGGAAAGCTTTTGGGAGGAGGTAGGTTTGGGTTTGGGTTTCAAGGATGGAGAGAATTTGGTTATGTGAAAAGAAGGGAGGAGGAACCAAGGTAGGGGACAAGGATTGAGCAAATGTACAGAAACGAGACTAGCTAAGATGTGCTTTGTAGACAATGCACATGACAGTGTGGTTTGAAAGAAAAGTTCATGTAGGGTGGTGGGAAATTAAGTTACAAGTGGAGGGTGGGACTTTGGGAGAGATGACTGAGATTTTATCTTTGAGCAATCTTTTGGGGGTTAGTGCCTGTGAGAATATTGGAACGGATGATCTGATAGTTCAGCAAGGTGTGGATTTCAAGCTGGTCCAACAAACATTCACTTGGCACCCACCATGTGCCAGGCATTGCAATTGGTGCTGAAGACACATAGAGGAAAATACCAAGCCCTGGCCGCGAGGAGCCCACCATTTGCTCTGCGGTGGGAACCGAGGAAGATAAATTAGGGATAGACGGAGGTCTCAGGTGTGAAGCGATGTGAGCTTGCATCAGGATCTTTGTGGCAGTTATGGGGTGAAGAACAGATGAGGGGAGGATTTTGAACAAGGGAGCTAGAGGCCAAGGAATTGGCGGGATTTTGAGGATGAGGTGGGGAGAGGGTGACATGTATCAAGTGCTTCATAATAAGCCTGTGAGCAGGGTTTCTCAATCTCTGTGTTGTCGACAGTTTGGGCTGGATAATTCTCTGTTATGGAAGCTGTCCTGTGGGATGTCCTGTAGGATGTTTAGCAGCATCTGGCCTCTATCTGCTAGATGCCAATAGCACTCGCCACCAATCATGACAATCAAAAATGTCTCCAGACACTCTCAAATGTCCCCTGGAGGCAAAATTGCACCCAGCTGAGAACAATTGCCCTATGAGGTAGGTGAATTATAATCTCCACTTTATAAGTGAGGAAACTGAGTCTCAGGAAAGTTAAGTGACTTTTCCAGGATCCTTCAGCTAGAAAAGGTAGAAAACAGGTTTTGAACCCAAGCAATCTGGCTGCAGAGCCTGCATTCACTGCAGTGAGGTGGGATGAGAGGGGGATAGAGGAGTGATTCCAGCTAGGAGAAATTTTTTTTTTAATACAATAAAATGTTTAATGAGCAAATTCGGCTTAGCAAATATGAAACTGGAGAAATGGTGCTGAGCCTGGTGCCTCCAGGAAGTCATTCCTTATCAGCGCTCTTGGAATGGGGCTGGATAGCTGGACAGGCTCAGCCCAGCACAGTATGAAGTGGTAACTGGTCAACCGCAATTCTCCCAAGCCAAGAACTCTCTGAATATTAAAAAGTCAAAGAGAGAAACATTTATCTTTCCATAAAGCTGAGCTCCCAGGCTCCCAGGGATCTGTTACTGGTATGTTGCAATATTCCAGGAGTGATTACCCAGCCTGCTTTGGATTAAAATGCTTTTTGTGGTTAAAATGTTGATAGGCCAAAAAAAAAAAGAACCAAAAAACTTCTAAATCTGGAGGTGATGTTTGCTTCTCCCCAAATCTAATTTAAGCCTCACACTGCCACTATAAAGTCTATTGATCTGTCAGTTGGTCTCACACTGGAATAATGTAAAGTAAATTAATAAACTCAAACACCTGGTGAATCAGTTAAAAACCACATTGCTTCTCAAAGCATCTTCCCTGCCTCTTCCAGCCTACTTCATGCTGCTTTTAGCATTCAGTTATTTAGTTTAACAAATGTGATAGTGTGAATTTAATAGCAGTAAGTTTGAGCTAGGGATATATAGATCAGATACAGTTTCTGCCCTCAGGGAGTTCAGTCTGTTGATCAGTCTGGGGCAGCATGTGCATTTGTAGAAGGAGTGTAAGGCAGCCCAGGTAGTGGACACAGCACATGCAAAGACCTGCAAGCAGATAGAGCTTAGAGTTTTAGAGGAATTCATGTCGTTTAATTTGGCTGCAAGGCAGAGTATAGGTAAAAACACAGTGTGAATTCCAGGCAAGGTGCACTCCACAGGGACCTTGTTCCTTTCCATTCTGTTCTTTGTTTCTATTTTGTGGTTCCCCAGTCTACGTTCCAACACTTTTCCACCTTGCTAGTGTCAAGTCCCCTCTCCACAAAGCGTTCCTAAGTACTGCCATGTTCCCTGAACCTTCTCTGACTCCTCACAGCTCTCAGGGTTCATACCCTAGATTGAGGTACTTTGAGGGCAGGAGTTGTGTCTTTTGATTCTCTGGTTCCTCAGCAGACTTTTCAGAAAAGGCTGGTACTCAGGGAACGTTCCACTATATACTTCTTTTGGAAGTTTAGAACTTGAAGAGCTGGTGTTGCCCATTCTGGGCAAATTTGACTGAAATCCTACTTCTGGGGATTCTGGCACATCACTTGACATCACTCTGTCTTGGGTTTCCTCCCACTTCTTTGGTTGGTCTTTCTTGGTCTCCCATGAGACCTTCTCTGCTTCAGTGTAGGCTGGCTTCCCCAAGTTTCTGGCCTTGGATCTGTGGCGTCTTCACTGTCAACCTGCCGCCCAACCAAGCTCCCACCCCTTGATTTTAACTACCATCCACTTGCTGACAACTCTCAGCCCAGTCAAGAACTCTGCCTGCATCCCAAATCTATCTCCACCAAGGACTGCTCCTGCCCCCAGGGCCTCCAAACTTACCATATCCCCAATAGAATTCATCATCCTCACCATCCCACCTCCCCAAGCTTGCTCCTTCTCCTTCTGTATTCAGTAGTCTTATAAATGGCACCAACATCAGCTCAAGATGCCAATCCAGGAATCTAGATAACATTCTAGAATTCCCCTTCCTTCCCTAAGCCTATCAGACAAGAGACTCCCATCAAATTACTTCTGGAAACTGCACCTTCCTCTCCATTTCTTTTCCCTATTAGTTTAGAATTCATTCCCTTTTGCTGAGATACCTGCCCTTAATTGCTCTTTCTGTCTCCATGGGAGCCCCACTCTCTTTCTAAAAACCAAGACTGATCTTTCTTTTCTTCTATTTAACTTTTTCAGGCAAATTTTAGGGATGATATTTAAAGTCCTTAGTTGAAAGCTCAAGATACTTCATAACCTTACTTCTGCCACCCTTTCCAGCGAGTTACTGGATGGTAGAGACCATGGAATGCAGGGAGTCCACAGTGTTTGTGGAATGAATAAACATGTTTTGACTCTCTTGGATGTGATGTGACTGTGTTTTTAGCTTGGGGTTGGGTAGCATAACCTCCTGCCCAGCTTCACCTCTGGGCCCTGTTTTTCAGATTAACAGGCTCAGAACTACAACCTCTCTGCTTGTTCTGACCCCTCATTATCTGTCCCAGAGAAGGTGAATTTCCTGTCCTGTCATTAGATCATTGTCAAATGTCCTGCCTTATCACCTGAGATACATCAGGGATGAGTGTTCTTCCAAAGGGAGCTGCCTTCTTTTTATTAACAGGCTTGGCTGATTCCATAAAAAGAGGACTTAGAGCTTTACTCTATAGCATTTGTGAGAGAATCAGAACCCTAAGAGATTTTTATTTGGTAGGAGTAAATCTGTCTAACATGGCAATCTTGCTTCACTATTTATTACTCTACTAGTAATAACAATATCTTATGTGTTAATGCTTCTGCGATACCAAAGTGCTTTCTCCTGCAGTATCTCATTTTTATTTTTGATCGTTGTGAAGTTGGAATGGAAGGTATTACTATCTGAGGAGCAGAACTTGGATTTGGACTAGAGTTCAGTGAACTCCCCATCCAGTGCACTTTTGACTGGGGCCACAGTGTCCTCTTAGGAAAAGTGACCTGCCTTTTGAACTCTGCAATTTCCAAAGTGGTCTCGTGTATGTTTTTTTCTAGCTTATTTTATTTAAGGAAAATCTTTCACTTTCTGCCTTTATCTCTTTGATTTCCATCTCATCTTCAGCACTGATAAGATAGTTGAATAAAATAGTGGCTAAAGGTCTTTGTCTGTTCTAGCATTTTCTGATGACTCACAGAGACACTACTGCTCTGGTATTAGTATTTTAGGACCTTGGACAGTGCCCAAACCACTGCTTGGGTTTCAAGTCCCTGTCTTCAAATTCATACCTGAATTTCAGTCATGGTAGATGAAAAATTTCTAAAGATCTGCTGTACAATGTACCTATAGTGAACAATACTGTATTGTACGCTTAAAAATTGATTAAGAAGGTAGATTTCATGTTATGTGGGGGTTTTTTCCACAGTAAAAAATTCTTATCTGAGCACTTAAAGATATCTTTGCCACATTTGGGTACCACAAAGCCATTGCAACCCAAAGAACCAGGACAGAGAACTAAGCTAGCTCCAGAAGACAAACCTGCACTTTCAGATGGTGAGAGCGAGTTCTCCTGGAGAGCTCACAAAGCAAGGGCCAGGTTGCATGGATGGTGGACATATCTGGTCCCACAGGACTCGAGTTCCTAGGGCTTTGAAATACAGGCATCACCAGGCAGTGATAAGGGAAACAGGGCTTGGTGCACAGAGCTAAGGAGGATACCAGAGTGACTGTTCAGTCAGGTGATTTACTTTCTCTGACCTCCAGCTCTGCTGACCGAACTTTTACTCTTCAGAACCCAGCTCGGATGTCATCTCCTCTGGGAACTCTTTCATCCTTTATCCTACAGTGAATCACTCCTGCCTAGGTGATCCCATAGCCCTTTGTACACTTTTTGGTTCTGTCTCTTAGAAAGAGGCAGTGTAGTGCAAGGTCAAAAACTTAGACTCTCCAATCATACTATAGGTTTGAATTCCAACTCTACTACTCACTAGCTGTGTGAACTTGGGTGAGTTATTTCACTTCTCTACTTCGTTTATGAAATGGGAACAATGATGATGAGGAGGATGTTGATGATGATACTACCTACCACACAGAGTGGTTGCAACAAACAGCACGCAGAGTGCCCTGTGATTGCCATTGCTAAGGTTAGTACAGTTTGGCCAGGATTAGCATCACCTACTTGAATCCCACTGCATTGAGCACGTAATTGGTTTAATTGGCATTTGTTGAGCCCCAGACTTTACATAATAGGTGCTCAATAGGCATTTGTGGAATCGTTTATTGAATTGAAATTAGTCAAGACTTATACAGGAAAAACAGCATTGAATCAGCCAACCAATCAATGAAAATTTTATGTGCTGACTAAGGGACTAGCCTGTGTGAAGATTTATTGGTCTCAGTACAGTATAAAACATAGCACTCTGTATAATGTAATATTGGTGTTTACTATAATTATAATTAATAAATTCCAAACTCAACAGTCTAGCATAGAGCAGGATACTTAGTAGGTATTTTTGCAAATGTCTAGTGAATCAAATTTCCTTCCTGGAGTTTAAATCAAAAGGATCAGTTTACAAAAAAACCTAAATCACTCAAACCCTTTCAGGAAACTGTTGCCTAGGGCAAGTGGTGACAGCCCCTTCACATCACGTGCCATTCACCAAGCAGCCTAGAATGCACTCTTCAAAACCTAGTGTCTCCCTTTGAATTTTTTTTAACTTAAATAAAATAATCACAGATTGACAGAAAAGCAGTCCAGAGAGGTCCTGTGTCCCGTTCACTCAATTTCTCCCAATAGCTACATTTTATGTCATAGTTGCATAATATAAAAACCAAGAAAAGGACATTGGTACAACGTGTGTGTGTGTGTGTGTGTGTGTGTGTAGTTCTTCCTTTGAACTGTAGGTTTATTTTACCTGAGAAAGGAGGGGGAAAGGCTTCATTGGCGATAGTCCAAAGGCCCCGTCATAGGCGCTGGGGTAAGGTGCCTCAGCCCCTCACATCCACAGGAGGCCCCTGCAGGGGGAGTGTGAGGAAGCTTCCAGATCGTCCAGACAAGCAGATATGCAGGTGTGAAAGGAGGAAGGACATTTCAGACCTTGAGATTTATGTGCTGGTTTTCCCAAACCCTCTCTCAGTTTCTCTGCAGCTCCGTTCGGAGATTACCCGTGCACCCGTGCACCGGGACATAATTCTTTAATGGATCCTCAGGCCTAGGCTGGCCTTGGTGCCTTCTGCCAAGGCTCATACACACAGCGTTGCAAGGGTCCGATCCACATTTACGAGAAGGAACCGAGGTAGAGCCAAGTGCAGCTGAGACACCCACAACTCACCCTGTTTATGAAGTTGCAAATAACCCGCTCTCCGGGGTGTTGGCGATGGTATTGTATAGGGGTTTAGAACAACTCATAAAGGACTTCTATTCAGCATGCTTAATTTTAAGTAGATCCCTAAATTGTAGGGCATCTAAATGCCAGTGTTCTCTGAATATTTATATACCTTCTTCGAAGAGAAAAACAGAAGAAATGGCCAAGACAAAGGGAAAGCCCAAGCTGCCATCCCCAGCCGCTTCAAATGGCAAGGTTTGGAAATGATGGGAGGGAGTTTTTTCTCTTATTAGCGGGGCTTCAAGAGAGATGTGGCAATTAAGAGCCAGGGAGAAACGGTAGAGAAACCTCATCTGGCAAAGAACATCGCAGCTGGGGGTGAGCAGGACCCACAGAATGTCACAGAATACACGTTACTGTGAAAGAGCCAGCATGTGATAAGGGCCTACTGTGTGCCAGGTTCATTTCAGAGCTTTATTTCATTCTCATTGCAACCAAATTAGGCAGATGCTTTCATTTCCTCTTCAGAGAGGGCCAAAGTGAGGCTCAATACCGTGTGAGCAGTAAGCAGTAGACCCAGAATGCAGTTTCTGTTGGCCTCGGGGACTCACTCCCCAAGCTTCCTTTACTGCAAAATAGGATGAGAAGAAAAGCAACAACCTGCGTAAGAATCAAATAAAATCATCCCCGTAAGCAGAGCCCAGTGTCACGTATATAACACGTGTTTGATCAATACGAACTCCCATCATTATTTTATTTAACAAGCACTTATTATGTGCTAGGTACTCTTACATGTCTCAAGTCATTCCGTCATCAGGACAACCCTATGAGGTGGGATCCTTATCATCTTACAGACAGGAATGGAGGTACAGAGAGGTTAACTGAGTCACCCAAGGTCACACAGCTAGGCAAGTAGCAGAGATGGGGCTCGCTGCTTCTGTTGTGGGTTTCCTGTTCTCTGGGATCACTGTGAGAGTTCATCACTGAACCTGGGGTGAGACCTGAGCGTGTCCATTTCTAACAAGTTCCCAGGTGTTGCTGATACTGCTTGGCTGGGGACCACACTTTGAGAACCATGGGTACAGAACAAAGGCCGGGGTCTTCCTCTCCTGTATCCAGCATGGGATGGGCTGTGATAGCCTCCCTCCTCCCCTCTGCCTGGTCATGTCTCCCCAGGCTTCATGGTGAGGCCAAGTTTCACCTCCTCCTGGTGTTCATTCTGATAACCCATTTCCCCCCTGCTCTTCTTTTCTTGACTCTAGAGACCCCATGGTTACTGACCCTCCATCTGGCCCAGGGCCAGCTTCATGGGTGCACAGCCAGTGCAGTCACACAGGGCCCTGCATTTAGAAGGGTCCCACACTTGGGGTTTAATGCTCTGTGGTTGCTGTCGTGAAATTCATAATAATTGACCTTTGAACTTGTGTTCTGTAAGTGAAGCACATGGGTACAAGGGACAATGAAGCTTGCACCCAAGGCTGACCCTCAGCTCATACGTGGTCCCACCTCCTGCTGCCTCCTTGCCTCGCTGGGACAGGCCTTCAGCTGCCTGCTCCTTTCCTCCTAGTGTCCCAGGCCCTGCCTGGCCTCCCCTTCCCACCCCTGCCCTGCTCAGGGTGGCGACCAGCTTGCATTGCTCGGAGGAGTCCCGAGATGTGCTGTCACCCTTTGCCCCCCAGATGGGCCTGGGTGCGGCCACAGGGAGGCTCAGATGGGTGGGTGCCCCACAGCATCTCAGGGTGGGGCAAGGGGAAGCCGCGGCGTCACAGCATATCCAGCGGGGACTTGCAAGTGTCCTCCGTCCCCTTCCTTGTGGGTGCCGATGCATGTCCCCATGTGGAGGTGGAGGAAGTGCAGGGAGTGTGGCTTGCCGGTGAAGGAGCTGCGTGAGGGCCGGGACAGAGGAGGGTTACGGACCTCCTCCCGCCAGCGCAGAGCTTGTGCAGACCGGCATTGATGAGCGAGGCAGGGAACTCCACCCTATTTTCTGTAAAAGTCACTCCACAAGAGTCAGAATTTACATAAGTGTTTGCAGCCTAGGAAGGGTCCACATCATGGCCACGTGTCTCTGCAAGAGAGGGTGAGAGACACGGGCCAGCCAAGTGCCCAGGGCAGCCATCTGTCAGCCTCCACCAGGGGCACGCACGCCACACGAGGTGAGCAGGGCTGTAGCACAGGAACACTGTTCAAGAGGAAGCAGGTAGCCTTTTGAGTAGAAAGTCTGGAAACTCCAAAAGCATTTCAGATATTGTAATGAGGAGAAAGGGATGTGTCACTCTGGGGAGAACATGTTTTAGTTCTTGCTGCCCTTTGCACTTATAGGCTTTGTCACCCACTAGTTAGTTCATTTCAAAACAATGTAGTGGGAGGGGGTGGGAGGCACAAACTATTAAGATGAGTTCAGAGCTGTACTACACAACACGGGGAATAGAGCCAATATTTTGTAATAACTGTAAAGGGGAAGTAACCTTTAAACATTGTATAAAAATTAAACTTAAAAAATAAAAATAAAAAATGAAACAGTACAGTGATCACCTACAGGTGTGTCTGTGCATCTTACAGGTGCCAGGGACACTGGCAAACTGTGAGCTCTTCCCCACCTGCGGAGCTCCCAGTCCAGTGGGGTGACAGAGACCAAGGGCTGTGCAGCATTTCAGGTGCTCAGCTCTATGTCTGCCTGGAGAGGTGGTAGGGAGGGAGACAGAGGATCTTCTGGCAGGGTAAACGGGAGTCAGGACCTCGGAGAGGAGGGGAACTGAATCCTGAGAGATGAGAGTGTGGTATAGAAGCATCAGGTTTTTAAAATCATAGAGTTTGTGGTGAAAGAGGTCTCAGGTCAAAATCCTAGTTCTGCTACTTGCTAGCTGAGTGACCATGGACAAGTTACTCAACTTTTCTGTACCTCAGTTTCTTCATCTGTAGAATGGGTACAATAAACCATACTTGGCAGGAATATAACAAGAGTTCTCAATATGTGGTATCACAGACAATCCCATATGGGGCAGAGCGGGAAAGGCATTCCAGGTATGGGAAGCAGCAACAGCACCAGTGGGCAGTACCGCAACAGCCGTGCTTCAGGATCGCGGGAGAGCTAGGTGTGGAGGTAAGTGTAGGGCAGGGCTGGAAGGCAATGGATCTGGATGAAGGGTGCTTCTGAAGGACCCTGCAGGACAGAGGGATCTTTGAGGGGTTTTAAACAAAGGAGTGGCAGAGTCACATGAAGCACTGCCACTTGTGTGTGCTGAAAGGGCCCTAAAAACATCCTTTTGGGGATCCTGTGTCCTGGCAACTGTGGTTGTAGAGAGAGGTTGAAGTGAGGGAAAGCGTGACATCTTGTCCTCTCTGCTGCTGTTGACTTGGCATCCCCCGCTCTGGGTGGTACGTGGCAGTTGGTCGGCACATCCCTGGAAGGGCAAATGGTATCACAGCATTGATACACATCCCAGGAAAGGCCTCTAATGGAACCATTCAGTTAGAAGTGAGCCAAGAGCTGGCACAGAGAGAGAAGTCAAGCCCAGTTCACTAATTATACTAACTTCAAAACAAACAGAAGATACGGACTCGGCACACAGCATGGGAAAACATCAACATGCATAAACAGGAAGGCATAGGAGCCATATGTTGGCCACGCTCCACCCACGCAGCTTCTCCAGAAGCCGACCGCTCATTCAGTGCTGTCTGCGGATGACTGGCAGGGAAGCATATATATGGATCAGAAACGAGCAGATGTATCAACTCTACAGCGACTGCCTTCACAGGGGCTCCACCTCTGCTGTCTGGGCTGCCTTGGGCGGTGGCGCACATGGCAGCCTCTTGGCCAGGTGGGAAGGCTGACCCATTTTGGGGGCATTTGTTGGCTTCTCTCTTGACAATCTTAGGGTCTGAAGAGTGCCAACCCTGGGATCAGGAGTTGTGGGTTTAGGGGTTAGTTCTGCCTTTCCCTGGAAGGGGAACCTTGGACAGTTCAATTAATTTCTCTGACCCAATTTCCCTTAACTAAATGGAAAAAATAATGCCCACCTGACAAGTAAGGATGAGTCACTCATTCTTTCAGCAAACATTTCCTAGTCACTTACTCTGGTCCAGATTATGGGCTGGGCCCAGGAGATGGGGGATAAATAATACAGGCCCTCAAGGAATTCCCAGTCTAGCAGGAAAGGCAGCCCCATAAACAGGCGTTCATGCTTTTCATGGCAGCCAGCAGTGAATGTCTAACTCGGCTTGCGAGGCTACAAAGGAAGCTTCCTAGAAAGTCTCCATTTCTGTGTGAAGCAGGACACACAGGTCATGTGCTGAGAGCAAAGGGCATGAGGAGACGGTAGGAACTTAAAGAATAAGGGAAGGGTGTGGAATGACTGACGAGTTGAATTTGAGAAGCCATTGATCAGGGGTGGCTAAGAGGATCATTGGGACAATTGAAGGAAGCCGTGCATGTGAGAGCAGGTGATAAACATCTAAGGGCAATAGCGCTGTCAGTTTGTGCTGATAGCTGTATTGGCACTTAGTAACACTTTTCTTTTCTTCTATTTTAAAAAACTTAATTTAATTTTATTATTATTTTTTAATTTCATTGAAGTATAGTTGATTTACAATGTCGTGTTAGTTTCAGGTGTACAGCAAAGTTATTCAGTTATATATATTCTTTTTCAGATTCTTTTCCATTATAGGTTATTACAAGATATTGAGTACAGTTCTCTGTGCTTACAGTAAGTCCTTGTTGGTTATCTGTTTTATACACACACACACACACACACACACACACACACACACACACACACACACACACACATACTCTTCTATAGGGAACCTCCGCTTGGTGTATTTGTTGACTAACTTCCTGCTCTGTGTTCCCTGATGCACCCCTGTGTATTCCTGCCCTGTCCTTTTGCTCATATGCTCCTGTTCCTTCCTCTCCATTCAGATAAACCTGCCTTATCCTTCAAGGCTCTGCTCCATGCCTTCCTCCTCCAGGAAGCCACCTGGGATGTCACTGTTGCTGTATCTACTGTGTGAGTACCTTCCCTTCCACCTGGGGGTGCAAGAGCTCCAGCTGACAAGGCCTCACACTTGGCTGCTTTCCTATTCCCTTGGGTCTCTCTTAGGTGGCCTCCTGACTCCGAGGGACACTCATGGCCCCACTCTGAGAAGAACTGATGGGAGGGCCTGCCCTCAGAGAGCTGAGCCATGAGGTGGGAGACAGACCATCTCAAAGGCCCTCATGTCTGAGCCATCAGGATGCTCCAGGTCCTGCAGGGCCAGGGACCTCTCCCTATCCATCTCTGGATCCCAGATCCTGGCACACACAAGGAACTCTGCTTCCTCCTTTCTTCTTTTCCTTTCTTTCCCCTTTACTTCCCCAAGCCTTTGCAGGCACAGACGCTATGCAAGGACCAGAGGACGCAGAGTTGAAAAGATATTGTTCTCAAAATCCCACAGTCTTTGCTCTCCTAGTTCCTGGCGTATGGTAGCCACTCCCTAAATATTTGTCAACCTGAATTGAGGTTTCTGCCGAAGAGACACTTCTGGCCCCCTGAGGGGTGAATCCCACACGCCTCTTCATTTCCATCATCACTTGGTTCACAGAAACCGTGGAGCTTCTATTCTGCGCTCAGGGACCTCTGCCCTCAGAGCTGAGCAGCCAGGGGGAGATGGAGTGAGGACACCTGAACCCCCGAGGGTCAAGATGTGGGCAATTTTCCCAAAGCACAGATGCTTCTAAAATGCCTGAGTTGCTCCACCATGACTACATTATTTGCTCTCCGTGCGCTAATCTGCAGGGTATGAGCTTATTGCTGAGTTGTGGGACTGGGGGTGGGGCTGACTGTCTTCTAGCTATTTGGGGAAAAAGAAAGGAGGAAGGTTTAAAGTGGGGGGACAGAGAGCCGCAGAGACGCCAACCCCAACACAGCAGTATGCACGGGTAAAGACCTGTTTTCCTGCAGGAAGGATAGACCCCAAACTCCCCTAAGGGCAAAGAGATTCAGGTGGGATGGGTATCTTGGTCGGTGAAAAGGCACTACCCGGTGCTTCCCGGGGAACTGGCAGTGTGTGCTAGGAATGCCCTTACTGATCATTTTGCTGCCCTTCGATGGAGGCACCCATGTATCGCAGGAAAGGGGAGATGGAGCTTGGAGAAGTGAGGGCTGGTGAGTGATGGAGCCTGGATTCAAGCCTGGGTCAGCCTCAACCTCTCTCCCATGTTCTTAAAACCCAGCAGCAAATGGGAGAGGACTTAAAGCACTGCTGGAGTCCATGGGACTTACTTGGTCAGGTCAGCAAATCCATCAAAGAATCACATTTTGTTTATTACAGATTTGCCATCTGCCACCTAAGTGTCCAATGCTGAGCAGGGATGGGGTATGGGTAGGGTGGGGGCCAGGACAGAAGGAGAAGAAGGCCCAGTCAGAAGACGGTCTGGGGCACCCACCACGGCCCCAGTTACATCAAGGAGGGCCTCTAGGGCACGCTGAGGAGTGCAGACTCTATCCTGGGGACAGGAGGGCTGTTGCAGGGTTTACAGAAGGGCCAGGCAGGTAAATTGATAATTTTAGAAAGACCACTGGATGGGAGAGGTGATGAGTCTGGAGGCTATCAGTTAGGACTATATTCTGTGGAAGGTTCTGTGCCAGGAGCTGTGGGGAAAGAGGCTGGGAATATCTTGGTCCTGCCCTTATGGAGCCGGGGACCAGGCCTGGGCAAATCCCTAGTACATGTTCTAATGTTGTAGGTGAGATAGGCCAGGGCAGGGGGCAGAAGAGATCTCCAGGATCAGAGGAGAGAGAGGGTGTGCAAGCAGGGAGGCTTCCTGAAGGAGGGGGCATTCAAGCTGAGCTCTGAAGGAAGGAGATGGTTCTGATAGGTCAATACTGCTAAGATGAAGCGGCCAGGATAAGGCACCCGGAAGGGCAAGGCCTGGGGCACAAGATGCAGTTAAGACTGGCAAGGTTTTCTCTTTGGCCAGAGGAGGGCAGGAGACGAAGCTGGAGGGAGGATGGGGGTCTGGGACCTGCCAAGGAGCCTGGGCCTCTGTGAGAACTGAGAGCCTCAGGAGGGCTCTGCACATCAGAGGATGGGCTGGCAGAAGCGACCAGGGTGGGTGCACAGTAGGTCAGACAGTCTGACGGGGAAAGAGTGGTCACACCACGCAGTTCGGTGGAGCAAATTGGATACGGTTACACCACTGACAGCAGTGGCAGCTGCAGGCGCTGGTGAGGTAGGGGTGGGGACAAAGGGAAGAGGCTTGCCAGCCCATGATAGGGCTGCATGGGTGCTGGAACCACAGAGACTATGGCTGGCCGTGCCCCCGAAGCAGAGAGAGCAGGGGATAAACACGCCGGCTTCTCTCTTCCTCCTCTTCCTCATTGGCTGAGCCAGGTGGAAGCGAGCCGATCTTGGAGCTTGGGAAATAACAGCCTCAAGGGGGTCGACCCCTCTGTCCTGCAAAGCAGAGTCGGGGAGGTAACGGACCTGGGGGAAACCAGTCCCAGGACCAGCAAGACCAGCATGGGACTGTTTTGTGACCACCGCCCGCCCCAGTCCAAGGCTGTTCATATGACAGGTCCTCCATGGTTACGCTGCCGTGGAGTGATGGGTATCCTGACTCGTGCTCTGGTCCTTGGGTGTCATCTTTGGGGGTCCTGGGGGCTGGTGGTAACGGAGGACATGGGGCATGACCCCAGGGACGGGACGATCAATGAGGTCCCACCTGTGGGCCCCAGGCCTCACCTCCCCACCACCTCCGGACTCCTCACTGCCCACACCCCTCACTCCCTTTTGCCCAGTTGGCATTTCCCTGCCTCTTCCCAGTAATCACCATGGACGGCTATTGACTGGTGATGATAGGGCTGAAATCTGAAGGTGAGGGAGTGAGCAATTTCCTTATGTCTGTCTGTGCTGCCCCCAATATAGCAAGGTCAGGTGTCCTTCTCTTGTCTGAGTCCAAAAGCCCAGCCAGCGTTCCCTCATCCCCCATTTCTCCTCCTTCCAAAGGGAACATTTTTGAGCTCTAGGTAAGGATCACATCCTCCAGAAAGGCTTCCCTGACTTCTCTAGCCCACAGTGGCTTTTTCCGCTTAAGTCAGACATCAGGTGCGCTTGGCATCAACCCTTTAATGCCAGGACTAGGATATCTTAGCGCGGAGGCTCCCAAACTTGGTGCGTGTCACATCTCCCGGAGGGCGTGTTGGACCACAGCCTGCTGGGTCCCAACCCAACGATTCTGATTCAGTAGGTCTGACATGGGGTTGAAGAATTTGCATTTCTAACAAGTTCCCAGGTACTGCTGATGCTTCTGGTCTAAAGTGATCATTACTGCTCAGTGGGCCCATGCCATTTCCTTTATGACCCAGTAAGAGCCTGTGGGGGGAAGGGACCCTTTTCACAAGGAGCATTGCCTAGTGCTCTTTTGGTAAAAGCAGGTGCTTAAGAAGTCATCGCTCATATGTTACC
Source organism: Balaenoptera physalus (assembly GCF_965194825.1). Classification (NCBI taxonomy): domain Eukaryota; kingdom Metazoa; phylum Chordata; class Mammalia; order Artiodactyla; family Balaenopteridae; genus Balaenoptera; species Balaenoptera physalus. The sequence goes on from NC_138891.1 coordinate 22,583,597, forward strand.
CGAAAAAGATTTTTTTTTCCTCGTGAGTGGCAGCAGAAGGAAAGAGAGGAGAGTTTAGGATTATTGGTTGAATTTTATGATGCTGTAAAATCTTGAAATTTATCCTATAAAATGGCTCTTTCTCCTGCTGTTAAATGAGTTAATATGTGAAGTGTTTACAATAATATCTGCAACATGTTAAGTGCTATAGAAATGCTTATAATTATTATTGTTGTCAGTGGGGCGGGCATTGGAATTCTGCCGAGCCCCTTGACTTGAGTGTATCAGGATACATGTGGAGACAGCAAGGGCTGCCTAAGGCCTCAGACTATTTAAGATTTTCTCTTTTCCTGGGGTGAAATATGCCCAAATATCAGCAGCACCTACCTTTCCAGGGGTGGATTATGGATGAGTTTTATTTCCTTCTTTACACTTCTCTGCGCTTCCCTAATTTTCTACTGCAAACGTGCATTATTATCATTATTAGCAGAAAAATGCTATTTACAAAACCCTGGGCATCTCTAACACAACAGTACACAAGACACAATTTCAATGCGCTGGGCTGAACTATCACTTCCCCACCAGCATGGACATGATTCTCTCTGGGGCTGGGGGGTACTAATTATTCATTCTTTCATTTATTTATTCATTTATTTTCTTAAAATGTTGATTGGGTATTTAGCATGTGTTACCTCTGTTCTAGGATTCAAAGGTACAAAGGCAAGGTAGCAAGAGGTTAAGGGCATGGCATTAGCATCAGCAGGACTGGGGTCTATCTGTAGCTCTGCCACCCACTCATTGGGTGACTGGACAATTTACTTCCCTTCCAGGTCTCAGTGTCGTCATCTGTAAATGGGGACCACAGTGCTACCTTCCATACAGGGTCTCTGTGAGGATGAACTGTGGGGAAGCCCATGCCCAGCATGCAGCCGGCACTTGCTGAATACAGGTTGTTGTTACCGGGGTCCTTGGTCCGAGAGCGGGCTGATCCAAGAGATCACGGATTTCTCTGCTCCCACAGCCTTAGGTTTGGAGGGGATTATCACCCTCGTCTTTGAGATGGAGACTGTGAAGTCTGCAGGATGAGGGGACTGACTCTGAGTGCCACACAAACCTCCTAACTCCTGCCCTGATGGTACCTCTGTGTCACATCACTGGGCAGGGAGGGTGACACAGAATCACCAACCTTCTCAGCGGATGGCCTTGCTTTTCACTCTGCATCAGGAGCTGAGTCAGTTTGGCTGCCTTTGCTGCAAATTCTTCAGCTCCAATGTCCACTAAACTAAGGGAAGCCTTTCTTTCCATGGAGTGAAGGCCAGAGGAGGGATTCTAACTTAGAGGCATCTCACACCTGCCACCACAGAAACGAGGCCCCACGGCACTGCGTTAAGCGTGTTGAGCTGCAACAAGCCTCCTGAGGAGCTGACAACTGCCACCTGCAAGTAAGTATTCTATCTAACAAGCACATGAAGCCTCAAACACTCATGAAAACATCCTTCAACATTAATAATGAGATTAGACGAAATTGCACAGCGATGGCACGCTGAATGTAAAAGGGGGTGTCCTGGGAATGGGAGAGTCAACAGACTGCGGGAGGTTTGCTTGCTTCAGGCAGGATGTGCCATTTTGGAGAGCAGGGTGTCACCTCTCCAAGGGAGAGACCTGCTGGGTCCACCAAGGTCTGGTGTCCTTCCCAGAGAGGAGCCAGCGTGGAGAGGGGGAAACCCAACCTCTCTGCAGGGCAGGTGAGCCCCGGCCTGTGATCCGAGTTCCAGCCCTGACCAGCTGTGTGGCCTTGGATGTCATTTAACACCTCTGAGACTCAGCATTCTCATGTGTGAAATAAGAGGAACAATGACGCCTTCATAGAGATGTTGGGAACATAAAATTAGAGAACGTGTGAAGAAGTCACTCAAGACCTAGGGAGTGATGTATATATACATGTATGTGTATATATATACATACATATATATGGCATTTTTATAATAAATCAAAATTTGGTAAAGCTCCATTTATGGCAGTTGTTAGGGGGTAAAGTCTTCCCCAAATGAAATTTTTCAGATAGGTGGAACTTATGTGGGTTTTCTGGTTCCTTCTTTTATTGAGAAGGCTCTTTACAATCTATTCCATGCCTCTGTCTTCTTAGACACTGCCTACTGCTTGTTGCTTTTTTGTTGTTTTATTTATCTTTTTGTTTCTCTTCACTCTAAGGCTGTCAGTGGCTTTATTTCTTGTATTTTTCACTATGGAAAATTTCAGACATATACAAAAGTAGAGAACATAGTATAATGAGCTCCCATTTATCCATCATCTAGCTTCAATAGGTATCAATTCATAGCTAGTCTTTTTTCCTTTATACTCTCTACTTCCTTCCCACCCCACTCCAGGTTATTTTAGAGTGAATTCCAGCTATTGTATCATTTCATTGCTAAATATTTCAGGTTACATCTCTATAAGATAAGGACTCTTAAAACAATCATAGACACAATACCATTATCACATCAAAAAAATTAGAAATGATTTCTTAACATCCAATAACCAATCTGTGCTCAGATTTCCCTGAATGCTTCATACACATTTTTAATAGTTTATTTGAATCGTGATATAAATAAGGTACATACATTGTGATGGTCCGATATAACTCCTAAGTCTCTCTTTTTTTTTTTTAAAGAAACCAATTGTACTTGAACATTTGTTATTATTATTATTATTTATTTATTTATTTTTGGCTCTGTTGGGTCTTCGTTTCTGTGCGAGGGCTTTCTCTAGTTGTGGCAAGTGGGGGCCACTCTTCATCGCGGTGCGCGGGCCTCTCACTATTGTGGCCTCTCTTGTTGCGGAGCACAGGCTCCAGACGCGCAGGCTCAGTAGTTGTGGCTCACGGGCCTAGTTGCTCCGTGGCATGTGGGATCCTCCCAGACCAGGGCTCGAACCTGTGTCCCCTGCATTGGCAGGCAGATTCTCAACCACTGCGCCACCAGGGAAGCCCCCTAAGTCTCTTTTAATTTACAGGTTTCCTTATATTTTTTTCCCTTGCAATTTATTTGTTAGAAAAGGCTGGTCTGGGTCATTTGTCCTGGAAAGTTCATCACACTGTGGATTTTGCTGATTGTATTCGTGTGGTACGGTTTAACGGTTCCTCTGTTGCCTGTATTTCTTGTACATTGGTAGTTAAATCTAGAGGCTTGATATATTCAGGCTCAGCTTGTATGACCACGTCACAGGTAGTGCTGTGTATTTCCATCAGGAGGCACACACTGCCTGTCTGTCTCTCTTTGTGACACTGCCGACACCGTTAGCTCGTTGGCAGTGGCACAATGTGGACACACCAGTTCTCTGATGCCGTCTTGGTTTATTAGCTGGAGACGTCTATAAACGGTTGCTTCTCTTCGTCAACTCTGCAGTTACCCTGAAGGATAGTTCGTTTAGGAAATGCAAGTTAATGCGTGATTGTTTCCTCCTCTCCTCACCAGTTTTTAAGATAATTAGTTGTTCATTTGTGTCTTCCGGGGATGACTATGAACGCATGGATTGAAGCCTATCTGATGTCTTTGAATCTATTCTAGTTATTATCATTACTGAAGTTCAAATTGCCTCCCCTGGGCCAGCGGAAGCCTTTTTGATTGTGCTCCTGAATCCTTTTGACCTGACCCTACAGGACTTTGACCGTTTCCCTGCAAGATGTCCTAGACTCATGAAATCCCTGCCCCAGACCTTTAATCAAACGTTTCTCCAAGGATTCTTAGTTTCTTTTACTGGGAAATGGGCATGAGGAGTGTTCCATGTTGCTAGTTTAGTCCTCATTTCTGGGGCTTTTTAGTGGACAGAGAAAGGGGAAAAAAATGTATATGTATGTATATGTATTTAAGATAAAATATACTGGGAGTCAATACTGCTGCTACCAATTCAGGTTTAGGACTATAGAAGTTTACTTAACCTATTGATCTTACGTCTACATGGTTTTTTTTTTTCTATCATATTGCAAATATCATTTCTCAATGTCAGCAGATAATTACTCATCTGCTCTGCTGCACAACATATCACAATAGTCTGAGAATAACAATACAAATACCACCTTGAACATGATGATTTAAACATTAAATGTGAGTTTAAGAACTTTTTGCAGGTTTTTTTTTTTTTTTTCTGTCCTTAAGATATATTCCACTAGGGATGGATGTAAAGTCAAATGGCTGTGTTTTAAAATCGCATGGAATAATCCCTCTCTGTGTGGTTATGCCACCAACTGAGTACAGAGTTAGATTCACTTATTTCATTTTGCTTTTGGTTTTAAGGGATTAGTTTTCTAAACTTCAATTTTATTTTATACTTAGATAAAATATTTACGGGGTTCCAAAATTAAATCTATAACGCGAGGTATATTTAAAGAAAGCTAGCTCTCATTTACTTTTATTATTTATTTATTTATTTATTTATTTAGTTTTGGCTGTGTTTGGTCTTCGTTTCTGTGCGAGGGCTTTCTCTCTAGTTGCGGCGAGTGGGGGCTACTCTTCATCGCGGTGCGCGGGCCTCTCACTATCGCGGCCTCTCTCGTTGCGGAGCACAGGCTCCAGACGCGCAGGCTCAGTAGTTGCGGCTCACGGGCCCAGTTGCTCCGCGGCATGTGGGATCTTCCCAGACCAGGGCTCGAACCCGTGTCCCCTGCATTGGCAGGCAGATTCTCAACCACTGCGCCACCAGGGAAGCCCTTCATTTACTTTTAATGTAAGCAACTATGTTTCATATATTTATAAATCCTCCTTTTGTAGGTAATTGGTAGCATACTCTACATTTTCTCTACCTTGCCTTCTGCACTTATCATATCCTAGAGATTTCTCCACAGTAGTATATGGACTTATTCCTCCTCCCCTTTTATATATGATACCATTTCTTGTCAGTATCACTCTGCCTGTCTCTAGCAATCGACCTTCTACCTTAAAGTGGTGAGTCTATGCCTTGGAGTGCAGATCTCCCGGATTGTGTGTTAACTAAGAGTTAACATGTCCTGAGTGAGGGCCCATGGAGCTGGAGCTCTACAGTAAGGAATGGGTCTGGTCTTTCTCGTACGTATGGAGACCGCAGAGCCTTCAAGCACATTTGTTGCTCAATAAAAGGTAGTTGAATTGTTTCAAAATGTTTTAGATACCTTTACAATGAGCAGTCACTGTAACAATAAGTGGTTCTTATTGTGCTTTACTCTTCACATCAGACTTAGAGCATTTGGTCCCTTTGGCTGGCAAAGACATTGGTATTTGAAAATCATTATTTTGCTATTAGAAATTCTTCTGGAAAACCTATTGTTCCTAGGGACCATGCAGGCTTAAGGATAAAAAACATCATTTGGCAAGACTCACTTTAATAAAAGATTGTTCTGTAAACCAGGAAGGGGCTCATTGTCTTTCTTCCTTAGCGTTATTTGATTGATTGATTGATTGATTGATTGATTCATCTATTCACATGTTCACTTCATTTATAAAAGCTTTTTGTGCATCTGGTACATCCAGTCACGATGTTGGAAGTTGGAACTGAGGGGATTTCCCTTCGTCCTCTGAGCCCATGGACGTCTTTCCTCATTTTCCTGAAACGTTCCTATATGCCTGGTCCAGTCTCAGGCCCAGATGCTGATTTCTCCTTTGATGAGGGCTTGTTGAAACCCTGGAGGTGGGGAGGACTGCTAGTGTCTGCAAACACTTGTTCTGATGTAAGGAGAGTATTGGATGCCTTCAGTCATGTGTCCTCAGTTCATCCCGCTGAAAGCATCTGTTTACATCTCATAGTTAAATCTTGAACGGACTCAGGTCAAATATATTCAGGTCTTCATAAAATACTTGGGCATTTTTTTAAATGAAACCTTTTATTGGTTAAGCATTAATAACGTAGCTGTTTGTGGCCTGGAAATAATTGGCCCTTTTCTAAGTATGAAACTCTTCTCTGTCTTCTCCCAGCTGACAGGGTCTTCAGTTCTGGGCCACAGCTTGCCTTGGCCTCCGCAGAACCGGCTCTTTTTTCAACAACATATGAACGGATTAGGCATAGTACTGCCATTAAAATGCTATAGTCTTCTGCCTAAAACAATTTGCTTTGCAAGGCTGTCACAGATTGCTGCACACACACCTCAGCCTGCATTTTCTTTTTTTTTTAGTTTATTTGATTGAAGTATAGTTGATTTACAATGTTGTGTTAATTTCCACTGTATGGCAAAGTGATTCAGTTATACATATACGTACATTCTTTTTCATATTCTTTTCCATTGTCGTTTATCACAGGATATTGAATATAGTTCCCTGCGCTATGCAGTAGGACCTTGTTGTTTATCCATCCTATATATAATAGTTTGCATCTGCTAATCCCAAACTCCCTCTCCATCCCTCCCCCACCCCCTTTCCCCTTTGATAACATAAATTTGTTCTCTACGTCTGTGAGTCTGTTTCTGTTTTGTAGATAAGTTCATGTGTATCATATTTTAGATTCCACATATAAGTGATATCATATGATATTTGTCTTTCTCTGTCTTACTTCACTTAGTATGATAATCTCCAGGTCCATCCATGTTGCTGCAAATGGCATTATTTCATTCTTTTTTATGGCTGAGTACTATTCCATTGTATATATGTACCACATCTTCTTTATCCATTCATCTGTTGATGGACATTTAGGTTGTTTCCATGTCTTTCAGCCTGCGTTATTGAACTGCCTCTTGGGATTACTGTGAGGACAGTGCCAAGGAGATAATGTAAAGACCAGCAGGAGGCAAGAGCATTATGAGAGGGTAAAAGGCAGGACACCTCAAAACTGGTACACATACATATGCCCCAGCACACACATTCACATGTATGCTCACATGCACACACACACACACCCTCGTGTGCACACACACACTCTCTCTCTTGTGTGCACGCACATAAACGTTCTTTACCTGCCCACACTCACACACTTGTACACACACGCACACACATCTGAACACACTCACACTCATATACACACTCACATCCCTAATAATACATGTACACACAGACACATACACTCACACACATTCACCCACTCACATCCATACTCTCACAAACTCATGCACACTCACCATAAACACTCATGAAACACACACTCATATACACACTTGCACACTCCCACCCAGGTTCGAATATACACATGCACTTATATCATTCTTCATCATTATGGAAGTTTGAAATGGTCACTTGTGATGGACGCTCTTCTGTTTTCCCACTGCTACCCTCTCCACTGTGTTCAGAAACCAGACATCTGGACGGAAAGTCACCTATTGCCACTACCTAGGTCCTGAGCAGCCTACTGGGCAGCAGGCTCTCCAATGGCTCCAACCCAAGGGACCGGTTTTATAGCAAACTCTAGGCCCAGAACCAGTGTCTGAGAACCAAGGGGAAAGTATGATACCCTTGGCTCCCCTGCTGGGAAAAGTGAGGCAGGAAAAGGGTCTGGGAGTTGCCCAAGGTCATCCAGGAAGGTCACAGGTGACTAAGCAGAGCTCAGAAGCCAGTTCCCCTGAAACCTTGGCCAGTCAGGCTTTGAGTTGATGTGACTTGCTCAACGCTCCTAGGACGAGATGCTTGTCTTTAGTTTCTAAACATTCTCTACCATTAATGAATCCTTTAATCAGACTCATTAGTTGCGCTTTCCATTATGTAAAATGACCCCTGGATTAAGGTCTCTTACCATGTTCAGAGGAAGTAGCTGTATATTTTGCATCTCATTTATCAACCTTTTATGAAGTAGCAATTATGTGCATGCTTCAGGAGCCAGGCACGCTCTGAAATTGCTGCGAATGTAATTTTTCTGAGCACTATTTCATTGCTGCCTCTCTGAGTGATAGAAAAAGAAGCTGATGGTACAAGGGAGACTCTTCCTTGAGAGGAGAAATTAAAGAACGGCTTGCTTCACGCAGATCCTCTCCCTGGAAGACCAGAGTTACACTGACGTTTTCCTCTGGACAAAGGGGGTCTAAAATTCAGACGTTCACATCCCGCGGGGACCCCTCCCTGTGTCGTACCATGGGGAGCCGTGAGTGAACCATGGCCAAATCAGACCTGCCCTGACCAGCCATCCATCACTCGACGCCTCTCTTCCAGCCTCTCCTTCTCATGGGTTTTGAAGGAGCTGGAGAGATAAGGTTTCTTTTCATTGACAATCGTTTTGCATTTCTCTGACACCCCTGGGGGTCTCCTGTGTCAAGCCCCCGGCAACTACTGTTCTGTGAACTTTCTTGAGAACCCATTTCCCTTCCTTTCCTCTGACCAGTGGTTCTCCACGTGTGGTCCCTCAATGACCAGGTGCATCTGCATCCTCTGGGGATTTCTAGAAATGCACATTCTCAGGCCCCAGTCCAAGACACACTGAGTCAGAAACTGTTTAAAATCAATAACTAATGAGAACATACTGTTCAGCACAGGGAACTCTATTCAGTGATCTGTGGTGAACTAAATGGGAAGGAAATCTAAAAAAGAGAGGATATATGTATACGTATAACTGATTAACTTTGCTGTACAGAAGAAAATAACACAACATTGTAAAGCAACCGTACTCCAATAAAAATTAAAAAAAAAAAAACAAAAAACTAGCGGGTAGGGGCCAGGGATCTGGGTTTAACAAGCCCTCCAGGGGATTCTGATGTTTGTTCAAGTTTGAAAACCATGTTCCAGAAAAGAGAGGAGAAAGAGACATATATGTCAGCCCAGTGAGCATTTTTTCAGAGCTGGTCTCGGCTCAGTGATGAGGGAGAAAACTGTATTGTGAGCAGCCTTCCTGGGCAAGAGGGAAAAGAACTGACCAGCTGGATCACACTGGGGCCCCGGGAGGGGGTGGAGGGGTAGGGAGGGGCAGGGAGGCAAGGATGGGTCCCCTGGCCTCTGCACTGTATGAGGGGCTCGCGGAGAGCAACTCCTGACCCAGTGGGTCTCCAACTTTGCCACATGATGGAATCACCTGGGGACCTTTAAAAACTACTGATGCCTGACTCCCACCTCCAGACGTTCTGATTTAATTGATAAGGTGTGTGACCTGAGGACTGGGAGTTTTAAAAGCTCCCCAGGTACTTCTAATGTGCAGCAAAGCTTGGGAGCCAGGAGTTTAACCTGGAAGTCCCGGTGCCCTGGTGGTGGGGTTTCAGACAGTGGGGAAGGCAGATGCGGGAGGCATTTAGCTGTCTTTCTCACGCCTCGTGCATTTGTACAAAGTTTAGGAGGTCACCTACTCTGCCTGTGTAAAAGCTCATCTTGATCATAGGGGTTGCCCAAGACAAATGCACAGGGCACTCAGAGAGAAGGTTCCAGACAAATCATGACTTTTCTGAGGCAGAAAACACGCTGCTGCTCTCCTGGTTCATTAGGTCATAAAAGTGTCATGCCCAGGCTGACCAGATCCCACTGGCAGCACACCTGTACTGCCCACACCCTGAGAGCAGGACCCCAATTACTTGCTGTTCCCCTGTCAGCCCTCCCCGGTGGCAGGACAGAATCCTGAGAAGAATGAAGGTTCTGGGGTCCCACTGTGTTGGCGTGTGCCCTGCTGCTTCACTTCTCCAGCTCTGGACCTCTCACTGCGGACCTGAGGGTGATAATGCCCCCTCCTGTGTGTGGTGTGAAGATGAAGAGGAAGTTCAACTACAGCAATATGGCACCTGGCCGGTTCCTCCACACCTGTGTGCTGTCCCCTTGCTCTCAGACTGGGCTTACCTGAGAAGCTAATCCCCACCAAGCTGTAGGTGGAGAGGTTCTCACCTGAGCCCACATTGAAGATACCTAGGGAGTTAAAACCTTCGTGCCGAGTCCCTGTCCAGAGGTGCTGATATAATCGGCCTGGTGTGGTCTGGGTTCTGGATTTGAAGACTCTCGTTAGGTGTTTCTGCTGTGCAGTCAGGGCGAGGCATCACTGTTTTACCAGAATAAACAATGGCTTCCCACGGTCATTATGTCTGATGTCTGAATGAGGACCCAGGGAGCCCTAGCCCAGAGGGGCATGTCAGGGCAGTTTTGGGCTCTGAGGCAGGCCGGAGAGACCGTTGTTTGGTAAGAGGAGCCCCATGGCACCCCTATCCCGCCTCTTCTGCCTTCCCAGAAGACCAGCCTTGGCCGAGGCACCTGATCCTGGTCTGATGCCCGACTCCCCGTGCACTCTCACATTCCTCTGCTGCTGCGGATCTATCTCCCGGCAGCCTCGGCAGCCAGCTTTTCCCAGGGACTGATCCTGGAGGGTGGGAGGGGCTCACACACCTATATCCACCAGTTTCCCTGGCCCTGCCAAGTCTCCCCTTCTTGGCCGCCCATCCTCACCGAGGCGCTGCTTCCTCTGTTTCTCCATTTCAGACTTAACTGTGATGCTTCATTTCTGGTTCTAGGAGAACTGAGGTTGTTTAGACACAGTGGCCCAAAGCCACGGGTGACATGAAGAAGAACAGTGTTTTAGACACCTCCCAATAGTAAGATGACTTGGCTAGGCCGCACCGTGGGATACCACATGTACCTTGTGGGTTGTGGAGATCTAAGGCAGCTTAAAATGAGAACGAGCTGTTGTGAAGCAAGATGTAGCTTGGAAAAAATTCTCAGCACTGGGTGTTGGATGGGCCACAGGTGTCAAGCACGCCCTTGTCCAAACCTGACAGAGAGAGAGAGAGAGAGAGCATTTCATCAAACCAGCTGCTTCTCCCCCACTCACCATCCTCCCAGCATAACCACAGCTCAGCCCAAACCACCTGTGTCACCACCAGGGAGAGGGGGGAATATCATGGCGGGCTGGATACATGACCTTGCTTTAGAATGAAAGTTCTTGCCTGTCCCTTGGGTGAGGCTCAAATGTTAGCATGTTTCAACCTTTGAAATTCCACAGAGGTCACGCCACAGGTCTTGGTGCCCACAAGCCAAACACCCCCCTATGAGCTAGATGGTGTGCACCAGATGACCGATTTGTCCTGCTGTGCTTAGAACCTGGCCTGGGCCTGGCACACAGCAAACATTTGAAGGAGGAATGCTCCAGCCATGCAAGAACAATAGCAAAATGGCAAGGCCATTGGCCAGACAATTGTTATCGGGTTCCTGCCTTGTGCCGGGCACCGGGCTAAGACAGTGAACAAAAACAGACCATATCGACACCTCACAGCCCAGAGGGGAAGGTGGGCAGGAGGCAATCATCACACAGTGTATTTTTTCACGGTGGGTCAAGACTGGTACGGGCAAGGGGTGTTAGGGAAGGCTCCGAGGACGGGACTTTTGAAATGAGTTATGAAGTGGGAATTAACTGGGTTGAGAGTGGGGTCCGAGTTTTTCCTACAGCTTCTGTGAAGGCTCTGAGGTGGGAAGAAGCACGGTTCATTTCCGTTCCTTGTGGCTGGAACACAGACAGCGGAAGAGAGAGTGGGGCGGGATGCCGTCAGAAGGTGGGGACCGCACCTGGAATGGTGTAGAAGGCCAGGGGTTAGGAGCTGGGTCTTCAGCAGTTCTGTGGTGGAGGCCTTCTTGTGCAGGACCGCTTGCTCTCACTACAGTCCCTGTCTCCTTGTAAAGAGGCCTGAGAGTTGACTTGTAAAATAACCTGCCCCCCCCCAACCCCAGTGATTCTTCTGTGCGCCAAGTTTTAGAACCGTGGATTTAATAAACATAAGGTTGCAAAGTTAACATAATTGAGTGAATTAATTCCTCTTAGCCTCCATCCACGGGACAGTGGCACACCATCTCCAGGCGGGTGGGGCTGTAGCCTCCTGGACTGAGCGGAGGGCAGGTCTCTACAGAGAGGGTTGGCCTGAGCCATTAGTAGCCCACACTCACCACACGGGGGATGGGTGCATCCTCCCACCGCCTAAGCTGATTTCAACCGCATATTATGGGGCCAGATGGAATCGTCTTTTCTTTCATACTCCATACTCCTATCCCCTCAGAAAGGAGGGACCCCTTCTTTTGTGGGACCACAACCCTCACTCAAGGTGGTCCTGTCATCCCTCAGGAAGGGACCTTCATGGTTTCTGAGAACTGCCCTGGGACAGGTCAGGATCTGGGTTTCTGTGAAGGAAGAATTCAAGTGCAGCAGGAAAGTAAATCATCCCAGGGAGACCTAGGGCTCCCAGCACATGATACACACTGAAGAGAGCCCAGTGCCTCCACCCAGGGCCAGGGAAACATCAAGATGGGGAGACAGGGCCTTGGGCTCTAGTATGGGCCCTCTGTTTTTTTTTCCTAACATCTTTATTAGAGTATAATCACTTTACAATGTTGTGTTAGTTTCTGCCGTATAACAAAGTGAATCAGCTATATGTATACATATATCCCCATATCCCCTCCCTCTTATGTCTCCATCCTACCCTCCCTATCCCACCCCTCTAGGTGGTCACAAAGCACCGAGAGCTGATCTCCCTGTGCTATGCAGCTGCTTCCCACTAACTATCTATTTTACATTTGGTAGTGTATATATGTCAGTGCCACTCTCTCACTTCATCCCATCTTACCCTTCCCCCTCCCTGTATCCTCAAGTCCATTCTCTACCTCTACATCTTTATACCTGTCCTGCCCCTAGGTTCATCAGAGCCATTTTTTTTTAGATTCCATATATATGTGTTGGCATATGATATTTGTTTTTTTGTTTTTTTTCTTTCTGACTTACTTCACTCTGTATGACAAACTCTAGGTCCATCCACCTCACTACAAATAACTCAGTTTCCTTTCTTTTTATGGCTGAATAATATTCCATTGTATATATGTGCCACATCTTCTTTATCCATTCATCTGTCAATGGACACTTAGGGTGCTTCCATGTCCTGGCTATTGTAAATAGAGCTGCAATGAACATTGTGGTACTTGACTCTTTTTGAATTATGGTTTTCTCAGGGTATATGCAGAGTAGTGGAATTGCTGGGTTGTATGGTAGTTCTATTTTTGTTTTTTAAGGGACTTCCATGCTGTTCTCCATGGTGACTGTATCAATTTACATTCCCACCAACAGTGCAAGAGGGTTCCCTTTTCTCCACACCCTCTCCAGCATTTATTGTTTGTAGATTTTTTGATGATGGCCATTCTGACTGTTATGAGGTGATACCTCATTGTAGCTTTGATTTGCATTTCCCTAATGATTAGTGATGCAGAGCATTCTTTCATGTGTTTGTAGGCAATCTGGATATCTTCACTGGAGAAATGTCTATTTAGTTCTTCCAACCATTTTTTGGATTGGGTTGTTTGTTTTTTTGATATTGAGCTGCATGAGCTGCTTGTATATTTTGGAGATTAATCCTTTGTCAGTTACTTTGGTTGCAAATATTTTCTCCTATTCTGAGGGTTGTCTTTCGTCTTGTTTATGGTTTCCTTTGCTGTGTAAAACTTTTAAGTTTCATTAGGTCCCATTTGTTTATTTTTGTTTTGTTTCCATTACTCTAGGAGGTGCGTCAAAAAGGATCTTGCTGTGATTTATGTCAGAGTGTTCTTCCTATGTTTTCCTCTAAGAGTTTTAAGGTGTCTGGCCTTACATTTAGGCCTTTAATCCATTTTGAGCTTATTTTTGTGTATGGTGTCAGGAAGTGTTCTAATTTCATTCTTTTATATGTAGCTGTCCAGTTTTCCCAGCACCATTATTGAAGAGGCTGTCTTCTCTCTATTGTATATTCTGGCCTCCTTTATCAAAGACAAGGTGACCATATGTGTGTGGGTTTATCTCTGGGCCTTCTATCCTGTTCCATTGATCTATATTTCTGTTTTTGTGCCAGTACCATACTGTCTTGATTACTGTAGCTTTGTAGTATAGTCTGAAGTCCAGGAGCCTGATTCCTCCAGCTCCACTTTTCTTTCTCAAGATTGATTTGGCTATTTGGGTCTTTTGTGTGTCCATACAAATTGTGAAATTTTTTTGTTCTAGTTCTGTGAAAAATGCCATTGGTAGTTTGATAGGGATTGCACTGAATCTGTAGATTGCTTTGGGTAGTAGAGTCATTTTCACAACGTTGATTCTTCCAATTCAAGAACATGATATATCTCTCCATCTGTTTGTATCATCTTTAATTTCTTTCATCAGTGTCTTATAGTTTTCTGCATACAGGTCTTTTGTCTCCTTAGGTAGGTTTATTCCTAGGTATTTTATTCTTTATGTTGCAGTGGTAAATGGGAGTGTTTCCTTAATTTCTTTCTCAGATTTTTCATCATTAGTGTATAGGAATGCAAGAGATTTCTGTGCATTAATTTTGTGTCCTGCTACTTTACCAAATTCATTGATTAGCCCTAGTAGTTTTCTGGTAGCATCTTTAGGATTCTCTATGTATAGTATCATGTTGTCTGCAAACAGTGACAATTTCACTTTTTCTTTTCCGATTTGGATTCTTTTTGTTTCTTTTTTGTCTCTTATTGCTGTGGCTAAACTTCCAAAACTATGTTGAGTAATAGTGGTGAGAGTGGGCAACCTTGTCTTGTTACTAATCTTAGAGGAAATGGTTTCAGTTTTTCACCATTGAGAATGATGTTGGCTGTGGGTTTGTCATATATGGCCTTTATTATGTTGAGGTAGGTTCCCTCTATGCCTACTTTCTGGAGAGTTGTTATCATAAATGCATGTTGAATTTTGTCAAAAGCTTTTTCTGCATCAATTGAGATGATAATATGGTTTTTCTCCTTCATTTTGTTAATATGGTGTATCACATTGATTGATTTGCATATATTGAAGAATCCTTGCATTCCTGGGATAAACCCCACTTGATCATGGTGTATGGTCCTTTTAATATGCTGTTGGATTCTGTTTGCTAGTATTTTGTTGAGGATTTTTGCATCTATGTTCATCAGTGATATTGGCCTGTAGTTTTCATTTTTGTGACATCTTTGTCTGGTTTTGGTATCAGGGTGATGGTGGCCTCATAGAATGAATTTGGGAGTGTTCCTCTCTCTGCTGTGTTTTGGAAGAGTTTGAGCAGGATAGGTGTTAGCTCTTCTCTAAATGTTTGATAGAATTCGCCTGTGAAGCCATCTGGTCCTGGTCTTTTGTTGTTGGAAGATTTTTAATCACAGTGTCAACTTCAGTGCTTGTGATTGGTCTGTTTATATTTTCTATTTCTTCCTGGTTCAGTCTCAGAAGGTTGTGTTTTTCTAAGAATTTGTCTATTTCTTCCAGATTGTCCATTTTATTGGCATATGGTTGCTTGTAGTAATCTCTCATGATCCTTTGTATTTCTGCAATGTCAGTTGTTATGTCTCCTTTTTTATTTATAATTCAGTTGATTTGAGTCTTCTGCCTTTTTTCTTGATGAGTCTGGCTAATGGTTTATCAATTTTGTTTATCTTCTCAAAGAACCAGATTTTAGTTTTATTGATCTTTGTTATCATTTCCTTCATTTCTTTTTCATTTATTTCTGATCTGATATTTATGATTTCTTTCCTTCTGCTAACTTTGGGAGTTTTTTGTTCTTCTTTCTCTGATTGCTTTAGGTATAAGATTATGTTGTTTATTTGAGATTTTTCTTGTTTCTTGAAGTAGGATTGTATTACTATAAACTTCCCTCTTAGAATTGCTTTTGCTGCATCCCATAGGTTTTGGGCCATTGTGTTTTCATTGTCATTTGTTTCTAGGTATTTTTTGATTTCCTCTTTGATTTCTTCTTTGATCTCTTGGTTATTAAATAGCGTATTGTTTAGCCCCCATGTACTTGTATTTTTTACAGTTTTTTTTTTCCTGTAATTGATATCTAGTCTCATAGAGTTGTGGTCAGAAGAGATGCTTGATGCTATTTCAATTTTCTTAAATTTACCAAGGCTTGATTTGTGACCCAAGATATGGTCTATCCTGGAGAATGTTCATGAGCACTTGAGAAGAAAGTGTACTCTGTTGTTTTGGATGGAATGTCCTATAAATA
Source organism: Balaenoptera physalus (assembly GCF_965194825.1). Lineage (NCBI taxonomy): Eukaryota > Metazoa > Chordata > Mammalia > Artiodactyla > Balaenopteridae > Balaenoptera > Balaenoptera physalus. The sequence goes on from NC_138891.1 coordinate 22,599,408, forward strand.
TCAATTAAGTCCATCTTTTTTAATGTATCATTTAAAGCTTGTGTTTCCTTATTCATTTTCATTTTGGATGATCTGTCCATTGGTGAAAGTGGGGTGTTAAAGTTCCCTACTATGATTGTGTTACTGTCAATTTCCCCTTTTATGGCTGTTAGCATTTGCCTTATGTATTGAGGTGCTCCAATGTTAGGTGCATAAATATGTACAATTGTTATATCTTCTTCTTGGATTGATCCCTTGATCATTATGTAGTGTCCTTCTTTGTCTCTTGTAATAGTCTTTATTTTAAAGTCTATTTTCTCTGATATGAGAATTGTTACTCCAGCTTTCTTCTGAATTCCATTTACATGGAATATCTTTTTCCATCCCCTCATTTTCAGTTGGTATTTGTCCCTAGGTCAGAAGTGGGTCTTTTGTAGACAGCATATATATGGGACTTGTTTTTGTAATCATTCAGCCAGTCTATGTCTTTTGGTTGAAGTATTTAATCCATTTACATTTAAGGTAATTATCGATATGTATGTTCCTATTACCATTTTCTTAATTATTTTGAGTTTGTTATTGTAGGTCTTTTCCTTCTATTGGGTTTCCTGCCTAGAGAAGTTCCTTTAGCATTTGTTGTAAAGCTGGTTTGGTGGTGCTGAATTCTCTTAGCTTTTGCTTGTCTGTAAAGGTTTTAATTTCTCCATCAAATCTGAATGAGATCCTTGCTGGGTAGAGTAATCTTGGTTGTAGGTTTTCCCCTTTCATCACTTTAAATATGTCCTGCCACTCCCTTCTGGCTTGCAGAGTTTCTGCTGAAAGATCAGCTGTTAACCTTATGGGGGTTCCCTTGTATGCTATTTGTTGCTTTTCTCTTGCTGCTTTTAATATTTTTTCTTTGTATTTAATTTTTGATAGTTTTGTTAATATGTGTCTTGGTGTGTTTCTCCTTTGATTTATCCTGTATGGGACTCTCTGCACTTCCTGGAGTTGGGTGACTATTTCCTTTTCCATGTTAGGGAAGTTTTCAACTATAATCTCTTCAAATATTTTTTCAGACCCTTTTTTTTCTCTTCTCCTTCTGGGACCCCTATAATTTGAATGTTGGTGCCTTTACTGTTGTCCTAGAAGTCTCTGAGACTGTCTGCAGTTCTTTTCATTCTTTATTCTTTATTCAGCTCTGCAGTAGTTATTTCCACTATTTTATCTTCCAGGTCACTTATCCATTCTTCTGCCTCAGTTATTCTGCTACTGATTACTTCTAGAGAATTTTTAATTTCATTTATTGTGTTGTTCATCATTGTATGTTTGCTCTTTAGTCTTCTATTTCCTTGTTAAATGTTTCTTGTATTTTCTCCATTCTAGTTCCAAGATTTGGATCATCTTTACTATCATTACTCTGAATTCTTTTTCAGGTAGGCTGCCTAGTTCCTCTTTATTTGTTTGGTCTGGTGGGTTTTTACCTTGCTCCTTCATCTGCTACATATTTCTATGTCTTCTCATTTTGCTTAACTTACTGTGTTTAGGGTCTCCTTTTTGCAGGCTGCAGGTTCGTAGTTCCCATTGTTTTTGGTGTCTGCCCCCAGTGAGTGAGGTTGGTTCAGTGTTTTGTGTAGGTTTCCTGGTGGAGGGGACTGGTGCCTGTGTTCTGGTGGGTGGGGCTGGATCTTGTCTTTCTGGTGGGCAGGGCCTCATCCAGTGGTGTGTTTTGGGGTGTCTGTGAACTTCGTATGAATTTAGGCAGGGTGTTTGCTAATGGGTGTGTTTGTGTTCCTGTCTTGCTAGTCATTTGTCATGGGGTGTCCAGCACTGGAGCTTACTGACCATTGAGTGGAGCTGGGTCTTAGCCTTGAAACGGAGATCTCTGGGAGAGCTCTCGCCGATTGCTATTACATGGGGCCGGGAGGTCTCTTGTGGTCCAATGTCCTGAACTGTGCTCTCCCACCTCAGAGGCTCAGGCCTGACACCAGGCCGGAGCACCAAGACCCTGTCAGCCACACGACTAGGTACGTGGGGAGTTTCTTGCCTTTTGGGAAATCTGAGGTCTTCTGCCAGCATTCAGTAGGTGTTCTGTAGGAGTTGTTCCACACGTAGATGTAATTTTGATGTATTTGTGGGAAGGAAGTTGATCTCCACGTCTTACTCCTCCACCCTCTTGAAGCACTGCTTGCCGTCCTGGGAGCGTGGCTTTCCCTTTCCCATCGCACTGGTTCCAGAGTTCTGGGTCCTCTTATTCACCCCATGGGTGATCCCTTCATCACGGGACTTGCCATGCTATCTCCTCTATTGTTGCTGGCAGTTTTCATTTCCTGTGCCATTTTGGTTGACTGGCTGTGCTTTCTTGGAGCAGTACACTTCTGGGCTCCACTGCAAAGCATTCCATGGTTGCTTAGTGGTGCTGCCATGGCTGATGGAGAAGTTCACGTCTAATAATTATATCCTTGACTGCATGGTCTTGAAGATCTCCTCCAGCTCAGGCCTACAGAGAATTCTCCACGAAAAGTTCCCAGACTTGGCCCAAACACTTTCTTCTTCCCTTTCTTTCAGCTCAGGAGGTATTTTGGTTTTGTTTTTTCTTTTCTATTCAGGCCCATGGGCAGCAACAAAATACTGTCTGGTGATAGTTACGTTTTTATTTGGATATATTATTGATAGATCATTTTCTTATCTAACCACTTGACTCCTTATATAGATGATAAGCTCCTTAAGGACAAGTTCTCTGGTTGCCCTGTGTTCCCTAGGGGAACTTCCTACCCAAATAATCTTTAATGTAAGCCTGTTGAAGAGGATGTGGAAAGGCCTCTGATTTGATTTAGTTTTATCTGACTGTGGTTAATTGTGAAGCACTTGGCTTCAATGGTTCTGGCCTGCAAACTTGATTTATAAGTTGGACAATTATGATGGACACTGTTGGTACCCTGCCAAGGTCCCCTTCACCAGGCAGATACTAACCCTAACCCATCCCCCCAGCACTGCAAGTATTTGCTGCCCATGGAACACAGCTGCTGTTCTCCAGGGAATTGCCCCCAGCTGAAAGGGAACCACCCTCTCCAGGAGATCACAACAGGGACTATCTACCAAAGACTGACGGACTCTGGTTTGGGGGTGCGGGTGTACAAAAGGCTGACCCCCTTGACTCAAGGAGGGACTGGCCTTGCTCCGTGGGATCAGGCTGAAGCTGGGCTCCAGCTGGGATCACAGCTTGCTTGGCTCTTCTCCTGCCCTTTGTGTTTCCCTCACTCCCCTCCTGCTGAGAGCACAGCCCAATAAAGACCCCATCTCGGGGCTCTGCTTCTAGGGCGCGTGAGCCAAGACAACAATGATGTTTGCATTTTATTCTAATTTGATTCAATTTCATCCATCAGGGGGAAAAAACCGATTTATTCAGTTAGCCTCCTTTGTTGCTAGTTCTGGGCCGGGGTCTGTGGAAGATTTAATGAAAAGGCCTTGTCGACCCACATATGGGCCTTTCAGCAGCATCTCATTTTAGACAACTTGTACCATAGTATCTCTTCATTCTGGAGATGACCCAGGAAGTTCAATATTTCTGCATCTTCCAAACTGAACCTCCCAGGGAGCCTCTTCTGTGTAGAACTTGCTCCCAAATTCTTAGGTTACCCTACTTATTTCCCCCAATATGGTCACTTTTGTGCGTTTTCTGAGTTTTAAATTAGGACTCATGGTAAAAATGGAGCAGAACATTTTGAATCTGGACTTTCCGGGCAAATCCAGGGTGTGCTGTCATGATGACTTCTGTTCCTTAGCATGGATAAGCCATTGATGAGTGAGCTCAGGTGGGGGTCCTCTAAAGAAGTGATGGGTGTCCAGTTCGGCGGGGAGGACCATGGGGTTGATTTCTGGGGGAGCTGGGTCCTTTGTGTCCCACTATCTGCAGGATCTAAAACCGGATTGCCTGTACTGAAGTTACAAGCTAGAAGAAAAGTGGGTTTGGAGCATGACAGTAGTGACGGCATGGGAGCCACCCTCAAGGAGGCTGTGTTAGACATGCAATCAGGGCCAGTTACTTAACCTTTTTAAGCTTTGGTTTCCTCATCTGTAAAAATGGGCATGATGATAGTACCTAACTCAGTGGATAGTTGGGAAGATGAAATGTGATAATGTATGCAAATTATTGTACAGGAAACACCTAGGAAATGTTTCCCATTATTATAAGGCACACTCAGATACGTTGAACTCTCAGCCTTGCCACTTGGTAAAGGCCGCCCTGATGATTCTGGGAGCTTTGTTTGCCACCCACCTCTTATCATGGTCCATGTGAGGTTTGAACATGGAAATCTCAGATCTTGGGAAAACCTCAATACTGTATATCAGACCATCACTACTGGCCTTTCCAAGGCTAGGCATGTCTTAGATGGTATAGGTAGGAACGGATAGAGGTGGGGAGCACCCCACCCCAACTCAGGACCATAGACCTAGGAGCAGTCAGGTTTAGAAGATGAAAAGGGCCAGGGAAGGAGAGAAGATTGGCACCTTGGGGTAACCAATGGGGTCACGCAGATCTGGGCCCAGATCCCAGCTCCATCCCTCTCACTAGCTCTGTAAACTTTGACAACTCACATACATTTTCTGAGACACAGTTTTCTACTCTAAGATGGGGTAACATGGACCCTGCAGTTAAGAATCTGTGCTGTTGTAAATAAGATGCCTGATGTATCGTAGGTCCTCAGTAGTCAGCCACTGCTATATTTCTGAGTCAGACTTTCTAAACTGGACCATATACCTCCCTGTCCAGCCCCACACACTGCTGACAAAGCCCTTGATTCTGAATGACAAGCCTTGAGGTTCCTTCTATCCTGGGTTGGAGGATGAGGACCCAGCTTACAGAGAATGGGGCTTGTTTGGGTGTCTCTGAAGCCAGTTCAGCCCAAGTGGTCCACTGCTCTGGGGTTCAAATTGCTGACAGTCCTCGGATTCCCTGTGCATTCCCCAGTGGCCGGCCCAGGAGAGAAACGGCACAATGGAATGCGGGCAGACATTCAGCCCCGCTCTCCTGCCCTGAGGTCTGCAGCAGCTGCTCTCCAATTAAGCATCCCAGTTCAAACAAGGCCACTGACCTTCAGTTCACCTACATAAATATACTTCTCCAGGAATGCCGAGGACTTCACACAGGGCTCACGTGGCTTCCCTTGGGGCTTTTGAGTTACAGAGTCTTTCTATGATCCCACGGTGGCAGCACTGGGTTCTGGGGTATTGGCTATGCCCTCAGAGCTGGGAGGGCACATGGTGTTGCTCCATCAGTTGAACTATGGTGGGCTGTGGGGGAAGCTTCCTCATCAGGGAGTGGGTTACCCTCTGGAGGGCTGTCATGACATTGTCCTTTCCAACTTGCTTCTTCACACTCAATAACCTGAGGCCCTTTTCCCTGGTCTGAGATGGCTTACACGAAGGGTCAGAAAATTATGGGCCATGGGCCAAATGTGGCCCACCACCTGGTTTGTAAATAAAGTTTTATTAGAACACGGTTGTGCCCATTTGTTTACATATTGTCTATGGCTGCTTTCCTGCTATGACAGGAGAGCAGTCACAACAGATACCATATGGCTGTAAAACAGTCTAGCTCTTTACAGAAAAAGTTTGCCTACCTCTTCCCTATACCCTCTAGGCAGAGATGTACCAGATCCCATGCTGGGACTTGGGTAGGGAGGGGATTGGTTCAGGGAGAGACGGAGCCAGAGCTTCCCTTCTGACAAGAAGCCCCTTCTCCTGGGAAACAACATAAACATCTGGCAGAGGCACCCCTGAGGCTGCAGAACTCAGGTTGTCCAAGGCATGTTCTGCAGACCCCTAGACAGAAGGTTTAGAGGTCAAAGATGTTTGAGAAACACATTCCTTAATTTCCTCTTGAAGAGGTACAATGTATTCTAGTATATGAAAGGCTCTGAGAGATCCTATGGGTGACAAATCCATTTACTTTGTTTCACAATGTTTCTCTAATGGAAACTGGTCACAGAATGTTTTTCTACATGTGTACCCCAATCATAGCCCATAGAATCTAGCAACAGATTTGGGAAATAATGGTCTAAGAGAAAAAGTCAGTTTCATGGATTTGAGAAATTATTTGTTGATTCCAACTTCCTCTCACCTAGTTCTAGCAAAGGGTGGAAAAACTATTGGTGCAGCCTTTACTGGCACTAAACCACCTCTGTGGGTGTTTCAGAATCTGGGGTGCCCAGAGTTCTCTTTCTTTCTCTTGATGACTTCTGGGGCAGCGAGACGTGTTTTACAGGAGTTAGAGAGGGACATACGCACTGGCATTATGGCTGGTGAGGCTGGATGAAAGAGAGAGGTCATTTTGCATCCAAGGTCATTTGGGGCCTTCTTGCTCCTCATCTCCCCCGAACTGGGCCAACGTCGGCACCAGCCACAGGGGAGAAGCCTCATACTCCCAGCTGCGGAGAAGGATGGGCATCGGAAGGGCAGGCAGCCCCACCAGAGAGCCCAGAGCACAGCTTGAGCCACGCACATGCATGGTTCCCTTCTTGGCCATCTTCCCCAGCTCACAAGTTGGCAGGAGTGAGTAGGAATGGAGGAGGGATATACATGTCTCTGTGGTACTTCTGGCCAGAGTTTGGGGTTGGACGATTCCTACTTTGGGCCAAGGATACGAGAGTCCCTCAAGGAGCTTACAGTCTAGTGGCAGAGGAAGACTCATAAGCCATCATAGCACTCCCTCCTGACTGCCAGACCTTGATGTGTGATGCTCTCCTGGAGACCTCCTTCAGATCCCGAGTCAGTGAAAGAAGAAGCCAGACGCAGCCACAAGAGAGTGGGACTAAGGTAGGAAAGTGAAAGGAACATACTGAAACATTTAAACAAGGGCTAGAGAAGGAATTTTGGTTCATTTCACCACTGTGGACTGAGACCTTGTCTCTTAGGAGATTAGATGTAAGATAAAGGTTTATGCAATGGAACACAAACAAACAACAAATCCGCAAAGCAGAATTAAACCCACTCAGAAAATGAACAGAACACCTAACACATAATTCTAAAAATCTGAATGAAGCAGCAATGAGAATCCTATTTATCTAGATCAGAATAGCAAGACTTTTTAAAAGGAAAATAATTAAGTGATGCACAGGCTGTGGGAGCTTGGCCCTGTCCCACTCCACTGATGGAAATGAACGACATTTCTGCAGCATTTCTGTATGCCACATGAGCCTTCAAACTGCTGCTACCTTTTGACCAGATGGCATCATTTCTAGAAATCTGTCTAAGGGAATGATCAGAAGTGGAGAAGAAAAAGCTTTATGAACAGAGATGTTCATGAAATACAGTTTATAATACTGAAACATTGGAAGCCATCTAAATGTTCAGCAATGGGGGAAATAGGTTGACCCTTCACACAATGGAATATTTTACGGAATGTAAAATGATGCTTACAAAGGTGTTAGTGACATGAAATTCTTTTGACATAGCATTAAATGAAAAATGCAAAACTGTTTGTAGAGAATGACCTTCACCATTTACGTATATGTATGATGTGATAGATAACAAAATGTTAAAAATACATATTTATGCATGGTGGGATTATGAGTAATTTTAAGGTTTCTTTCTTTTACGTAGTTTCCAAATTTTTTACATTGATCATACACCATGTTTTGCATATTTGAAGCATATTTGGGCAACTTCTTTAGCATCCCAGAGAAGGGAAAGAACATTGGCCTGGAGTCATTGGAAGATGCTTCCTGAAAGAGCTAAGAGTTGAGAAAGCCTCTCTGTAAAATGCCCAGCACTGCTGCACAAGGTAGATCAGGTAGGTTTACTCTTCCCACTTGACATCTGGGGAGCCTGAGACCTGTGGGTACGTGCATAGCTCAAGGCCACTCCTGGCATTAGCAGTCAGGATGAGAACCCACCTCCCAATTCCAGGCACGTGGGTTTTTCGATAGGCCCAGCTGCCTGGCAACAGGAGGAGCCTGTGGGCATCTGCTTGTTATCTCTCAGCCCTCGCCCTCTGATTGTTTATCTGGAGTGGATTGTTTATCTGGTGTGACTCTGCGGAAGTGAGCCTGGGACGCCTGCCCCTGGCTGGGCTGCCTTGTTTGCTTACATCTCTGAATCACGAGGGCACTGCTTGGAGCTGACAGCATTTGGGAGTGCACTCCTCCAGGTTCACTGAGACTAAGTCACAGTGACCCAGCGTGGTGAGCACAGAGCCGGTAACACGCTCCTCCTGTCATCAGTGTCTCAAGCTAGGGAGACGCTGCAGCCCTGGGGTGCCATCCAAAAGCAGCTATTGTTTGAGCAGCACTTGATCAGAATGTGCATTCTGGGTTCTTTGCAGGTTTCCTGGGGGAAAGCAGCAGCAGAGGCTGGTACCAGGAAGCAGAATGTGGAGTGCCGGTGCCTGGGTGTGAAGTACCGGAACTTCGGTGTCAGAAAGACTTGGGTTTGAGTCTTGCCACAGCCTCCTCCCAGATGAGATTCCTTGATTAGGTCACTGAGTCCGAGCCTCAATTTTCCTCATCTGTCAAGTGGGCATGATGATACCAACCTCGCAGGGAGAATTAAACAATCGGACAACGATGTTCCATAAATGTGATACTGTGACTAATGACAATGATGACTTTAAAATAAACTTTACTACTTACCTTTAAATATGATTGGGTAATATTTTATTGAATTCTAAACACATTGTAACCAAGTGATGCAATATGGATCATGGAGGACCAGTCTGGAGCAATTGGAGCTGTTTGTCTAAGAGACCGTGAGAAGGCTGAGTCCGTTGCAGTGCTGGGAGGAGGAGAAGCGTGGCTATGTGGAGGGCAGTGCAAGTCCAAGGGCAGACTCTGCTGCGGGCCCCACAGCTTGGTCAACACTGAGAGAACTGGGACATGATCTGAGTTCGGCTTGGGTTGAGTCCTTGCTGCAGGAGGGAGACAGACCCCTTGGCCCCTTCACTCTGCCTCCGGGCCACACCACTCCATCCACGTGCCTCTGCTCACTTCATTCCCAGCCTGGAGAGGCTTCTCAAACTCTGAGTCCCACTATCCTTCCAGATCTACTCCAATCTTCTTTTCCTGCTCCCACCCCTGCCTCTCCATCCGGGAGTCACCAAGTGTGTCAACGTGGTTTTGTCCAGTCTCTGCCACTATCACTGTACCTTGTCTGAGGGGCTGTACAGAGGAGTGGGAAAAGCAGGGGGACCAGACAGAACCTGACAGTCTCTGCCACGTATTGGTTCCATGGCCAAGGGCAGGTTCTACAACTGCTCTGGATATCAGTTGCATTATATGAAAATGTGAATCATAGTTATAATTATCAACTTTTGAGCACTTATTATGTGCCAGGCACTGTGCAGAGAGCTAGAAAGACATTAGTTTTCTAAGTCTCTGTGCATATGAAGTGGGCAGTAACATGCTGGTAAGTGATTAACAACTGGCTCTCTAAAAAAGAGCAAGCCTTATGATCCAGCAATCCCACTCCTGGGCATATATTGGAGAAAATCCTAACTTGAAAAGATACATGCACCCTAATGTTCTTAGCAGCATTATATAAAATAACCAAGACATGGAAGCAACCTAAGTGTCCATCGACAGATGAATGGATAAAAATGTGATATATATATATACACAATGCAATGTTACTCAGCCATGAAAAAAGAATGAAATAATGCCATTTGCAGCAACATGGATGGACCTAGAGATTATCATACTAAGTAAAATAAGTCAGTCAGAGAAAGACAAATATCATATGCTATCACTTATATGTGGAATCTAAAATATGATACAAATGAGCTCATTTACAAAACAGACACAAAAACAAACTTACAGTAACCAAAGGGGAAAGGGGAGGAGAGGGATAAATTAGGAGTTTGCAATTAACATACACACATTACTATATAGAAAATAGATAACCAACAAGAACCTATTGTATAGCACAAGGAATTATACTCAATGTCTTGTAATAACCTATAATGGAAAAGAATCTGAAAAATAATAGATTTATATATATAATATATATGCAACTGAATCACTTTGCTGTACACCTGAAACTAACAAAACATTGTAAATCAACTGTACTTCAATTTAAAAAAGACAAAAAAATGTGAAAAAAATAAACTAAAAGCATACCTTGATGTGCAGTTTGCCAATTACTGTGGTGTAAATTTTCTCACCGTGGTTAATTTCAACCTGCCAACTTGTAGTCACTGAACCGAGAGCTGGGAAGAAAGGTGTGCAGTCAGCTCCCATAAACTATGAGAGCCGGTTTCTAGCGTACCTTGGGAAGTAGGGAGGTGCCATTATCCTGGTTCTACGGGCAAGGAAACTGAGTCTCAGAGGCTCCAGTGACCTGCCTAAGTTCCCCAAGGTGGTAAAGGCAGAGCAGGAGCTCTAACTCAGGCTGTCTACCTCCATAACCTGTGTTCTTTCTGCTTCACTCAACCGTAGCACTGTTACAGGATCAAGTATACCGAGGGCACTTTTGACGCAGCATGGCACCCAGTGCACACAGTAGGTGTTCAGAACTGATGGCTGTGGTTGAAATCATTGTCAGTGACAATGTCACCGGCTGGTTTTCCAGGCCTCCTCGAAGGCTGGGTGGAAGCGACTCTGGAAGAACTGGGGTCGAGGACCTGAGGCTGCTCCTCCTCCATCTCCATCTCCTTCCTGCCAGCAGTTCATGTCTTTACCTATCTATCTCCCTTGTAAGCACATTTGAAAAATGCTGTCTCAGTTAAACAATGACCTCTGCAGCTGCCAGAGGACAGTTCGGTACTTCACACTATTTAACACAAAGTTTCATAAACACATTTAAGCTGGTCCATGTCTGTAAGAAAAGGAACGGTCAGAAATCGTTCTGGTCACTGTGGAAGTGGCAGAGGAGGAGAGAGCACATGCTCCCTTGGTGGTCATCTGCGGAGACAGAAGCTTCCAGAGAATCTGTGTGATTTCCCCTTGGTCATTTAAAGAAGGTCTCTCCCTAACCCAAGTACATGTGCATGCACACACATACACCCATACTCTCGGACGCTATGGAGTCAGGAGTGCCGATTGTATTATGAAGAGGAGTATCAATAGGGGTATGCTTTGGGTATCACTGAGGGAAATACTAGGAAACCATGTGTTTCCTCATACAGAGGCATAGATGGAGGGACACAGCTTCCTTTGGGGTTGGGTCTGGAGGTGGGATCCTCCCAAGGGCACAGCTTCATCGTGGAGATCAATCTCAGGGCACATGGCTCTGAGTCTCAGAGCCCAAGCAATAGTAAGAACAACAAAACACACCAGATACTTATCCCGTGAATCATCTGCTTTAACCCTCCTGGCAACATGGTGATGTAGGGGCTATGTTATCTCCCTACTTCATGGCTGAGCAGACTAAAGCTTAGGGAGGTTAAATAACTTTCTCCAGGTCAGGCACTTGGCTAAGGATTTAATAAGTATAACATCTCATTTGATTGACCCAGCCCTTCATGCAGCTGGTGCTACTGGTTTTCCATTTGATAGAAACGGGGGCTCAGAGATGTTAAGTAAATGACTCAGGATCACAGGGCTAATAGTGATGGAGTGAATGGGCACATGGATGCCCCTGACTTTGGAGTCTGTATCCATAGTGACTACCCTGTGGGCTCCCTTGGAAAATCTGAGATGGTTGAGCCCACCCAAGTCCTGGCCTCCAGCCTGCCTTCAGGGAACAGCTCTGGCCCTGCACCCCAGCATTCAGCCCATGTATGACCTCTACAGGAGAAATGTGTTCTTATTCCTTGACGTTAGACCTGCAAATGCCTCCTCACTGCTTTCAGGTACTGCACGGGTTGCTTCTCTCTGTCTCTCCAAAGCAGGCCAAGTGGATAAGAACCATCCCTTCTTGGTTGGAAATGCTGTTCCAGCCTGGCTAGAGGAAGGCTGTGCATTTCTTTGGTCTCTGGACGCTTTCACTCAGGAGACCTTGTTTTGTATTAGACCTGCAACGATCAACTCTCTGCTCCCCCAGCCCCCTTTGTTGGTCAGTGACCAGGACTTTGGGGAGTGAGAGAAATGGGCAGTGCTTTGCCCAAGAGAAAGGTGGCTCTTCTGTTCTCATGGCCACTGCCCTGGTTCAAACCCAGCTATCTCTCCCCCAGGACTGGCTCCACAGTTTGCAGGACCCACTGCTAAATGAAAATGGAGGGCCCCTTGTTCAAGCGTTATTAAGAATTTTGAGACAGGGATAGCAGAGCAGTAAACCAAGCATGGTCTTTCCTAAGTGCGGGGCCCTGTGTGACTGCACGGGCCACACGCCCACAAAGCCAGCCCTGCCCTCACCTGGGCTATGGCAACTGCCTCCTAACTGGTCTTCCTGTCCCAGCTCTCTTGCCTCATCTTCAAACCATTCTCCACACTGCAGCCAGTGACTTTCCTTGACGGCAACTCCGTGTAACTCTATGCACTGATTCATAGCTGTACAGATTGAAAGCCAAGGTGAACACAGCAGGCACCCCAGAACTGTTCCCTCTAGACCCAGGTTTCTCATCCTCAGCGCTATTGACTTGTAGGGCCAAGTAACTGTCTGCTGTGGGAGGTTGTCCAATGCACTGTAGGATATTTAGCAACATCTAAATATCTAAATATCTAGATATTTTGCCTCTACCTGCCAGATGCCAACAGCAGCCCCTTCCCTTCCCTTGCGTATCATGACAATCAAAAATGTCTCCAGACATCGCTGAAGGTCTTGGGGTAAGGGAGGGGGAGCAAAATTGGGGGGGTTTTGAAGGGGCATGGTTTGTCCCTCCTGACCTCTCTAACCTCTTCCATGATACCTAAACACACCCAGGTAAACATCAGATCCAAGTCACTAAAACTTTTAAAAACATCTGTTTCAGCTTTCAGCTTATATCATTCTTTGGGTATTTTAAGGGATTTTAGCGATTTCCCAGATGAGGCCAAACACCTGTGTTATAGATGAGGAAACCAAGTCCCAGGGAGGCACAGTGATCTGCCCAACACAGTGGATTTCTGATGCTTTTGCTGGCCTAGTTCGCATTCCCCTTTTATAAGGTAGCATTGCTATGAATTAAACCTTCCTGCTTTGGGGGTTATCACATGACCCCAAACTGGCCCATCAGAATTAGTCCTGGAATTTGTGCTGAAACTCTCAGGAGTGGGGCCCCTCTTATCTTCCAGGGCTGCTGGACTCATAGGATGGAAGCTTGGGGTTCTTGGGGGGTGGTCACTTGGCAGGGAGTCTGAGTGAATGGCAGCATGGAGAAAGGATTTGCTGTGGGATGGGAGCCTGGGGCCTGCAGGCCTGGGTTGAGCTCTGGAGTCTGGTTGGGTCTGCAGGCAAACATACCACTGGATTTTGCCATTTTGTGAGCCCGTAAAGTCCTGTTTGTACTTCAGGCAGTTTGAGTTGGGTTCCTGACACTTGTATCCAAATGGATGGTGACACCAAAGGCCCATGTCCAGCCTACCCATGACTCCAAGTTCAGGGCTTATTTACAGCAAGATGCTGCTCATAAAGCCTTCTGCAAAAGCTTCGATGGTGCCGATTTTGTGATGATCCCAGGAATCAGCCCCTGCCCCTGGCAAGGGTCACAATGAGATAAAACTCTGGTGGCACATACTTACCACGGCCGCTGTGAGGTTTCTATACTACTCGTTAACGTATTCTAAGGGAATATCTATCCAGAGACACAGCAAGGAGTAGGCCTCATAAATCTTTTAAACTGACTTGAAAGAAAGGCTTTGATTTTTCCAAATCCAGAGTAGAAAAGGTAGTTTCTCTGTTTCAAAAATATTTATCTTTTAAGCATCTTCAGGACCAGAGTTCATCAAGTGAATCTTTCTTTTAGCCATTAAAGTGAACTGTTAGAAGCAGTCAGAAAGGAGGTCTATTTCTCTTTCATTTTGCTACCCCATGGCTCCAGCTTCTTCAATGGGGTCCCTTTGCGGTGAACCCAGACTGCTCTGGCCAGCCCTCTGGGTTTTGCATACTCTGGTATGGTCCCAGAGAAGCTGCTATATAGTGGGGGAGACAAAGAGTAAATAGGAAATTTAAATATAGGGGGCTAAGTGTGCCATTGAGGGGAGCATGGGGGCTGTGTGGGTATGTGGTGGGGTGCCCAGTCCAACCTGCGGATCAAGGAAGACTTCCTGGCAGAGGTGACAGCTTACTTGAGTCTTGGAAGATGATAGGGATTAGGTAGCTGGAAAAGAGGAGGAGGCATTCCAGGCAAAAGAAATGAATATGTGTTCGGTGGGAGTGGGGAAGGAGAGCTTTGTTTATTCAGCCCCTTACTGAAAATTCCCCATGTCCAACACCGTTGGAGCCCAGTGATGTCTATATCTTTGAAATGGACTCAGACATGCAGGGGTTATAGCCTCAGGCCCTGGTCAGAAATAGTAGGGCACAGTCTTAAAACAAATCTGATGGGGGTGAGTGTGCAGGCAAAATGGACAGGTGACAGCTGGCAGTGCGGGTGAGTGGCAGGTGATTTCATTTGTTACCACTGCCAGCCCACATTTGTCACTGTTTACTGTGAGCCAGGCCCTGGCTGGGCCCTGGGGACACAGAGACACTGCCTTCGAGGAATTCACAGACCAGATGAGGGAACAGATGAGACTGGTACTGTGTGATGGGGGCTCTGGAGATGCCGACACCTTATGATGGTAGAGATAGCACAAGGGGTGTGGGAGCCCCAAAGAGAGCAGCCTCATCTTCCTGGAGAAGTCCCAGAAGGCTTCCTGGAAGAAGTGACATCTATGTGGAGTCCTGAAAGACAAATAGAAGTCAGTCAAAGAAGATTATACAGAGGGAGACTTACCAGGTGGAGTGGGTGCAGAGGGTGAAATCCTGGAGGGGAGAGAAAAGTCATGCCTTCAGGAAACTGCAAATGGCTCAGTGTAGCCAGAGGGCAGGGTTCTGGGGCAACAGGTGGTGGCAAGATGTGCCACTCAGGAGTAGACTGGGACAGATCATGAAGGGCAGTGTGAGCCAGAGGCGGAGAGAAGGATGAGAAATGTTACACAGGTGGAATCAGCAGGACGAGGCGTGGGGAGGGGGTGTGGGAGGGGGAGCAGAGCCAGAGTAATCACGAGGGGGACACAGGAGGAGCGAGTCTGGGGAAGAGCTGGTGAATTCCGTTTACCACGTTGAGCTGCGAAGCCTGCGGGCTATCCCACGTTGTGGCTGGAAACGTGGCCCT
Organism: Balaenoptera physalus; assembly: GCF_965194825.1. NCBI lineage: Eukaryota > Metazoa > Chordata > Mammalia > Artiodactyla > Balaenopteridae > Balaenoptera > Balaenoptera physalus. The sequence goes on from NC_138891.1 coordinate 22,614,538, forward strand.
GAAACTCCGTGGGGAGTCTGGGGTGGAGGGACAGGTGTGTGAGTCGTGGGTGAGCAGTGAGATTGAAGCCGTGGGGTCAGCTATGTCCACAGGGGGTAGAGGACAGGGGAGGGGGTCTCGGAGGAGAGCACTGCTGGACTGGAAAAAGATCCCTGGGCACTAGCGAGAGTCTAGGACCTCTAGGTTGGCCAAAGAGGACCAACCGGAGAGAAGGAGAGAGAGAGGAGGAACCAGGAGCAGGGCGACAGAGGGCCAAGGAGGGAGTGGTCTCCAGTGTCCACAACTACAGAGAAAGCGGTCACGGGGCCCAAGTTAGGTACCATACTTCTGCTCACCAAACGGGCTGGCACTTGGGGTCTAGAGGGTCTGAGTCAGGTAGAGGGGACCTAGGTCATAACATGGGGCTTGGTCATAGTGGGAAGCCTGGTTCTAAGTATGTGCAAAGATAGATGATTAGCTGATTTGGAGCTGAGTCACTGTATGACTTAGTGGGGGGGGATATGGAATATTTTTGGAGGGGGGTAGTCATTGCTTTTTCACCCTTCCCATTGTTCTTCTCTCCCGCACCATGGTATCCAGATGCCGTATCCAGGCTCTCTCTATACTTCCTCCATTCACTGGATTCCGTACTTCATTCATTGGATAATGCTTAGAGAGTGCTTAGAACAGTGCCTGGCACATAGTAAGAGCACGATAAATGTTAGCTTTCTTTTTTTTTTAATGATTTGTCATTTTGAGTTGCTGATTGTGACAGACCTCCCCAAGGTGACCCCCAGGATTCTCCTGCTTCTAACTAGTAGAATATGTCAAAGGTGATGGGTTACATTAGGTTGATTAGGTTACATTATATAGCAGATGTGTTGAGTTTTGCCTCCCCTGGTCGCATTATGTTATGTGAGACTCCTTCTTAGCTGGTAGGGTGGTGGTGGGGAGAGAGAGAGAGAGACAGACAGACAGACAGACAGAGGGACATGCTCTCCTGCTGGTCATGAGGATGGGAGCCTCTATGATGCTAGCTATCTAACCTGGCAGGGACACGCAAGCAGCCTCTAGGAGCTGAGGTCCTCAGTCCTACAATGGCAGGAACTGAATTCTGCCTGACCCCATGAGCTTAGTGGAGGACCATGGCTCCAGATGGGAACAGAGCCTGGCTGATGTCTCGATTGCAGGCTGTGAGACCCTGAACAGAGGATCCTTTGAAGCTGTGCCCAGGCTCCCGAGCCACAGACACCGTGAGGTAATGCATGTGTGTTGCTTTAAGTTGCTCAGCTTGTAGTCATTTGTCAATGCAGCAATAGAAAACTAATACATCGATATTCGCCCGTGTAAAAAACGATTATTAAGTGAACGCCAGCTGGCACAAGGTTAGGTACTGTGTCGGGGAGTAGACACATAAATAAAATAGTGCTTCTTTTCAAGGGCTCTCAGTGGGTTCCTGAAACAGTGGGTTCCCAAAGCAAGAGCTTGCCTGTCAGCAGAGGACGAGGGGGTGAGGGAGGACTTCGAGGCAAAGGAAAGAGCTTGTAGCAGGCCCCACAGGCCTGAAGGGGCTGGAGCATCCTGGTTGGTGAGAGCCTCAGTGGAGGAAAACTTGGTACCTAGAGTAGACTGAGTGGGCGTCACGTCTCCTACGGCCTTGGCCGTCACACCAGAGAAGCTTCAGAAGCACTCTGAGTAGAGAATGACCACGGGGAGTGGATGCTGGGTGGAGGGCAGGCACACCGGTCTTTGCTGTTGGTGCAAGACCAGCACGGCACTGATGTGCTTCTCCTGGGATGTGAGCTGTCATCTTCTCGGCCTCCCTGGAGCCCGCAGGGCAGGAGGTGGCTCCGGTCAGCTCGAGGTTGGAATACTACCTGTCGGGTTCTCAGAGCACCTGTGGAAGGTCTTTCCTCCCAGAGCTGTGGCTACAGCCAGGACATTCTGGGGTTTCTTTCTCCATCACTGGAGAAAATGCTTTTGCTCTGTGCCACACAGAGGAGGAAGGAGATAGTTCAAAGCAACCTAGAGGAGGTGAGGGCGGCTCTTCACTCCAGCAGCAGAGGCCATGAAACCTCGCTGTCTCTCTCCCATCAGCTCTCCAGGAATGCAGACATGAGACATGGGTTTCCAAGCAGGTACACAGTCTAACTTCTGAACTCAACTTTTCTTCTCTACCCAGAGCCTCCCTGCTCAGAAGAAACCCTGACACTGTGTCTTGTATGCACCACCTCTGATTTCTCCTACAAGGAAGCATTTTACTTCTTTTCAGGACAGGAATGGAGCAGGGGTGGTGCTTCATGCGGGGCGTTTTACTGGAAGTGTGGGCTCTGCACTGGGGTCAGATGCTTTTCTCCCCGCTCTCCTAGCGGGCAGCTGTGCCTGGCAGAGTTTGGAGGATCAGCCGCCCCTGGAATGCATGCAGGAGGCTCTGGGAGAATGGCCGTGGTCTTGCAGGCCCTGAGACCGACAGACGTTGTTATGTTCCTTTGGGAGGTGACTGGCATTGCCTCCCATCTCAGCGTGAGCCTTGGGAATCACAGCCTTGGTGGCAGCTGTGTTGCTGTAGATATCCAGAAAATTGAGTGCTTTCTGGTCCTCAGTTTAAGAAGTCATTTGCTGGATGGTGCTAACTAAGAACAGTCATTATGCTTGAGAAAGCACCCTTCTGCCTCACTCCTTAATGAAGTGGGGGCGAGAGACAAAAACCCAGGTTTGGGAAGCCGCAGGCTTTGAATGGAAATGCCTAAGAGGGAGGAGCCTCCGATATGGTCTGGCTGCTCTTTCTCTTACACACGTGGCTGGGTGAGGGGAGTGAGTGTGCATGCGTATTCAGAGGTCTGAACCCTGCATTACCTCCCGGCTGGAATCAAAAGGCAGGGCAGGATGGGAATGGGGAACGATGTAAGTCAGGAAAGATGTAACTGTAAGCGCTGAATTATGTTCCCTCAAAATTCATGCTGAAGCCCTAACCTCAAGTGTGACTGTATGTGGAGATAGGGCCTTTGAAGGGGCAGTTAAGGTTAAGTGAGTTCATAAAAGTGGGGGCCTAATCCCACAGGACTGGTGTCTTAATAATAAGAGGAAAAGACACCAGGGTGTGTGCACACAGAGGAAAGACCCTGTGAGGACGCAGAGAAGATGGTAACCTACGATCCAAGGAGAGAGGCCCCAGGAGAAACCAAAACTGCCAACACCTTGATCTTGGACTTCCAGCCTCCAGAATTGTGAGAATAGACATTTCTGCTCTTGAAGCACCCAGCCTGTGGTATTTTGTTATGGCAGCTGGAGCTGACTGATACAGGAGGCTCCATCCCCTGAGATCAGAGCAGGCAGAGGGGCAGGAGGGCAAAGTTTAGAGGGTCAGACAGGCCCCAGAGGCCAAGGCCAGTGAGGCGCCCTCACTCTCTCACTCCAGCCAGAGGATGGTGGTAAGGACTTAGGTACCAGGGGTGGAGCTTTGCTGTGATGGACACAGGTTTTTAGAGCTCTGGTTTGCTTGAGGTATATCTCTCTCTCTCTTTCTCTCTCTCTCTCTCTCGGGCTTTCCCTCGGCTGCAGTAAGACCTCTTTTTGAAACTACCTTCTCTGGACACTCTTCTTTGGTTTGTCTAGGGGGGGTCAGAGGAGCCCAGGGTCCCCCATGCTTGGGAGTATGCACCTCTCTTTGCCTCCCTGTGGAAAGCCAGGGAGAATCAACTCAAGGGTCACTCATGCAGGGGGCCCTGCAGTACCTGGTTTAGGGCAGTGGCCCCGGCTGGTGGGGAAGTAAGAAGGCCCTGCAGGTCAATACTGGGCTGTGGACCCAGGGAAAGGAGCTCTGAAGCTGCTGGGGTGGCTTTGTGTCAGATCAGCTTAGGCCAGCCTCTAACCCCAGCAAAAGGAATCCTGCTCCATGAGGCTCTCCGCACAGGGCTTGGGGCCGAGCTAGAGGGATGGTGTGATTGGGCTGGAGCGGCCCACCTTCCTAATCCTCAGTGACCTTTGGAAGTGGGGGGCAGCTGGGGGAGGACCCAGGCTGGGTCCTAGCCATGGCTCTTTCTTTCTAACACAGAGCTGGACTCAGGGGTCTGGTGGGGGGTAGGGAGTGATTCAAACATTCCCTGGGGCTTCTAGGAAGCTTGTCATGTCCAGCGGTCTTTGCTCCATGGCTGAAGCACTAGTCAAGAAGATGCTGCCCGCCTGCCTTGGCAGAGGGCTCCTGAAAGTGACCAGTTCCCTGGCAGGAAGCTATTTATGACCTGAGGGCCTGACCTGGATCCACCAACATTCCCGGACCCTCTGCTTCTCCTTCCCTGACCCCCCGGCGTAGCCACTGAAGGCCTCCCTGAGACTGGCCCTCTGACCCCTGCCTGCGCCCTTGGTGGGTCTCCAACTCTGTCTTGGGGGAGGGGAGGAGCACAAGATTAAACACCCTGGCCTGGCCCTGTGGTGGGGCCTGGCCCAAACCCCCGGTCATCTGATATGTGAGCCAACACAAACTGGTTTGAGAATAGCTTCTATCAGATGGCATCCTGACAAATACTGTGAATTTGGACATTTTCTTCACTTTGTCTTGTCCTCAGTATGAGGATAATACAGTCTACCCAGGAGATGTAGCAGGGATTAAGCAAGCTGGAGTTGTGGACGGTCTGGAGTCAGCCCCCGGGGCCGATTAAGTGCTCAAGGAGCAATTCTAGCGTAAGTATTAGTAATACGACAGCATCCTCAGCGTCACATGCCTGTTCAGCCCTTCTCTGTTTTCTCATCTCCCTGGTCTTTGTACTCAGCTTCTGCACCAGTTCTCCCTGAATCCACTTACTGCACCCTCATCCTCATGGCATCACCCACACAGAGGGGACAGGTGGGCTGCTGGGGGTTCTAGCCACTGCCCTGTCCCCTGCCCCACTGCCCACTGCTCTGTGTTCTCCCGCTGCACCTTGGAGGGGCTGAGATGACTCCGCCTGATACCCATCCCGCCCCTTAAAGACTTGATAGTTTAGATATTTGGGTATGTTCTTTCTGCAGAGAATGTGTGTAAAAAGATTCAGTGTTCTGTTTCAAACTGCATTGCATGGAAAGTTGTTAGGCAATAATCCGTGCCCTGATGAACACAACATACTGGCGTGAAGTCTATCAGTGAGTTTCATGTTCCTGAAAAATAGGCTTTTGGTAAGACAATGTAAGTTCTTCAAAAAATTAATAGATATGTATCTGTTGGTGAAGTGTCCTAATGTCTGTGCCTTACTTCATAATTTAAAATTTTTTTATATTTCAGGTGTACAGCATTTTAGTTTAGCATCTGTACACTACAGAGTGATCACCAGCACAGGTCTAGTTACCATCCATCTCCAGACAGTTGACCCCCATTACTCATTTTTCTTACCCCCAACCTCCTTTCCCTCTGGTAACAACTGATCTGCTGCCTATCTATGAGTTTGTTTTTTGTTTTTGTTTTATTTTGTTTGCTCTTCTCCACCTCCTCCTCCTTTTCTTTTAGATCCACATATGAGTGAAATCATATGGTATTTATCTTTCTCTGTCTGACTTATTTCATTTAGCATAATACCCTCAAGGTCCATCCATGCTGTCACAAATGGCAGGATTTCATTCTTTTCTTTTTTTTTGGTTATATTCATTTGTTTGTTTTATTTTTAGATTTCACATGCAAGTGAAAACATACAGTATTGGCCTTTCTCTTTCTAGCTTATTTCACTAAGCATAATTTCCTCCAGGTCCATCCATGTTTCTGCAAAGGGCAAAATTTCATTCTTTTTTATGACTAAGTAGTATTCCATTGTGTATATTTACCACATCTTCTTTATCCATTCATCTATTGATGGGCACTTAGGTTGCTTCTGTATCTTGGCTATTGTAAATAATGCTGCTATGAACATTGAGGTGCATGTATCTTTTCAAATTAGTGTTTTTGTTTTCTTTGGATATAGACCCAGGAATGGAACTGCTGGATCATATGGTAGTTCTATTTTTAATTTTTTGAGGGACCTCCATGCTGTTTTCCATAGTGGTTGCACCAATTTACATTCCCACCAACAGTGTACAAGGGCTCCCTTTTCTCCACTTCCTCACCAACACTTGTTATTTGTTGTCTTTTTGATGATAGCTGTTCTGACAGGTGTGAGGTGATATCTCATTGTAGTTTTGATTCACATTTCCCTGATGATTCGTGACGCTGGGCATCTTTTCATGTTCCTGTTGGCCATCTGGATGTCTTCCTTGGAGAAATATCTATTCAGGTTTTCTGCCCATTTAAAAAATTTTTTTATATTGAATCTTACGAACTGTTTATATATTTTGGGTTAACCCATGATCAGATATATTGTTTGCAAATATTTTCTCCCATTCATAGGTTGTCTTAGCATTTTGTTGATGGTTTCCTTTGCTGTGCAAAGGCTTTTAGATATAATTATGTCCCATTTGTTTATTTTTGCTTTTGTTTCTCTTTCCTGAGGAGACAGATCAAAAAAAAAAAAATATTGCTACATTTTATGTCAAAGAGTGTACTGCTTATGTTTTCTTCTAGTTCTATGGTTTCCGGTTGTATGTTTAGGTCTTTAATCCATTTTGAGTTTATTTTTGCATATGGTATGAGAAAATGTTCTAATTTAATTCTTTTACATGTAGCTGTCCAATTTTCTGAGCACAGCTTATTGAAGAGACTGTCTTTTCCGCATTGTATATTTTTGTCTCCTTTGTCATAGATTAATTGAGTGTGTGGGTTTATTTCTGGGATCTGCATTTTTGCTCCATGGATCTATGTGTCCGTTTTGGGCCAGTACCATACTGTTTTGCTTGCTGTAGATTTGTGGTATATTCTGAAGTCAGGGAGTGTGACCTCCAGCTTTGTTCTGTTTTCTTTGGATTGATCTGGCTATTCATGGTCTTTGTGGTTCCATACAAACTTTAGAATCACTTATTCTAGTTCTGTGGAAAATGTCATGGGTATTTTGATAGGAATTGCATTAAATCTGTAGACTGCTTTGGGTAGTGTGGACATTTTAACAATATTAATTCTTCCAATCCATGAACGCAGGATATCTCTCCATTTCTTTGTATGCTCTTCAGTTTCCTTCATCAAGGTTTTATAGTTTTCAGAATATAGGTCTTTCACTTCCCTGGTTAGGTTTATTCCTAGTTATTTTATTCTTTTGATGTGATTATAAATGAGATTGTTTTCTTGCTTTTTCTTTCTGATAGTTCATTATTAGTGTATAGGAATGAACCAGATTTCTTTATATTAATTTTGTATTTGGCAACTTTACTAATTCATTTACTAGTTCTAATAGTTTTTTGGTGGAGCCTTTAAGGTTTTCTATATATCATATCATGTCATCTGCAAATAGTGACAGCTTTACTTCTTCCCTTCCAATTTGAATGCTTTTATTTCTTTTCCTTGTCTATTGCTATGGCTAGGACTTCTAGTACTATATGAAATAGAAGTGGCAAGAGTAAGCATCCTTGTCTTGTTCCTGATTTTAGAGGAAAGGCTTTCATTTATTCACCATTGAGTATGATGTTAGCTGTGGGTTTGTCATAAATTGTCTTTGTTATACTGAGATGTGTTCCCTCTATACCAACTTTGATGAGAGTTTTTTTTTTTATCGTGAATTGATGTTGAATTTTGTCAAATGTTTTTCTGCATCTATTGAGATGATCATGTGATTTTTATCCTTCCTTTGTTAATGTAGTGTATCACATTGATTGATTTGTGGATATTGGACAATCTTTGCATCCCTGGAATAAATCCCATTTGACTGTAGTGTATGATCCTTTTTATATATTATTAATTTGGTTTACTAATATTTTGTTGAGGATTTTTGCATCTATGCTTATTAGAGATATTGGCCTGTAATTTTCTTTTTTGTGTGTGGTGTCCTTGTCTGGTTTTGGTATCAATGATGGCTTTGTAAGATATGCTTAGAAGCTTTCCCTTCTCTTCAATTTTTGGAAGAGTTTGAGAAGGATAGGTATTAAATCTTCTTTGAATATTTTGTATAATTCACCAGTGAAACCATCTGGTCCTGGGGTTTTGTTTGTTGGGAGCTTTTTTAAACTACTGTTTCAATCTCTTTATTAGTCTATTCAGATTTTTATTTTTTATGATTCATTTTTGGACGATTGTATGTTTCTAGAAATTTATCTATTTCTTCTCGGTTGTCCAATTTATTGATGTATAATTGGTTGTAGTAGTCTCTTATGATCCTTTGTATTTCTGTGGCATCAGTTGTAACTTCTCCTCTTTCATTTATGATTTTATTTATTTGAACCCTCTCTCTTTTTTTCTTAGTTAGTTTAGCTAATGGCTTGTCAATGTTGTTTATCTTTTCAAAGAACCAGCTTTTAGTTCCATTGATCTTTTTATTGTATTACTATTTCATTTATTTATGTTCTGATCTTTATTATTTCCTTCCTTCTGATAATTTTGGAGTTGTTCCTTTAGGTGTAAAGTTAGATTGTTTACTTGAAATTTTTCTTGTTTCTTGAAGTAGGAATGTATTGCTGTGAAATTCCCACTCAAAACTGCTTTTGCTGAATCCCATAGATTTTGGTATGACATATTTCTGTTCTCATTTGTTTCTAGGTATTTTTTTTTATTTCACCATTGATTTCTTTGATTATCCATTGGTTATTCAGTAGCATGTTGTTTAATCTCCATCTTTTTGTGTTTTTTTTTATCCCTTGGGGTTTATTTCTAGTTTTATACCATTGTGTTCAGAGAAGATGCTTAACATGATTTTAATCTTCTTGAATTTATTGAGATGTGCTTTGTGCCCTAACATGTAATCTATCCTTGGCAATGTTCCATATGCACTTGAGAAGAATGTGTATTCTGCTGCTTTTGGATGGAATGTTCTGTATATATCAATTAAGTTCATTTGATGTAAGTGGTGTATTAAAGTCTCCTAATATTATTGTATTGCTTTCAATTTCTCCCTTTAAGTTCAATAATATTTACTTTATATATCTTGGTGCTCTTATGTTGGGTGCATATACTTTTATAATTGTTATATCTTCTTCCTGGATTGACCTCTTTATCATTATGTACTGCCCTTCTTTGTCTTTTATTACAGTCTTTGTTTTAAAGTCTATTGTGTCTGATATGAGTATAGGCACTCCAGTTTTGTTTTTTTTCCCATTTTCATATGCATGGAATATCTTTTTCTATCCCTTAACTTTCAGTCTATGTGTGTCTTTATTTCTGAAGTGAAATTATTTCTTATTTCTCTTGTAGGCAGCACATGGCTAGGTCTTGGTTTTTAATTCATTCAACCACTCCGTGTCTTTTGATTGGTGAATTTAGCCCATTTACATTTAAAGCAGTTATTGATAGGTATATAATTATTGCCATTTTGTTCATTATTTTCTGGCTCCTCTTTGTTCCTTTCTTCTTTTCTCTTTTCTTTTGTGTTTTGGTGGTTTTCTTTAGTGCTATGTTTGTTTAGATTTCCTTCTCATTTTCTTTTGAGTACTTACTCTAAGTTTTTTTCCTTGTGGTTACCCTGAGGTTCACATATAACATCCTGTGTAAATAGCAGTCTGTTTTAAGTTGATAGCAACTTAAGTTTGAACATGTTCCAAAGTTTTATCTTTTTACTCCTCTCCATGTTTTATACCTTGATGACACATTTTACATCTTTTTATTTTATGTATCTCTTAACTAATTATTGCAATTTAGGTAGATTTTTCATCTCTGTTTTGTTTAGGTCTTTTTCTGAGTTTTTTGTCTTGTTTTTTTGATTGGAATATATTCCTGTGTCTCCTTATTTTAAGCCTAATTCTCTGTGCTTGTTTCTATGTATTAGTTAAGTCAGCTACCTCTCCCAGTCTTGAGGAAGTGGCCTATGTAGATGTCCTGTGGGGCTCAGAAACACAATCCACCAGGCACCAGAGCCAGGCATTCAATGGGTGTTCCCTATGTGGGCTGCATGTACACTCTTGTTGTGGTGGGGGCCATGGCTGCTGCTTCAGTGTGCTGCTGTGGTGTGATGGTGGGCAGGGCTGGCCCCTGGGCAGCTGCTGGCCCAGTCATGGCTGCTGCCAGCTGCTGGTGGGTGGAGTTATCACCTGTCCAGCTGTGAGTCCCAGTGGAGGCACAGGCGTGATCGGGGCTCTCAGCAGGGTGTGCCCACTGGTACTAACAGATTAGAGGGAATTCCGGAATGGCACCCGCCAGCGCTTGCATTAGTATGGTAGCCTGAGATTGCAAAAATGGCTCCCACCAGTGTCTCAGTCCCTGGGAAGTATCCTAACTGGTTCCTGCTCTCTGGCAGACACTTCAAGGTTAACAAGTGGGTCCCCTTCTATAGTCTATGAGCCTTTCACTCTGGAGTTTTTGCACTGTTTTTCAGGTTGAGTGAGTCTGTGCACAAGCCCTTTAAGAGCAGGTTTTTCATTCCTTCCTCGTAGTTCTATAATTTTTATGGACATATTTCCCATCGGTTTTCAAAGCCAGGTGTTTTGGGGGCTCATCTCTCCTGTGCAGGATGTAAGAGTTGGGGGGCCTGAGGTGGTGCTCACGTCTCTCACCCTTTGTTGTGGAGACTATTCATCCAGTTTTCAGGGACCTTACAAAGGGATTTATTCCATATGTAGCAGGGGGTTTGTTTTGTCCATGGGAGGAGGTGAGTTCAGGATCTTCTTATGCCACCATCTCAAACCCTCCCTCTGTGCCTTATTTTAAATAGTTTAGCTAAATAATTTAGCCAAACTATTGGAGAGAGTGGGTAAATGTGATGCAATTATGTGGCAAAAATATAACTTGATTATAGGTGAAGGTTATATGGGTTTTCCTAATACAGTTTGTTTTATTTTCTTTAGATTAATATTTTCTAAGTAAAATGGGAAACAGAGAATGGTTAAAAGCCATCTGATGCTGTGCAAAGTAAAAGTGGGTAATGTTAATTGTCAATAAACATCCAAAATCAGGTATACATATATTTTGAAACTGACGTATTTTTTATTAGGCATTTCAGGTATTTTTGTTGAACCATCTGGCATCTTGAGTCATGTTCTCAGCATTCATAGCTTCAGTTCTGAGCAGTTTGCCCCGACCTATTTCTCACACCTGCAGTTTTCTACCTCCCCATACCTTTGGCTGTGACCTGGAAGTTCATTCTCCTCTTTCTACCATTTCCTTCCCTGGCTTTGAAGGTGGGTCCTTGGGGGAACAGATTTAGCTCTTGGAGCTGACCATGCTGTGTCTGGTAGCCTTGGGTAAACACCTTCCTGGTGGTGGAGATTCTCCTATTCCCTGAGGGGTTCCTGATGCTCAGACAGAATTTGTATAAATGAAACCAAATTTCCCTGTGCTTATCTGTTATTGCAAAACATAGAAGTGGTAAGTTTTTGATTTTGACCAAGCTTAGGGAGTACATCTTGGATGGACTGCCTTAAATTATAGGCCATGTGGCCTCTGTGAAAGCCTTGGGGGTCCTGGGGGGCACCCCAGGGCAGTATGCAGACTGCTCTACAACAGCTGAAATAATGTACAAGGAGAGACCCAGGGACTGCCAGCTGGAGGACATAAGGCCTGTCTATTAATACACTGTGGTCCCAGAAAGCAAACATAAGTTCCCAACATACACTCTCAAATAAGAAATACCCAGGTTAGGTCTTTCCAGGTATACAGATTGATTTGTGACTGAGCTGCTTCCCACACAGGTAATGTCATGAAGCATGCTCCTGGGTGAGCGGCAGTAGGAATTTCATTATTTAAAAACCATGGGCAGTCACAAGCAACTCAGGGCAGAAGCTAGTGAGAAACGAGATGGTGAACCCAGACATCCTGCAGAACCTCCTCTCAAACAGTTCAGTTTCCATGCCCCAGCGGAGGCCCCCCTGTTCCCAGAAATCTTTCCCTACCTTCTTGGCTGACTGGGAGCCATCCTCAAGGCTCTTTACCGCTCTTACTGCCTGTGGCCCTTCCCTGTGCCGTGTCTCACCCAGAGTGACCATTCTGTGGTTTTCCATCAGTTTAGTGAGCTGCCTTGGTTGTCCAAGACAGGACCTTAACTTTGCCCAACTTCAGGGAGTTCCGTTCACATGGAAAAAAATGTTGGGAGAAGAAAAGAGTGGCTAAAATCCACATACAATATGGTAGCCCTGGCTGTTGAGGTGTAACATCTCACTTCCTGAACATTATGAACAATATTGAAATCTTCTATTCCACCAGTGAAATTCTCTCATTGGTTGGCTGAAATGTCTTAGGATCTATCCATCAGCAAAGTCTAAACTAATTAGACAAGCACAATCTTCAAATGGACCCAGCACAAGGACAGCTCCCATTCAGAGGTCATGAAGCCTGGGCCTACAGGGCTCTGTTCTTTTTTCCTGGTTGTGGCTGACTGGGGCCCTGCTGATCCGAGCCGCTGCCCTCCCAGAGACAGGCAGCCTTGTTCGAGACTCACCTGATGTCATGCTGAAGACTGTCCGGCCACATGGGTGGGTACTCACTTCCTCCACCAGAAGTTCTATGATGAGAAAACACACAGGCTGGTGACTTTTTGGGAAGATGGTATAAATGGTGTCCAAGACTGGGATTTTTCTCTCAATAGCTACATTTCAGAGAAAACTATGAGCCCCTGCTTAGAAAGCAAGGCTTGGGTGAGGATTCTTTCCGTACAGAATTTTTCATATTATAGAAGATTAATCTGACCCAACAAGACTTGTCTTAAACTCTCCTGCATCTGCCCCCAGGAGTGACCCCTGGGTCCTTCCTTGGGGAGAAAGGCCTGAGAAGGGACCCCTGTTCCTCACTTGCCTCTAGAAAAGCTAACTGGGACATTTCCTTATTAGGTGCTGTGTTAGTTTCCTGGGACTGCTGAAATAAATTACCACAAAGCAGGTGGTTTAAAGCTACAAAAAAGGATCCCCTTAAGGTTCTGAAATCAAGCCACAAGGCCACGCTTCCTCTGAGGGCTCTAGGGGAGAATCCTTCCTTGCCCTTCCTAGCTTTTGGTGGCTCCAGATGTTCCTTGGCTTGTGCCACATGACTCCAATCTCTGCCTCCAAGGTCACATTGCCTCCTCCTCTGTGTCTTTTCCTTTGTGTGTCTCTAAGAATGCATACTATTTTAACACATATATATGGAATCTAAAAAAAAAATGGTTCTGAAGAACCTAGGGGCAGGACAGGAATAAAGATGCAGATGTAGAGAATGGACTTGAGGACACGGGGAGGGGGAAGGGTAAGCTGGGACGAAGTGAGAGAGTGGCATGGACATATATACACTACCAAATGTAAAATAGATAGCTAGTGGGAAGCAGCCACATAGCACAGGGAGATCAGCTCGGTGCTTTGTGACCACCTAGAGGGGTGGGATAGGGAGGGTGGGAGGGAAACGCAAGAGGGAGGGGATATGGGGATATATGTATATGTATAGCTGATTCACTTTGTTATACAGCAGAAACTAACACACCATTGTAAAGCAATTATACTCCAATAAAGATGTTAAAAAATTAAAAAAAAAAACAAAAATAAAGAATGCATACGATTGAATTCAGGGTCCACCTAGATAATCCAGGATAATCCCCCCTCTAGAGATCCTTAACTTAATCACATCTTTGCCATATAAGTTAATAGTAACAGGTTTCAGGGATCAGAACACACATGTGTCTTTTTGGGGGCCCACCATTCAGCCCACTACAGATGGTTAGCTGCTGGAAGGGTCTGCATCCTATCCTGCTCTCCATGAGTGACCATGGGCCTGGCAGAGGGGAGTGCTCATTTGATGCTTGCAGAATGGATGGATGAAATGCACGCAGGGTGGCCATGAATCCTAAGAGGTGTCAGGGGCTGGAATGAAGATGGTGTAAATTCTGCTCCCATCCCTGTTCTTGACAGAGCAGCCTTCTTTCCTGGTCACAAGCTTTGAGACCAGACATGGCTTGAATCTCTCAGAGCCATGCTCAAGTAGGGCAGCTGTATTATATCCCACAAGTCATAAATATTTGGAGAGTAAAATCAGTTCCTGCAGCAGTGCTGGAGAGGTGGTAAGTTAGATGTTTGATTTTGATTCTGGCTCAACCAAGAGGACATGCGTGTGTGGGAATGGGATGGTTTTGCTTCTCTTCCCAGCAGGGTAATTGCTGTAGGAGCCAACTACCTGTGGCCACCTGAGATGGATTAAAGACTGCCCAGGAGGTGGGGCTGGGTCTCTGTCCATGGGCCTCCTGAGATGGTGACAGAGGGGAGCCAGCGTGAGCTATTGGTCCTCTGGCTCCTGCCAGCAGTGGCTGTCTGGGAAGACATCCCCAGGAATGAGTAGATACAGCCAGGAAAGCTGGGGTGATACTGGGTGTCCCTGTGGTACTCAGGGAGTAGATTCAGTCTGAGGAGAAGTGAGTAGAACCACAGGTAAGATGGACATGGCTTGAGAACCAAGGCCAGTCGGGAGAAGCTGACAGGCACAGGAACAATTCCTCTATGGCCCAGAAAATAGAGTCTGACTCCCTCCATTGGCCGTGCTGGGTCTCTTCTCTGCACACAGCCCCTGAGCACGGTTGGGAATGCTAATTCAGGCTCCCCACCTGTGGCCATTCTGAGCTGCTATTTGGAATCTATTGTGGGCTCCCCGGTTTGCTGGAGGACTTCCTGAGCCCCAAACAGGAAGCAGGACAAAAGCCCCTCTACGTTAGTTTCCCCTTAGCCTTATGTACAATCCTCCACCACCTGGAGGGGAAATTCAGAACAGGCCTCCCACACCTGCTTCTTCTACCTGTTTCTCTTTCCCTTTCTCTTATTCACTAAGGATGGGATTTCTACTTCCGGTTCCTATTTAAAAGGAGTTTCCCATATGCCATTTCTGCTCCCTCCCTTTCTCCCACAATAATGGCTGGCTGGAGGCTGAGAAACATGCTTTATGCAGGAAAAGGTGAAAAGCACATTAATTTAGTGTTTTCAGAATTTTATCTTATTTTATCTACGAGCATGGGTGACTATGCAGCACGCATAGAACGGTGTCAACAATGTTTTCTTTCCTTGCGGAGCTCACCATTAACAAAAGAAGAAAGAACCTAAATATTTTTTAAAAACACCAAACCTGTAAAAAAACTAACAGCTAAAGCTAAGCATTCTAATCAGGGATGAGAGCAGAGCTCTGGAGGACCCTTCTCAGTTCTCTGGAGCATGGAATCTCCAGCATGGAATGGAGCTTGGAGATGAAGAATCAAAAAAGAACAGTGGTTTCAGTGTCCTGGCTAAAGACCATATGTTTGCAATATTAAAGTAGCAAAACTGTTTATTGGGGTCTCCTTGATGTTCCATTGTCAAGGGGAATCATTTGCCTCCCTTGCATTAGAATCATTATTGCTACTGTTTACTGTATATTGTATAATGTGTACTATCTTGTCTTTCCTAGCAAAGATTCCAGTTCTGCCTGCATTTTCCTGTGGTTCAAAGTTTGGAGTCTCACTTAAGCTAATAAATGTCTGACCTTCCCAAGGGAAATATATACAAAACTCTGACTTCCAAGTATTGTGATCGTTTCTGCTGGAGACATGGATTGGCTCATCATCCCAACCTTGAACTCTTAGATCCTTATGGCACACCAGATTAACCGGTTTGCAGTTTATTCAGCCAGTTACATATTCTTCACAGGCAAGGGTTTAGCTTTTAATCTGGTGCCAGATCCAGCTCATGCAGTTTTAAGATGGTCCAGTGATTTCACTACCTTAAAAGTTGCACACAATTTGATTAATAACCCAGAGTTCAAATGTTTCCAAAAGGAAAAGAAAAGTCATTTCACAAATCAATTTCCTAAATTGTTCAATTTTTTTTGCCATGAGCTCTCAATTTAACCACTGGAACTGGATCATTAAAAAAATCTATTCTCAGATCATAACATCTGAGAGACCAAGCATACTCCTTAAAAATAAATGTCAAACAGTCTCTTAATGTTTCCAATTATTTGCATTTATTTTAATAGGTTTTTCTGATCAAGAGCAATGCATGCACATTGTGGAAGAAATTTAACTATAAAAGAGCACAAACAGTGAAAATCCTTTTGAAAGCGCCAATAAGACACCCACAATGAGCATTTTGGTGTACATCCATCAACTACTTTTTCCTGTTAGGTTGAACTACATGAAATTGCCAATATTCAATCAATCATTTTTGGTTTACAAAATGGCAGTTTCAATGGTTCTACCTCATATAGATATGTGCATACAAGCCTCCATATTTATTTCAAAACGTGATTATATTTGCCTCATATCTCTGGAACAATTCTCCATGTTGAAATATATCTTTTTTTTTTTAATATATCAAGTATTTATTTCTCATTTATTGCAGACTCCATTTTTGTTAATTACATGGATTAATACTAATGACACTTGATCAGTTTCTTGTTATTAGATATTGTTTCAAACACTATATTAAAAACAATAGGTGGATAAACATCTATATATTGACATATTTATGCACAACCATAATACATCCTAAAGATAAATTCTGAGGAGTGAACTTCTGGCTCAAAGGACGTGTAAAAGTTTAAGACTTTGATGAGCACTGCCAAATTGCTCTGCTAAAAATGGAAAGTATGAGGGTGCCCATTTCCCTGTTTGGGCTATCTTTACCTTAATCTTGACTTATATGATAGTTTGGAAAATGGTATCTAATTGTTTTAATTTGCATGTATTTGATTAACAAAGAAGTTTAACATTTTTTTCATTAGATCGTCTCTTTTCTTTTTTCATTGAAGTTGACTTACAACATTATATTATTTTCAGATGTACAACATACAGATTTGATATTTTTATAGATTAGGCACCATACAAAATCATTACAGTATTATTGACTGTATTCCTTATGCTCTCCATTATATCTTTGTGACTTATTTATTTTATAACTGGTAGCTTATACCTCTTCGTCCCCTTCACCTGTTTCATCCATTCTAATTTTTAATGGGTCGCTTATATTTCTTCTTTTATAAAATGCCTTCTTATATGTCTTGTTTTGCTTGATATTTAGAATTTACATATTTATCTTTGTATTGATTTGATGAAGTCCTTAATATATGAAGGAGGGCTTCCCTGGTGGCGCAGTGGTTGAGAGTCTGCCTGCTAGTGCAGGGGACACGCGTTCGAGCCCTGGTCTGGGAGGATCCCACATGCCGCGGAGCAACTGGGCCCGTGAGCCACAACTACTGAGCCTGCGCGTCTGGAGCCTGTGCTCCGCAACAAGAGAGGCCACGATAGTGACAGGCCCGCGCACCGCAATGAAGAGTGGCCCCCGCTTGCCGCAACTAGAGGAAGCCCTCGCACAGAAACGAAGACCCAACACAGCCAAAAATAAATAAATAAATACATAAAATATATATATATATATATATGTATATATATATATGAAGGATACACTCAATGGTATTATAATGCAAATTTGTCATTTGTCTTTTCCTTTTAAAGCTTTCAAATTTTGAAACCCACAAACCCCTTTTCTTATCATTTTCCTAGAAATGACTTCAGTTTTTCAGGCCTCTGATAGCCAAATATTTTTACCATGGAAATCATGGAGATAACACAAGCTGTAGCTAGAAACCAAACATGGTTTTGTATCACATTCTTGCCACATAATTACTGTGTGATCTCAGGAAGTAATTCAGCATCTCTGAGCTTCAGTTTCCTTATCTATGCTAGACAATTTCTAATATCCTTTTTGGTTCTAAAATTTGGTGAGTCTATGAACTGGCAAATATTAAAGTTTACATTTGATGTGCATTTATGTTTTAGAGGAGCATTTTTTCTCAATTTTAATAAAAATTGAAAAGGAATTTAATGGAGAGAAGAGTCTGCTAAAGCAAATGATTTATTCAAAAAATAAGCTTTGTACTCAGCATAAAAATATAGTCAGTCTCAAAAGAATGTCCATTTGAAAGGTAGGTCTGGGAGCCTATCTTCTGAGGGTAGATAAATATATCTTTAATGAAAGTATTACATGGATTTTATTAAATGAGTCCCACCATTTATTTAATTAGTTTTTTGTTATTGGATGTTTGTGTTGCTCCCTCTCCTCACTTTTAAAATTTGCTAGTGTAAATAAGACTGCAATAAACATTCTTATTCCCATCTGACTGTTTTCTAAGCAGACTTTTAGAAGTAGATTTTCTGGGTTAAAAGAATTGAATGTTTTAAGTAATATCGATGGTGCAGACCAAAAAAGGGACAGGTGGGTCTTAGAAAGAGATTAGACAGGGCTTTCCACATGCCTGGGTTTGAAACATGCCTCATCCAGTAGCCTAAACTGTTTTTATCCTTTGGTGAATTGTGTTATATTGACCTTAAAGGGTTGACATAAAGATTAAATAAGATATATTATACAAAGTGTCTGCTGCCTTCTTGGCCTCTGGAAGAAGCTCAGAGGACATTAGCTCCATTCATACTAAGGCTACTTAACAAAGACCACGGTGATGTTTAGTCCAGAGAAATGTAACCTTTAATGATGGGATGTCAGGCTTTGTGACAAAGCCTGGCTTGATATTCACATATTGGCTACACATATTGTGCTATGTGATTCAGATACACAGGTGTCACCGTGGATCATCACGTGGGAGAGTGATATCAAATCTGTATGTTGTACATCTGAAAATAATATAATGTTGTAAGTCAACTTCAATGAAAAAAGAAAAGAGATGATCTAATGAAAAAAATGTTAAACTTCTTTGTTAATCAAATACATGCAAATTAAAACAATTAGATACCATTTTCCAAACTATCATATAAGTCAAGATTAAAGTAAAGATAGCCCAAACAGGGAAATGGACAAAGCTTAGTCAGTAGGGGCCTAATGTCTTTTCCTCTTCCTTATTTTCAACTTCTTTCCTCCCAATTCCCAAATCCCAGAGTCTGTCTCTCTCTGCTCTAACTCTTGGGAGGCTAAGACTTTTTCCTAAATTCTCCACCTCTAACATGAGAAAAAGGAGAAAAGAAGCAGTTCAGTGTATGATTCACAGCACAGGGAGGCCTGGGACCAAATCCCAACTCATCCACCCTGAAGCTTTGTGATCTCAGGCAGGTTAGTTGACTGTTCTGAGCTCAGTTTCCCCTTCATAAAGCAGAACAAGAAATAATAGTCCCTAGATGACCAGGAGAACTTAACATAGGTAAAACACTTAGAACAATGCCTGGCACATAGTTACCATTCAATAAATGTCACTTATTACCAGAAAGCAAGCTCTGGAAAGGCAGAGATTTTGACTGTCTTGTTCACTGCCAATCCCCTGGTGTCTACAACAGTGCCTGGCATACAGCAGACCATCAGTCATTTGTTGAACAAATGAATGGTTCTCTGAACTCCTTCATTGCCGAAGCATGGCTGTAGACACTGTTTGTACCACTTATGTTGTTGTTCATGATAGAGCCATTCTAGAGTTTGGTCCTGACTTCTTTCTCTGTGGGAGAAAATGCTAGTTTCTCAGGCATAAATATTTAATGTGACTTTAGCTGCAGAAACATGTTCCTTTAGTGCATTCAGAGTCCCTCCTGTGTCTGCATGATCAGGCAGGCACTTGCTCTATTCAACAAGGATTTATGTATCTGAATCACATAGCACAATAGCCCAGGCGTGTCACCGTGGATCATCACATGGGAGAGTGATGTCCAGCCATCAGACACCTGGCACCAAGTAGAGCAAATACACACACACACACACACACACACACACACACACACACACACACACACCACACACACACTGCTCTGGTCCCCTGTCCTCAGCTGGGGCTCCAGTCTAGTGGGAGGCACTTCTTGCCATGAATCATGAATGGTACAGAGGATGATGGGAACAGGAAGAGAGCAGCAGAGAGAACTTATAGGAGGAGGAGGATGCTGAGTGACATCTCAGGTCACTTCAGCTCAACAGACTCTATTGAGCACTTGCCATATACCAGGCAGGAGCTGGACTCAGGAAAAAGATATGAATAAGACACAGGGACAATAAGGAGACTATAAACCACTCAAGGGCAGGGACTCTCTCTCTTTTTTATCTTTGTATCCCAGGGTTGTCACAGGGTCCAGCTCAGAGCAGTCAGTAAACGTGCCAATGGGAAATGAGTGCTCAGCTGCCTCTGATTGCATGGGCTCAAGGTATCTGAGTAGAAGGAGCAGCTGTCTTTAAGGGGATAGGGTTGGAGCATGCCCATGAGATGCCAGCAATGCAAGGCTCTAGAAAAAATGTGACCTTGGATTACAATGAGTCATTTTTCAGCACCAAAAATAATTGGGATGGATGTCTCCTGAGAATGGAAGAATTTGAACTGGGGCTGTGTGGGAATCAGAAAAATGGTCCCTCAAAATGTCCATGCCTTAATGACTGGAACCTGGGAATATTTTAGTTTATATCTGCAAAAGGAACTTTGCAGATGTGGTTAAGTTAAGGATCTTGATATGAGGAGATTATCCTGGATTATCTGGGTGGGATCAATGTAATCATAAGGGTGAGAAGAGGGAGGCAGTAAGATCAGAGTCAGAAAAATTGAAGTGATGACAGGAGCAGAGAGAAAGAGATTGGAAGATGCTATGCTTCTGGCTTTGAAGATAGAAGAAGGGGCCACAAGCCAAAGGATATAGGTGGCCACTAGAAACCAGAAAAAGCAAGGAAACTGATTCTCCCCTAGAACCTTGGAGAGGAATGTAGCCCTAACAACACCTTGAATTTAGGAATTCTGACCTCCAGAACTGTAAGAGAAAAAAATTGAATTGTTTAATCCACTAAGTTCGTGGTAATTTGTTATAACTGTAATAGACATAGGCAGAACACAGAGAAACATAGGCTCTGAAGCTCGAGGAAGGAGGGGAGGCTGGAGGTACAAGTTTGGGGGTTATCAGCGTATTGGGCAGAGGTGAGTGTTAAGGGGTGATTAGAAAAGGAGAGCAGGAGAGGTGGGGGGAGAGATCAGTCCAACCAGACTACAGTGGTTCTGTCCCCATGATCAGGGATTTAGGCTTCAATCCTAGGCCACTGGAAGGTTAGAAACAACACCCCTCTGGATGCTGTGGGAAGAGTGAGGGGTGAGAGCAATGGCCAAGACCAGCAAGGAGGCTGCTGCAGAGACCCAAACCATGGGGGTTCAGAGAGGAAACCACTGGAGGGAGCAAACAGAAGTGGTTTCCTTTTGGATTAGGAACCAAGATGGTGGAGTAGAAGGACGTGCTCTCACTCCCTCTCGCGAGAACACCAGAATCACAACTAGCTGCTGGACAATCATCGACAGCAAGACACTGGAACTCACCAAAAAAGACACCCCACATCCAAAGACAAAGGAGAAGCCACAATGAGACAGTACGAGGGGCACAATTACAGTAAAATCAAATCCCTTAACTGCTGGGTGGGTGACACAGAGTGGAGAACACTTATACCAGAAGTCCACCCACTGGAGTGAAGGTTCTGAGCCACACATCAGGTTTCCCACCTGGGGGTCCGGCAAGGGGAGGAGGAATTCCCAGAGAATCAGACTTTGAAGGCTAGTGGGATTTGATTGCAGGACTTTGACAGGACTGGGGGAAACAGAGACTCCACTCTTGGAGGGCAAACAAAAAGTAGTGTGCACACTGGGACCCAGGGGAAGGAGCAGTGACCCCAAGGGAGACTGAACCAGACCTACCTGCTGGTGTTGGAGGGTCTTCTGCAGAGGGGGGTGGTGGCTGTGGCTCACCGTGGGGATGGGGACACTGGCAGCAGAAGTTCTGGGAAGTACTCCTTGGCGTGAGCCCTCCCAGAGTCCGCCATTGGCCCCACCAAGGAGCCCAGGTGGGCTCCCGTGTTGGGTTGCCTCAGGCCAAACAATGAACAGGGAGGGAACCCAGCCTCACTCATCAGCAGTCAAGCAGATTAAAGTTTTACTGAGTTCTTCCCACCAGAGTAACAGTCAGCTCTACCCACCACCAGTCCCTCCCATCAGGAAACTTGCACAAGCCTCTTAGATAGCCTCATCCACCAGAGTGCAGACAGCAGAAGCAAGAAGAACTACAATCCTACAGCCTGTGGAACAAAAACCACATTCACAGAAAGAGAGACAAGATGAAAAGGCAGAGGGCTATGTATCAGATGAAGGAACAAGATAAAACCCCAGAAAAACAACTAAATGAAGTGGAGATAGGCAACCTTCTAGAAAAAGAATTCAGAATAATGATAGTGAAGATGATCCAGGACCTCGGAAAAAGAATGGAGGCAAAGATCGAGAAGATGCAAGAAATGTTTAACAAAGACCTAGAAGAATTAAAGAACAAACAAACAGAGATGAACAATACAATAACTGAAATGAAAACTACACTAGAAGGAATCAATAGCAGAATAACTGGGGCAGAAGAACGGATAAGTGACCTGGAAGACAGAATGGTGGAATTCACTGCTGTGGAACAGAATAAAGAAAAAAGAATGAAAGGAAATGAAGACAGCCTAAGAGGCCTCTGGGACAACATTAAACGCAACAACATTTGCATTATAGGGGTCCAGAAAGAGAAGAGAGAGAGAAAGGACCAGAGGAAATATTTGAAGAGATTATAGTCGAAAACTTCCCTAACATGGGAAAGGAAATAGTCACCCAAGTCCAGGAAGCACAGAGAGTCCCATACAGGATGAACCCAAAGAGAAACAAGCCGAGACACATAGTAATCAAACTGGGAAAAATTAAAGACAAAGAAAAATTATTGAAAACAGCAAGGGAAAAACAACAAATAACATATAAGGGAAGCCCCATAAGGTTAACAGCTGATTTCTCAGCAGAAACTTTACAAGCCAGAAGGGAGTGGCATGATATACTTAAAGTGATGAAAGGGAAGAACCTACAACCATGATTACTCTACCCGACAAGGATCTCATTCATATTTGATGGAGAAATCAAAAGCTTTACAGACAAGCAAAAGTTAAGAAAATTCAGCACCACCAAACCAGCCATACAACAAATGCTAAAGGAACTTCTCTAAGTGGGAAACACAAGAGAAGAAAAGGACCTACAAAAACAAACCCAAAACAATTAAGACAATGGTCATAGGAACATACATATCGATAATTACCTTAAACGTGAATGGTTTAAATGCTCCAACCAAAAGACACAGGCCTGCTGTATGGATACAAAAACAAGACCCATCTATATGCTGTCTACAAGAGACCCACTAGGGACACATACAGACTGAAAGTGAGGGGATGGAAAAAGATATTCCATGCAAATGGAAATCAGAAGAAAGCTGGAGTAGCAATACTCATATCAGATAAAATAGACTTTAAAATAAAGAATGTTACAAGAGACAAGGAAGGACACTATATAACGATCAAGGGATCAATCTAAGAAGAAGATATAAAAATTATAAATAAATATGCACCCAACATAGGAGCACCACAATACATAAGGCAACTGCTAGCAGGTATAAAAGAGGAGATCGACAGTAACACAATAATAGTGGGGGACTTTAACACCTCACTTACACCAATGGACAGATCATCCCAAATGAGAATAAATAAGAAAACAGAAGCTTTAAATGACACAATAGACCAGATAGATTTAATTGATATTTATAGGACACTCCATTCAAAAACAGCAGATTATACTTTCTTCTGAAGTGCGCACAGAAGATTCTCCAGGATAGATCACATCTTGGGTCACAAATCAAGCCACAGTAAATTTAAGAAAACTGAAATCATATCAAGCATCTTTTCTGACCACAATGCTATGAGATTAGAAATGAATTACAGGGAAATAAATGTAAAAAACACAAACACATGGAGGCTAAACAATACGTTACTAAATACCCAAGAAATCACTGAAGAAATCAAAGAGGAAATTAAAAAATACCTAGAGACAAGTGACAATGAAAACACGACGATCCAAAACCTATGGGATGCAGCAAAAACAGTTCTAAGAGGGAATTTTATAGCTATACAATTCTACCTCAAGAAACAAGAAAAATCTCAAAAAAAAGAAAAAGTCTAACTTTACACCTAAAGGAACTAGAGAAGGAAGAACAAACAAAACTCAGTTAGCAGACAGAAAAAAATCAAGATCAGAGCAGAAATAAATGAAATAGAAACAAAGAAAATAAGAGCAAAGATAAATAAAACTCAAAGCTGGTTCTTTGAGAAGATAAACAAAATTAATAAACCATTAGCTAGACTCATCAAGAAAAAGAGGGAGAGGACTCAAGTCAATAAAATTAGAAATGAAAAAGGAGAAGTTACAACAGACACTGCAGAAATACAAAGCATCCTAAGAGACAACTACAAGCAACTCTATGCCAATAAAATGGACAACCTGGAAGAAATGGAAAAATTCTTAGAAAGGTATAACATTCCAAGACTGAACCAGGAAGAAACAGAAAATAAGAACAGACCAATCACAAGTAATGAAATTGAACCTGTGATTAAAAATCTTCCAACAAAAAAAGTCCAGGACCAGATGGCTTCACAGGTGAATTCTATCAAACATTTAGAGAAGAGCTAACACCTATCCTGCTCAAACTCTTCCAAAATACAGCAGAGGGAGGAACACTCCCAAACTCATTCTATGAGGCCACCATCACCCTGATACCAAAACCAGACAAAGATACTACAAAAAAAGAAAATTAGAGACCAATATCACTGATGAATATAGATGCAAAAATCCTCAACAAAATACTAGCAAACAGAATCCAACAACACATTAAAAGGATCATACACCATGATCAAGTGGGATTTATCCCAGGGATGCAAGAGTTCTTCAATATATGTAAATCAACCAATGTGATAAACCATATTAACAAATTGCAGAATAAAAACCATATGATAATCTCAACAGATGCAGAAAAAGCTTTTGACGAAATTCAACACCCATTTGATAAAAACTCTCCAGAAAGTGGGCATAGAGGGAACCTACCTCAACATAATAAAGGCCATATATGACAAACCTACAGCAAACATCATTCTCAATGGTGAAAAACTGAAAGCATTTCCTCTAAGATCAGGAACAAGACAAGGTTGTCCACTCTCACCACTATTATTCAACATGGTTTTGGAAGTCCTAGCCACGTCAATCAGAGAAAAAAAAGAAATAAAAGGAATACAAATTGGAAATGAAGAAGTAAAACTGTCACTGTTTGCAGATGACGTGATACTATACATAGAGAATCCTAAAGATGCCACCAGAAAACTACTAGAGTTAATAAATGAATTTGGTAAAGTTGCAGGATACAAAATTAATGCACAGAAATCTCTTGAATTCCTATACACTAATGATGAAAAATCTGAAAGAGAAATTAAGGAAACACTCCCATTTACCATTGCAAAAAAAAAGAATAAAATACCTAGGAATAAACCTACCTAAGGAGACAAAGGACCTGTATGCAGAAAACAATAAGACACTGATGAAAGAAATTAAATATGATACCAACAGATGGAGAGATATACCATGATGTTCTTGGATTGGAAGAATCAATATTGTGAAAATAACTATACTACTCAAAGCAATATACAGACTCAATGCAATCCCTATCAAACTACCACTGGCATTTTTTACGGAACTAGAACAAAAAATCTTAAAATTTGTATGGAGACACAATAGACCCTGAATAGCCAAATAGTCTTGAGGGAAAAAAACGGAGCTGAAGGAATCAGACTCCCTGACTTCAGCCTATACTACAAAGCTACGGTAATCAAGACAATATGGTACTGGCACAAAAACAGAAACATAGATCAATGGAACAAGATAGAAAGCCCAGAGGTAAACCCACACACCTATGGTCAACTAATCTATGACAAAGGAGGCAAAGATATACAATGGAGAAAAGACAGTCTCTTCAATAAGTGGTGCTGGGAAAACCGGACAGCTATATGTAAAAGAATGAAATTAGAACACTCCCTAACACCATACGCAAAAATAAACTCAAAATGGATTAGAGACCTAAATGTAAGACTGGACAGTATAAAACTCTTAGAGGAAAACATAGGAAGAACACTCTTTGACCTAAATCACAGCAAGATCTTTTTTGATCCACCTCCTAGAGTAATGGAAATAAAAACAAAAATAAACAAATGGGACCTAATGAAACTTAAAAGCTTTTGCACAGCCAAGGAAACCATAAACAAGATGAAAAGACAACCCTCAGAATGGGAGAAAATATTTGCAACTGAATCAACAGACAAAGGATTCATCTCCAAAATATATAAACAGCTCATGCAGCTCAATATTAAAATAACAAACTACCCAGTCCAAAATGGGCAGAAGACCGAAATAGACATTTCTCCAAGAAGACATACAGATAGCCAAGAAGCACGTGAAAAGCTGCTCAACATCACTAATTATTAGAGAAATGCAAATCAAAACTACAATGAGGTAACACCTCACACCAGTTAGAATGGGCATCATCAGAAAATCTACAAACAACAAATGCTGGAGAGGGTGTGGAGAAAACGGAACCCTCTTGCACTGTTGGTGGGAATGTAAATTGATACAGCCACTATGGAGAACATTATGGAGGTTCCTTAAAAAACTAAAAATAAAATTACCATATGATCCAGCAATCCCACTACTGGGCATACACCCAGAGAAAACCATAATTCAAAAAGGCACATGCACCCCAATGTTCATTGCAGCACTATTTACAATAGCCAGGACATGGAAGCAACCTAAATGCCCATCGACAGATGAATGGGTAAAGAAGATGAGGTACATATATACAATGGAATATTACTCAGCCATAAAAAGGAATGAAATTGGGTCATTTGTAGAGACGTGGATGGATCTAGAGACTCTCATACAGAGTGAAGTAAGTCAGAAGGAGAAAAACAAATATAGTATATTAACACGTATATATGGAACCTAGAAAAATGGTACAGATGAACCAGTTTGCAGGGCAGAAATTGAGACACAGATGTAGAGAACAAACGTATGGACACCAAGGGGGGGGAGCGGTGGGGGGGTGTGGGGGGGTGGTGTGATGAATTGGGAGATTGGGATTGACATGTATACACTGATGTGTATAAAATTAATGACTAATAAGGACCTGCTGTATAAAAAAATCAGTAAAATTAAATTAAAAAAATAAAATAAGATAAAGAAGTGGTTTCCTTTCTGATCCATCCTCCAGATGTATGAACACCCATTTTGAATAACCCCCCCCATGAGCATTGTGATTAACAAGTCTTCTTAACTGATGCTGGCTAGTTGTCTCCACCAGCTAGGGGAGGATCAGACAGACCCAAGATCTGCTGGGGCTCCAGGACCCAAAGAGCAGCCAACATTGGGCTCTGCTCTGGATACCTGTGTGGGACACTTGGGTTCCACACCTGAGGATGGGCTCTGTCCTGCATCAAACCATCTTATCTTCTCATCTACATCTTTAAGCCACAGCAGTCAGAAGAAGGTGAGCTAAGGGTTCATTTCAGAGTCTAGCACAGGGATGGAGAGTATCTGTGGAAATGTCCTCCCACCCTGACTCATCAGTGGATGGTGAAGAAAAGAGGTGACAGGAAGAGGGAAAAAAGTCAGCAAACTTTCCAGCAAAGGGCTAGGCCACCAGGTGGGGCTGTGCTAGGGAGGGGCTTCTCATTGTGTCAAGTAGAGTCTGAATGAGGGAGGTCAAATGCAATCCCTACAATGATAGGAAGAGAGAAGCAGAGTTTTCCAAAAGGTACTTCCTTGCTGAAAAAGAAGAGAATGAAAATCCTAGAGAGCTGCTGAGAGTAAGGGAGAGACCACTGGGCATGGAATAACAAACTTTTATTCTACTCCTGGCTCCTTCATTAACTGGTCTCCTCCACCCATTTATTCACTGAAGCAAATGGATGGCCCACTGTGTGTTGGAACATGAAGGGGATTAAATGTAAAGTCTAGATGCTGCTCTGAAGCACCACAGGTCTGGTAGGGAAGAAAGAAAAGTAAAGAGAAAACTGCATTTTGGCAGGTATGCTCCAAGGACAAGTGTGGATGCCTACTCATTCAAGGACAGCCAGAAATAGCTTCCTGCAAGAGCTCATAGCTGACCAGAGTCCTGAAGGATGCCTAAGAGTCAGGAAGGCAGAGAAGAAGAAAAAAGATGTACTAGATATCTATGGTTATGTAACATATTAACCCAAAACTTAGCTGAGTAAAACAACAGTGAACATTTATGATCTTATACAGTTTCTGTGGGTCAGGAATTTGAAAGCAGCTTAGCTAGGTGTTTCTGGCTCGGGACCTCTCATGAGGTTGCAGTCGAGACTCTGCTGGGGCTGCAGTCATCTGAAAGGCTTTGTCTGGGGCTGGAGGATCTGCTTCCAGGATGGGTCCCTCACATGGCTGTTGGCAGGAGGCTTCTGTCCCTTGCTAGGCATAACTCTTCACAAGGTTGCTTGAAAGTCCTCATAATGTGGGTTGACCCAGCATGAGTGATACAAGACAGGGAGATGAGCCAGGAGGCCACTGTGGTCATCTGTGTTAGA
The DNA here is from genome assembly GCF_965194825.1 of Balaenoptera physalus. NCBI lineage: Eukaryota > Metazoa > Chordata > Mammalia > Artiodactyla > Balaenopteridae > Balaenoptera > Balaenoptera physalus. Next base: position 22,642,897 of record NC_138891.1, read on the forward strand.
GCTGAAGGGGCTCTCCCCAGGTACTGTGGGTGGACATGGGTGTCATATCTAAGAAGTGACAGGATTTGAGGACTAGCTGAATGTAGGATGGGCAAAGTCAAGGTTTGTTTGTTTTTTTCTTCTTTCTAAATGTCTGGGTAGATGGAAGTGCCATTAATGGACATTGGGATTCCAGGGTGGGGTAGCAGAAGGGTCTGCTTTGAACATGTGGATTTTGTGGGGCTTCTGGGATATCACAATGATTTTCCTAGAAGGCATTTTGAGGCCCAAGTAAGACTTCTGAGTTGAAGATATAAGAAGTGGAAAACCCTGGCCACAGAATGTATAACTTTTAATTAGGGCTTAATTAAAGTGACTTTGGTTATTAATGGTTTGGACTTTGCCTGCTCAGGGTCTATAGCCTATTCTAGGGTTCATTGGAAAGTAGGGAGGGAGAGAAAGAGAGAGGTATAGAGAAAAGGCAGTCTTTGTTGTGCACCTACCATGTATTCAGCACTGTCCTGGGCTCTCTCACATGTATTATCTAATTTAAAAATCCTTGCAACAAAATTGAGAGCTTACTGCTGGTCAGACACTCTCTGAAGAATTTTATGTGTATTAAAACATTTAATTCTCAGAGTGAACCTGTGAAGCAGGTACTATTATAGATAAGGAAACTGAGGCACAGAGAGGTTCAACAACTTGCCCAAGGTCTTTGTTAGGCAATTTTCCAAATAATGAGCTAGAGTCTGAGAGTTTGAGTACTGTGCCCCAGGTCACACTGTGATAAATAATGGAGCTAGGATGTGAGTCCCTGGCTTTATATCTACTCAACAAAATAAGTGGTGTGAGGTGATGGCTTTCTGAGTTGTGCCCATGGCATCAAGGGAAAAAGAAAAGAGGGGTGAAGAAAAACGACATACACTGAAAACAACAACAACAACAAAACAGACAAAAAACCTGTTAGAACTAATAACAGACTTCAGTAAAACAGTAGGATACAAAATCAATACACAGAAACCTGTTGTGTTTCTATACACTAATAATGAGCTATCAGAAAGAGAAAATAAGAAAGTAATGCCATTTATAATTGTATCAAACAGAATAAAATACCAAGGAATAAATTTAACCAAGGAGTGTTTCCCTGGTGGTACAGTGGTAAAGAATCTGCCTGCCAATGCAGGGGACATGGGTTTGAGCCCTGGTCCAGGAAGATCCCACATGCCACAGAGCAACTAAGCCCATGCACCACAACTACTGAGCCTGTGCTCTAGAGCCTGCGAGCCACAACTACTGAGCCCACACGCCTAGAGCCTGCGCTCTGCAACAAGAGAAACCACTGCAATGAGAAGCCTGCACACCACAACAAAGACTAGCCCCTGCTCGCCCCAAATAAAGAAAGCCATGCACAGCAACAAAGACCCAGTGCAGCCAAAAATAAAATAAATAAATTTTAAAAATAAATAAATAAATAAATTTAACCAAGGAGATGAAGACTTATAAACTAAAAACTATAAGATATTCATGAAAGAAACTGAAGAAGACACAAATAAATTGAAGATTTATTCCAATTGATGGATTGGAAAAATTAATATTGTTAAAATGTCCATACTACCCAAAACAATCTACAGATTCAATGCAATCCCTATCAAAATACCAGTGGCATTTTTCACAGAAATAGAACAAACAATCCTAAAATTTGTATGGAACTACAAAAGACCCCTGAATAGACAAAGCAGCCTTGAGAAAAAAGAACAAAGCTGGAGGCATTAAGCTCTCTGATTTCAAATGACATTACAAAGCTATAGTAATTAAAACAGTATGGTATTGGCATAAAAACAAACACATAGATCAATGGAATAAACAGAGAGCTGGAAATAAACCCACACATACATGGTCAATTAATTTATGACAAAGGAACCAAACATATACAATGGGGAAAGGACACTAAATGGCTTTGGGAAAACTGGATAGCCACATGCAAAAAAAAAAATGACATGACCACTATTCTATACCATACACAAAAATTAACTCAAAATAATTTAAAGACTTGACCATAAGACCTGAAACCATAAAACTCCTAGAAGGAAACAAAGGCAGTAAACCTCTTTAATATCAGTCTTAGTGATGGTTTTTTTGGATTTGGATACCAAAAGCAAAAACAACAAAGGCAAAAATAAACAAGTGGTACTACATCAAAATAAAGAGCTTCTGCATAGCAAAGGAAACCATCAACAAAATGAAAAGGCAACCTATGAGAATGTGAGAAAATATTTGCAAACCATATTCCTGATAAGGGGTTAATTTCCAAAATATATAAAGAACTTACATAATTCAGTAGTAAAAATAACCCAAACAATCTGATTTAAAAATGAACAGAGGATCCGAATAGACATTTTTCCAAAGAAGCCATACAGACGGGCAACAAGTACATGAAAAGATGCTCAGCATCACTAATCATCAGGGAAATGCAAACCAAAACCATAATGAGCCATCACCTCACATTTAACTATTATCAAAAAGACAAGAAATTACAAGTGTTGGTGAGGATGTGGAAAAAAGGGAACACTTGTGCACTGTTAGTGGAATGTAAAGCGGTACAGCCACTATGGAAAACAGTATAGAGGTTCCTCAAAAAATTAAGAATAGAACTACCATATGAATCAGCAATTCCACTTCTGGGGATTTATCTGAAGAAAATAAAAACACTAATTGGAAAAAATGTGTGTACCCACATGTTCATTGCAGCATTATTTATAATAGCCAAGCTACAGAAAAAACCTAGGTGTTCATCAATGGATGAATGGATAAAGAAGGTGTGTTATACACTGTTGTTCAGCCATAGAAAAGAATGAAATCTTGTCATTTTAACAACATGGATGGACCTCCAGGGCGTTACGCTAAGTGAAATGTCAGCCAGAGAAAGAGAAAGATGAATACCATATGACCTCACTTATATGTGGAGTTTAAAAACAAAAACAAAAAAAGACTAAAAGAAACGAACAACCTCCCCAACCCAAAACCAACCTCATAGATGCAGAGAACAGATTGATGTTTGCCAGAGGTGTGGTATGGAAGGGGATGAAATGGCTGAAGGGGATTAAAAGGTACAAACTTACAGTTAGAAGATGAATAAGTCCTGGGGATGTAATGTACATCATACTGACTACAGTTAATAACATTATATTGCATATTTGAAATATATGCACTCTCTCTCTCTCTATATATATATATATATACATATACATACATATATATATGTATATATATACTTAGCCAAAGGCACATAAAATATCTTTTAATTTAAAAAGTAAATTATTTACAGTAGTACTTCGCTTGTGTCTTACCAACATGTAGCTGACAGTTGAAATTTCATGATATAGATATAATACATAGAGGTATATAAGAGCTACAAGAAAAATCCACGAACCCCAAAAATTCTTCAAATGTGAAAACAGAGAAAAGTTTTTTTTTTTTTAATTATTTATTTGTTTATTTATTTATTTATGGCTGTGTTGGGTCTTCGTTTCCGTGCCAGGGCTTTCTCTAGTTGCGGCAAGTGGGGGCCACTCTTCATCGCGGTGCACAGGCCTCTCACTATCGCAGCCTCTCTTGTTGCGGAGCACAGGCTCCAGATGCGCAGGCTCAGTAATTGTGGCTCACGGGCCCAGCTGCTCCGCGGCATGTGGGATCTTCCCAGACCAGGGCTCGAACCCGTGTCCCCTGCATTGGCAGGCAGATTCTCAACCACTGCGCCACCAGGGAAGCCCCAGAGAAAAGTTTTAATATTGAAGAATTTGCTGTGGTGAGCCCAAACAATATAATATAGAGTCTAGAAAAAAGGCTTAGGTGTTAAATAAATTGTGATTTCCTCTTGTTTAGAAAATGCCAGAGTACTGTAAATGTCCTTAATGTGACTGGCACAACCCTTCATAGCTGCATATTTGAAATGAGAGTAGATCTTAAGAGTTATCACAAGAAAAAAAAATTGTGACTATGTAAGGTGACGGATGTTAACTAGACTTATTGTGGTGATATTTTTGCAACATATAAACATATCAAATCATTAAGTTGTACATCTGAAACTAATATAATGTCATATTTCAATTACACCTCAATTTAAAAAAAACCCCAAAGCTCTATGATAGCATTACACTTGAAATCTAAACTCTGAAAAAAGAGGGAAAGAAAGAAAGAAAGAAAGAGTGAAAGAAAGAAAGAACGAAAGAAAGAAAGAAAGAAAGAAAGAAAGAAAGAAAGAAAGAAAGAAAGAAAGAAAGAAAGAAAGAAGGAAAGAGAAAGGAAGAAGGAAGAAAGGAAGGAAGGAAGGAAGAAAGAAATGAAGAAAGAAAGAAGTGAGGGAGGGAGAGGAAGGAAGGGAGGGAGGGAGGGAGAAAGAGAGAGAGAGAGAGAGAGAGAGAGAAAGAGGAAAGAAAGCTGATGTAAGCACAAAATCAGAGATGCTTATAAAAGCCAGCAGGATTGGGGCTCAGATGGTCCTTCCTAGTCTTCCTGCTTGCAGGTACATCCATGCAGGCAGGACCACAACAGTGCTCCTGGGCATCCCTGGTTTCCACATCTGTGACTTAACAAGACTTACCGCCCACCCAGGGCAGGCTGAGGAGCAGGCAGGGAAGAGAGGAGTGTTGGGTCACAGAGCAGTGCACAAAAATCCAGTGACAGGATGATGTGGATCAGCTAGCTTTCGTGCATAACAAACCACCCCAAACTCATTTATAAAACAAACATTAATTCTCACTCACATAACTGAAGGTCAGCAGGGTGGTAGACTGGCTGACCTAGCCGGGCTGGGCGGGGCTCAGCCAGACTTGGCTCCAGGCTGCGGATGGTCTGGGTTAGTGTCACGTGTCTCTCCTCCCACTTGGATCAGTGGCCGGACACAGCATGTTTTTCTCACGGTGATGGCAAAAGCACACTGAGTCAATATCAACCACTCAAGCACATCGCCAACTTCAAGTCTGCTAACATTCCTTTGACCAAAGCAAGCCACACAGCTCAGCCTAGAGTGGAGGGCTGGGGAAGCACACTGTCCCATCATGAGGCCACGGTGACAGTAAGGATTAAAATACTATTGCAGGGAAAAGGAGAATTGGTGTTTGGATGTGCAGTGGAGTACCTGGCAGGGGATGGGGCTCTTCCAGTTAACCTGAGCTGGCTTACTTAGGTTCTTCCTGGAATTCACAAGCTGTAAGTGGAGTGCTTCAAGGGAGCATCAGAGAGCCCACCAGGGAGAGCGGGCCGGTCTGCTGGGGACCGGAGAAGGTAACCCACTCCACACCATTGTGTTTGGAGACCAGGGGGACACCACTGCTGCCTGCCATCCTACCATTAGTGCCTGATTCCTCTGAGCAACGTTTGGGTGACAGCAAGATGGGGATGCAGGTGAGGGCCTGCTGAGGCAGAATAGCAGACTGGAGGTGATGCGCAGGAAGCGGCATGGCGTGGCGTGCTACGGCAGGATGGAGGTGAGGCCGGGGCCCTATTGCCCTGTGAAGGCAGTCGTCTTGTTTATCAAATGGAGAAACTGAAGCCTGACGGATGAAGGACCAGGTCCTGGGCTCCCACTGCATGAAGAGCTGCAGCCAAGGGCTTCCTGACCCCTGGTTTAGAGATCATCCCACCTGGATGACGTCAGGGGAATTGTAGGTCCAACTTGGAGAACAGGCTGTCCAGGGCCTCTGTGCCTCTCACTCATCATCAGAGATGTCTCAGTGTTTCCGGTGACAACAGCCCCCAGGTCAAAAACTCCACTGCCTAGGGGGGCCGAGCTGCCGGGGGTGGGTGAGACAAAACAGCGGGAGTGGGGAGCTCATACTCACCCGGGGAGGGTAGGTAATATAGGTCCAGTGGGCTATGCCATGTGGGAATGTGGGCTTGGTGTTGCTGGATCTTCCAGATTTTCATCACTATCTGGAAATCTGGATATTGAAGTAAACAAAAAAAATTAGTTGCTAACACTGCAGGCAGGAGAAAACATGTCTGTGGACTTCACTGGGTCCTCAGACCACCAGCATGTCACCTCCACAAAGATCTTTTGGGCCACATTATGCGCCAAGCAGCTCGATAATTCCTATAAAATTAGATTTTTTCCCTCAAACCAGCTCCACCCACTCTGGGGAGCTTTGGGGTGGTCCTGGCTGCTGTGCGTGGAGCCCTGGGGGCTGTTTCTGCTGCTGCCTCTGATTTCAGAGATCATATTCGGTTTTATTCATTCAATCGATGTTTATTTAGCTGAGGTCAGCACAGGAGATACAATGGGAAACAGGACAGACACGATCTATGGTTTTAGGAGCTCAGAGTGTACTGGGAGGCATGCACAACAGACACCTAATCACATTAATAAATACAAGATAACTCATGATACATGCCAAGAATGAAAGGCAGAGATAGGAGACAGGAATGCAGTGGGCGTCAGATTTAGCCTGAGAGAGTGGTCAGAGAAGGCCCAGGAGACCCAGCTGATGAGTAGGGAGAGACTTCTGGGTAGCGAGTAGTGTGTACAGGGCTACATGAGGCTGAGGAACTTGATGATGAAGTGAAGGGCTGCACAGCAGCAGGCCGGGAGCCTGGGGAAAGAGCAGGAGAGAAAACGACAGACCTGGGGGCAGGGACCTTGGTGGGGCGAGGCAGGATTTCAGCAGGGAGAGAGGCCTGATATTATTAATGTGTCTCAAATGTCCCCCTAATGCTGACTGTGGAGGAAACGAGTGAATAAATGGGAGATGGTGACCATAAACCGGATGAGAGAGGCTGGAGAAAGGACAAGGGTGGGGCAGTGGAGAGAGATAAAAGTAGTCAGAAGATATATTTGGAGGTAGAGCCAACTGGACACGATGATTACAATATGTTTCCATTACATATTACTGCTTGGGATAAGCCAAGAAATGCTGCTGCCGGAAGCAAAGTCCCTGGTGGAGAATGACATTTGCTCTTCCTTTCTTAAGTGCTGTGGATCACTCCCCTTTCCAGAGAGAAGCCTGCTGGCCCCGCTGCACCCACAGGCCTCGTCAAATGAGGGCTCAGTGTCTGCAGGCTAACATTTGCTTTCTGGATTTGGTTTTAACAAACCAAGTGTTTTCCAAATACCTGACACCTGCTCCCCTTAGGCTGAGTACAGGGTGTGAGAGACACACCAGAGATTTTCCACTCAGGAGATTTGCCTCCCAGGAGAGTAGTGATAGTAGTCAGTTCATCAATTGCCTGGCACTGTTTCTAAGTGCTTTGCACGTGGTTGATCAATTGAATCAGTTTAATTGTTATCCCCATTTTGCAGATGAGAAGACTGAAGTATATTTTCGGTCTAGGATGTCAACTGGCAGTTGAACCCAGGCAATACATTGCAAAGTCCATGCGCTTAAGCCCTACTCTACATGTGTGAGCAAACACAGATGTCTTCAGACGGAAGGTTGTCGTGTGTAGCTTCATTCTGTGTTGATGTGAAAGACTCGCGAAGTGACTCTGCCTGCATTACCCCCATCAGTGCAGCCAGCAATGCTATCAGAGGGGATTTCTCCTGGACATGCCCAGCTTGGGGCCTGTGTGGCCGGAGTCCTTCTTCAGCCAGTGGGGCTCTGTCCTACTCCTGGTGGAAGAAGCAATGTGGTGTTTCGCCTCCTGCTGCTGATTGGACCAGGGATCAGCCCTTGATCCAGGAAGGATCTGTTTATAAGGTTCCCAGAGTCCAGAGGTGGCCAGAAATAAAGGGCTGACCCAACAACGGGGATGGTTGTGAGCTGAGCCCATTAGCAGCTTCCCTGCAAAGCTTTGCCTGGAGGATGCAAATGCAATTGGCCCATATGTGATGAGAGGCCACAGGGGAGATGCACAGAGTCTAGTGGGAAAGATGGACAGGATAGCAGGAATGGCAGCAGAGACACCATGGCCAGGCTTCCACACCTGAGTTTCCCTTCCCACACATTCCCTCTGAACAGCAATGCATTTTTCTGATAAGGAGGTTTCTTAGAAGGCTTAAATGCCTCCAGAAGCATTTTCCTGATAAGGAGGCTGTAGGGCAACTAGGCTGTCCAGCAGCTGATGGGAACTTGCCAGCTGCTCTCAATTTGCATTTCCAGGGAAGCTGGTGCAAATGAAACCCCAGACTCGCAGGCAGAAGGAACCCAACTCCCTGGTTATAGGCTCCTGTAACAGAAGGGCCGGTGTTTCGCTATTCCAATAGAGCAGGGATAGTTGGGATGCATGGTCCATCTCTTCAAGCTCCCCAAATGCCATCTTTCCAGGGGATCACATGCTTTGCTTCCTTTTTCAGATTCTTAAATTTATGAGATGCAACTTCCTGCAAGCCAGTCTAGGGCAGTGTTTTCTGAAGTATGATCCACAGACACCTAGTCACCTGACATTCCCCCCCTCTCCATTCTTAATCTCCACCTCCCCCTCGGTGTTCAAGTTTAAACAAGTTTGGGAGGCCCTGCTGCTAGTTTGTTCTTAGACATTCACAGGGCACATAAACATGTCATATAGTTCTCAGAATTCCGCAACAAGGAAACTTCTTCAACATTGCCTTTTCCCAAATTTAACTGACCACAAAAAACTTTTTTTCATATAACAGCTAGTAATAACCCCTGGAACCAGGATTCTGTGGAATATACTTCGGAAATTTTTTAACTAGGAGATCTCAGACATGTTCATTCAGCATCCAACAGACCACCTGTAGCTGAACTCTGCCTCAGGCTTTGTACCAGGCACTGGAGCCACAGACACATCAGGCTCAGGTCCTGTTCTTAGGGAGTTTGGTTGGGTGAGGAAGAAAAGAAGGACACAGAGAGGGGCACCCAGGCCATCTTGAGGCAGTGAAGGCTCCCTGGAGGAAGGGACACCTGAGATGAGTCTCTAAGAACAAGGGGTATCCCACCAGACAAAGACCCAAGGCCAGTAGGAGCCATGATTGTCAATACAAGTCATTTCAGAATGAACTAAGCACAATAGTCAATTTAGTAAATGCGTTGCCATCACTTTCTAGTTAAAGGAGGAAAACTATGGATTTTGATTCTCAGCTAAAGCACCTTTAATGATTAAGGTATAGACATTTTTCAGGCTCATTTCCTTTGTAATTGAGAAACTGGTGATTTGGAAGAGATATCTTGGACCCCTATGCAAAACCTACTGACCTGTTTTTGACTTCACTGGAGCATGTGGACTTGATGCTGCCAAGGGCCAGTTTAGATAAGACTGAGCTGAGAACCTGGCACAAACCCATCTGCCTGCCTTTGCAGAAAGTCAGCAGATGGAGGGAGAGGCTTATGCTTTCTGAACAGTCATTAATAAGCCACTTAGAAACCATATCAATCCACTCTGCAGAGAAACAATGTCTTCCAAGTGTGCAGGATAGAATGTAATATTTACGATACCTACTATGCACCTAGCCCTCTGCTGGATGTTTTCATACCAGTTTTCTCATTTTGTCCTCCTATGATCCTGGAGGAAGGAAGATATTATGTTCACTTTACTTAGGAAAAAACTGTGGTTTGGGGAACTAAAGTGACCTGCCAAGTGTGTGGCTAGGACACTGAGGAATATTTGAGGCTAGATCCAAGTGCCCATCACACTGTTTCATAGTGTCTGCTCAAGAGATGGGGAAATAAAAGTTGTCAAAGATAAGCCTCTGACACATGCTTCCCCCAAGAGGTAGGCCAGGTGTACAATGCTCCTGCTTCTGGCCAACCTTCCTGTGTCCTGGGAAGCCAGGGCTCAGACTCTGATTTCTCACCTACTCCTGACTGTCTCCTGTGACCAAGGAGAATTTGTCCTTTTCCCTCCTATGCTTCTTGCATGGTGGGGGTAAACTTTCACCTTGACCTGTGAGATGATTCTTTCCGCAAAAATCCCCCCTTACCATCAAAAACCCATCATCCCCAGCTGTGGTTTATTGGCTGTTTATTAGCATTTAGTAGAGAACACAGAAAATATTAGGGTCCCTCCCTCAGCTCTCTTTTCTTTTGTCATTTTCTGGAGGTGAGTGGTGTACCTTTGTATTTAGCATGCTATTAAGATTAATTATACCTCTAAATCAAAGGAGATTGTTCAGATTAGATGGGAAATGATTTAAGTGTGGTGGAGTCTAGTAAGATGGGGTCCCGAAGAAGCTTAAATGTAGACCTGGGATTTTCATCAACTGGGAAGATGCAGGCACAGCTCTCACATGGGTGGGGGGTGTAGAGGATCTGAAGCTGGATTCCTTTTTTTTTTTCTTTTTTTTAAACATCTTTATTGGAGTATAATTGCTTTACAATGGTGTGTTAGCTTCTGCTTTATAACAAAGTGAATCAGTTATACATATACATATATCCCCATATCTCTTCCCTCTTGCATCTCCCTCCCTGCCACCCTCCCTATCCCACCCCTCTAGGTGGTCACAAAGCACCGAACTGATCTCCCTGTGCTATGCAGCTGCTTCCCACTGGCTATCTATTTTACGTTTGGTAGTGTATATATGTCCATGCCACTCTCTCACTTTGTCCCAGCTTACCTTTCCCCCTCCCCATATCCTCAAGTCCATTCTCTAGTAGGTGTGCATCTTTATTCCGGTATTACCCCTAGGTTTTTCATGACCATTTTTTTTAAATTATTTTTTAAGATTCCGTATATATGTGTTAGCATATGGTATTTGTTTTTCTCTTTCTGACTTACTTCACTCTGTATGACAGACTTTAGGTCCATCCACCTCACTACAAATAACTCAATTTCGTTTCTTTTTATGGCTGAGTAATATTCCATTGTATATATATGCCACATCTTCTTTATCCATTCATCTGTTGATGGGCACTTAGGTTGCTTCCATGTCCTGCCTATTGCAAATAGAGCTGTAATGAACATTTTGGTACATGACTCTTTTTGAATTATGGTTTTCTCAGGATATATGCCCAGTAGTGGGATTGCTGGGTCGTATGGTAGTTCTATTTTTAGTTTTGTAAGGAACCTCCATACTGTTCTCCATAGTGGATGCATCAATTTACATTCCCACCAACAGTGCAAGAAGGTTCTCTTTTCTCCACACCATCTCCAGCATTTATTGTTTGTAGATTTTTTGATGATGGCCATTCTGACTGGTGTGAGATGATATCTCATTGTAGTTTTGATTTGCATTTCTCTAATGATTAATGATGTTGAGCATTCTTTCATGTGTTTGTTGGCAATCTGTATATCTTCTTTGGAGAATGTTCTGTTTAGGTCTTCTGCCCATTTTTGGATTGGGTTGTTTATTTTTTTGATAATGAGCTGCATGAGCTGCTTATAAATTTTGGAGATTAATCCTTTGTCAGTTGCTTCATTTGCAAATATTTTCTCCCATTCTGAGGGTTGTCTTTTCGTCTTGTTTATGGTTTCCTTTGCCGTGCAAAAGCTTTTAAGTTTCATTAGATCCCATTTGTTTAGTTTTGTTTTCATTTCCATTTCTCTAGGAGGTGGGTCAAAAAGGATATTGCTGTGATTTATGTCATAGAGTGTTCTGCCTATGTTTTCCTCTAAGAGTTTTATAGTGTCTGACCTTACATTTAGGTCTTTAATCCATTTTTAGTTTATTTTTGTGTACAGTGGTAGGGAGTGTTCTAATTTCATTCTTTTACATGTAGCTGTCCAGTTTTCCCAGCACCACTTATTGAAGAGGCTGTCTTTTCTCCATTGTATATTCTTGCCTCCTTTAGCAAAGATAAGGTGACCATATGTGCGTGGGTTTATCTCTGGGTTTTCCATCCTGTTCCATTGATCTATATTTCTGTTTTTGTGCCAGTACCATACTGTCTTGATTACTGTAGCTTTGTAGTATAGTCTGAAGTCAGGGAGCCTGATTCCTCCAGCTCCATTTTTCTTTCTCAAGATTGCTTTGGCTCTTTGGGGCTTTTGTGTTTCCACACAAATTGTGAAATTTTTTGTTCTAGTTCTGTGAAAAATGCCAGTGGTAGTTTGATAGGGATTGCATTGAATCTGTAGATTGCTTTGGGTAATAGAGTCATTTTCACAATGTTGATTCTTCCAATGCAAGAACATGGTCTAGCTCTCCATTTATGTGTAACATCTTTAATTTCTTTCATCAATGTCTTATAGTTTTCTGCATACAGGTCTTTTGTCTCCTTAGGTAGGTTTATTCCTAGATATTTTATTCTTTTTGTTCCAATGGTAAATGGGAGTGTTTCCTTAATTTCTCTTTCAGATTTTTCATCAGTAGTGTATAGGAATGCAAGAGATTTCTGTACATTAATTTTGTATCCTGCAACTTTACCAAATTCATTGATTAGCTCTAGTAGTTTTCTGGTAGCATCTTTAGGATTCTCCATGTATAGTATCATGTCATCTGCAAACAGTGACAGCTTTACTTCTTCTTTTCTGATTTGGATTCCTTTTATTTCTTTTTCTTCTCTGATTGCTGTGGCTAAAACTTCCAAAACTATGCTGAATAATAGTAGTGAGAGTGGGCAACCTTGTCTTGTTCCTGATCTTAGTGGAAATGGTTTCAGTTTTTCACCATTGAGGACGATGTTGGCTGTGGGTTTGTCATATATGGCCTTTATTATGTTGAGGAAAGTTGAAGCTGGATTCTCTTGCTGGGTCTCCCCTTGTGGTGAGCAGCCCAGAGCTGAAACATCCTGGCACTGTCCTTGGTGCTGAATTTTTTTCCCCCAGAGTGGTGAGGGAGGGCTCAGAAAACCATGTCATGGCTTAGCACCTTGGATAAGTTGGGTCCTTATTTCTCTTCTAAAGTCACAGGCTCCCTCTGGGAAAAGAAATTAAATCAGTTCCTCCTGACCTCACTGCATTATTCCAGAACCCACCAGCATGGCTGAATGGCAGAAACAAGGATACCCTTGTTGAGTCTGGGGTTCCACGGGACCTCTCCCCATCATAAACTACCTCTGTACTTCCAATACAAACCCACAAGCTCATGAAGCCTGTCTCAAGTTAGTAGGCACAGACTCTGGTATATGGTTTGCTGGTTTAATGTCTTTTGATTTTTTTTTAGATGCAGAATATTTGATTGAAAATCTTAAGTTGGTTCCCAAGATATACAATAGATTAAAATCCCTTGCCTTTGTTGAAGTGGAGGAAGTGTCTGAAACTCCGGTCACATGGTCCTACCCCCCAGGAAGGCCCTCAGAATTCTATGTGGATGCCCTATGGGTCCATGGTGCAAGCCTGAAAACCACTACTTTAAGTTAGTTCTTTTCCTGGCCCTTCACTGCTTATTTAATTCATTTTTATTATTTGAAAGTAAGTCCAGGTCACCTCCTACTGGGAGCTTTCCCAGACCCCTATGTTGAGTTAAGGGCTGTGCTCCCTGAGCTCCGTGGTCCATTTTATCACTACACTGATCACTGCTCACAGAGTTGGGTAACTGTGTGTCTTCTTCACTGGACCCAGAGGTCCTTGAGGGCCAGGATCATGTGCCCAGAACATGGTAGATGCACACTGCATACTAATAAGTTGATGTTAATTAGCCTCCCAGTCAAGGTAAAGCAGCTTTCCTGAGAAATAATTTCACAGCCCCTAATTCAACACCTCCAGGGATAGGAAACTCACTCCAAACTGAGGTATCCCTTTCCATATTAAGACTACGGTGATGGTAAAAATCTTCTTTTTCATTTTGAGCCCAAAGAATCTCCCTGTAGCTTCTGCTTTCTAGGGCTATATAGAACAAGCCTCATCCCTCTTGTACAATTGGACCTTCAAGTACGTGAGGGGAGATACCACAGCCTTCAGTTCTGGGCTAAACTTAATCTATTCCTCATGGGACATTATGTTGAGTCCTTTTACCTGTTTGTTTGTTGTTTTCTTTTGCACACTAAAAGAGTTTGTCTCTGTCCCTCCTAAAGTCTGGAGTTGGATTTTGAAGGTTGTATATGTATAAGCATCTCGTATCTACTGCTCTTAACTCATTAAATTATTCTTTAGTTTTATCCCATTGCTCCATTTTGCATCTCTCATAGGTTTTCTCCTCTATACTTTTAGGATCCTTTCTATCTCACATTGGAAAACTTTTAAAGTCAAAGGTAAGAAGATATCCTACAGCCCTTTACCTCTTCTTTTAGCAGAATGACTGTTGGTGTGAAGACAGTGTTTCTTTTATATTAGGTCACTTTGGGTTAGAATGAAAAAGCAGGATCCATGGGGCAGGGAGTTTTGTTCACTGCTGTATCCCCAGTACACGGAAGAATGTTTGGCATATCTTAGGTGCTCAATAAATATTTGTTGAATAATTGAAACATGTAAGACTGGTGGCGGCATTTCCTGGACCTAGACACAGTGGAGATGATGCCAGAACCCATGTCAGAAGAATTAACTGACTATCATTCGAGGGCCCTCATGCTTCAATATACAATGTAAGATTCGCTCCCATCCCTTGCTCATGTCTGCCGGTGAGGAGATGACTGGGACAGGGTTAGTTTATTTCCAGAAAATGGTACCTAACAACAGGAAAGCCAAATGGAGCCTGATGATAAGAAATAAAGAGTAGAAATGTTGATAAAAATACCACTGATCTTTCATATTCGTTGGAGTCTTCTTAGGTGCTTAGCTCTTCACATACATTTTCTCACTTGAATCCTCAAAGCATGCCTACTATTTTAGAAGGACAACATAATTCACAAGCCCACTGCCTATCCGTGGCATAGATCCCTTCAGAGCTTGCCAAGCTGTGAGTTTCCTGAGGGCAGGACCTAACTCTGCCCTTGGCTGTGTTGTTGCTGTGTCTATGCACAAAGCTGAGCTTACGGAAGATCCACTTGGCTGAGACGAAGGAGATGGGTGAGAGTAACGGCAACTAGAGACAGAGAGCCCAGGGGAGAAGCTGTTCTTATTCCTGGCATTGGTGATGCTATGGTAACATGACAACATAAGAAGGAAAAAATGTGGTATGTGAACATACATATGTACACATATGTGTATATATGCACATACATACATATATATTTAATAATAAATGTAAATGTGTTTTTTTAAAACTAGTTTTCAATAAATTGAAATTTAATCCTTTGAAAGCTAGGATTTTCTTTCTTTTTAAGTCAGCATTTTTTAGGTATAATTTAATACAGTGAAATCCACCGATTTTAAGTGTACAGTGCAATTTTGACAAATGTATACAGTCATAACCACCACTACTATCAATATATAGAACAACTCCATCACCCCAAAAAGATCCTGCGTGCCTTTGTGCATCCAATCTCCTCCTCCCACCTCCAGCCTCTGGAAATCACTGATCTTATATCTCTCCCTATAATTTTGTCTTTTTCAGAATGTCATATAAATTGGATCATACGCTATGAGGCCTTTTGTGCCTGGCTCCTTCACTCAGCATAATGCTTTTCAGATGCATCTGTATTGTTGCATGTGTCAGTAGTTTGTTCCTTTGTATTGCTGCCATTTCTATTTTCTGGAAGAATTTGTGTAATTGATATTATTTCTTCCTAAAACATCTGGTAGAATTCTCCAGTGAAGCCACCTGGGCCAGAACAGTATATCTTATTTTATTTTATTTTTATTCCTTACTCAATTTTTTAATATCCAGTTTGAAATAATACATCCCTGAAACCTGTGTTCATTCTTTTTTTTTTTAACATCTTTATTGGAGTATAATCGCTTTATAATGTTATGTTAGTTTCTGCTGTATAACAAAGTGAATCAGCTATATGTATACATATATCCCCATATCCCCTCCCTCTTGCGTCTCCCTCCCAACCTCCCTATCCCACCCCTCTAGGTGGTCACAAAGCACCAAGCTGATCTCCCTGTGCTATGCAGCTGCTTCCCAGTAGCTAGCTATTTTACATTTGGTAGTGTGTATATGTCAATGCTACTCTCTCGCTTCGTTCAAGCTTACCCTTCCCCCTTCCCGTGTCCTCAAGTCCATTTTCTATGTCTGCGTCTTTATTCCTGTCCTGTTCCTAGGTTCATCAGAACCATTTTTTTTTAGATTCCATATATATGTGTTAGCATATGATATTTGTTTTTCTCTTTCTGACTTCCTTCACACTGTATGACAGACTCTATGTCCATCCACCTCACTACAAATAACTCAATTTCACTTCTTTTTATGGCTAAGTAATATCCCATTGTATATATGTGCCACATCTTCTTCATCCATTCATCTGTCGATGGACACTTAGGTTGCTTCCATATCCTGGCTATTGTAAGTAGAACTGCAATGAACATTGCGGTACATGACTCTTTTTGAATTATGGTTTTCTCAGGGTATATGCTCAGTAGTGGGATTGCTGGGTCGTATGGTAGTTCTATTTTTAGTTTTTTAAGGAACCTCTATACTGTTCTCCATAGTGGCTGTATCAGTTTACATTCCCTTTTCTCCACACCCTCTCCAGCATTTATTGTTTGTAGATTTTTTGATGATGGCCATTCTGACTGGTGTGAGGTGATACCTCATTGCGGTTTTGGTTTGCATTTCTCTAATGATTAGTGATGTTGAGCATCCTTTCATGTGTTTGTTGGAAATCTGTATATCTTCTTTGGAGAAATGTCTATTTAGGTCTTTCACCCATTTTTGGATTGGGTTGTTTGTTTTTTTGATGTTGAACTACATAAGCTGCTTGTATATTTTGGAGATTAATCATTATCGGTTGCTTCATTTGCAAATATTTTCTCCCATTCTGAGGGTTGTCTTTTTGTCTTGTTTATGGTTTCCTTTGTTGTGCAAAAGCTTTTAAGTTTCATTAGGTCTCATTTGTTTATTTTTGTTTTAATTTCCATTTCTCTAGTAGGTGGGTTAGAAAGGATCTTGCTGTGATTTATGTCATAGAGTCAGAATGGTATATTTTAGAGAACAAGGACTCATTGGATATTTTGGATACTTTGACCTTGGGTGCATGGTCACTTTGCCCTTTCTTCCCTCACCAAGGAGGGACTGGGGTGTCCATATATCCTTGGGAGACCCACCAGCTGCTGCTGGCTGGGCTGTAGATGAGTGTGCAGAGCGGGGGCAGGGGAAGAGAGAAGGATGAAGATTCATCAGTGACTCGGGGAAGAAACTGGTGGGAGGAGTGAAATGTCAGGGAAATGGCATTCAGGGATTCCAGAACAGAGCACAGAAAACAGGAAAACAAAATGTCTCCAACCTCCTCATGGCCTGTTAATTGGGGAGAAAATCACATCATCAAGGTCACATTGTTGTTCATTTTCTATTTTCATCGTCCCTAGAAAGAGAAAAAGCAAACTTTAGAAAGAGGCTGCTTCTCAGGAGATCTCCAACCTCATGTCCAGACCAAAGTGGTTTGGATAAGCTTTAGAGAAATATCTGATTGCTTTTAAGGGTTTGGTGAGACAAAATTTCCAGATGCTTTGAAGTGTTCCTGATGCTACATGAAACTTCTCAGTATTTAATCCTCCAGGCTCTCCCCAGTGGAAACAGTATTGATTTAATCAACCCTGGTCTCATGTCCTAAGGACAAATCTCCATAGCTGCTTTCAGGTAAGTTTGCTGAGATTCAGACCCTTACAGATCCTTTCTCCAGCTAAAGCTTGAAAGGATATGGATTGAAAAGGGACACCCAATTTGAGTACTCACAACAACACATATGGCTGGTGTAAAGCACGGCTGTCACTGATGTTCTTATTATAATGTACCACTCCAGGAGACAGGGGCTTTAAAAATCTAAAAGTGGGCACTAGACATAGACAAAGACAACCACTAGGGAAAACGGGTACAGAGGGGATTGGGGTGCCAGGACCAGATGTCCTTATACAGGGAGCTTGGGCTTACCCTTTGTTCTTACTGTCATCCCTCACTTTGGTGTCCCACATTATACCTCCTGCCTTTAGCCTCCCACCCATTCTACTTTCCCAGCCCCACAGTAGAGTTTTCTGGGTTTTTTTGTGGAGGGAGTCACCTTCAAATAACCGCTTACCCTCTCACTCTTTTTACAATTATTTATTGAGCAACTCCTATCTGTTTGATCCATGTTCAGTTAGGGGTCCTACCTTTGTGCTCCAATAGCATCATCAATTGATACCTAAGGTGTGACGTCTCCTAGGGGCACGTGCCTGGCTGATGGTTGGACTATTAATGACGAAAAAGCCATACACACTTCACACCCATTAGGATGGTTATTATAAAACAAAACAAAATGCATGTTGGAGAGGATGTGGAGAAATTGGAACACTTATGCACTGCTGGTGGGAATGTAGAATGGTACAGCTAGTGTGGAGTATAGTATGGCAGTTCTACAAAAAATTAAATGTAGAATTAGTTTATGACCCAGAAACTCCACTTATGGGTATAAACACAGAAGACCTGAAAGCAGGGACTCAAACTGATATTTGTACACCCATGTTTATAGCAGCATTTTCACAATAACCAAAAGGTGGAAACCAAGTGTCTATCAACAGATGAATAAACAAATGTGGCATATATGTACAATGGAATGTTATGCAGTCTTTGAAAGGAAGGAAATTCTGACATGTAACACAACATAGATGGCCCTTGAAGACATTACGCTAAGTGGAAGAAGTCAGTCACAAAAGGACAAGTATTGTATGATTCCACTTATATGTGGTGCTTAGAGTAGTCAAATTCATAGAGACAGAAAGTAGAGTGGTGGTTGCCAGAGGCTAGGGGGAAGGGCAAATGGGGAGTTTTAGTTTAATGGGTACAGTGTCAGTTGGGAGATATGAAAGCCTTCTGGGGATGGATGGCGGTGATGGTTGCACAACAATGCAAGTGTACTTAATGCCACTTCAAAATGGTCAAAATGTAAATTTCATGTTATATATACTTCACCACAATAAAAAAAAAAAAACCGAAGAAACTCAATCATCCTTCCTCCTCAACACAAGACAGAGTAAAGATAGAGTCGCCAAACTGCTTCTAGATGCTTGTTGGGAGGACACATGGCATAAGAGCTGTATCAGTTCTTTGACTTCTGTCCAGATGTAAGGAAATAATAAAATTTCCTGGGGGACAGGGCTCCGTATTAGTTAGGATATTTTGGGTTGCAATTAATGAAAAAGCCAACATAAACTTGATTATAAAAGAAAAGGGATTTCCTGCATCACATAAGTAAAAACGTCCACTGGTAGGTGCAGTTCCTCAGGGCTCTGACTCAGTGTTTCTGTAGAATTTTCTTCTACTCTCATTCAGTGCCGGCTTCTCCATCTTCTAGATTACACTCTTGTAGCTAAATGACAGCTTTCTGAGAAACAGTGTCCCCCATGAGCTGAGAGAAGCAGAGAAGACGGATGGAGAAACAGTACTCTTGGACTCCTGCTAGTTTTCCATTTCTGGTTATATAGAATTTTCTGGTTTCCAGTTGCCTTCTGATCTTTGCGTGTTGTGAACTGACCCATACCCTTAAAATAAATTCTCATTTTCTCTTTAATGCAGCCTCAGCGAGTTTCTGTTACTTGCCACCAAAGAGTCCTGATGAACATGGTAGAACTCCTCCTTTAATTTACACCTTGCCTTTTTTTTAAGCCCTCTCTACCTAGGCTTCCGAGTATTATCTCCACAGCAGGAACCAGACTCTTGAGTCAGGCTACACTCAGAACTACTCACCAACTCTCTCCTAGCACCAAACCAGCTCATTATCCTGCACCCAAACTTGTGTGTTCTGCCACATTTCCTAGGAGGCTTCCAGGTCCCTCATGTAAACGTGCCCCTGCTGAGCACAGCCCAACTGCCGTCCTGACGACTTTAAAGGGAACACATTTTAGGATCAAGGAGTGACCCTTACTAACCATGTCTCCCCAAATTTACAGTAAATCCAGAGAGTACAGGGGCTGGGTCAGTCACTTCCTGTCCCCTCCCAGGGCCCAGCATGAAGTTAAGCTCACACCTGAACTCTGAGATGGATTGATTGATTGATGGTGAAGAGATGGCCTTACATTTCCGATTTCTCACCAGCAACTGTCCTCCTTTACAAAATAGATCCCTTGACATGATAAGAAGTTACATTAGTTTAAAGTAATTGCTTACACTGTTCAAATTGCTCTGCTTAATTGCTTCTAAAAGTGAATAGGACTCAAGAAGGGAAGAGCTATAAACACTGAGTCTGTTCTCCAGCTGGATCCTCTTATAAGCAGATATGAGTGACTTCTAGTTTATAAGAAGCTGAATGATTATCTAGAGCCACACCTACTTTCCATTTGGTCCCAAGGGTAATGGGAAAAAGGAGATGTCTGTTCTGAACAAAAGAAACTTTTGGTTGCTTAGTCTCTTGCTATTAAACCAAATTGTAGAACACATTGGGGACCTCCTTCCCTCAGAAAACAAAACAAAACAAAAAGTCAGAACAAAAAACAGGCACACCAGGCTTCCCTGGTGGCGCAGTGGTTAAGAATCCTCCTGCCAATGCAGGGGACACGGGTTCGATCCCTGGTCTGGGAAGATCTCACATGCCGCGGAGGAACTAAGCCGGTGCACCACAACTACTGAGCTTGCACTCTAGAGCCTGCGACCCACAGCTACTGAAGCCCACACACCTAGAGCCCGTGCTCTGCAACAAGAGAAGCCACCTCAATGAGAAGCCCGTGCACCGTAACAAAGAGTAGCCCCCGCTCACCGCAACTAGAGAAAGCCTGCGTGCAGCAACGAAGACCCAACACAGCCAAAAAATAAACAAACAAATAAATAAATAAATAAAAATTAAAAAAAAACAAAAACAGGCACACCCTGCTGTTGTTCTCTTGATGCTTTATATTCTCCAAGAGCTGGAATCTGGGGGAAAGTGGTCCTCATGAACATGATCTATCTATCTATCTACTTATCTATCTACCTATCTATCTATCTATCTATCTATCTATTTATCTATCTATCATCTATCTATTTTTTAATGTTTAATCAGCTAAAGTGAATTAAGTACTTCCACTGAGCAGGTAAGGCATGGAGTTCTCTAGAAGGGGACAGGCATATGTATTAGGAAAAGAGTCTGATGAATTTTTGCATGTTGAGTCCAAGAACTCTTGACCTCAAGATGTGATAAAGAGGAGAGATGTGTCTAGGAGCACATGAGAAAATAATAAATGCCTTCCTTGAATTGGAAGGAGAGAGCTGAGGCAGAGAGAAGACCTCCCAGAAGTCAGCCTTCGTGGGTTTTCAATGTCATTACCTTGGGAGGATATTAAAATAATAGGTGGTGATGATGGGGGAAGAGATGGGAAGGGGAGTGATGGGGAAAATCATGTTTTTGAGAAGCATTAGGATAAGAAGAGCAATTTGCAGCCTTTTCTGTGCAGTCTGAATAATACCTCTTATTTTCTGTGCAAAATGATAAAAGACAAGATTCAGGAAGGAAAAGGCCTAACTAGCTTAAACTTGAGCAAAGGCTCTGGGCTGGTGATAAAAGATTCTGCAGTTGGAAATGGCTGAGGCGTCAGTCCAAGTCCTCTTCATCAAAGCCACCACACAGACGTTTGTTATAAGAGGACAGATGACCATCTGCTGGTCATGGCCATGCTTTCCTACTCAGAGAAGAACTGGCCAAAAAGTCACTGGCCAGAATCAGTGTCTACTTCAGCTGATGAGGTAGCCAGAGTGTTTCTGCACTCACACACAGAAGCTCCAGGGGGGTTGTAACTTAGGGTGGGCCCAGCAACCTGGGGTCTTGAAAGGGGGTAGATGCCACCAAGAGCCTCTTGAAACATGAATGACAATGTTGTGGGTTATAGGATCTTATGGGTTGACTCAGATCTCTTCTATTTCAGAATCAGCTATCCACTCACGAATAAGAAATATTTCCAGAGAAAGACAGGATTTCAATTTTGAATGTGAGCCTCCGTTTGTATAACCTGTAATATCAGAGTAAAAAGGTGCTTACCTCATGGAGCTGACATGAGGAATAAATAAAACAATCTCAAGCCACAATGCTTGGCATGTATAGGTACTAAATAAATTTTAGATTACTGTTGGTATTAATGTTAGTGTAAGTATCTAATAGTTTCTCCAAGATGCTACCTATCAGTTAGGAAAACAGAAAGCACTCAAGATCTTTCAAATACAGGAATTTAACACAGGGAATTGGTCTTGCAAATAACAGAAGAGCTGAGACGCCAAACCATGGGAAAGTGGGGAATCCCAGGGGTTAGCAACAACAGGAAACTGCTGTTAGTGAGGTCTTGTACAGTGAGAAATGAGACAATAAAGGAAGAATCTGTGTCTCTGGAGCTGGGATCACAGGAAAAAAGCAACCATTGCTGCTATCCCTTGCTAAGATACCACCAGAGGTGATGCAAGACGTTCTTCCCACCCTCCAGTCTTCTGCTAGTGTCTCCCATTAGCTGAACCTACCTGGGAGTAGGCTGGCAAGAGAGCCTGGGAAATGCAATTCTGTACATGCCGAGCAGAGAAGGCAAAGTGAAGGGAATGGATATTAGAGCAAACAAGCCAACGACCAATATTCTTCATGAAGGCTAAAGAGTTGACCTGCTATAGTTCTTGGGAGTTGGTCAAGATGGTCTTTAGTTTTTCTAGCCTTTTTGCCCCTGGGCTTGTCCTCTGCTGATTCTTTCATGCTGTCTTGCTCATTTAAGCCTGCTCTCAGAGCATTTCTTTCCTCTAGATGTCCATGGTTGGTGATAGTTTCTTTAAACAGCCTCTCGGGGAATTTACACTGTAACGCGGACCAAGACCATGAAATAAGGGAAAATGTTCTTATGGTAACATTTCAGGCTTTAGATGCATGAAGGTTTTTTGGTTTTGCTTTTGTTTGATTTTGTTTAACGCCAGGGCCTTCATTCCTAGAATCCTGAGAATTACAACACACAAGCTCTGTTTATATATACAGATCGTTTCATTTGTCATCACAATCCTGTGATGCAGATGGACAGGAATTGATTTCCCTATTTTCCAAAGACAGTTCAGAGAGTTGAAGAAATGTGTTCAGTGTGATACAGCTTGCTCCCAACTGGTGAGCAGGGATTCAAATCCAGGCTTCTCTGACTCCCAAGCCAGGAGTCTCCCCACTGTATCCAATGCCTTTCTCAAGGGAAAAACAATGGGTTCAAGGACAATGCCATTCATTGGAGTAGTCCATTATTCCGATAGTGAAATACCTCCTTTATCACATGTAAAATATATATTTGGTGTGTTTCTGGAATATTTTTTTCTCCCCAATTTAATCTATTTATCTAATCCTGCATGAGTATCATGCTGCTTTAATTAATTTAGCTATAATATAATAATATTATATGTTATAATATATGGCAAAGAAGGTCCCCTCTCTCTCTTTCTCTTTTTCCTCCTTATTTTTCTTAACATTTTTTCTTGGTGGTTCGTGCATATTTTCTTTTCTGGGATAAACTTGAAATCTACTCATCAAATTCCAAAAAGAAATCTATTGGACTTTTGATTGGACTATATTGAATAGCAAATTAATTTGAGGAGAACTGTCATCTTTGCAAGAGTGAATCTTTCTATGTAACAACTTGAGATTCTCTCCATTTACTCAATTCTTTTTCATGTCCTTTGGTAAAGTTTTATGGCTTTCTTCAAGCAGGTCCTGCACCTTTCTTGTTAGATTTATTCCTAGATGTACTACAGTTTTGGTTGTGGACATGAATAAGGTATTTCGTCCCATGACATTTGGTAACTGGCTATTACTGGGGTAGAGGAAGCTCCTGGTTGTTGTATGGTCTTGTATCCAATCACCTTCCCAAATTCACTTGGTTTTTATGGCTCTTCAGTGCACTAGCTTGAGTTTTCTAGGTAAGGAATGAGATTGTCTTCCCTACTGTATTTAAGCTGTTCTTCCTTTTATGCATTTATTCCCCCCCAAACACTCTATAATTTATCTCATTGCCTTTATAGCCTGTCTTGAATTATTGTAATGTCTGTATATTTCATTGCCTTTAGTAGATTGAGAGTAAAATTGTCTTATTTATCTTTATGCCATCTCTCCCCGTTCCCCCAAGAACTTCGCATATTACTTGGCATAAAGTATATAGTATATGCTCAATAAATGTTTCTGTAATAATTAGTCATGCCTTGTAGTGTAGTGAGTTATGCACATTAACTTCAGATTGGATCGTGTGTTAAAATAACATATTGTTTTAACCAACTCTATCCTAACCTGACTTCCTTGTGTCTTGAGGCTTTCTCCCCATTTCAGGCAACCAAGTTGGAATCGCATTGCCCTGGGGAAGGAGGACCTCAGAGAACAACAGGAGATGTCAAATTCTTGGCTTTGGAATTCAAAATTCAGGCCCACACAAAAAGGCAAGCTTTGTGGTTCCAAGAAGTTTCATTCCCCTTCCTATCCAGCCCCTGCCCCCCCCCCCCACACACACACACACATCCTAAAACTAGATGAAGATTCTGAAGGGGAGGCCCTGTGAAGCTACCCCCAAGTCAGCAAAAGAACCCCGAGCCTGGAGCCCTATCTGAGCTGGGCCATCAGTGACCCCAGGGAAGCTATGGGGCTTTTTGTGAATGAACAGAGGACACTGCCCCAGCTGAGGAGCCCTGCTGGTTATCCTTTAAGATGCAGCCACACAGATCACCCTTCAGTGTGGGTCAGCAGGTCACTGTTGGTGAACTAGCAGGAGTGATGCCCCCTGGGCCTTGAGGCTTTTCTAAGTCTCCATCCTACCCACCCCATGCCAACACTCGGCTCTCCACGGGCCAGAGAGGAGAGAGGAGCTTGACACCTGGGGGAGGGGCAATGACCTGGAAAGAAAAGCCCCCTTCCTCTGCACCCACCCAGCCCTTGGCAAGCAGCCCTAGAAGAAACATTCTCCATGTCTTCCACCTGTTAGAGGCAGGGCAGAAATAATCATCTGTTTACAATTAATCTCTTGAGGGCAGAGATTGGCTGGGTCCATGAAGGATGTCCATCTGCTAGGTGAAGGTGTGGAACAGAGCCTGCGGGCTGCTCCGGAGATGCAGGTAGAGTGATAGCTTAGAGCGGCAGGACCAGAGGAGGCCCCTTCCTCCCCACCTTCTCAGACCGACCACCTGCCCCACCGCTCCCTCCTAGGAGGTACCGGTCGGGGGATGAGGTTCCCGGCTGTCTGCTGCAACGGGCTTCCTGGGAGCCTACTGCACTAATGGTTCCAGAACCTCAGTCTACCTAGCTCTTCTGCTGGTGGAGGAATTAGCCACAGGGACCTGGGCTTCAGATTCCAGGCAACGGAAATGCTTCAAAGCTGGATTTTGATGGTCCTGTGAGCCCCCTTCTTGTGTGCTGTCACCTCGGAATTCAGAACCGGGGGGTGGGACACAGCCCTGTGTAGTCTGGGGAAGTGAGATGGGCACCATTAGCGTGTTTCAAGCTGAACCACAGCCCTGACTACAGTAACTTTAGAAAACCAGAGGATGTCTCAGTGGGGAGGGCTTCAGAGATGCTTAAATCCAACTTGATCCTTGTACCAATGGGGCTCCAAGAGGGGTAGTGGCAGGCCTGTGTCCCACAGATGATCGATGTCACCTCCTCGTGCCACCCCCCAGCCACTCTAAGTCTTCCCACCCCTCTGATCCACAGCTCTGGGAAGCAGCTTGGGGAGGGGAGGGACATTCCTGGGGAAGCTTGAGGTCAGGCACAGGGCTTTTGGTGGATAGGAGAGCTGCAGGCATGGAAAAGGGGGCCCAGAATCAGGAAACTGGGAGGGGGAAGGGCAAGCCTCACCAGCTTGATGGTGGCAGGCATGGCAGCCTGAGCCATGGGGTCAGAAACTGGGAGGGTGAGAGCAGGCTGGAGGTGGCGGAGGGGCAGCGAGGCCAAGAGGAGAGAACTAACACTACTGGCATTAGTGAGACAAGGTGTGCTCTTGGGGTGGTGCTGGCAGATGGCACAGTACAGGCAGGGTGCCTCGGTGACGCATTCGGGGTGGCTCCGTCCCCCGTGAGCCATACCCCCCACCCTGGGAGACGATCTGATTAACAGGGGTGCACGAAGGTGGCCATGCCTGGAACCAGCTTGCATGGGACCCTTTTTTCGACCATCTACATTTCCTGAGGGAGTTCAAGTTTAACAGGTAAGGAACATGGTCAGCTGGAGGATGAAACTGTCACTGTGGTGTATCGGGGGTAAGCCAGGAGTGCAGGAAGTATTAATCCCCACACATCCAGCTTCTACACACCCCTCAGGTCACACCAGGCGAGCTGCCAGCCTCCCGCCCCACTTGTGAATAGAGCACGCCCATCTCTCCATCCGTCAGAATATCCTAATAATCAGAACATCTCATTTCCCAAACACACATTTTCTGTGTCAGGGGCCAGGTAGACATTACGTTTAAATGTAAATATTTAAAAATTGTTATTTATTCTATACCAATTCCCAATAGGAATCTGAGGCAGCTTACCCAAGCATTAGGGCAGTTAAGACAAAGATTTTTAAAAGAGCTTGCTGAAAGTACATCAGAGAAGGAAAGGAGGAAATTGCATCCGGAAATCAGAATAAGAGACAGTGATCTCTAAATTTAGCTCAAACTAGAAAAAAGGGAAGCACATCTGTTTATTTAGCTTTCTGTACCTGAAAAAAAGCAAGCAGCACAGAAGTAAACATCTCTGGAAGTGTAGTGATGCGCCTTATTGGAGGGGACAATAGTGCCTCAGAGACAAACAAAGGCCTAAGATCCAGGTGTGACATTGGACAAGATATTAGCTTCTTTGAGCATGAGGTTTCATATCTGGAAAATGAAGGCGATTATTGTAAGCAGGGTGCCTGGTTGGCACGTGCCCCATTCCTGGCTCATAATTGTAGGAGGAAATCTGTCATGAGGGCCTTACATTATATAAGAACCGGCGGGTAACAGAAGAGACAGTGCCATCTGGGCAATTCCGCCTCCTCTCTGGCCTCATGGCCCAACCATCTCTTGGAAGAACTTCCCTCTCAAAGGAAAGAAAAACATCCCCCGAGGCCTAGAAGTGGGAACGGAGAAGACTCCTCTGCCTGGGGCCGCTGTTTCAGGCTCCTGGTGCTACCGAGGTGGGGTAATTCTGTCTGCATCTGCAGCTTGGCTGGGAGCAAAAAGCTGGCAGAGCTGGAGGCTGCTGAAGGTGCCTCCATTGCTTAGAAAGCTCAGACACGACTGCACACCTCTTCGTCTGGCCACGCTTCTCTGTCTGGACCATCCCACCATGTTCTGTGGGATCCTGCTAGCCTCTGGCACCACTTCTGTGGCACCCGTGTCCTCATGGGACCCTTCTCTCATTCCCTGCTTCATATTAGGCCTCCTGGGACAGAAACCGAGGTGGCGAAATGATTTCTGCCTGCTCACCTCTCATTAAAACTGCCTCCCTCCAGCCTCGGCAAGACTTTCCTTTCTGCTAAAGACACTGTGAAAAGGAACAGAGAAATAAATTCTCAATAAGGTAACACCAGTATTCATAATAATGAAAGCAGTCAACATCTACTGAATGTTCACGTGTACTAAGCATTGTACAGGGATTGTCTCATTTTATCCTTGGGGCAACTCAATTCTATCTCCATTTCACATAAAGAGAAATTGAGGCTCAGAGAAATTCAGCAACTTGCCCAGGGTCACACAGCTGATGCATGGTGGGAAAGGAAATAAATTCATGAGCCTAACATATTAACCACTTCCTTTATCCATGTAGTGGTTACTCCAGGCTTTTTCTACTAGGGACATTTCATAGCAAAGAGCTCTAATTTTTGTTCTGCAAAGAAATGTACTAACTGTAAAAGCGGCTATTAGTGGAAGAGGTGTTTTGAGTTGAGTACCTTCCTAGGGCCCCTGGATGGCATCTTGGATATTTAGTCTCTCTGTACCTTAGTTTCCTCACCTATAAAATGGGTGTAGTAATACATACATACTTCAGGGGTTGTTGGGAGGTTTAAATTAGTTACTGTGTGTAAAATGCTTAGAACAGCACCTGGGACAGGGTAGGTGTTACGTGAATTTGATTATTATCACAGTCATTATTGTCTGGGCACTGGCGTCCAGCTCCAGCATGTCTGGGGGAGCGTGTCTTACAGGGGGAGCAGGTAGGCTCCCAAGAGGAGAGCAGCAGGTGCTATCTGCGTTCCCCTGTTCTGACTCCTCTGGGAAACCAGACCTTGGCTGCCAGAGAGAGGAGTCAAGGAGCCCTGGGTAAGCACGGGTGAGATAGCTCCTCCCCGCCAGGCCACTTCTGGTGTTTCCCAGCATCCTGGGATACAGGCCTCTTGTGGTGCTGATGCTGAGGCAGGCTGGACATTATTTTTTGGTAGCAAGAGGAGGGGAGGGTTCTCTGGCATTCTTTGCATCTGAGGGGGAAGGATTGAATGGCTCACAGAGCTGACTGTTCGGTTTCACCTCTTATGTACCCGGGTCCTGTCTCGTCACATCCTTTGGTTCTTAGTTGGATGGTTTGGTGCCCTGTGGACAGGCCATGTGACAAGGAAATGTGGGGAAAGGAGAACTGCCATTGATGTAGTAACATGAACTCCCATCCTCACTGCTTGGGTCCCTACTGCCCTGAGCTGGGCTCCCACACAGATCTGGTCCTTCTGGGACATTCTTTCAGTGGCACTTGCATTTACGTACATCTACAATCCAACTACTTGCCAGTTGTACTTTATGGAGCTTATTTTATGATTTAAAAGACTGTACTGTACATAGGAGGTATGTTACCTTCTCCTTATTTGTATGTTTACCATATACTTTGATATTTGAAATGTTATGTACTGGAAAGGCCACTTATATTTCTAGAACAGATTGGATTTTATGCAACCTTTTTTCCTTGAATTAACAGCAATAAAAAAGTGAAAAACGGCTTAAAAAAAAAAAAGGTTGCCCCCTTCTGGGGGCAGCCGTTGGACCCCTGACTCCCACTCAGCATGCAGCCCTGGGCATCACAGGACACCAAGGACCCACAGGAGGCTGGGGCTGCAGTGGCCATTGGCATCCCTCCTCCTGGGGAAGCTGGGCCCTTCTCACAGATCCATAACGTCCCAGGAAACTAAGAAAATGCAGGTTGATGCGGTAGACGCAGATTCAAGACCATCACAGTTTCCAGATACTCCCAATTAACCTAATTAGTGAGATCAATTTGGGTCAAGCTACCACAGTACCAGCTCTTTACCTATATTATTATTCAGTTCAGGAATGCTTTCTGAGCACCTACTACATGCCAAACACTGGTAGGGCCTAGCCTATAGAGAAGAATCAAAGGAACACAGATCCTGTCTCCTGGGAGCTGAGACCCAGAGGAGTGAGAGCCAGTAGGGAGACACCCTGCCACCAAGTGAAGACAGAGACGTGAGGGGCAGGAAGCAGAGTGCCACGTGTAAGGCACGGCACAGTGACTAGTGCCGGCAGCTACTGCGGCTGTTGTTATTATTATTATTATTATTATTATTATTATTATTGAAGTAGCTCAGATTAAGGAGTGATCAATTCTGTTGGCAGGTAGTCGGGTCAGGAAAGATCACACGGAAGAGGTGAGATCTTTGCAGAGATTTGAAAGTGAAAGATGTTCACTGGGCCTGTCCTTGGGGCGAGAAGCCTCACAGGCATTGCGATCCCCATGGGCCCAAAGGCCAGGGACCAGGCTCAGCGTGGGGTGGTCAAGGAGCCGTGCAGCCCCGTGCTAGCCTGACCGACTGCTGCCTTGGACATCTCAGTCCTTCCCATCTCAGGCTTGTGGAATGGGAATATGGAAGGAGCTTCCTGCCCGCTTCCCTAGGAGATGCTGACATCCACACAGTCCCGTGCGGGCTCCAGCACAGGTGGGCCGACGGGTCCCTAAGCAGGGACCTTTCTGTTCCATCCACGGCTCCGGCCAGCCAAGCCTGCAGCCCGCACTCAGCCAGCGTGGGGAGAGCTAATTGACAGATGAGGCACGGCGGGAGGCCTGGCATCCTCGCCCTTGGCTGTCCCCGACGCTGCGGCAGATGGCCTGCCTTCTCCAGCCCTTCAGAGACACCCCCTCGCAATTACCACTCCACAGCTGCCATGTGCAAAGGTTAGCTTGGGTGCTTCAAATGTGTGCCTGGAAGATTATGTAACCCGTTGGCAGGAGAAAGCCACCACACTTGGCAAGTTTAGCAAGATTAAATGTGTCAACAGTCGGCTTTGAATATGAAATAATGCAAAGGTCTCCTTAGTCTCATTTGAATTAAAAAAAAGTCAAGATTGGCTTGTGTTCTGTCTAAAATGCTATACATCGAGAGCACGTTTAACTCATTCATTCATTCCACAAACGTAGATGGAGGGCTTACAGTGTTCCAGACAAATGTGACACAGCGAGAACCAAACATCGTGAATGGTTTCTGCCCTCAAGGAGTTTACATACGAGCAGGTGAGGCAGACAATAAATAATAAACACAATAATTACATACATTACCTAGTATGACAGAAGCTGGAAAAATATCATGGAATAAATTTTAAAAATAAAGCAAGGGAAAGGAGATTAAGAGTTGGGGGGGGAGTGATGTCGCACAATGAATGAGACAGTCAGACAGGTTTTCCATGAGAAAGTGAATTTGACATAGATTGTGTTATGTACCTTTTTACTCTCCTGGTTCACAGGTGTTTGGTAGGTAGGTCTAGGGGGAATGGCTGAAATTGCTCCAGGATGTGTTGAGACCTCTTTCCCAATTCTTATGGGGAACCTTGTTGACAAGTGCTGGAGAAGCACGTTGTCCCCACATAAGGCAACCAGCTGCCCCGGGTTGTCTGGGGTGGAGGGGTTCCCAGGGCATGGGAGCTTCAGAGCTAAAACCTAGGAAAATGGGGCAAAGGGTCAGCCTAGGCTATACCAGTGCCTCAGTCGCATCTTATTGATACTTCTAATCCAGCCCCAGTGAGCCCTCAGCCCAGCCACACTGAGTAGACTGGCTGTCTAAGGCTCCAGCCTTGTCTTACCCATCTTTAAATCACTCTGTGCCTAGTTAAAAATGTTTCTTGTCTTAAGTCCAATCATTTTGTTTGATAGATAAACTAGAACTCAGAGGGGCTGGGGATTTCATCAAGATCAAATGGCAGAAGAGCTTTCTCCGCCTTTCCTGTGATTCCTAGCCCACCTTGGGGCCCAGAGGAAGGCAAATGAGCACCGTTTCCAATGTGCTTTTGAAAGTCTCTAGGGAAGTTTTGCTTGCAGACATTGTAGAACTGAAAACATTTACCTCAAGTGAAGTTTGAATATTCCGCAAGGATTTCCATCGTCGAGGCTTCTCTGGGTGAAGAACTCATCGTCTGAATTCTCTGGGAAGTCAGAGCTCCTCCAAGGCAGGGATTGCCGTGTGCTCCTGGCACTGAGCATAGGGCCCGGCCTCGGATGGGAGGTCAGCTCACACCTTATTGGTGTTAATATCCTTTCCATCACCCAGGCACTTCAAGCTCAACCTGAGCAGAACCGAACTCAGCAATCCTCACCTCCCCCACCTCCTAAACATGACCCTTCTCCCAGGCTCCCACTTCAGTGAACCATCTCGGCATCCTCTAATCACCCAAGCCAACTGACGCTTCCCTCTCTCTCATGCCCACAGCCCATGAATCATGTAGCCTTACCTCTGTACCGCCTCCCAGAGCAGCCCCTGGTCCTCATCCCCACGGCCACTGCTCGAGTCCATCGCCTGGCACTTGGATGACAGCAAAGCCTTCTCATTGGTCTCCCTATTTCCTCCACAAACCTTCTTCAACACTAACAAAGGGATCTTTTAAACATACTCACCTGATTGTCACTTTCTTCCTTAAAAGTCCTCCAAAGGTTTTCTATTATTGGCTGGATAAACTCCAGGTTCTCTAGCATGGCATACTGTGCCCTCCAGAATCTTGTCTGCTTAACTGCCTGGCCTCAGCCCAGCCCCATTTCCTACCACTCCTTGCTCCGATTGGACTCGTTAACTTAACATTCCTTAGGAGGCTCTGCCAGCGTTTTCACTTACGCCGCTCCCTCTGGAGGACCCACCTTTTCTTATTTCAAGACTCAGCTGATGCCACCCTGCAGGAGACTTTTCTTGACCCTTCTAGTTAGAACTAGTGCACTATGCTACCAATTGTCCTCTGATACGCAACACACTCCCTGGCTTTCTAAGCTTGTCCTTGTATCACAGGGATTGGAAGTTTGGAAACTACATTACCCAGATTCCCTTGCCAGCAGAGTTCCAGTTTAAATTCTTCAAATGAGAGGCTGGTGCATGAGATTTGGAAGTCAAAAGAAGAAGACAAGTCATTATTTACTTCTAGGAATGGCAGATCCATGCCTAGGCAGATAGTGGCTTCGTTCTTTCACTTCCTCATTTCCTGAAAGCCAGCATCAGTTTTCCATTATCATTACTTCCCTGGATCTCCCATCAGTTTTATAAATATTGAATCTCTTGCAATAAATTTCTCCCTCTTGAAACATGGAAAGCGGTTTCTATTTCCCTAATGGATATGTATACTCCTTATTTTCTCAGGTGTAATTAGTCTTTACATACTTAGCACCTGGGCCAGCATCTGGCACAGGATTCTGGATTCAAGGACATGAAACGTGGGGTTTTCCTTTGAGAAACAGAAGATTTTTATCTGTGAGTAGACAAAGAGGCATAAGGATTCAGATATACAAGGGTATGCTTTTGTTTTGTTTTTTTTGGATTGAGGTACCAAAAAATTAAATGGAATTATTACAAATCGCATGCCTAAGAAAGGAATTGAAAGCTTTAGCTAGAAAAAGTTTTGCTAAGCAGCTGGGGAACCCCTGCTTGAAGACTGGGATGGGTTAAAGAAGTTTGCATAGATTTGAGAGGGAAAATGAGAATGACCCCGGGAGAATGATTCCAGCATATTAAAGCAAATTCCAAGGTGAGATACTTATCACTAGTGGGAAAGGGGGCCTGGCACAGGTTTTGAAGAAATGTGTCAGTCATATATACACTACCAAATGTAAAATAGATAGCTAGTGGGAAGCAGCCACATAGCACAGGGAGATCAGCTTGGTGCTTTGTGACCACCTAGAGGGGTGGGATGGGGAGGGTGGGAGGGAGGGAGATGCAAGAGGGAAGAGATATGGGAACATATTGTATGTGTATAACTGATTCACTTTGTTATAAAGCAGAAGCTAACACACCATTGTAAGGCAATTATACGTCAATAAAGATGTTAAAAAAAAAAAAAAAAAGAAATGTGTCAGATAATGTGTGGAGTTAGGGTTGGAAGGGAAGCCAAGGGGGGCAGGTAGGAAATCCATGGCTGAGTCAGGTCCACGTTAGATGCTGGACTGGTCTCCTGAGTGTGATCCCTGGATATGGACTGCTCACCGCCGTGTCCTAGCATCCAGGGCGGTTCCTAGCACACAGAAGTCCCTCTATAAATATTTGTCGGATGAATGACTATTGAGAAGGTACATCCTGGTGGACTTCCGCTTCTCAGAGAGGAGGTGACAAAGATAGGCAGGACATGTTTGGGTAACGGATACTTTTACCTCTGACTCCGGCTTCTTCTCTTGCTATGTGCGGCCAAACATGACAGCTCAGGAGAAGGCCAGGACCACAAACATCTGGGCCTGAAAACAAAGAAATCAGAAAATAAAGGAAAACACCAGGACCCAGAAACAGTGCTAGTCTTACCCATGGCAGAGAGGGAACGGGGCAGACCAAAGAGGCAGGTTATACATTGTAAAACTTGGCCCGAAAGGAGTCAGGGAACCCCAGAAGGAGATGAGACCCCAGAGGCTATCCCACTGCCGCAGGAAAGGGGAGGCGAGGTTTTGGAAAGGAACCTACTGCAGGAAGAGATGGACTTCTCCAGAAGCCTTAACAGCAGCTTCGGTTCCTGGCATTCCTGCAGCTGAGTCAAAAGGCGAAAGGAAAAGGAAAAGCCCCAGTAGACAGGTTTTACAAGGCCTGGAAGGGAGGCAAAAGCAGCAGGGAATACAGGGCAGGGCAGGAAATACCCAGGATGCAGAAGAGAGTCCCAGAGAGGAGTTGGGGTGTGAGAAGAGCAGAGCTACACACGTTTGGCTTGGGCAGCCTCCTGATCACAGGAGGGAAGGGGCAGGTGGGACTGATCCAGTGAAGCGGCCCCAGGGCTGCCAGGAACAGAAGGCTCAGAGGGGCAATAGGAATTTGGAGGTTTTACAAACATGGGCTGGATGCACAAGAGATGGCACCTCAGAGAAGGCCTGGAAGCAGGGGGCTGCACCTCGGCACGTGCCAGTCTCCCTGGCACTTCTAGTGAGTCTGAGACCCAGAATATTTTCTTTTTATGTCTCACATTTGTTTTCTCTAACTCCTTTCCTGCAGATGTCACCCAAGCATCTGCTACAGCCCCTGGCTGGCAGCAGAAACATGGGTTCTGAGAACAACATGTTGTTAGGCTAAATTTGGTGGGTGCGGGGCTGGCACTGGGATATTCCTGTGTGCCCTATTGACTTTCAAATTCTTTGAAAAGTGGGACACACAACGATTTCGGTTTGGATAAATCCCACCTCCTTGTCGTTGAGAGACACATCCATCCCGGACAGACGAGGCATAAAGCAGCTCCTGGGTGTGGTGGTGGGGAGACACTCATACTCCAGCTGGGGGAGCTCCGCTGGCCAAGACTCGGGGAATTCAAATCTGGGAGGAAAGGTCTTTCATTTCTCGGGATTTTAATTCGCAAAAAAGATGGGAACTCCAGTTTTGAACTTTGATTTCTCTCCTAGAATTTAATAATGGAGAGGGCTTCACAGAGCTCAAGTTCAGGGTATTTTTAAATTGCTCCTTGGGGTATTTTTATGCTATCATGTGGTGTTTGTTATAGGGCTTCCTCTGCTGAGCTATATCGGACAGTGAGTGTGGCTTGACATTTGAGATGGGAAATATAATCAGGGTGAATTTTTGGCCTTGGTGCAGTGGGGACTTGGAATGATTTTATTTAATACCCCGTTCTGACCATTTTAGAGGCTTCTGGGGGCGACAGCTGAACTGCCCATCCCACAGGCCCTTGGTTAGTGATGCGTGGCAAGGCCGGAAGTTGTGAGGGCATAGCTCCTCTGCTGGCCTCCGCCCCTGCGAGGACACATGTCCCCGGGCTGACCGTAGACTTGGCTGTGTAGCCCATTTGCATAAGTGGGCAAACTCTGGGTGGAGTTAGGGCAGAACCGCAATCCTGCCAGCTTCCTGTTTCCACAGAGAAGAGGCTTCCTCCTGCCATCTGCTAACTCCGTCAACAGTGGCGCCACTAACATTCAGAAGGACACACGTTGACCAGGAAGCAGAGTGGGAAGGTTCAGAGTACTGCTCGCAGACAGCAGACTAACCCCTCTCTGTGAATTTGAAAATGATGCCCATCTGGGCAGGCAGGGCCCAACAGGAACAGGGGTTAGTGAGTAGATGACACGTTTGTGCAAAGACAAATGTACCGCTTTTGCTTCCATAGGATATTTGGTGAGTAGAGCTGGGGCCAGGCTGCAGTTCTCACCTGTCCCGGCAGGGGGCGCTTCTGTGCAGTGCACGACCTGCACAGTCATACACAGCTGCCCTGCATACCCTTTCCTGTTCTTGCACTGGCCAACCTCCAGTCTCTAGGGCACTTGCATTTGAAAGTCTCCACTTGGGCAGGGGTCACTAGGTGAGGTCGGCCTCTGGAGGCCCAGCTCAGACCACTGTTCTGTTCAGCTTCTCAGAGTCCGTGGTCTTCAAGTCACAGAAGGGCAGTGAAGAAAAGCATCCTCTCCAGCCCAGTCTGTCCAGGGAACTCTTGTGCCTTGGGGGTTAGTCGGCACCTGTCTGACCCATGAGTATAACCTCTGCAGGTCCCTTTCTAGCTAGCATCTGTTGTATGTTCTCTGTCTGCCAGGGCCTAAAAGGGCAGGAGGGGTGAGAGGAAGAATGGATCAAACTCCACTCTAATTTCTTACAATGATACTCATTAATAATTATATTTGTCCCTTATATAATAGCATCATGAGTTCTTTTGGTGTTCAAAGCCTTTTTTAAAGGTAAGTTTATATCGTGGCCTCTGTCAGGAATGAATGACGGGTAAACCCTCACTCGGATCCATGAGATGAATCACCCTGGCCTCTGCCTGAACCCCATCACCGCCTGGGCTGTGAAATCCTATTTGCATAATAGGGACACACACTGAGACTGCGGGACCCTCGTCAGGACAGAGCTCTACAAGGGAGATGTGCAGGTGGGCACAGATCAGGCAGATTAAAGCAGAATTTGAACCAGAATATTACTCCAATGGTCAGGCCAAGCCCGCTCACGTGTGACATGATCCCAGAAGGGTTCTTTAAATAAGGGGTTTGTGAGGTGGACAGAAAAATGTATTGAACATGACGGACCCCGGCCCACACACACAGAGAGGAGAAATAAACACTCTTGTCATATACATAAATTATAAGAGAGACGTGGTGAGCTCCAATCGCCATTTCTAAGTCTTGCAAGGAATTTTTGGAGAGCCGGCGTGCCAGCCTGGACCGGTCCTCCTCCAGCCCCTCCTATTCATGACTGTGTGTCCCTGTGCTCCAGAGCTGCCTGCACTGGGACGGCCACTTTCTCCCTCCAGACGTTCAGTGCCAAGCTGTTGGGTTTTGTTTCTGCAAGCCCTCCACATCCATCACGAGCACAGCCTTTGAGGAGGCTTTGCAGCCCTCCCTCAAGCTTTGCGTGATTTGCCTTGAGTTTAATTCAGGAACGGCTGCTGAGGCTGCAGCTCCTGCTTCTCTCTACACGGGGTGCCCTGGTGCTAAGGTTTGCCAGGGACTGAGAGGTTTCCTGGGACGGGGACTTTCAGTGCTAAAACGGGGAAAGTTTGGGGCAATCGGAAGCGTGTTGGTCACTCCACCTAACGCCCTGACGTTCTAGCGGCTGTGTTCCCTGCACCCTGATGAGAGTTCTCTGCTCACTCTAATGTCACCCTTTTTATCTTCTCGCCCTCCACACCGGCCAGCAGCTGAGGCCTGAGCAGGCAGCGTGACGGTGCGTGCCTGGGACTACTGAGTGTGAGTTATCATAGATCATGAAACTGAGCTTTTTCCTTTCTGTGTGTCCAGAGTCTATGGGGACAGAAAGCCTCACAGACACAGGTGTTCCCTAGGGTCTGCAGAGTCCTGCTTGAAAGGCTGGTTCAGTTGTGCCCTGGCTCTCACTTCAGCATCCAGCCCCATCATGCTTCGAAGTTGTGCTGCGTTTCTCTGGGTTAAAATCACATCTCTGATGCTTCCATGCAAAACTGGCACTTCTCTCTGTTTCAGATTTATGAAACAGAGCCAAACATTCTGAGGTTGGTCTGGGAGCTATGGCACTTTCCTCAGTTTCTCTTGTTTCCATGGTGCTTACATGGCCAACTACCAAATCCCTAGGGTGTTTTGGTCATGTTTTTGGTTAGAAGTGTCTGGTCTGTTGCCACGGCACCTACAGCCATACGGAACCTTCCAGCAGTAACCATGTAACTCGACAAGGTGGCCAAAATGAAATTTATAGGATCTGCCAGGAGTCACATGGCAAATCCATGCATGTGTGTTTGGCTGGGGTGGGAAATGTGCTGATACCATCAACTCCAGGGCAGAGGTAATCTGTTTGCAATTCCAAACTCATTATTTCCTTATTTGCATTCAGTATCGCAAAGCCATTCATGAGAAACACATTTTTAAAGCACCATTACTATAAAATTTGTTAAACTGAGTGTAAACATTTTATCAGCAATATGTTCTGGAGGCTTTTTTCTTTCTTTCTTTTTCTTTTTTGTTTTTTAACTGAAACATTTCACAGCTTCCTGGCTCCTAGGCTGGGTCAC
The DNA here is from genome assembly GCF_965194825.1 of Balaenoptera physalus. Classification (NCBI taxonomy): domain Eukaryota; kingdom Metazoa; phylum Chordata; class Mammalia; order Artiodactyla; family Balaenopteridae; genus Balaenoptera; species Balaenoptera physalus. The sequence continues at coordinate 22,680,493 of NC_138891.1, forward strand.
GAGTTAATAATGTCTCTACCTTGGAGTGAACTTGGGCTGTTGCTGGCTGTCTTGTGAATTAGGCAGCAGTGAGCTTTTCATTCCTTATGGCTGCAGCAGGAAGCAGTGCATCATCATTAAGAAGCTTTCTTTTTTACTTTATCTTGTACCATCAAGTGTAATCAGAGGATGAGGGCCTGTGCTCCTCGGAAGGAGATTTCAGGCACACAACCATTTGGTTTACTGGTCTCGGGGGGGGGGCCCTGGTGCTCCTTACACGAGAGAGTTTGCTTGGCACAAATATCATCCAGACAGCAGAAATGCTCTTGAAAAGGGAGACCTTAAAAAGGGTAGAAACGGATTCCTGTTTGGAAGACAATATCCTAGAGTTAAAACGGCTTTGACTCTCGACCTGTTGTGATGTTACAACTTTTTTAGTGTAGGCTTATAAGCTTAGAATTCAAAATTGTGTTTGCCCCTTCCCAGGCACATTGTTTGCTAGTGGAGTCCAGAGCAGCCCAGAGGAACAGGATCAACTTGTGCCCGGAACAGTTATTTCCGTATCAGGGAAAATAGTCATCAGATAGGTGCATCCGTCAGATCTGCCCGAGTTTGAATCCAGGCTCCATGTCTCCGTGTGACCTTAGACAAGTACTGAGCCTCTTGGCTTCATTTTCCTTACCTCCAAAGTGGAGATAATAAGGCTCAGTCTAGAGGCTCATTGTGAAGATGAAAAGGTAAGCCATATAAAGATGTTAGTAGCACTTATTTACTAGTATTATTACTGTTTCAGCTGTTTCTAAAGCTGCCACCTTGGACGATGTTCACCACGCATGGCCGTGCTAGAGATCAGCGTGTGTTGGGGTTTTTGTTTTTTTGTTTTTTGTTTTTAAATTATTTATTTATTTATTTATTTATCTATTTATTTATGGCTGTGTTGGGTCTTCACAAGCCCTGTGAGAGGGCTTTCTCTAGTTGCGGCAAGCGGGGGCCCATCTTCATCGCGGTGCATGGGCCTCTCACTATCGCGGTCTCTCTTGTCGCGGAGCACAGGCTCCAGACGCGCAGGCTCAGTAGTTGTGGCTCAGGGGCTTAGTTGCTCTGCAGCATGTGGGATCTTCCCAGACCAGGGCTCGAACCCGTGTCCCCTGCATTGGCAGGCAGACTCTCAACCACTGCGCCACCAGGGAAGCCCTGTGTTGGGGTTTTAAGAGCAAGGGCTCGAAGACCATCTCAGATCCGCTATTGATGAAAAAAGCCTCATCTATTCCGGTCTGTGCAACATCCACGGAAGAGTATTAGCTGCTCGTTATGTTTGTATAATCACTCTGAATGGACTTTTCTGAACCCATGCTCCTTACTCCAGTTGGTGGGTAGGACAGAGCTGGTTACCCACGTAGGCTTTAAGAGAAAAGATCACTTTGGGGAAGAACATAGACGTTTATAGGCCATTTGGAAAGCAGGTGCAACCAGAAAACAGCTAGCTTTACTCTTCGTAATTTGAAGACAGGCCCTTGGGGAGTGTATTCCTTATACTCATGACCTTCATGGGGTTTGGAAATGGAACACTGGCGTTTAGCTATCCCTGGGTTGGTGTGAAGGGGTGTAGGGCTTCAGAGGCGCTGGGCTTGATTGTAATTACCAGCTCTCCATGGAGACGGATCTCACCCCAGGGACCCATGTGGGTGGGGGCAAACAACTACAGTCTCAAGGTCATTACTTGGATCCTGGGTGGGCTCCTTGGTGGGCTGAATCCCTTTTTAAAATATGCTGAGCTTCTGTTCTCATTGCAACCCTGGTTGCAATGCCATCTCTCTGGTCGATGCAATGGCATCCTCAGGCTTACCTATAATATGTGAGCTCTTGTGCAGACTCTCAGAGGGCCATGGTTCCTGTCATCAAGGAATTTGTAATCTGGTGGGGGAGATGCACATGCAGATATTTAATTACCATTCAGCATCATAAATGCTCTGATAAAGGGCATGTTATTTTAGGAGAGGGGGCTAAAGAGGTCCTGAGGGACCAGAGAGAGACTCCTTGGAAGACAAGATTTCTGAAGGGCGGGTAGGAACTTTCTAAGTGAAGAGAAAGAAAGTGTCACAAAAAAGAAATAGTATATGTACTTTTCAGGAGGTGGAGAAAGCATAGTGCATATGGTAATTGAAATGAATTGCCTGTAGTTGAAGTGCTTGCAGGGGTTTGGAGTGTTGAAGAAGCAAGATACATACTAGAGAGGAAAGCCACGGTCAGGTAATGTATGGCCTGGTAGTACACAGGAAGAGGCTTGGAGTTTATTCTCAAGACAAGAGGGGAGCCATTGAATGAGTTTATGAAGAGGAACGGTCAGATTTATGATAGAGAAAGTTCATTCTGTGGAATGGAGTGTGGATGTAGTTAAGACATGAGGCTGGCCTTAACTGGGAAGTGACAGTAGCAATGGAGAGTGAAGCGGAGGTGTATTCATAGGCTGAGGAAGATGAAGAAATCAAGAATAAGGCCTAGGTTTCTAGACTAAGCAATGGCTTAGAGAGGTTAGTGGTACAGGATTCTTATTTGATTTTTTGTTTTTTAGATTATAATTCTCTGGTAAAATGGTCTATATTTATATATTCTCATATTTATATTCTATTTATATATTCTATTTTATATATATTCTTGAACATAATATAGTTATTTTAAAGTTATCAGTAACTTCAATATCTAGCCCACCTGTGGGCCTATTGATACTGACTGTTTCTCTTGGATTTCACTGATTTGGTCTTGTTTCCTGACATGATTGGTAATTTTCTTTATCTAATTCTGGACATTGTGTTTAAAAAGTTTTAGAGACTTGATGTTTTCTTCCTCAGAGAAGAATATGTATTTGTCATCATCTTCTTCTTCCTTCTTTTTTTTTTTTTTAACCTTTAATGAGAAAAAATATATATATTGATATTGAGCTCAAGAAAATGTGTGTTCGGTGTGTCACTGGGTCAAGGACTGGGGATGAACATGATCCAACCAGAACACAAGATACATATAAACAAAGACACACATGGTCACAGAATGAACACCCGGGGCCTGGTATAGCTGAGTCTCAGTTTTCTCATCACTTAGCATCATATTGAGGATCCAGCCGCTGATGGGGAACAGACGCCCAGGCTCTGGACATGGCAGAGTTCCCTCCAACACATTTGTAGTTGGTGGTGCATCTTTCTCAGAAATTTCTCATCCTACTCGCACTGTGGATTGGCCCTTTGGACGCCTCAGCCAGATGTGGGGTGTCGGCCACATCCAGAAGGGTCGCCCACTCCAACTTGGGTATCATATGCGCCACAAAGCCGGGGTTGAGCTCCTCAGGGTTGGTACGGACCTTGGTGGCCTGGAGGTGGGGAGAGAAGCCACGGGGCCCCGCCCTCCACACATGTGAGCTCAGCAGGTTATGGGGTAGCAGCTCCATGTTGCCACCACTTTCTCTCGCCAGGCTAGAACCAGAAAGAGAATAAAGCTTCTTGTAAGCAGATAGGATGTGGCAAGATCACCTTGACTGAGGGGAGGCTTTTCTGCTTCTGATTTGCCCTTACTCCTAAGACATAGCTTTTCTAGGGTCTCACCTGAAGCCCTGAGTGTTTACCAGGGCCTTGCTCACGGCAGGCCCCAAACTTCAATTTTGGTTTGAAGGTCTTGCCAGCCCCATGAGTCTACAACAGTCCATATTTAGATTTTTACTGTCTTGGCAACTCCTTTCCACTTGGTTTCACTGTGTCTCATCCAAATGTAGCTTGGAAATCAAAATGACTCAAGGGAAAATTCAGGTTCAATGTTAGCTTTCTCTGTCTGTGGTTCTTCTTTTTCCAGGGTCTTGGGGTTCAAGTCTTGGTTTCTTTGTAGTTTGAACTGCAAATTGTGTCTGTCCAGCCCAGTGAGACTACTGGATGCTTTAGAACACTGTTTTTGTTTTTCTCTGTCTCTATGCTCCCAGCCAGGAATTGATAAATGATTCAAGGAGAAAAACCCTGTTGAATGCAGGGCTCACCACAAAGCATTTCCCTCAAATCTTGTATACTTTGTTTACTCTCTGATGCCATCAAACAGCTGTTTTTGGATTGTTATCTTACAGTTTTTCTTTTATATATATACATATATATATATATTTATTTATTTTGGGCTGTGTTGGGTCTTCAGTGCTGCACGCGGGCTTTCTCTAGTTGCGGTAAGCGGGGTCTACTCTTCGTTGCGGTGCGCGGGCTTCTCATTGCGATGGCTTCTCTTGTTGCGGAGCACAGGCTCTAGGTGCGCAGGCTCAGTAGTTGTGGCGCACGGACTTAGTTGCTCCTCGGCATGTGGGATCTTCCCGGACCAGGATTCGAACCCGTCTGTGTCCCCTACATTGGCAGGCGGATTCTTAACCACTGCATCACCAGGGAAGTCCTCTTACAGTTTTTCTTAGCCAGAGAATTAGTCTGATACAATCTACTTCATCTTAACTAGAAGTATAGGTCTGGACTTAAATTTAATATATTTCTTAAATGCATATAAACATAAAGCTAGATGCAAACTCTTATAGCAATAGGCTATACAAACAAAAATCAAAACAGATTAAGAAATTTAAACCAATTAAAACAATTTGGTTAACAAATTCAACCAATTTTTACAATTGGTTAAAAATCAGTAACATTAATTATTGTTAATTTAATATGATGAGTGATGGATTAAGATATATGACTACCTCCGAATGTCAGGTTTTTAATTGTGCTGTGTGATGATTCAATTCTCTTCTTCTCTTCTAACAAGTAAATAACTTAAACTCCACTTTATACCATGCGCTCTGCCATTATTTGGACTTCACTTTACATAAACATTATATTTATGCATAGATTCAAATATGTTCTTTTCTCTTTGGCTCTGAGCTCTTAGAATAGTGTTCTTTGGCACTAACACAACTGTAGAAACGAACACAACGTGGGCACTGAAATGGCAGCCCTTGCATCTGGGTGGTCATCTTGATATTTCAGGATGTACTTATGTTAATGTTCTTACATGATCATTCAGATGAAAACACAAATTTGAAAAATTACCCTTGTTGAGGATTTGAAGACTCTATGAACATGACCGTGGACTCCAGTTCTTGAAACTTCTCAACGATGGGTCCCAATTCTCCTACCTTGTTCTTCTCAGTCTTTTCACACTCACAAGTGAGAAATGCACTGGGCCCACCAGCCCTCCCTGAAATCTCCAGCATCCTTTCAAGCCCTCTGCACTCATGGAAACCTTCCCCATCCCCACCCCTTGGCCAGCACCCATGGCTCCTCCTTCTTAGTAATAAGGAGCAAGTGACTGAGGCACTGAGTTTCTCTTCCAGAGAAAACCTGGGAGACAGGAATCTCCAGTGAGACAGGTATAGCCTCAGTCTTACGTATTAATAGGTGTGTATTTGTGTGTGTGTCTGAGAGAGAGAGAGTGTGTTATGGGCTGCCTTTCATCCTTCAAAATTTGTATGTTGAAGTCCTAAACCCCAGCACCACAGAATGTGACTGTATTTGGAGATAGGGTCTTTAGAGAGGTGAATAAGTTCAATGAGGTCACTGGGATGGGCCAGTTCCCAGTGTGATTGGTTTAATGACCTTATAAGAAGACACTGGGACACAGACACACAAAGGGAAGACCATGTGAAGACACTGGGAGAAGACAGTCATCTTCAAGCCAAGGAGAGAGGCCTCAGAAGAAACCCTGCTGACACCTTGATCTTGGACTTTCAGCCCCCGGAACTGTGAAAAAATTACTTTCTGTTGTTTAAGCCAATTAGTCCGTGGCACTTTGTTATGGCAGCCCTAGAGAGAAAGAGTGGGGTGGGGGCAGGGGGAGAGGGGGGAGAAATAAAATGAAAGAGGAGACAGGCTCAGGGTCTGGTCAGCATGGCAACATGACCCTGGGGGCTGATGTGTGCAGAGAGCAGGGGGCAAGGCTGAGGTGCATCCCAGACTGTCTGCTTCCCACTCAGTAAGGGTCTGTACTTTCAGGCAAGACACTGCCTGGAGAGTCAGGCTTTTATCCTGAGATCTGTTTCACCACAGCAGCTAGAGACGGTGGCAACCTTGCTTTTCCTTAGTCCATGGGCTGCTTTCTGAGCTGGCTGACCATGGGATTGAATAGATAGGAAGGCAAAGCCACAAACCCATAACCGAGAGCAAGAAGGATACCAGGAGGCTGGGGAAAACAGAATTGACCCAGATCTATGTGAATTTTAAAAATCTTACACACACACACACTCACACCTATTAAAGCAAAGTGTCCACAGCTGGCAATCAGTGTGAGGTCATGGAAAAGACAGAGTCATAAACTTAGAGTCAAAGAGACTTGAATTTAAATTCCAGCTCTGCCACTGACTTGTGCATAACCCTGGACAAGACACTTAAACTCTCTGAACCTGTGCTTTTGAATTTGTAAAATGGAGATCCTGGCACCTCTCTAATGACATAATCCAAAAATTAAATGAGAAAAGTACGTGGCAAGAGGCTTTGCCTAGTGTCTGGCACATAGTAGGAACTCAGCTGATGTAGAAATAAAGCCTTTCCTTCCACGATCCTTAATGTAGAGTCCTTAATGTTTAGCAGCCCCTGTAAAATGTAAATAAAAGGCACCCGAGGAAGGTGTGGAGCGCTGGGATTGTATACCAGCCGCTCCAGTGAGCGGAAGCAGAGGCCAGTGCACAGGGAAGCAGATGGGGGCTGAGGATGTGGGGATACTTCATCATCAGAGCAGCTCCTAATGGCTTTGCAGCCCAGAGACTGAGACAAGGCCAAGTAGACCCTTTCCACCCCTACAGAAACGCCCCCGTGTAGGCTGGAAATGGAGGGAGATGAGGGGGCCAGGTGTGGGCACCTGGGCAGCTGAAGAAGAAAGGCCTGGCTGAGGCACTAAAGTGGGCTCAAAGGGCAAGGGTCCTGTAGGGGAGGGGGCATGATCTGGGGGAGCAGGCAGTGTTCTTCTGGTTTCTGAGAGCTGGCCACCAAGGGAAACGGTGCAACCAAAGGAGAGAGAGGCAGAGACCAGGCAAAGTTTCTCTGTCTTAATTATCATTTCTCACCAGAGAAGAGCACACATAAAAATTCACCCCGGGGAAAAACCTATGCAGACAAAACCACCCAAGGCTTGACTGCCACAGCAGTGCTTTCAGCGGAAGAAAAAGTGAATAGTCCCCGAGGTATGATAGACCCTTACATACATTTACCATCTTCTTTAAATGCCTGTTTTACGTGAGACAGGCTGAAAGAGTAAAGTCACCTCAACGAGGCCACAGGTGGCAGAATCTAACGTGGGAAAAGCTCCAACTTACGAATGGGAATCCTTATACAGAAAATTTATTTGCTGTTTGTCTGAAATTCAAATTTAATTGGGTGTACTGTAGTTTTGTTTGCTAAAGCTGGCAACCGTACTAAAATGACACAACGAATAAGTGGCAGAGCCAGGATTAATAAACAGCCTCCACTGCACTGTGAATTATAAACGTGCTGAGCTTTTTTTTTTTTTTTTTTTTTTGGTAAGGTACAGGAAATATTCTGGGTTTGCTTTTGTTTTTATTGAGGTAACATTGATTTATAACCTTATATAAGTTTCATATGTACAACATTATATTTCTGCTTCTGCATAAAAGCATTTTTTTAGAGACATATCTTTGGTGACAACTTTTTCTGTTTTTTTGGACTGTTTAGGTTTTCTACTTTTTGAGTCAGTTTTGGTAATTCTTAAGAAAAATATTTTCTTAAGAAATCATTCACCTTTAGATTTTCTAAGTAATTATAGTGCATTGTCTTAACATTTTAAAACCTTCTTATTGTTTGCAATTTTATCTTTTTTTGGTCATTCCTGATGGATTTACTGCCTTTTCTCTTGTCAAGGGCATAACCTCTCCATTTTCTGAAACTTTTTCCCAAGAACAAACTTTTTATTTTATTATTTTTGACCATAGGGTTTTCTTTTTGTTTTCTGTTTCAACAATTTCTGTTTTCAATTTTATTTCCTTCTATCTCATTTCGTTTTATTCTGGGTTCTTTTTATTTTCTTGAATTAGATGTTTAATTCATTATTTAAAAATTTCCTTGTTTCCTAAAACATAACATTAAGGTTACACATTTTCTACTAAATATCACTATTTGGCTGATTCCCATAAGTTTTTAACATGTAATTTTTCTCATGTTTTTCTAATTAAAATTCCAGTTTTGATTTCTTCTTTAATTCAAGATGATTGAGAAAAGAGGCTTCAAAATTTCCAAGTGGATTTTTGTTTGTTTACTTTTTATGGGCTAAGTTTTTCTTGACATCTTCTAGATTTATTTTATGATTTCTATTTGTTTTGTAAGTAGCTGATGTTTACCTTGTGTCCTAATATATAAGCAAAGTTCTAAGGTGTTTGAAAAGAATGTACATTTTCTATTTGTTGAGTATAAGTTTCATGTCTGTTTGTGTATTAAGTCATTTGTTCATTGTTTTTCAAGTCCTCTACAGATTTATTTCATATTTATTTACTAGATTTTATAAGTTCTGAGAGAAGTGTATTAAGGTGTATTTGAGTTTCTTAATGTGATTGTGGATTTGCCTCTCCATTGTATTTCTGGGAGTCAGTGCTTTATATATTTTAAAGTTATGTTATTGGTGCATTAAAGCTTTTTGTCTGTAGAACGTCTTTGTGGATTTCACCTTTTATCATTAAAATATACCTATATTGTTTTACAATACTTTTAGCCTCAAAATCCACTTTATGTGATGTAAGTATTGCCATCCCCATTTTCTATTTGTTTGCACTTGCCACCCCTCTTTTCAAGATTTCTCTGCCTTTTTTAGGTGTATGCATAGAACATAAAATTAGAATTTGTTTTTTCACCCAATCTTAGTTTTTGTTGTTTTTTAAAAAGCAGCTTTATTGAAGTATAATTGATTTACAATAAACTATACATATTTAAAATGCACAATTGTATACCCATGAAATAATCACCACAATGATTGTTTTTTAATGACTGCCAAATGATTTTTTATCACTATTTTTAACAGGGGCATTAAATACACTGACCATAATTGAAAAAGGACATGTTTGGCCTTATTTTATCTTATTGTGTGCTTTTTGTGCTATTATATATTTTTTGTTCCTGTTTTTTTTTTTTTTTTTCCCCTAACCAATTTTTACTTCATTGATACACCTTTTTTTCAGTTACTATTTTGGCTTCTGGCAATTTGGATGCCTTTCTAGATGTTTCATTTTTTATTGGGTATATACATATATTTTGAAGAGTATATTCAAATCTGTATTTCTCTATCAATATACTAACCATCCCAATTTCCCAAGAGAAGACTTTTTAGTAGTTGCATTCAATTCAATTCCAGCCACACATCCCACATCAAAATGAAGCTCTTAGTATGTGTCTCCTTCATCATTGTCTCTGTTTCCCGCCCCCCACCAACTCCTGGGTTTTCTTGGGATCCTTTGGAATTTTGATTCCCAGATTTGTTTTTTCATTTTGATAGAATATCCTACATCTTTTAATGCCTTACATTCATCTATTCTGATTTAGCCATAACTGTTACTTACTCAGTCCTCCTAGTTGCTGTCCTAATCCCTTGTCTGTCCCTCACTCATTGATGCTTTTGGTACCTGGCTTACTGATTCCCCTTCTCTACTCCCATCATCATTCTGAGGGCTTCATCACCCACGTTGGTGACCCAGCCAACATTCTCTGAGCCCCATGCCCTCCTCTCCTCCAATGGAATGTTCTCAGATGCCACCGCAGTCACTCCCTTAGGTGCCCATTCCCCAGACTCTGTCATCATCAATAACTGAACTCTGTCTGCCATTGTGATGTCATCCCCCCCTTTCACCCCACCTCCCCAGCTCCCTTGTCTGGTTCTCTTGCTCAAACACTCCCCTTTCTGATCTCACCAGTCTTTACTCTGCAGGACCCTCTCCTATCCTTCTTTCCCTCCTCATCCAGCTTGGATTCCATGATCCAGCCCTATAGCCCCCTTGCAAATCCTGTTAGTTCACTTGACCTTTGCACCTTATAGTGAGTTGACTAGTGGTCCCCCGCAAAGGAACACCCACTTGGAATCTTTAAATGTGACCTTATTTGGAAAAAGGGAGCTTTGCTGATGTAATTAAGGATCTTGAAATGAGATCATCCTGGATTAAGACAGGTTCTAAATCAAATGACAGATGCCATTTACAAGAGAAGAGGAAACAGACACAGAAAAACACAGAGTTAGGAGATAGGGGCAGAAATTGGAGTGATGTGTCTACAAGCCTAAGAAAACCAAGAATTGCCAAGGATTGCAGGTAGCTGCCATAAACTAGGTTAGAGGCATAGAGTAAATTTTCCTTCAGGGCCTCCAGAAGGATGCAACCTTGCCCACCCCTTGATTTCAAACCTCTAGACTCTGGAACTGTGAAAGAATAAATTTCTGTTGCTTTAAGCCACCGTATTGTTACGGCAGCCCTAGGAAACTTATGCATTCTGCTTAAATACTTGATTGGAAAAACCCTGAATTGCTTAAAACCGATGATCTGCTTATTCCTCACTTATACCAGTGCAGCCGAATATTGCTGGGAAAAATCTCACCAAGTTCCTGTGAATCTGCACTTTGCAAGACTTTCTCCTACCTCAGTCTTCACTGCCAGCTCCTCCTTGCCAACCAGAACTCTAAATGCCAGACTCTTCTCTACCAACAGTCTCCCTAAGAGGTCCCAGTCACAGGCTTCAGAAAGAGAGACACAGATGTTTCTCATTTACTGTGTGAAACGCAAGATTCATATGTCTCACACATCACTTGGATGTCTAATAGACACCTCAGATTTAACAGGAACAAACGGAAATCTGAATTTCCCATTCCTCAAATTTTCTTTCTACTGTAATTGCCCACATCTCGGCAAATTACCTCAAACTCAGGAATCATCCCTTATTCCTCTTTCTCACATATCTTGCATCCAAATTATCAACTTTAGCTCCAAAATTTATCTTAATTGAATCACATCATGGCATCTCAATTTCTAAAGCTCCACTCCAAGCCACAGTGATATCTCTCCAAGACTATGGCAATGGCCTCTTGATTGATCCCTGATCTTAGAACCAAGAATCTAAATTTGATTGTGTCACTTCCTTCCTGAACTTCTTCCCCTTCCCAGTCCCATTATACCTCTGGCCCTTCTCATTACACTTGGAGAGAAGATTAAACCCTATACTATGGTCCCACAAGATCCTGCCTGCCTGTGGCGGTCACAGTGTGTTAACCGCTAAAACAAATTTACCCAATACTCAACAATGGCACAAACCATGGAGATGTTTGTTTCTTGCTCACATACCAGCACTGATTGGTAAAGTTCAGGGATACAGGCTGCTGTCATCTTCAACTTGTGTTTCTCTTTCAAAGTCACCCCAAGGGTCATTTTCATTCTAACTAGCTGGAGGAGGGAAAATAGCAGGAAGGAGTGCATATGGGTGGATTTTATGAGGCAGAATCGAATAGCACTTCTGTTCATATTGCGCTTGCTGGAAACTGTCGTGATCACACACACTTTTTCGGGAGATTGGAGGATTGATCTAACAGCGTTTCCTGGAATAAGAAGAACCTAGATTTCAGTGAGTTGGTGGTGGTCTCTGCTAACTTCCTCCCTGACCTTCTCTTCCTCCATTCCGGTCCATGTACCTGATGCCCAGCCACCCATTCTTTCCGAATGAGCAGAACATGCCATGGTTATTTTCTTCACAGAGACTGTGTTTCTTCTGCTCAGAATGCTCTTCTTCTATAAGTATGCAAGGTTGCCTCCTCCTTAAATTCAGTTCTCAACTCAAATGTCATCCCCAACTCTGCCAAAGCAGAACCAACATGTCAGTTCCTTGTCCTCCAGATCACTACACCAAATCTTCACAACACTGAGTACCTGAATAGGAGCACCTGGAGGGCAGGGCTCTGTCTTGCTCACCACTCTATCCTGGAACAGAATGGGGACTTAACATTTCTTTTTTTTTTTTTTTTTTTTTTTTTTTACTAATTCCTACTCTTTGAATATTTTATGCTGAGATTTTTTTCTAATTTTTTAAAAAATTAGAGTACTCCCTTAAGTAATTTACTTAGAAATATACTTGGGTGGCATTCATTATGAGTCTTCTTGAGCTGAAAAACAATCTTTCTCTTCCCATATGAATATTTTATTGGACAGTGTAAGATTCTTGGATCACAATACTTTTCTTGAAAAACTAAATATATATTGTTCCACTCTCTTCTAGTGTCCAAAGTTGCAGATGAGAAATCTGTTGTGCTCTGATTCTCTTGCAGTTGAAGCTTCTTGCCATGTTTGGAAGCCTGTAAGCAAATCTCTTTATCCTCAAAGTTTAGAAATTTTCTCAAATGTATATCTTTTTTTTCATTATTCCTGTTTAAAAATGTATGTCTTTTTCAACTCAGAGTTTTTCCATTTTTTTTTTTTTAACATTTTTGCTTCTCCTAGGTCTGCTCATTTATCTCTTTCTGAAACTGTGCATTTTGCATCTTAGGTCTCCTGATCTATCCACCGTGTCTCTTATTCTTTTCACTTGTTTTTCTTTAGATTTTCTGGTCTTGTGTAGTAAGACTGTTCTTCTACTTGATGTTTCATATTACTAATTCAGTTTTCAGTTGAATCGATTCTATTTCTTAGTTCTGCAAGTGCATTTTTCAATTCAGATTTAAAAAAATTTTACCCAAGGACTTCCCTGGTGGTCCAGTGGTTAAGACCCTGCACTTCCACTACAGGGGGCACGGGTTTGATCCCTGGTCAGGAAACTAAGATCCCACATGCCACGTGGCCAAAAAAAAATTTATTTTCCTCAAATTCCTTTTTTATTTTCTAGTTGTACAGCTTTCTGCAGTTTCTATGAACTTTAATTTTTCTTCTGTTTCTTTCACTAAACCTCCTCCTTGAGAAGAGGTCTGGCTTTTTTCCTGGTCCCTCCTCATGCTCTTGACTTGTACTCATTCACTCTGCATCTATGTCTGTGGGCGTGGGTCCCTCTAGCACATGAGCAGGTCAGGCTGAGGGTCTTGCATCTGTGGAGGATTGGAGTGTAAGGAGGAGGATGTGAGAGACTGTGATTTTCTCTCAGTGCTGAGAGCAGAGGCTGCTCTCTCTGTGCCTTTGGGAGCTCACAGCTCGGTGTCTTGGGCCTGCTCATCCTGCTGGGTGGTCAGATGTCTTCATCGCAGATTTGGCCAGAAAGGAGGCCTTGTCACTGGATCCTACATCCTCCAAGTGATTGAAACAGGTCCCATGGAACACAAGTTGACCACCATCCAGTCCCTTGGAACCTGAAACCTCAAACATGTGTTGGCTTTTCTTCAGGATTCAGCATCAGGGTTACTCCCATGCAGACTGTCATTTTTGCTTTCTACCTGAGTTACCACTGCAGAAAATGTGGTGATAGAGGGCATCAGAAATAAGGGCTCGGGCTGCCATTTCTCAGATTTCCTTCGTGACCCTGCTTTATGTGTAACTGCAATCACCCTCCCACTGTTGGCCTCATCTCTGCCCCCAGCTCTGTTCCTGATGAGCTGAGGTCTGGGCAAAACCCATCAAGATAAAGGGCCATCAGGGGCCATCACCTTCTCACCCAGGGAGGTAGGGTGGGATAAAGGGGTTAGGACCAGAAATGGAAGGGAGGAAAGATGGACAACATCCATTGTCCACCTCTTAGGGGTACTGGTCAGACAGGTCTGAGAATGCCTCCTGCTCAGTGGACATTATCCAAGCAGGAACCAGAGGGAATCAGGGCAGGAATAGGCCAATTGGTTGGGCCTCTGGTATAGACCTCAGACCAGAGGGGTAGGAGGGGTCCCAGATGATTCCCGCTGTCTAGCCCACTCCCCAGGCAGAAGAGTAGTTGGGAAGCAGCATATTTTTCAGAAGTGAAGTTTCCTGGAGTGATCATTCTGCTCTTCTGCTTGGAGGACCCATCGGGCACATTTGGGAAGTAGATTGTCCAGAGACTTGGGATGCGAATCTTGGCCATCTCTCTTTTCAAAGAATGTAACTAACATAGCTTTCTGGTTGCTGGATAAGATTAAGAAAAGTAATATATTTGGAAAGCAAGTTAGAGTTCATCTGGGAAGAATAAATTGATTCTTCTTTAGTTGTTTATATGACTTTAAGGCTTAAACATTCTTTAAAGTTTATCAGAGAACAGGGTCAATGCTTCCTTTCAAACCACACTGATAAAAATCGAAAGTCAAGGAACCACATTTGTAATGGAAGCTGAAACAAACAGATGCCTCCATGACCTATCAACTCAGGTCCTGCTCGTATAGCTGTTCTAAGTTAAATGAAGAGTTTGCCTGTTTGTCTCCTATGCGCCTAGATCTATGCTGTGTTCTGAGAATATGTAGATGTTTAAGACACAAATTCCTTTTCTCCAGAGTTTCCCATTTTGGGAAAGGGATATGAATTGGAGAAAGACAAGAAAATACAAAGAAAACCAAGTAAGTGGAATGACAAAGGGAAACATTGGATCCTAGAGGAGAGAAGGGCACCCAACCCAGCCAGGAAAATTTCCATGGAGATGCTCTGGGGAAGCGAAATGTCTACACTTTGCTGAAGGAAACTGAGATGTTATCTGCAGGTCAGAGAACAATCTAGCTGAAGAGAATCTGAAGAACAATCTAGCTGAAGAACAACCTCCCAACAATTCTGCCCTCAGCCCCTACACAGAGGTGCCAGGTATATCTGGTCAGTGTTTAAATTCTGGATGACCACAGCTAGTGCCAAGGACCTCATGGGTGACCAGGATTAATGGGTTAGAGGACAGAGGATAGAATAGAGATAAAAAGCCAAATGCATCCAGAAGCTTAGCGGGCAGGAAGAGACAAGATTTCAGTGTTGGACTTGAAGGGAGCAGGCTGGAGTGAGAAAGGGCATGTCTGCAATGACAGCCACCAGGAAGCTGAGACTCCACACTTACTATGCATGCAGCAAGGTGATTAGGAAAATGACCGGGACTGGAAAAAGATGGAGGGGAGACTTGAATCAAAAAGTTCCATCAAAAACTCCAAAAGATGGGGTAACAGTTCAATGTAAAAAAACACTTTCTAAGCATCAATTTTCAAAAACTTATAAAGACCCTGAAAGACCCTATGCGATCTTGAGTTTCCAGTAAGAATTTCCATATTTGAGAAAATATTCCCATATATTGGGACTTTTGCTAGTGTCTTGGAAGGACTGGGCACCACTGAGAATCACTGAACACAAGGCTCCTTGTCCTCCTCTTTTTTCCTTCTCCTAAGGGCTTTAGTGAGATATAATTGACGGACAATAAACTGCATATATTTAAAGTGTAAAATATTGGTAAGTCTTGCCATATGTACACACCCATGAAAGCATGACCACGATCAATCCCAAAAGCTTTGTCTGCTCCCTCCTGCCCACCCAGCTCCAGGTAACCACTAGTCTACATTCTGTCATTACACATTCATTTACATTTACTAGAGTTTTATGTAAATGGAGTCATACAGTATGTACTCTTTTTTTTGTATGGCTTCTCGCACTCAGCAAAAACTATTTTGAGAGTCTTCCATATTGCATGAATCAAAAGTTCATTCTATTTTATTGCTGAGTGGTATTCCATTGTATGGATACACCGTAATTTGTTATCCATTCACTTGTTGATGAGCTTTTGGGTCATTTCTAGTTTGAAGCTATTACAAATAAAGCTACTATGAACATTGTAGGAGCACATGCTTTCTTTTCTTTTGGATAAATCCCCAAGAGTCCAATGGCTGGATCACACAGTAAGTTAAGTCTGACTTCTTTCCAAAGTGTTTTCCAAAATGATTCTTCTATTTACAGTCCCAGCAACAGTGTATGAAACTTCTAGTTCCTTACCAATACTTGCCATAGTGAATATATTTTGCTTATTCATTTTAATAGATGTGTGGTAATATTTCATTGTGCTTTTTATAGGCATTTCCTCAATGACAAATGCTGTTGAGTTCATTTTCATGTGTTTTTTTAGCCATTCGTATATCTTTTGGTGAAGTGCCTGTTAAAACATTTTGTCCCTTTAAAAAAGTTGTATTGTTTATTGTCTTCTTACTTTATATATTACAGATACATGTCTTTTATCAGATACATGGTTTGCAAATATTTTCTCCCAGTCTTTGCTTCTTTTCATTCTATTAACAATGTCAGAAGTTTTTATCTTTTTTTTTTTTTAAATTAATTAATTAATTAATTTTTGGCTGTGTTGGGTCTTCGTTTCTGTGCGAGGGCTTTCTCTAGTTGCGGTAAGCGGGGGCCACTCTTCATCGCGGTGCGTGGGCCTCTCACTATCGTGGCCTCTCTTGTTGCGGAGCACAGGCTCCAGACGCGCAGGCTCAGTAGTTGTGGCTCACGGGCCTAGTTGCTCCGCAGAATGTGGGATCTTCCCAGACCAGGGCTCGAACCCGTGTCCCCTGCACTAGCAGGCAGACTCTCAACCACTGCACCACCAGGGAAGCCCCCAGAAGTTTTTATCTTGATGAAGTCCAATTAATGTTTTTTCCTCTTATAGACTGTGCTTTTGGGGATATCTAAGAAGTATTTGCCCCACCCGAGGCATAAGTCTTATTTTAAGGAGGTTTTGGTGTCGAAGCTTGTTCAAAATTGAAGCTCAAATGCATTATTCAGGGAAAATCCCAAGTCTCTGATTTACTCCTATTTTCTTTGAAACAAAAGCATCCTCTTGAGACTTGCTTCGTAGCCTGTACCAGCCTATGGAGCTGTCGCCCAGAATTATTGCCTCCCAGAGGCTCTGTTCTATTCCAGGTTATCAAGGGAAAATGTTCTCTTATGAGGACTAGAATGGGGGCCTTCACGGGTCTTGCCTTTCTCTGCTACTGATGCCAAAATTCACCAGTGCTGAATCAAATCTCGGAGACAGAATTTTGGGTGAAGTAGAAAAGAATAGATTTATTGTTTTGCCAGGCAAAGGGGGACCCAGAGCACTCCTGCCTCAAAAACTGTGTGTGTCCCAACTTGGGAGGATTTGGTGAGGAGTTTTATAACAATGGTTCAAGGGTGGGGTTGCTGATAAGATTAGGGTGTGTGAAGGGCCTCCACTCCTTTAATGTGGCCTCAGGTAATCTTTTTTTTTTTTTTAACATCTTTATTGGAGTATAATTCTTTACAATGGTGTGTTAGTTTCTGCTGTATAACAAAGTGAATCAGTTATATGTATACATATATCCCCATATCCCCTCCCTCTTGCATCTCCCTCCAACCCTCCCTATCCCACCCCTCTCGGTGGTCACAAAGCACTGAGCTGATCTCCCTGTGCAAGGCAGCTGCTTCCCACTAGCTATCTATTTTACGTTTGATAGTGTATATATGTCCATACCACTCTCTCACTTTGTCCCAGTTTACCCTTCCCCCTCCCCGTGTCCTCAAGTCCATTCTCTACGTCTGCATCTTTATTCCTGTTGGCCTCAGGTAATCTCTTGATGAGCTTCTCTGGTTCCTTTAATTTGGCCTCAGGTGGTCTTCTCTGGAATGAAGAATGCTGCCATCTTCCATTTGGGGGGTTTGTTCTGTAAAGAGCTCAAAGACATTGTTATGTGTACCCCTTGAGGCAGAACCAGGACGCTGCCCCAAGGCTGCACAATTGTTTCTTGGCTGCTCCTCCCTTGTCTCTGCATCCCCTTCCTTCCCTGATTAGCAACTGTTTGAATCTGCCCTTTGGAGTTCAGGGAAGGTCATGGAGGCTGAAACCTTTTTCCTACCAACAAGAAATGGGAGACTCAGAAAGGCTTCCATGTCCAGGAGCCCCACAGGGTCCTGCTCGGTTTCACTACCCCCTCCTACCCACCCCATGGTCCTGATGAGTAGGGAAATGTATCTCATAGCAGGGAGTGTGTTAAAGTCTAATGTGCTGTGCCTTGGATTTTCCAGGCATGTGCTTTTTTCAGATTCTAGGGATAGGAGGAAAAGAAGTGTGCTCCCAGCAATACTCAGGGCCCTATGCGAAACTGACTACGTCCACAGAAAGGGAAACGCGAACCACCATGACTGAGTACCACTCTGTGAGCCTGCTTGCAGAATCCTTCTTACGACCTGAAGATAAGCGTTACTGTCCCTACTTCACAGCTAAGGGCATAGGCTCAGAGATGTAACATCATCTAAGTTACCCTGAAAGTAAGTGGCAGAGTTGGGACTGGAACTCGTGTCACTCACCCACTCACTCCAAAGTCTCCTTCTGGGCACACCAAGCTGCTCAAGGGAGTAGCAACCAGTTTGTAGGTGATTCATTCAAACTAAAGAATATTTATGTGAAAGCACCCTCAGGGGCAAGCCTCTGTTTCCTGGGGCCGTGAGTGTTTCTCTGATTGGGACCCTAGGGCTATGTGAAGATGACTTGCTCCCACCCTCCTTCAGAGCCACAGAGCACACTGGGCTTTGCAGTCAGCGAACTAGGTTTAAATCCCACTCTCACAACTTCTCAGCTTTGTGACCTTGAGTTAGCTTCACAATGTCTCTGAGCCTGGGTCTTCTTGTCATTTAGAAAAAAAAGAAACTTGATATATAAAGTCCTGCTGCTTGAAGCAATGGCTGATGAAAACTGCCTTGCACTGGAGGTGAGGCCCAGGGATGTAGGCACAGGGAGGTCCCAGCCAAGCTGACATTTGCTGCCTGACTGTTTGGCAATACCCAAAATATCACCATTGGAGGGGGACTGTGAGAAATTATTATGTGTCTTGAGCTCAGAGACAGACGTTGAAAAAAATAAACCTCCCTACTCCCCGTGAGCTTGTACATAAAAATTCCCAAACCTAAGAGAAAAATCTAATGCTAAGAAAGGTGGACAATTGTGAGATGAATCGACTCCAGATGAAATAAAAATGACAATGTGAAAATTACTTTTAAAAAGGCATATTTAGAATCCTCAAAGAGATAAAGAAATGACCTCCATGAATAAGATAGACATTTATGAAATTAAATAGGCCAAGTGAAACAGGACCAGTGGCTATGAAAAAGAACAATTTGAAATCCTGGAAACATAGACACATGGAATATTAAAATTAAAACAGGAATCAAATTTAGATTGGAAGTTGAAAAATTGGAAGGTAGTAGACATGAATTAATTTGGAATATAGCATAAGAAGATTAAAATTAAAAAATCAGCTAAGAGGGGCTTCCCTGGTGGCGCAGTGGTTGAGAATCTGCCTGCCAATGCAGGAGACACAGGTTCGAGCCCTGGTCTGGGAAGATCCCACATGCTGCAGAGAGACTAGGCCTATGAGCCACAATTGCTGAGCCTGCACGTCTGGAGCCTGTGCTCTGCAACAAGAGAGGCCGCGATAGTGAGAGGCCCGCACACCACGATGAAGAGTGGCCCCCACTTGCAGCAACTAGAGAAAGCCCTCGCACAGAAACGAAGACCCAATAAATAAATAAATAATAAAAATTTTAAAAAAAATCAGCTAAGAAATATTCAAGTGTGTTAAATAGATTTTCAGAAAAAAAAGAATAAAGAATAAAGGAAATAAAGGCATAATTAAGTATGCATCTTAAAAATTAAAAGAAGAAAACATAGGTATAAATCTTCGTGACCTTGAATTAAGCAATAGTTTCTTATATGACACCAAAAGCATAAGCAACAGAAGAGAAAAATAGGTAAATTGAAAAATATCAAACTTAAAAACCTTTGTTCTGCAAAGGACACCATCAAGAAAATGAAAAAACAACCCACAGACAGGGGGAATATTTTTGACCAATTATATATATGATAAAGGACTTGTATCTAGAGTATATAAAGAACTCCTACCACTCAATAATATAAAGAGAAATAACCCAATTTAAAATGGGCAAAGGATCTGAATAGACATTTGTCCAAAGAAGATATACAATTGGCCAAAAGCACTTGAAAAGATGCTCGACAACATTAGCCATCAGGAAAATGTAAATCAAAACCACAATGAGATACCACTTCATAACCACTAGGATGCCTAGAATCAAAAATCAGATAACAAATATTGTGAGAATGTAGAAAAATTGGAGCCCTCATACAATGTTAGTGGGAATGCAAAATACCACTTTGGAAAACAGTCCAGCAGTTCCTCAACAGGGTAAATATAGACTTACCACATGATCTAGAAATTCCTCTTCTAGAAATACCCCAGAAATAAAAGCATATGTCTGCCCAATAACTTGTACCTGAATGTTTATAGCAACATTACTCATAATGGCCCCAAAGTGGAAACAATTCAAATATTTGGTTGATCAAGGAATAAATAAAATGGGACATATCCATACAATGAAATATTACCTGGCAATAAAAAGGAATGAAGTGTTGACATGCTATAGCATCAATGAACCTTGAAAACATTACACTAAGAAAATAAGCCAGTCGCAAAAGACCACCTATTGTGTGATTCCATTTATAAGAAATGTCCAGGACAGGCAAATCCATAGAGACAGAAAGTAGATTGGGGGACTTACCTGGTGGTGCAGTGGTTAAGAATCCGCCTGCCACTGCAGGG
Organism: Balaenoptera physalus; assembly: GCF_965194825.1. Lineage (NCBI taxonomy): Eukaryota > Metazoa > Chordata > Mammalia > Artiodactyla > Balaenopteridae > Balaenoptera > Balaenoptera physalus. The sequence goes on from NC_138891.1 coordinate 22,700,977, forward strand.
GACATGGGTTCAAGCCCTGATCCAGGAAGATCCCACATGCTGTGGAGCAACTAAGCCCATGCACCACAAGTACTGAGACTATGCTCTAGAGCCTGCTAGCCACAACTACGGAGTCTGCATGCCACAACTACTGAAGCCCATGCGCCTAGAGCCCGTGCTCCATAACAAGAGAAGCCACCGCAATGAGAAGCCCACGTACTGCAACGAAGAGTAGCCCCCGCTCACTGCAACTAGAGAAAGCCTGTGCACAGCAGCGAAGACCCAACATAGCCAAAAGTAAAAATAAATAAATAAATAAATAAATAAGAAAGTACAGTGGGGTTGCTTGGGGTTGGGAGGGAGGTGTCTGGGGGAAATGGGGAGTGGCTGCTAATGGGTATGGGTTCCTTTTTTGGGGTGATGAAATGTTCTAAAGTATATTGGGATGTTAAGGTGATGGTTGCACAACTCCATGGATATATTATAAGCCACTGAATTGTACATTTTGAATGGGTGAATTGTATATGAATTGTATCTCAATAAATTTTTTATTAAAAAAATAAAAAGTAAACAATAATAGAGTAAAAAAATAGTCTATAGCTTTTAAACCAGTTAAGAGGCGAAAGGAAAAAGTAAAGAAAATTTTATTGATTTAATAGAAGGCAAGAAAGTCAAGAAAGGAAATTGAAAGAAACAAGTAAATAAAAAAATTACCTGGTAATAACTAAATCTAAATATATCAGCACTCATAAGTTTAAAATCACCTGTCAAAAGAAAAGAACAACAGATTGATTACAAATAATAAAAATCAAGCTTTTTGTTTTTCATTAAAACATCCCTAATACAAAGTCATAGTGAATATTTGCAAATAAAGAGAGGGGCAAGCTATATCTACAAACACAAATCAGAGGAAAGAAAGCTATGTGGCGTTTCCAGTATAAGAGAAAATTGAATTTAATGGAGAAAGTATTATTAGAGATAAAAAGAAGCCCTACATATCGATCAAATAATTTAGCAAGAAAATATAACAATCATGAACATACATGTCATGATATAGTCATACAATGGAATATATCACAGCAATGAAAATGAATGAGCTAGATTTTCAATGTAAAATCTAAAAAATGCATTACTGAATGAAAAAAGCAAGGTATATCTCAAAACATAAAGAATGACACTTTTATGTAAGTTCTAGAACATAGAACAATATATATTATAGATGGATAAATACACAGTCCATGATTTTATAATTTTATGACCTATTTGAATAAATGCTTAAATCCAGTCACGCTCCTTTAATACAGGAATTGCAGGGATTGAAGCAAGTGATTTTTCCCCCCTTATAGAATCTGAATTTGTACAATTTTTACCAATAACTTAATTAAACCCACAATCAGATTCAAATTTCAGAAAATGCCTCCAACATCCCTGGGCTGCTGTTCTGTGCTGGGCGTAGAAAGATGAATGAGAACCAGTCCCCGTCCTGAGGGACCTCCCAGCCATCAGTGCTGAAGGAAAGGTAAACAATATGATGGGACAGATAGAGGGATGGGAAATTCTGAGAAAGCACATTGATTCCTCTTCGTGAGCTCAGGGAAGACTTTCTGGAGGAGATGCCTTCAGCACAGTCTTAAAGGATGAGTGTAGCTGTCTAGGTGAAGGTAGTGGGTAAGGCTGGCATGAACAAAAGGGTGCAGCTCGAGCAGCATGGGGTGTGTGGAACCCTCCATGGTTTGGTATTTCTGGTTTGGGCAGGAAGTACAAGGAGCAGGTAGCAGGGGTGGGGGACATCTGGTCAGAGGGATGGGCAGAGCAGATCACCGAGCACCATGTAGGCATGCCAAAGATCTAGAACCTCAACTTAGGGGCAGAGGGGACCACTGCAGGGTTTTCAAGCAAGGCACAGTTAGATTTGCCTTTTTGGATACCTCACGCAGGCAGCCAGGTGGAGGGCTCAGACCTGGACATAGGAGGTGACTTCAAAAGATGGGGAAGATCTGAAACAGAACCTGGGATTGGAGAAGTAGGTAAACTTGATAGGATTTAGTGAGATTGGTATGAGAAGAGGAAAAATAAGGAAATACAGCCAGGTTGGGGCTTGGGTGACTGCTAGGGAGTCATCAGAGGGGTCTAGGGATGGGTGGGTGGGCAAAGACAATCATGAGTTCATTTTCTGATGTTTCACACTCTTGAAGGCCATGAGGAGATCCATCAACTCTCCTCATTCTCTTGACTATGAATTGTGCAATTTATGCAGGTCAGTGACAAGAAGCCGGGGGAGAAGTGATTTGTAAATGATTTCAGCTTGTGTTTTTTTATATTTCCTTGTAATAATTATCTTGAATTTGCATTATTTATGACAAGGAACACTGACACAAGGATTGCAGTGCTAAGTTAAGCATCACTGAACTGTACTGAAATAAGAGAATTGCTAATGTGTAGCTCTGACATTTTAGCAGTATCAAATCTGATTTTGTCACATTTACAAGGTACCATGAGCTGGGATCCAGAGGTGGTGTGTTATCATCGCCTAACATAGTGTTGCTTAATTATCAGCACTCTCACACTTCCTGCACAGCAGATTGGAATCACTAGAAATAGCACAAACTTGAAAATTAGTGTTTTTCTCTTAAATAATCAAGATGCTATATTTATAGTTTTCATGGGATTGGAGTCTTAACGAAGGTAAACTAATTTCGCACTCAAAGGTGAGATAGTGTTTTTTCCCTTCTTACTGTGTGATTCCCCCCCTTTTCCAGGGTCTATTTTTTCAGTCTCTCAAAATTTCCATAGCATGAATAATCCTCTCCATTTTCCCCTTCCAAAAGGGGTGTTTCTGCCCTTGGATTGCTCTTGTGATAATTCACTATGATGGCAAGGAGCCCATGATGGAATGGAAGATTTCGCTTTCCTTTATAGTTACTCACCAGCCTGTGACATTAGCAACCAGCGATCACAGGGATTGCGCAATTTTTAAACTTCAACAAAAGTCAAAATGCCTTGTCTAGGTCACTGAGCTCTAAATCACATATAAACTACTGCCCACCAACTGGCAGTTGAGTGGGAAAGGAAAAGAAAGGAGGAAGAAACTTAACCAAGGGATAATAGATGGATGGAATTCTGAGTGGTCCTTGGCACAGAAGTGTGGAATCAACACATGGAGGTTCCCTCCCCCTCTGGGTCCTCATCCTTCCTCTGTACCCACCTTATCCTGCATCACAGGCACACGATGCCCTCGGAGAGCCCCATGCAAGCCCCCCTCCCCAACATGGATCCCTGCTCCAGAATCCCTCCGCCACCACATCAAAACTGCCATTTTGCATTTAAGTTGATACTGCCCATCTTAAGAAGCAACCTACCTTTTGGAATGAATTAATCTTCCATTCTAAATGCCTGGCATCCAGCATCCTAGTGATTCTCGAGTTACCGGCATTTTTCAGAAGTGCTAATAGACGAAGGGAGGAATTTCCAGCCCTGGGAAGAGGAATGTATCCTGATGCTTAGATTCCTTCTTGTAGTTACAGATGCTTTCAGCTAAGCTGTCTGTCTGCAAGGCCAGCCTTGGGAGAATGCAGAAGCTGCACTTTCAGCATCCCTCATGTGCACTTACATGTTATACTTCTGCGTTAAGCTTCGCCATGAATGATAGGTTCTTTCTGGCAGAGACATTGTAAAACTTGAGGCAAGGGTTTGTAGCTAATAGATCTTTGTTTTTGCACCCATGTTGCTGTGCACACTGCCTGACTGCTGTGGGTGTTCAACAAATAGATGTTGATGATGGAAAAAGAGAGCGAGACAGAGCGGCAGAGAATGCCAGACACAAACAAGAGAACAGGGAAGTTTTTTAGGATGGAAAGGTAAAGGATGTTTAAATAGAACATTGTTGAAAAGAAGGCACAAGGAAACATGAGAAGAAATACAATATAAAGCAAAAAAGAAATTTAGAACTCTAGGTTCTGAGGCTTCCGGCTAGAGGAAAGCTTAGAAGGCACTGAAATCTGCTCTCATCCGAAGCCAGATTTCTGTGCCTGAATCGTGGGAGGCTATGTCTGTCTGGATCATTCATAACTCAGCAAGGCTGACTGGTCAAGCGGGGTCTCTATGGACCTGGTAGACGTTGGAGGTGTTGGTCCCTGGCCTGTGAGGTAACTGCTTCACCCCAGGAATTACAACTCTGAAGGGAGCCTGTAGTGAACGGTGACTGTTTTTGCCACCTAGCGTCATGACACCTTTCAAGGAAAAATTACCCCAACTCACTCTTATAGGACCAGCCCTCTCGACACTCAGGCTAAGTGCTGTGGGAATTCATTCCCTCCCGGACGATGGGGGTGGGCGGGGCACTCAGGCCTGGCCAGTCACAGCGTTGCATTCCCCTGGCTACTGTGAGTGGTTCAGGGATCCGTGCAGGACGCAGTCCCAATTTGAGAAAATAGAACACAGCCTTGACACTTGCTGGGACTGTTGACAATTCCAAATCGTCATAAACATAAAAAGGGTTGCCTAGCAACTTCCAGGTTGGAGTGAAGGGATTGGTGAATCCTCTCCTCAAAAAACAATTAAAATATTGGGAAAAACTGCCCAAACAACCATTTTAGAAGTCTTGAAATTGACCAGCGGCAAACAACATCTTGAGAAGTGTTTATTCGTGGAAAACCTGCTGAGCTTCGGGTATGAACAGGGAGGACGGGCATCTTGTCTTGGACTGTTCTTATTCCTCATTATTTCCCTCCATCTAAATTTCGTTGCCCAAGTGGTTCTACCAGGGTGGATGGGGCATGAACACCAGCAGCTTAATCACAGCTGGGAGAAATATTTGTAAATTATATATATGTGTGTGTATATATATAAATGATTTATATTAAAATATGTGAAGAAGTCTTATAACTTAATAATAAGAAGATAAGCAACCCAACTTAAAAACGGGCAAAAGATTTGAGTAGACATTTCACCAAAGGAAATATACGAATGGCTGATGAGCATGTGAAAAGGCGCTCAACATCGTCAATCATTACGAAAGTGCAATTTAAAACCACGATGGGAGATCATTACCCACCCGCCAGAATGGCTCTAAATCAAAAGTTGTGGAGAGACAGACCCTCATGCATTGCTGGTGGAAAAATCAATGGGTACAGCCACTTTGGAAAAGTTTGGCACTTTTAAAAAAGTTAAACATAAATTTATCATATCTGCAATTCCACTTAGATATCTAACAAAGAGAAATGCAAATATATGTCCACAAAAAAAAAATACACATATTTTCATAGCAGCATTTTTACAATAGCCCAAAGTAGAAACAATCCAAGTGTACATCAACTGGTGAATGGATAAATAGTATGTGGTATATCCAAACAAGGGAATAATATTTAGCAATAAAAAGGAAAATACTGTTTATGGATACCACAACATAGGTGAACCTTGAGTACATGCTAAGTGAAAGAAGCCAGACACAAAAGACTATACATTACATGATTCCATTTATACAAAATGCCATCAAAGGCAAAACCTAAAGCAACAGCAGATCAGTGGATGCCTGGAGCTGGTGTAGGAAGGAGCAGAAATTAATTGCAAACAGGCATGAGGAAAGTTTTTGGAGAGAGGAAAAAGTTTTAAAATTAGATTATGGTGTTTGTTGTACAACTCTATAAATTTACTAAAAATCATTCAATTGTACCTTTCTAATAGGTAAATTTTATGGTATGTAATTTATACCTCAATAAATATGTAAAAAAAAAGAAAAATGCCTAGCTTCACTAGTGGTCAGAGACATGAAAATTAAAGGACCTAAGAAATAATATTTGTCACCTATCATATGGCAAAATATTACACAGTCAAATTACATACCCCTGGTAAATATATAGGAAGAAAGTTGGAATAATTATTTTAGCGTTTTTATAAAGAAATATGGAAATAGCTGTTATAATGAAGAAGATCTATATTCTCTGGCTCTATAATCCCACACTTAAAAAGCTATCCCATAGGAGTAAAGATACAGCATTCGAGTATATATCTTAAAGGATTTTGTTACAGCATTATATTTAGTTGCAATTTTTTTTCTAAAAACCTGTAAACAAAATGATTATTTATCAATGTGGAATGAATAAACCATGATGCATCCATAATGTGGCTGCAGAGTTCAATTACAGTTAATTTGAGGAGAAAGTGAGTTATTGTGGGAGATGAGGTAGGCACACAATCTTTGGGAGGGCTGGAGGAGCAGGGTCTAGGTTGAGTTTCCAGGAACAACTCTCAGGACACCCCAGAACTGGCCCACCAAGGTTGCTGCTCTCTTTGTCACATCAGAGAGTGACAGTGGTAGTTTGTATTATTCTCCGTTATTTGCTCCCCTTCCTCGTAAGAGCATTATACTTCTCCACCCCATTAGCATAAAGCTTGGCCACATGACTTGCTTTAACTAATGAAATGTCAGTGGGAGTGATGCAAGTCAGTTCTTTACTCAAAAAATGGCCCGTTTAAAAGGGAAGAAGAGGAAACTATTATGAATTAAAAGTGACTTAAGAGAAATATCAATGAAATGTAACTTAAGGACCTTCTTTAGAACCTGATTAAACAAACCAAGTATAAAGGAAGACTTTTTTTAAAGACAAAAAGGAAAATCTGAACATAGATTATTATTGGATGATACTCAACACTTGTTTGTTTTGTAAGATGGATTAGGTATTGTGATTTTTTTGTTAAATCCTCATCTGTTAAAAATATATGGTAAACTATTTATAGGTAAAATATGATGATATTTGAAATTTGCTAAAAAATACTGCAACCCTCACTAGAAAGAAAGGAAGAATGGAAAGGAAGAGGGAAGGAGGGAGGGAGGGAGGAAGAGAGGAAGAGGAAAGGTAGGTGTATTAGGTTTTTATTGTTGCTATACAAATTGTCACAGACCTAGTAGCCAAAAAAATCCCCACACACTTATTATCTTGCAGTTCTGTAGATTAACAGTCTGACGTAGTTCTCACGAGGCTAAAGTCCAGGTGCTGGCAGGGCTGTATCTTTCTGGAGGCTCTAGGGGAGAATCTGTTTCCCTACCTTTTCCAGCTTCTAGAGGCCCTGGTTCGAGGCCCTCTGCCTGTATCTTAAAGCCAGCAAAGTTGCACTCATTATTCCCTGGTTACATCTCCTTCTCTAACTACAGTCAAGAAAGATTCTCAATTTTAAGGGTTCACACGATTAGGTTAGGCCCACCTAGATAATTCAGGAAAATCTCCTCATCTCAGTGTACTTAATCACACCAGCAAAATCCCTCTTGCCTTGTAAGGTAAGATATTCTCAGAGGATAGAATGTGAACATCTTTGGGGGGCCATTATTATGCCTACCACAGGAAGGATTAATTAAACAAGATTCGCAAAATGTAAATATTGATAATTGTTGAAGCTGGGTGATAGATATATGAGAGGTCATTATACTTTTCTCATTTCTTTTGTGTATGCATGAAAATTTCCATAATATAAGCCTACAAAGAATGAGTTAAGTCTATTGGAGCTGACTGCAGAGGATTTACATGATGAATTATAAGGTGGGAAAAGCAAACTTCAGAGAAGTGTAAGTAATATAATCCTAGTTTTAAAATAAACAATGACTGAAGTTTTATATACTTATCTGCTTGCCCATCTTCTCTCTCTCTTTCTTTCTCCTCTCCTCCCTTCCTTCCTCCCTCCCTCTCTCCTTTTTTTCCTTTTCTTTCCTTTCTTTCTTTCTTTCTTTCTTTCTTTCTTTCTTTCTTTCTTTCTTTCTTTCTTTTTTTCTTTTCTTTTCTTTTCTTTTCTTTTCTTTTCTTTTCTTTTCTTTTCTTTCTTTCTTTCTTTCTTTCTTTCTTTCTTTCTTTCTTTCTTTCTTTCTTTCTTTCACCTTTTTAATCTGTGATTAAATGAACGAAGAAAAAGCTAGGATGGGATATTTAGGTAAGCTGTTAATATATTGGCTACATAAGATGTGTATATTAGTGAAAGAGAAGTAAGCAAAACTCAAAGAGTTCAATGAAACCAGTCATTTGATTTAAAAAGTGAATATATAAATCCATTTATGAAATGGTACATATGCATGTAGAGATACATGAGTGAATGGTTACCCAAATGTAGTCCTTGCAATGTAGAGGTATTTTGGGTAACTTTTACTTTCCCCTTCTACTTTTCTGTATTGTTTGAAAATATTGCACAATAAACATATATTCTAAAAAATCATAAAAGATACAATAAAGTGATTTTAATTGTGTAAAATAAAGAAATGTGAATGAGTATTATTAGTATGCCTAGTGTCAGGGGCTTACCCTCTACCGCCAGTTTTCTTCCTCTCTCCTAGCTCCTCAACAGAGGTAGAAGTGAAATTCTAAGCAGTATCAACAATGAAGATGATTTCATGTGGTTTAGAGGAAGGAAATTGTGTACAAAACCCCCGAACTTCAGACTTTGTTAAAAAATATATAAAATTAAAGATATGTGTTAAATTTTTTCGAGCAACCTTTAAAATAATAGAAACAGATATTGTAACCATCAAAACAACAAAGGGCAGGGGGTTAAGAGAAGTAAAACAATCAAATCAGTGGAAAAAGAGAAGTTTGGAAAAGAGAAAAAATTGACAGGAAAACCATGGTAAACAATTTTAAAAATTAGTAATCCATATGTAAACATATTCAACTAACCTATTAAAATGCAGGGACTATCATGTTGACTAAAAATCAAAACAGTATTTTAAAATCCATTTATCTGCTGCGTCTAAGAGTCATAAATAAAATTAATATAGAAAGGTTAAAAATAAGGGATGGAAATAGCATATCATGCAAATGCTAACCCCAAAATAAGAGATGTTCTAATAGACAAAATAGATTTTAAGGTGAAAGCATTAAGATGCTACATGACAAACGGTGTAATTCATCAAGATATAATAATTATGACCTTAATGCTCCTAATAACAAGGCCTAAAAATAGGCAGGATTACAAGGAGAAATAGACTGTCCCCAGTCCTAGTGGGAGATATTAATACAGAGCTGTCACAAATTGATGGATGGAGAAAACAAAAATTAGTCAGGGACTTTAGGGCCCTTGAATCCCATACACAGAGGTACAATGCTTTAGACTAAATGTTTGTGTCCCCTCCGTATTCATATACTGAAACCTGATTCCCAATGTAATCATATGTGGAAGTGGAGCCTTTGGGAGGTGATTAGGTCATGAAGGCAGAGACTTCATGAAAGTGATTGATGCCCTTACGAAATAGACCCTGGAGATTCCTCTCTCCTTCCTTGCCTTTGATCTTAGATCTTGGACCTTGGACTTCCCAGTCTTGAGAATAATGAAAAATAAATGTGCATTGTTTGAGCTACCCTGTCTGTGGTATTTTTGTAATGACAGTCAAAGGGATTAAAACATACAGAGATGGAAGGGGGAGGGTAGAAAGAGGTCCAGTCACCTCCCAGGACATCTCAGTGAAGAGCATATGAGCCTCAAATTTGATCTTTGCTCTCAGCTCATCCTAGTTGTGTTTCTGAAAGAATCTGTCACCCCACAGTCTTGGAAGCTCAGCCAAGACTTTAAGCCAAATCAAAGCCAATACAGACATTGGAATACAAATTGAAAAACATTAGTTGCTAACCAGATACATTTTTTCAAGTATATATAAGTTTTGGATCAGGGACAGATGAAGGAACATTTCATTCTGAAGATGAAGGATTGAAAAAACAATATTAACATGAGTAATGTTTACAATGTGCTGTTAACATTCCTTGTGAGTGAAACTCAAATGCTAGAGTGATTATTCACTCTACAAACAGCTTGCTCGCTTTGCAAATGGTTTGCCACTGGGCATATTTGAGTAATGAGCTCCTTGGTGCATTCTGTACAGGGCTCCTGTTCCCAAGGTATAGTCAGTGGCAGCTCTGGGGCTGGGAAGGCACTGCTCACTTTGCTTCTTGCAGAAAGGAGCCCGGTTAGTTTCCTGCAGCCAGAATAGAACCACAGCCCTGGCGTAAGCATAGTCACCAGGCTACACACTCCAGGTGGTGCTAGGGAGCCAGGGGCCACTGGCACTGCAGTTCCTACCCCAGAATTAGATGGTTACAGGGTTATAAACCCACTGCAATAATGAAACTGGAAAGGGTTATGGTTATGATGCCAGCCTTGGTGATCAGAGCCGGGTCAAGGGGACAGGGGAGTTTGGAGTCCACTGTGGGCAAAACACTCCTGAAAAAGTTGCAAGCTAGAGAGCTTGCAACTCTCAGCAGAATGAGCAACCAGACACATTCTAATAAGATTTAAATTAAGTGAATAATACAGGCCCGCTGTAGAAAAATGAGAAAATATGGACAAGAAAAAGAAATAAAATATCTCATAATTTTCCACCCAGAGATAGATAATTGCAATGAACATTTTGGTACTTCCTTTAAACTTTTTTTTCAGTGGCTATGTATCTACATATATGTGTGTTTTCTTAACAAAAGTAGACTCATTCAACATGTGATACTTACCCAACTGCAGAGTAAATATCTCTTGACATTTATAATGCCATATATAATATATAGTATGTGGTATTCCATTGCGTATAAGTACTATACTTTGTTTCATCCATCTCCTAATGTTGGACATTTAACTTTTCCAACTTTTACCTATTGTACTAGATGCACTTGTACACTGATCTTTGTACACTTCTCTGTTTGCTTAGGATAAACCCCAAGAAGTGTTGTGTCCAGATCAAAGGGACAGAACATTTGCCAAGTCACCATATGGGGAAATTTACCAGTTGATTCTTTCTCTACCAAATATGAGAACATTCAATTCCATTTCACCAACCCTGTGCCTCAACATTTGTTTCATCTTTCCAATTTGATAGTGGAAAAATTACCTTGTATTTGTTTAAGTTTGCATTTATTCAATAGCTGGTAAGAATGTATCACTTCTGAGCCAAGACCTCAAGAGACCTTGAATGTTTTGCATGCTCTCCTGCACCTCTGTCATCAACAGAATAATATATCAGGAACATGAGAGACACATGGAACAGAGTCAAATCACTCCAATTGCCCTGAAATAGCAAACAGCCAGGTGGTCCCCAGAAGTGTGAGCAAGCCCAGATGAGATAGACATACACTATTCCAGACTATGACCAATGAATGCTTATTTCTGTGAACACTAAGGTTTTGTAATTGTTTGTTATGCAGCGTTATTACAGCAAAAACTAACTGATACAACTGATGATGGTTACTGCAAGAAAATTGAGATGTATGTATGAGATGGATGCAGCTATCAGAAGAAGGATGGCTGAAGGATTCAGCAGAAGCCACACATGCCCATTGCACTGAGACATTAAGGACTTGTCTCTCTCATCTTCAGCTGTTGACATTTTAGAGGCAGAACCTGAAGAGGGCAATGTTTAACTGAAAAGGAATGAACCCATGAAGATGGAATTTCATCCATCTTCAGTGGTGCTGAGGGAGAATAGCCTGCTTTCTTTTTGAAGACCAGAATGGGTTTTGTAGCCAGACCAGTGTTCTTCCAGGGCTCCTAAGGACATCACTGAGTGTGGTGAAAATGAATAGTGAATGTGTTTTTAGCAGAGGGACAATGAATTGTTTGAGAAAAGAGTTTTCTTTCCTCCCACCAAGGAATATCTCCTCTTAATGGTTCTGTCAATAGTGTCCCTTAGGAAAGACATACACTAAGTGGCATCTTTATGGAAGTTGATTGCCAAGCTCAGGCCTAAGTGCTAGCTTCTGAGAGGTAGCTGGGGTTAAGAAGAGACACATAATTACAATCCAGGAGAAAATCTCTTGTGTTGTGTAAATGATGTTAGATTTCCATAGCAGTTTACCCCCTTGTTTATTTCTCAATTACACAGTATGTTTCTTGGAGGAAATGGGATTAAATTGCAGCAAGAGAAATTAATGCCTGTAATAAGGCAGGGATTTCTTATTTTGATGGTCATTAGACTTGGGAAAGGGATTTTGTAGGGCAGTTGTGAAATCTGTCTCCCCTGAGGTTCATGAGAGCAAGTTCAGGCATTGATCTAAGGGTCGCGGAACTGGTTGGTCAGTTTGGTTTTCATCTTTTTTGGAAGCAGAAAGATCAGAGAGGCTAAAATCCTAAAATCTCAATGCTGGTTCCTCCTCCTGCCCCCACTTTGTTCAGCCCCATCAGGTTCTGGGATTTTTGTCTCCGTGACCCACACACCTACTTCTTAGTAAAGCGCCACCTTGACCTTTGTTGTTCCTACTTTTTTTTTTTTTTTTTTTTTTTGGCTGCATTGCGCGGTATGTGGAATCTTAGTTCCCTGACCAGGGTTAGAACCCGTGCCCCCTGCATTGGAAGTATGGAATCTTAACCACTGGACTGCCAGGGAAGTCCCGTTGTTACTATTTTTACCGTACTCCCTTCCCCAAGCCCTGTTTGGGAGCCATGAGTGGTACAGTGGAAAGAACATGGGTCTAGGCTCAGACATCCAGACAATCATCCACATGTATTGGATGAGGGCTTTCTCTGGGCCAGGGATTGTACAGAGCACATGATTCAGAGCAGTATCTTAGTAGGACGCCCTCATCCTAACGTGGGAGATAAACCAACCAAAAAAATATAGATAATGTGCTGTCAGGTAGGGATAAGTGGTAGAAGCAAAGCAGAGTAAAGCATTAAAAATGATGAGTAGAAGATGGTGCATTGACGATAAGGTGGTCAGGGAAGGCCTTTCTTAGCAGGTAATATTTGAGCAGAGACCTGAGTGAAGGGATGGATAATGCCATGTGAGAATGAGGGAAAAGACTAGTGCCAAGTCCTGAGGTTGGAATGTCCTGGGAGTGTTTAAGAAACAGCAAGAAAGTCAATATGGAGAGTGATCAGAGATGAGCCTGGAAAGCGAGGCAGGGGCCAGGCCATCCTGGGGCTTGTAGGACATGTAGGCATTGTAGATGTCATTCCAAATGATGTGGGACGGGGACAGCCTCTCAGGGTTCTGAGCTGAGAAGTGACACGATCTGACTTACATTTACAGGGATTTGCAGAGATGCTCTGACTGCCGTGTGGAGTAGACGATAGGGGCATGGGTGGGAGCAGGGAGAACCGTGAGGAGGCTAGGGCAGCAGTCCCACTGAGCGACCATGTCGGCTTGGGCCAGGGCAGTAATAGTCAAGTGATGACTCATTTTGATACTGAGTCTGAAATCTGGCACTGATTTTTACAAACTGTGACCTTGGACAAGTTGTTTAGCTTCCCTGAACTTCAATTCCTTCTTCTAAAATAATTGAAGATGAAGACACTTCCTTTGTAATCATTTGGTTCACTGTGGGCTCTCAGTAACCTGTTGACTTTGTAACCCGTTGACTTTGTAACCCTCATTCTCCCTTCCAGATAATTGTCCTTCCCCCGAGAAGGAATTCCTCCAGCTAGCTTTAAGCTGCAGGTGTAGAGGCTTGAGTTAGTTCTCTTTATCAGTGTGTGACCCCAGATCATCATGGTCCATGCGAGGTCCCTCTGTTGTTTTATTTTCTTCTTAATTCTCCATTCTCCTCTCCTTTCAGCCAATCATTTATTCTAAATTGTTTAATGCAATGCCTTTTGCAAATGGCATATTGTCTTTTTGTGTACATGTGTTTTAAATTTACCTAAATGGTGTTGTATCATATGTTTCATTCTCATTCTTATTTTACTGAGTTCTGTGTTTTCCAGATGCATCCTTGTTGCCATGTACATATTTCATCCATCGCTACTAGCTGCTGACTGGTACGTATGTTATGATGTGCATTCACTATGATATACCTTAACCACTCTTCTAACCCCCTTCATCAGCTCAATATCTTCATACTTGTGCACCTTAGACTGTGTGAGAATTTCTTGAGATATGTGCCCAAGAAGCAGGGTGGCTGGGTCATAGGTATTTCAATATCTAATTTAATTAAGTACTCACTGGACCTTCCTAGAATGGCTGCACCCCTCTCATCAGCAGTACACAGAAATTTCCATACCTCAATCCCCTCCAGCACTTAGCATTATCCAGTTTTCCAATTTTACCAGTATAATAAGTATAAAGAGATTGTTCTTTGTTAATTAACATTTCCCTGATTAATAATGAGTTTGAGCATTTTGAGTTTTCTTTCCTATAAATTGCTAAATCATAGCTTTGAACATTTTTAATATGGGAATGCTATCTATATTCCTTTTGATTTACAGGAGTTTCTTGTGTACTCTAAATAATAAATTCCTTTTTTGGTATTAAATGCCAAAAATATGTGCTTTCATTCTGTCATCTACTAACTTTCCAAAATGTCTTCCATTGAATTGAAAAATACTTCATTTTGATATGATCAAATCCATCTAATTTTTGCTGTGTGGTTTGTGCTTTTGAAGTATCTTTTAGGACTTGCTTTCCTACTTCTATGTCGTAACAACATTCTAGATGTTTAGATCTTTTATCTATGTGGAATAAAGTGATATTTAAGTAGGAATCCAGCTTTATTTTTCTTATGTTCCAGTTTTTTTCAACATTGTTATTAAACCAATATTTTCTTTGATCTGTAGTGTTATTTTGTTACACAAAAGGTATGATAATGGTTTGTCTTGGCTCTCTATTCTGTTCTATTGGTCCATAATCTGTTTTGTAGAATAATACCAGACTGTTTTTATTACTATGGCTTTATAGTTTATTTTATTTTCTGATAAAGCACGTTTTTCCTTGCTATACTTCTTTATTAAGGATGTCCTATTTAACTACAGGTTTTTATTCTTCCATAGGAATTATTGAGGTATAACTTGCATGCATTGACATTTGCATATTACTTTCAAAATTCATTTAAGTGAATACTTAGGATCTTTCCATGTAATATTATATCTCAATAATTTATATGGAAGAATAAAATTCCAGAATTAGGTAAGACAACGATAATATATAGAATATTTTTACCACCCCAGAAAATTTCCCCATGCCCTTCTGTTAATTCTACCCCCAACCATGATTATTTTCTATTTACTACTACCATTAGTTTTGTGTGATTTAGAGCTTCATATAAATAGAATTAGTTCACATTCTTTTATCTGTAGTTGTTTTTATTCATTGCTGTTGTTGCAAGTATTAACATTTCACTCCTTTTTATTGCTGAGTAGATTTGTTTTCCACTTGTCTCTTGATAGACATTTGGATTGGTCCTGATTTTTATATATTATGTAAAGGTTGTTATAAGCATTATTGTTGAAGTCTTTTTGTAGACCCATGTTTTCACTTCTCTTTGGTAGATACCTAGGAGAAGAAATGCTGGGTCTTAGTGTAGGCTTATGTCCAACTTTATAAGACATTGCCAAACTATCTTTCAAAATCATCATAGCATTTTACATTCCACAACAATGTCTGAGATTTCCAGTTGCTCCACATCCTCACTAATATTTGGTATTATCAGTTTTAGATAGAAGCTATACTAGTGGATATGAAATGTGTCTCATTGTGACTTTAATTTGCATTTCCCTGATGACTAATGATGCTGAGCACCTTTACACGTGCTTATTGGCTAATCTTTTGTGAAGTGCCCCTTCACACCCTTTGTCCACTTTTTTTCTTGAATTATTATCTTTTAATTGTTGACTTGTAGGAGTTCTCATCACATCCTCCCCACTTCGATCTGTTGGATATGTGTCTTTTTCAGATAAATGTATTATGAATATTCTTCCAGTTTGTGGCTTGCCTTTTCATTTTCTTAATGGTTACTTTTGATCAGCAAAAAATGTTAATTTTGTGGGAGCCTAATTTATCATTTTTTTTCCTTTTATGGTTAGTTCCTTTTGAGTTCTAATTTAAAAATCTTTACCCATTCATAGTCACAAATATATTATCATATGTTTTATTTTATTCAAGAAAATTTATGTTTCTAGCTTTTACATTTAGGTCTAAAATCTCTCTTAAATTATTTTTTGTGTGTATGGATTGAATAGATATCAAGTTCAATTTTTTTCCCCTCACAAAGATATCAAGTTCTTATAGCACATCCTGATAAAAAGACTTTTCTTTCACCATCGAACTACTTTGGTGCCTTGGTCAAAAATCAATACATGTGTAGGTGTATTTTTGGATTTACTATTCTGTCCATTGATCTACTTGCTTGTTTTATGCCAGTAACAGACTCTCTTGATCACTTTAGCTGTATAATAAGTTTTGAAATCAGATAGTGTAAATTCTCCAATTTTGTTCTTATTATTCAAAATTGTTTTGGGTATTCTAAATCCTTTATACTTCCATGTATACTTTTAGAATCATCTTTTCAATTTTTTTTAAAAAAATTCTTTTGAGATTTTGATTGGGATGCACTAAATCTATAGGTCAATTTTGAGAGAATGGACAATTTATCAATCTTGAATAATCTAATCCATGAATATGGTGTATCTTTTCATTTATTTGCATTGTCTTTAATTAGTCCCAGGAATGTTGTATAACTTTCAGTATACAGGTCTTGCCTATCTTTTGCTAGATTCATCCTAGGTATTTCATTTACTTGATGCTATTATAAATGTCTTTTAAAATTTCATTTTCCACTGGACAGCTACATGTAAAAGAATGAAATTAGAACACTTCCAAACATCATACACAAAAATAAACTCAAAATGGATTAAAGACCTAAATATAAGACCAGACACTATAAAGTTCTTAGAAGAAAACATAAGCAGAACACTCTATGACATAAATCACAGCAAGATCCTTTTTGACCCACCTCCTAGAAAAATGGAAATAAAAACAAAAATAAATGAGACCTAATGAAACTTTTTGCACAACAAAGGAAACCATAAACAAGATGAAAAGACAACCCTCAGAATGGGAGAAAATATTTGGAAATGAAGCAACTGACAGAGGATTAATCTCCAAAATATATATGAGCTGCAGCTCATGCAGCTCAATAACAAAAGAAAAACCAACCCAATCCCAAATTGGTGGAAGACCTAAATAGATATTTCTCCAAAGAAGATATACTGATTGCCAAAAAACAAATGAAAGAATGTTCAACATCACTAATCATTAGAGGAATGCAAATCAAAACCACAATGAGGTATCACCTCACACCAGTCAGAATGGCCATCATTAAAAAATCTACAGACAATAACTGCTGGAGAGGGTGTGGAGAAAAGGGAACCCTCTTGCATTGTTGGTGGGAATGTAAAATGATACAGCCACTATGGAGAACAGTATGGAGGTCCCTTAAAAAACTAAAAATAGAACTACCATATGACCCAGCAATCCCACTACTGGGCATATACCCAGAGGAAACCATAACTCAAAAAGACACATGCACCCCAATGTTCTTTGCAGCACTATTTACAATACCCAGGACATGGAAGCAACCTAAGTGTCCATCAACAGATGAATGGATAAAGAAGATGTGGCACATATATACAATGGAATATTACTCAGCCATAAAAAGAAACAAAATTGAGTTATTTGTAGTGAGGTGGATGGACCTAGCATCTGTCATACAGAGTGAAGTAAGTCAGAAAGAGAAAAACAAATACTGTATGCTAACACATATATATGGAAGCTAAAAAAAAAAAAAAAAGGTTCTGATGAACCTAGGGGCAGGACAGGTATAAAGACATAGAGGTAGAGAATGGACTTGAGGACACGGGGAGGGGGTGGGGAAGGGGAAGCTGGAACGACGTCAGAGAGTAACATTGACGTATATACACTACCAAATGTAAAATAGAAAGCTAGTAAGAAGCAGCTGTATAGCACAGGGAGATCAGCTCAGTGCTTGGTGATAACCTAGAGGGGTGGGATAGGGAGGGTGGGAGGGAGGCTCAAGAGGGAGAGGATATGGGGATATATGTATACATATAGCTGATTCACTTTGTTATACAGCAGAAACTAACACAACATTGTAAAGCAATTATACTCCAATAGAGATGTAAATAAAATAAAATAAAATTTCATTTTCCAACTGTTCATAACTAATATATATAAATACAATTAATTTTTGAATATTGATCTCATATCTTGTAACCTTGGCTAAAGTCACTTTCTAAATTTCAGAGATTCCATAGCTTTCTATATACAAAATTCTATCACTTTAAGATAAGGACACATTTCCTTCTTCCTTTCCAATTTTTATGCCTTTTTTCTTTGCCTTATTGAAGTAGGTAGGATTTTCAGTACAGTGTTGTACAGAATTGGTGAGAGGAGAAATCTTTGAACTATTCCCAATCTTCGGAAAAAGTGTTCAATGTTTCACCATCAAATATGATTGTTAACCGCATGTTTTTCACAGATGCCTTACATTTGATCAGGAAAGTTCCCTTCTGTGGTAGGCAGAATAATGATCCCCTAAAGACATCCACATGCTAATTCCAGAAACCTTCAAATATGTTCAGGTACATGGCAAGGGGGAATTCATGTTGCTGATGGAATTAAAGTTGCCAGTCATCTGACCTTAAGATAGCAGATTATTATGGATTATGTGGATGGACCAAATGTAATCACAAGGGTCCTTAGGAAAGGAAGAAGGAGGCAGAAATAGAGAGTCATAGGGGGGATGTAACTGCAGAAAAGTGATCAGAGCAATCTAACATTTCTAGCTTTGAGCTATAGAATGTGTGTGCCCTCTGAAAGCTGGAAAATATGAGTAAACAAATTATCCTTCAGAGCTTCCAGAAAGGAATGCAGCCTGCGAACACCAGGATTTTAGTCCAGTGAGACCCCATTGTGCACTTCTGACTTCCAGAACTGTAAGGTAATAAATTTGTGTTTTTAAGCCACTATGTTTGTGGTCATTTACAGCAGCAGTAGGAAATTACTACATCTTCAATTCCTAGTTTGTTGAGAGTTTATTTTCTTGGTTTTTTTTCTACTTTTTTTTTTTTTTTTTTAATAAATGAGTCTGGCTGTTTCCTCTCTTGACCATGCATCACATTATCTTGATTGTTCTTATGTCTCATAATTTTAACAATTGTATGGCAACCATGGTGTGAAAAAAAGCAGTAGAGACCGAGGTAAGTCATTCTATCCTCCAGGAAAAGGCATGGTCCTTCTCTCAGGCTGCTAGTGGGAGGCTGAGTCAATCTAACCTTTAGGAGAGCTGAGTCTGGGGCTTTCTTGCACCTTTAATTTTATTCAAATTTCTTCTGGCTTTAAATATTTTGAGGGTGGAATCAAGACTTCCCCTTAGGAGGGATAGAGATCTGGGGACCCAAGGCTCTGGATATCTTTCCACACTTTACCACTCAACTGCCAGCTTTCTGAGCCCTGGGAGCTCTCTCTGCTGTGGGCCATTCATGTCGGCCTCCATTCTTACCCCCCATCCTATCTCTGTGCCTCAGGATACCTCTCTCTGCCCTGTTGCCCTGCTTCAGTTTACAGAGACTGCTGCAGTGCACCTGGTGAGGCTCAGGTGCTCCAAAAGGTTTTCAACCCTCTTGCCATAGCCCAGCAGACAGCAGCCACTGCTTGTGAAGGTCCAGATGCCTCAGAGGGAATTCTGTCAGATCTTCTGTTTCCATGTAAACCTATAGAGTCCATTTATAAAATTCCTTCGAAACTCCATTTAGAAAATTGATTGTAACTGCCTTGAATTTATAGACTAATTTGGGGAGAATTGATATTCTTATAATATTAAGTTGTCCCATCCATGACCTTGGAATGGATCTCCACTTATTCGGATCATATATATGTGTATTTTTATTTATTAGAATTTAAAATTTTGCTCCCTATAGGTCTTGTTCATTCTTACATCTTTTCTACACTTTTTGGCTATTGTGAACTGTATCTTTTTAAAAATTAGATTTGCTAATTGGTTATCACTGGTGTAAAGAAATGATACTGATTTTGAAGGTTGCCCTTTAACACAGCAATTTTGCCCAGCTCTCCTATACTGTTTGATTCTGTTAGTGTTTCTAGTTAGATGTTTATAATATTTCTGAATAGTGAGCATTTCACCTTTTTTTCAGAGTCTTTCTTCCTCTTTCTCTTTTCCATTGGCCAGGACCTTCATGATCTGTTTATCAGTAGCATGCATTTTTATAGCACCTGATGCTTCCCTGCCCCAGCTTCAAGCCTTCCTGGCCACAGATGAATTGAACCAGAAATCAACACTTGAGACAAACTGGGCCAATCGGATTCTCTTCCCCAGGAATTTGGAATTGGAATTCAGAGTTGGTGGTCAGTCTCTGTTAGGCAAGAAATCAGAAAGTGCTGTAAACCTTGCATGGGAAAGCCATGTTTGGTCATTTGCACACAGAAGCAGAGAGAGAAGGAAACAAGTAAGTCAAAAGAAGCAGTTTAAGAGACAGAGAGAGGGAGAGACAGATGGACAGAGACAGAGACAGACAGATAGACAGAGACAGAAGCACATGAAGAGAGAAAAGGAGAGAAATAATCCTGGAGATGCAAGACACGGGGAGAGGCCCACAGCCACACACAGAGACACACATTCAGAGTGTCAGAGGGACAGACACACAGAGACAAATAGAGAGAGACGTGGAGAAAAATGCAGAGACACACACAGCAGACATAGAGAAAGAGAGACAGAAAGATAGACAGGAGTCCCAGACTCACCGAGGCCATAGGAGTCCATCATGGTACAAAGGCAGAAACACTGCCAGTTCCTGGCATCTGTCTGTGGGGCTCACTGGCTGCAGCTTCCTGGGAGGCCTGCCTGTAATTTGTGGCCTCAGGTTTGGTAAGAATCCTCTGATTCCTTGTAACAAATCCACTTCATGTAAGCTCACTTGAGAGGCTTCTCCCTGCCCTCAAATGCATAATTCAGCCTAGAACTCTCCTCTGTACTCCAGTTTTGCACAAACGTGACTGTACCTAGAAAGTTCAAAGACATGATAAACCTAACCCTTCCAAATTGGAACTCTTAATTGTTCCCTCCTGAACACAACACCTTCCTGCCTTCCCAGAAATCTAGGAGCCACCTCTGATTCCTCCCTTCCCTTCAGCCCCTACAGCCGACCAGCACACAGCACTGTCCCACTAGCTGTGTCTCTAATCCATCCACATTTCTCCATCTCCAGGGTCTCCTTCCTGCTCTAACACCATCTTCTCTCACCTGGGACACCGCAGCAGCCTCCTAACTGGTCTCCCTGTGTTCACTTTGCTCTCTCTCATCCATTCTGCACACAGCTGCTGGAAGTGTCCTCTTAACATTTAAATTGCCTGGTAACATACGCCCTTACCACCGGCTCAGGCACACACATGGTCATCTCCAAGGACCGTGCCACAGCTGGTCATCTTGTGCCACGAACCCTGCTAGACTGACTCTGTCCTTGAGACGTTTATCCTTCCTCCCAAGGCAAGGATGCAAAGAGCCTGGTGTCGAGTGCATAAATGATGAAGTCATTTTCTGGTTTCCACCTCTTTTTTTTTTTTAATTTTGATTGGAGTGTAGTTGATTTACAATGTTGTGTTAGTTTGGGGTGTACAGCAAAGTGAATCAGTTATACATGTGTGTGTGTATATATATATATATATATATATATATATATATATCTCCACTCTTTTTTAGATTTTTTTCCCATATAGGCCATTACAGAGTATTGAGTAGACTTCTCTGGGCTATAAAGTAGGTCCTTATTAGTTCTCTACTTTATATAAGGTGCTTTGTATATGTAAATCTCCACCTCTTTTAATTTTACTTTATTTGCAGAAATTAGCAGACTTCATGTGAACAGAACAAGATTTCAGTCGTTCGTGAAGAGGTAAAGCTGCACCCGTTGGATGTGGTGTAAGCTCCCTCCTCTCCAGTCTATCTTTCCAATGGGTTCTACCCCTCCTGGAGGTCCTTGATCCTTGAGGGCAGGAAGGTTCCAAGCACCGCTCAGCTGGGAGTGATTTTATCCTCCTCTGAAACCCCAGATCACTTGCCCTCTGAGCTCCTGAGATCACACTGACAAGGGAGGTGTGTTTGGGGGTGTCTGTCCACCTCACAACTGCTTCCTCTTTGGGCAGAGTGCCACCCCACTGCCACAGGGGAGGGGGGTCCTGGTTACACCACGTGACCCATCTCCACCCCACAGCCGACTGGACCAGGCCAGACACCTGACCCAAGTCAGGCCAGCTGGGCTCTCTGTCTTGGGAATCCTTCTTTGGGCCTGAAAGCCATTGATTCCAAGCAGTGTTTTGGAGTGTGGCTGGAACCCAGGCGTGCAGTGGCAGCCTTGTGACCTGTGCTGCAGAGAGCTGGTCACGAGAGAGGAACGAGGAGGCCGGGGGTGGGGTGGTGGGCAGGGGGGAGCTGCCTCCAGTCTCTCCTGCCAGCCCTTGGGGAGGCCCAGCTTCTCTGCCCTTTCCCGGGTCCCTGAGTCACATCTGTATCTTTACCATGAATTATTTCATGGCTTATGTCTGTAACCAGCTCCAGCTAACGTGAGTAGGTTTCTGCTACTTCCGACCACATGAGTCTGACTCCACTGGATATTTGTGTTCTGATATTATAGTCACCTCATCTCTCCTCTGAGCATTAAGCTTCTGGAAGGCAGGAATCTGATTCCACACATCTTTGTACCCTCACAGTGCTTGATGCAGTGTGATGTATGACAAATTACAAATTCATCAAATAAATGACCTTATTTATACTAGTTATGAAAGAGAACCACATGCCTCAATTTTAAGAAACAGCGATTATTCCTAAAAGTGCTTAGTATTTAAACAATGGATACTTAAGAAAGTTATCACTTTAATGCAAATTCGGGCAATTGTGTCTTGTAAGTAACAGTTTTTCTAAGAATCTTCTGCTCCAGAACCTTCCGCGGTTTTCATTGCCAGCTAAAATTATGTTTACGTTCCTGGAGCTGCACTCAAGACCCCTCAGAACATGGTCCAAGGTTCGCGTCCATTCTCTCTCTTACCTCGTGCTGCAGTCACATCCGACCTCTCCTATGTCCCTCCTCTCCCCGTTATGCTCAGACTTGATTTACTACTTACAATGCTCTCCCCTCATTTTTATTCTCAAAAATCTTAACTTTTTCTTGGAGACCAGTTTAGAATCTCATACTTCTTTTTAAGTCCTTTTCTGATTGATACAAATTCAACCCGCTCTCTCTTCCTCCAGAGCTTCTCAAAGCAGTGGGCAAAGGACCACAGCCGGGAGGGAAATATACATGCTGAGCATGAGCTCAAAGAACCAAGGGGCAAGAAGTGATTCAGGCCACAAACAAAACATTCCATCAATTAAATAATTTCAACAAACTCTTCCTGAGTACTTAGAATATGCAGGCGTCTGCCAATTGCTAAGGTTTTCCTTAATCTTCCAGTGGCCCCTCCCCACAATTTTTGACCCCGAGGATTGGTATTTTCTCAATCCTCTGTAAAAGGATAGGGAACTACAGCTCCAAGTGGCCTTTGCTCACCAGATTGAAGTGCATTAACCCATTCCTGTAAAGACATTCTGGAACCTTCAGTAGATAAGAGCTTTGTGAGTTTAAGCACTGGAGACCTTGGGAACACAGAGCAGACCCCCTAAACCTAGGGATATCAGGGAGGACTTCCTGGAGGAGGTAAACTGAGTTAAGTTTGAAAATTATGATCGAGTTGGTTTCCTGGCAACCCATCTTAAGCTGCCTTTGTAGTCTTCTGACCCCACCCTTCTTCTCCCCCCAGGGCGGGAGAGGTGACTGAAGCTTGGATGGTTCTCTTGCAGACCCTTTAGATAGACCAAAAATACCCCAGTGACACATGAATAATGAACTCTTCTATACTTTATTTGCTAAAGAGCAGCATCGTCTTCTCATTTATTTCTGGTGCTAATTCACACTTTAAGCAATTGAGTTTGTTGAAGGTGAGGGGCCACTGGACCCAGGGTGGTAGTTGGTCGGATTCAGCATCTGCTGTTTTCTCTATTCAGCACCTGAATGCGGCTGGCAAAAATCCATGCCACGCGGCTCATGCCTGCTACACAAGTCTCTCTGGGTCCTAGAGAGCTCTATAATATTCGTTTTTTAGAAATCCAAGTTTACCCTACAGGTAATGCATCAAAATTTACAGTCCCGAGGGCAAAATTAGGTGTCGGATTAGGAATTCAGTGCATGACAATCTGTCTTCCTCTCAGAGAGATATTGTTGCACAAATCAGAAAATCATAGCCTGGCTATGTATAATCAACAACATTTCATTCCAGAAAGCATATTCTAGCTGGAAGGATAAGGCCTGTTGAAGCTGTGGATGGCATTTCCCGAGGTTTCTGAACAGCTACACTTTCTGGGAACCCTGGTGGCCTTTCCAAACGTATCTGAGAATTTTCTAGTAAGCTCTGTTCCTCATAATAGAGCTAATACAGCCAAGGTCGAGGGTTCATTTCAACAAGGGACAGTTTTCTTCACTTTCTACAGCTATATTTTCTATCTCTCAACATACTCCTGTGAATATATTCCAAATTAAAGAAACAAAGATAAATCTATGAACCCCACATGCCATTCTGGCTCCAATCTTATGTCTCAAATCCTTTATCGCCAAGCAACAGCAATAATCCGTGTCCTGTTAACCGTAATTACCATTTACTGCACACCTACTCTGCCAAACACACTATTTTACCTAATTTTACTTAATCACAACCCCATACAATTGGGATTAATACCCCTATTTCCAGCTTTAAAAAAATGGCAGTTCAGAGAGTCCAAGAAGGTTGTTCAAGGTGCCACAGCTAGGACGTGGTGCAGGGGGGAGGAATTTCCCCACCTCTTCCCTCTCCTTCTCCCGCACACGGCTGCCCAACCTCTTCCTCCATGGAGCCACCTCAATGGCTCTCTCCAAGGGCACCAGTGACTGTGGCTAAATGCAATGGAAAGTTGCCTCTCTCCTTCCTCTCTCCTGCCTTACCTCGGCTGACCTCTCTGCGGCATTTACCACAGGTCGCCTCCGTGGCCCCATGGCTTTCGAGTTTTCCTCCATCTCCTCTGGATGTTCCTTCTGTCTCCTGAGTGACTTTCCTGCTCTCTGCCATCTCTTAAGGTTGGTGTTGCTGGGAATTTTGTGCTGCGTCCTCTTCTCTTCTCGCAGTGTCCCCACCCTTGGGTGGTCTCACAGGTGCCCATGGTTTCAACAGTCATCTGCTGGTTGCCAGATCTTAAGTCCGTATCTCTAGCTTGGTGCTCTCTTTTCTGTCTCAGACCTGTAGCTGCCACCACCCACTGGACATCAATGTGTCCTGGATGCCCTGCAGGCACCTCAAGTTCGGTTGACCCCAAAGAGGACTTGTGACACAGCAGTCCTAAGGGACAATCAGGATTAATCTCATCACTGTGGACCCCAGTCACTGGGTCTCTTTCCTCATCCACACAGCTCTGCTTGGCCCACTTCCCCTGGCTAACCCCATCTCTTGAGCTCCCTGGAAAGATCTCTTCCCTGACTGGTCCCTTCACCTCCTTGCTTGCACTGACAGCTGACTTTCCCCCAAGGACCTGGCTTCCTCAGCAGCCTTCTCAAGGGGAGGCTGTCTTTTCTCCTTTAGAGCCTAGACTTGAGGTAGATGTCCTCCCGGCTCCTGATTGCCATGTCCTGGTGATCCTTTTTTCCCCTCTTCCGGTTTGCCTAGCCTATCATCAGAATGTCCACTGTCCAGCCCTGTTTGTTGCAATTATATACTGTCCTCTCACTCTTCTTCAGATGTCAGTCATCAAAGATTTGAATACCTGGCTCACTGTATTTCTCTCCTGCACCAAAGTCATTTTTGGTGACTTTGGCATTCGTGGAAAGAGGCATCCAACTTCTTGATCTCTCAGTTGCTTAACTGCCTCATCTCTGATGAAATCGTCCTCCACTCTACCTCATCACCCCCTCCCATGGGCACACCAGAGACCTTCTCTTGAGTAATGACTGTAACCTCAAAGTCTTAGCCTAAAGCATAGCAAACTCTGACCCCTGCCAACTTTCCCATCCTTTAGTGCCTTTACTCCAGCAATTCTTTGACTCCTTGGGATCCTAATTTTGAGCCCAGCCACATTTTCGCTACCCATCACCCCTGTTTCCCTTATTTTCAAATTTAAATTTCATCACTATTTATTCTTGAATACACCCTTGCTTCTTGTTCCTCTCCTTGCACTTTCCTGAAAAAACCCGAATCCTGTTGGTTAAAGCCAACTTTCCACGTGTAACAGGGAAGAGCTAAATCGGACTCCATGTTTTATCTGTTTCTTTGACTTTATCCTTTGCTTTTCCTTGCTTTTGTTATTATAATCATGCATAATGGCCTGCCTCAGGGAACCCTGCCCCTCTGCCTGAATGTTAAACTAAAGTGCCACTGTTCAGCTCCCAGGAAGACTATCTGACCCTGCCCACGTGTAGATGGCTGTGGAAATTAACACATCCCCTCCCTGAGGCTGGCCATTCCAGGGGACATTTGCAAATCTTATGGCCTTTTTACTTTATTTCCTCATCTCCTCCCACTCTCTGTGCTATAAAAGAAACTGGCATCCAAACCCTGATAAGATGGCTTATCGGAGACAGTAGTCTACCATCTTCTCGGTCTGCAGGTCATGCCGCTTGGACTTGGTAACACACCCATTCTACAGTTGCATCTCAGAAGCTAAACATGGCTGGAGAAAAACATCAGGTTTCTTTTTGGATTTATCATCACCGATCTCAAGTGGGTCCCCAGATCTAGACAATATTTCACACTTTTCCACTTTTCTCAAACTTCCGGCATCTCCTTACTCTCAGCTTGTAATCTTGCTTCTTCTTTCACTGATAAAATGGAAGAAATGAAAAGAAAACTGCTTCTGCCAACCTTTTGCTTCCCAATGCTCTGCCATTCCCCTTACGACAACGGAGACACCCCTCTTGCTGCTGTCTGAAGCCAACCATTTCACCTGAATCTGAATTTTTCTCCTAGACTTTTCCACTCTCTCTTTCTTAAAATATCAAAGTTCCCTTCCCTATTGACTCATTCTCATTAGCATACAAGCATGCTACCATCTTAACAACAAAACCTCCCTTGACCCCGTACTGCCCTATTGCTTTGCTCCGCTTCACAGCAAACTGTTTGAAAGAGTGTATAGTCACCGTTCCACTACCTCACCTCCCATTTTTTTGAGCTCACCCGGAATAGCTTTTGTCTTCACCACTTTCTTAATTCCACTCTGTTGAGATCCATGACCTCCAGATCCCAAATCCAATAATCCAGTCTAAATCTTGGTGTTCATCTCTTAGTAGCATTTGCACTGTCAATCACTCCCTCTTTCTTTGAAGCCCTTTTTTCTCTTGACCTCCAGGATACCAGGGTGGACTTCTCTCCTGAAATCTAGACTCTGGCTACCTATCCAATAGCTCCATTTGTATGTCTAATTAGCATTCCAAACTGAACAGGATTGTTGATTTCTACCCAATTCTATGTCTGAATCTTAGCTCAGCTTCTTAGGAGTTGTGCGATATTGCGAAAAAAAAAATACTCAATATCTTTGTGCCTCAGTATCTTATTTGTAAATTCGGCATAATAATTATTACCTACTTGATAATGTTGTAATAAGGATTAAATGAGGTAATAACATGAAAAGTATTGATCTTAATGCCTGGCATATAGTAAGTGCTCAATAAATGACAGTTCTTCTTATGTCCCGGCCTCATCCTGGTGCCTCCTCTTGGGTGTTCTTCATTCACAGAATTGGCATCACTCAGTCACCCAACTCAGAACTTGACATCACCCTTGATTCCTTCCTATTCCTAACCTCCCACATCAGTTAATAACCAACAACTCTCGAGTCTACTTTTTAAACATTTCTCACCACCCCAAGCCTTTCTCCATTCCTGCTGCCCTTTCTCAGCTCCTCTCTTGTCCGGCTGTGGCTTCCTATCGTTTCTCAAGTCCTTTCTCCCTGTGCAGCCAAAGTGAAGTGATCGCTTTAAAATGCTGATCTGTTCCTATCACTCCCCTTCAATTTCTCCCTATTGACCTTAGGAAAGGTCTAAATTGCTCAGTATCACTATGCATTATGAATACAATACAAGGCACTTCAGTTTGGCCTTGGCCCCATTTTGCAGCTTCCTCTCTCACTGTTCCCCACTCTGTCTCCAAATCCAAGGTTCAGTTCTTCTGAACCACTTGCCGTCTTCAAAACTTGCCATGAGTTCACATTGTATATGCACTATCTTTTGTCCAGGACACCGTGCTACCCACCCACCCCACCCTCTTTACCTGGCTAGCTCATACCCGAGGGTTCAGTCCAGATACTTCCATCTATAAGAGGCTAGGGATGATTCTCCTGTTCTGGGTTAACCGCCCCTTCCTGCCAGCGTTTACACTAATTCCTGTACTTTGCTTATGATTTCCCGTTTAAATCATCTGTTTCCTCACCAGAATTTGAGCTCCTGGAGGCAGGGACCTCATACTCAAAAACCCTTAAAAGAATACTTTTTTAATCCTTTAACCTTGGAATACTTCAGTTTCTTGGTATTTTAGGTGTGGACTTAATCGGATGGAGTACACATTTACTTATATGTGTGCCTGGGAATTAGTTCTTTTGATGGTTGTAATGAGGCTATAGGATTACATGGTCTCGAAGATTCCTTTGTAGTTCTAAAACATCAGGAAGGACTCTCTGGAGTATTGAGCTGTATGGGCCCAGGGTGTCAACCCACCAGAATGAAAGGGCTGAAGATGCTGGAGGATTCTGAGACCATCTCTACCCAGTCTAAGATAACTGAGCAAGGGACTTACTTCCTACTTTTCCATCCAGTTTAGAAACCATGTAGACACTGTCTAAAAGGAAAGTTATGAAACTACTGTCTTTGGGGAATGTCTATGTTCCACCCCAGCTTCTTAGAATAATGAAGAAGGCAAGATAAAACAATTAAATGGTGCCACTCCCCAAAGGCCACTTGCTCCAGTTTATAATCCTGTTTCTGCCACCCCGTAGAAAACAATACTTCCTACAGCGACAACCCCCTTGGAGTGTTAATGAGTCCTCATGCTTAGAAACGGATGCTACTGCGGGTCTTGCTGACTGTTTGGAGGAGGCAAGCGTTGAGCAGTTGTCTGGCACCTAGATGAACCTCATAACAGGGAAACAAACTTAGTCATGAGTTTTTAGAGAAATCAGTTAATCTATTCTGGATGCCTACTGTGGATGAAGAATGTCTCCTGCCATATTAGTAAACAAAGGATGTTGCAGCCATCAAGCCAGCAGCCACTGTAGCCGTCCCCAACTCCGTACCCTGGTGGAATTCAGGAAGGAGAAAAGCAGGATACTGGCCCTAGATAGTTAAAGGCCTATCAGAGGAATGATTTCAATGAGCCCAGACTCTTGCATCTTCCCATGCATAGAAAAGCGCTAAATTCATGAACTTGAGATGTCTGGTTTTCTTTAATTAACAGTAATCTTTGATGTTCCCAACTACCTGACTTTTGTTGCAAAACTCCTGTGTATCCCGGCTCTTCCCTGTCCTCTTGGGAGCAGGTCCCTCAGAGCGATCTGAGAACTGGCCTCCCGGGCTTGAGTCCTCAGAAAGTCCACCAAATAAAACATAATTCTCAACATTTAGGTTGCGCTTTTTTTTTTTTTTTTTTTAGTCAACACTGCTCTGTGCTGGGTCTCTGTGCTATGGAGTAGTGATATAAAGATGGACAGGATACAACGTCTGGCCTTAAGGAACTCACCATCTAGAGGAGGAGATAACAAGGACAACAGTGTGGGCTGTGATATGATGGAGGGAAGGAAGCCCAGGGGTAGGAGTGGAGAGGCAAGACGCCTAATTGACCTGAGACATCAGAGAAGATTTCTGGAAGGATCTGAAGGAGGTGAATTTCAAGATGAGTCCTAAATAATGGGTAGTAATTAGTCTGGTAAAGGTATGTGTGGCAGTCTGATATGAGAAAGGATGGCACCAGAATCTGCAGCTCCTATGCATTCCCTGAGGAATGGCAGTGGGTGTGAAGAGGAAGGAGGGGAGGGAGAGTGGCCGCAGGGGCCACAACATGAAGGCCTTGCACGAGGCAGGGAATTCTCTGGTGTCTAAAAGCCTTCGCATTTCTGAAATTCTAGGGCACGCTGGTGCCTGACAATATTGGAGGCTGGAATACTACCCGATATGGTGGCAGGACTGAAGGTACTGAAGGATTCTGAAACCATCTCTACCTGTTCTAGAATAGCCATAGCTGACTACACTTGTTCCTTTTTCTGTTAGTTGTTTGAAAACCATGTAGACACTATATGAACAGAAAGTTATGGAACCTCCATGCTGTAGAGATCTGCTTGAATCGTGAAGGCAATGGGGAGCCATTGAAGATTATTAAGCAAGGAAGTAAACTTGTTTATGTAGTCTTTTAGAGAGGTCAGTCTGCAGGGGCAGAGAGGAGGAGGGTGCATCTGAGGGCAGGGGCGGGAGGCGAGAGGACCAGTGTTTTTGTGGACCATCTGCAAGTAATGGAAGAGTCATGATGCTTTTCCATTGCTGCAGCAGCCATGGCTGAGGCCAGTGCAGGATGGCAGAGGGTGAGAGATGCCTCTGGAGTCCCAACAGAAGCAGACTGCAGCCCTGCCTGCTCGGGCGCTCTGTCTGCCCAGCCACCCACTTCAGCCCCCATCGTCATGGTCACCTCGCCTTACTTCCTGATTGTCCCACCTCTGGACCTTTAAGCCAGCCTGATCCAACTTACCCGAGACCCAAGCTCCATACCCTCCCATCCCAAACCTACCCTTCTCCTGCTTGCTCTGTTTCTGACACTGGCACCACCCTCAACTCAGCTTCTCACACCAGAAGCCTGGTCTGGATTTCTCCCTCCACAGTCTACATGCAACCAACCTCTGAGTTCTGCCAATTTGACTTCCTAAATATTTCTGGACTCCACTGCCCTCAGTCCAGCCCTCATTACCCCTGGCCTGGGTTTCTGCCAAGGATTCCTAGCTATTCGGCCTCCATAGGCTCTGTCTATTGGGAGCTTGTCAATAATGCCTTTCTGAGATGCCCTTGTGATTCCCCATATTTCTCTGCACCAGGTGAGTTCTATTTCCCTTTTAAGGCAAACCGGGAATTGAATGCTCCAAGAAGCCAGGCTCATCCTCTGGCTGGGTCAGGGAACCTTTCTTCGTGTTCCAATAGCCTCCTGGCTTCCTTTCTCATAGCACTTGCCACTTGCACTATAATTGTTTTCTCTTCACTCATTTCTTCATACGTTCCCACAAGCCAGTGATTCTGTTGGGTTTGTTTCAGGGAGGTCCAAAGAACAAGGCTTGACACAGTTTTAGCAGACGCTTAATATATATTTGCTGAAGAAATGTGAAACAATAGGCAACATTACTGAATCCTGGTGCCTGGTCCTGTGCTTACTTAAATGATCTCCTTGGGCTTCACATCATCCCTATCAGGGAGGTGTTATTACTCTTATCCCCCTTTATAGGTGAGGAAATGGAGGGTTAGAAGTTGAAGTGTCAGAGCCAGAATTTAATCCCAAGCACACATACGCTGGAGCTTGTGGTCTTTATCATAAATGAAATCGCCCACTACCACAGTGGGGAGAGCTGGGATCCCAGGGGCCATTATCACTGCAGAGCAGTTGCCCTCTGGAAATGAAACATGGGTAAGCTGATGGGTTCAGGGGCTTTCTCTGCTTGGCCTTCAATAGCTGGGGAACCAAGTGCATTTTAAACCCACCCCCTGCCTTACTTCCAGGCTACAAGCCTGACTGCTCCTCAGACCATGTCCCGCCACGTCTCACCTTTCTTCTTCCCTCTGCCTCTGGACTGTGGATGGGGGCGTTGAATTGCCCTTTCCTTCCATGCTGCCTCTGATGTAACTTTCTGGGTGAATAGTGTGGAAACAAATCCTAAGGGCTGACATGTCCCAAAGCCTGACCTTGTGGGAGCTTCTCCCCACAGCCTGGCTCACCCTCCTCTCTAGCTGGAGCCATCAGTCCACCCTGACCAGGGGCAGAGGAGGTGGAGGTGCTTCTCCATCTTTCATCCTGTGCATGGCTTAGCCTAGCTCAGGCCTGGGGCACAGCAAGGAGCTCGATAAACACTTGCTGAATTCAATTGAAAACCATCCTGCAAGCAGAGACCTGTGATTTGCTGGGGGATGTTCCAGCCATTCCCAGAAGGGGGGATTTGTGTGAGATGTCCCACTGCCTCTGCCTCCTAGAGTCCAGGGAGGATAAACTCCCCATGAGACCCAGAGGATTAATACAAGAAAAAAGTCATCATAATACCTTTATTGCTCCCATTGAAGCCATTTTCATATGTGGCAGTCTTTTAAGAAGCAGGATTGAATCATGTTTATTTCCATATCAGAGAATCAAATCTCAGGTTTTATAAGGTTTGGGTATCCTGGAAAGAATGGTTTGTGTATGTGTGCATGTGTGCATGGTGAGTATTTAAAGGCTAAAGGGATTAACTTCTCTGGGAGCATACAATTATTTGGGGGTTTTGTGGATATAAGTCTGAGACTGCAAAATCTGAGATGTGAGTCTCTCTTCAAGACCTAATCGATGGTCATCTTACTACTTCTTATAACAGACACTTGTAATTCAGTCTCCTTAATTTTACATTTTCTTTGAAAAGCAATAAGAGGAATCATTTCCAAGAAGAGGAAAGTTTCCCAATATACGTCACCTTTGGCTTCCTTTGGAGTGAACTGTGTTAGCCATAACCTAGTCTGCAGGTAGAAGAAGTGGCCAGCTGCCCACACTGCCTATTTGTGGATTTCCATTTATTTTCAAGCTGCCAAATGGCATGGGTAGAGCACTGGACCCAAGGGCAGGCAGGACTCCACAGTTGGGAGGGCGGAGAGCTTAGAGCTTGGCAAAGAACTTGGCAAAGAGTGCTCCGCCAGACCAGGCCAGGAGGTACTTGGCAAATGGAGGCATCCGATGGCCAGCAAAGCACCTCACAGTCTGAGGACAGAGTCACAGTGTGGATTGCAAACTGCCTATCAGCAAGGACTTGGGTGGACATGTCCAAATCAGGAACTTCTCAAGCATGGCCAGCACCTAAGCAGTTTAATTTGGAGATCTCTCTCCAGGCTACAGGAGCACAGCTTGTCCAGGATTCCCATCTCTTTTTTTAGTTGTCAGTTTTTACAGGATATGTGCCCTGGTCTATGAAACCCAGCAGACCATGTTCCATTGTTCAGAACTACCAAAAGTATCTCTTTTCAGAAGTCCGTTTTCATTTCCCTCAATGGCAGTCTAGTTTTATTTTGTTAAAAGTGAAAATTCTGTGCCTCTCTCCAGTGCATTTCCCATCCATGCAAGCATATTTTCCTCTTTAGTCTTTGGACAGGGGTGAAATTTGGAGTTTTCTCATCAGTGGGGGCCGCCTCTGCTCTACCAGGAGTAGAGGTGATCTGGAGGGAGAGGTCTTGGCATGAATAAGTCAAGTCGCCTCATGGATTTTCTAATCACCCACTTTATTCTATTCCTCTCCCATCTCCACAGCAGCTGAAGAGGCTTCCACCTACTCCCCACCAATCTCATCTTCCCTGTGCAAAAATCCCAGGTGGAAATAAACTAAGGGCTTCAGCAGAACTGCAATGACATGTCTCAAAATAATGTGCCGCTTTGGCTATTTCCAGATTTATGAGACCATTTGTTTTCCTAAGACCCCACTTTGTAGTTGGATGAGATGTAGTTGGAGAGGCAGCACTTGCAAGGATAACCCAGAGCTGGAATCTGAATGCCTCCCAATCCTTCCTTGGATTGAAAACCCAACTGGCAGGAGGAAATCTCGGATCTGTACATGGGAGCTACATGTGAGATGCCTTTGCTTCTGCTGTGACAGGAGCAGTGTACCTCCGAATGGCATGTGGTTTCTCTCCTTGATATTTTAAGAAACTGTCTGTCTTGGGCTCTAGTTAATCATCATTTCCCCACAATTCAATTAAAACTGGCAGGCAAAAATGATCTCCTTTTTCATAGCCTTGATTACACATTAATCCTGATTCCAGGACATTAGCTCCTGGCGTCTGGAATCTTGGAGTCTGGAAGGGAAGTGCTCTTCTGAGTCAGCCTGGGTTGCAAGTGGTCCTGCCCCAGGTTCCCTATCTAAGTTGTTTGTTTGTTGTTGCCTCTAAAACCTCATTCGGGAACTCAGCTTGCTCTCTGCTCATCTGGGAGTCCTGTCTATCCTGGAAGTCTCTCTTCCATGAACGGGTGACAGAAGCACAGCGCACAGCTGTGAAAACACAATGGGGGGGATCTGCTGGACTTGGGAAATCTCTCCCTCAGAAAGCGACAAGGCAGAGACTAAATCAGGAACAAGCCCATACTTGCTCCCTGACCTGAGAGTGACAAATTAGTCCTGGGAGAGCAGTGGGCTTTTTGGACAGCACTCCACACCTGTGTCCTGGGAAGCCACCAACAGTTGTCTCAAATGCCCTTTGAGATATATTTGGAAGAGAGATTTTTGCAAGCCGTATCTGTCCTGCTTTGTGATCACCCACTGTGCAACTTACTCCAGCGCCCTCCTGGCCCTCCTGCTTCCTGGGGGAATGCAGACTCCTGGTGAGAAACAGAGAGTCCCTCTGCCACCATGCGCTGGCCCAAAGTCAGCTGCCCTGACCAGAACCTGCTGACCCCCTTCATAAAACATAACTGGTGTCTGTCACATGGGCACATTGGGGAGGGCAAGTCACTGCTGGCAAGTCACTGCTGCCATCACCAAGGTAGCTTCAGGCGGTGCCACGCCCCTTCTAAATCCTAATGATTTGCAGCTTTTCACTTATTTCCCTGTGGGCAGCACCTGGCAACAGGCAGGAATACTTAACCCAGACTCCACTACAAGATCCCGGATAAGACTAGAGAAATAAACACACACGATAACTGGCAGCTCAATCCATCTGGGGTCCCAAGAGAGGCCTCCCGGACCATCTCCCATAGCCAGAGGCCATCTCCATCTACCACTGTGGCCAGCACATCCTAACCTCTCAATTTCAGGCTCTTCTAGGGATGCTGCGCCTCTTGGGTCCCAAGTCCTCCCTCCAAGATACAGTGTCTTGTCAGAGAACCATCAGCTTCCACAGGAGATGGCCCTCACCCCCCTTCTCAGGTTCCCCGGCCCCTGACCCTCATGATCAAAATCCAACACACGTTCCCGGCCTCTCCTGGGGCGTGGGGTGAGGTAGGTGAAATCAGCACACGTCCTTCTAGAGGCAGTAAGCAGCAAGCAGTAGACATAAGTAGAAGCGGTAAGGTTTGGAATACCAGCAAATCTCTCCTCTTATCCCTCCTCACTGGTCGAATTGTCTCACACCAACTTCCTTTGGGGAGTGTCTGGCTAAACGACGGAAGACCCCTGTGAAAAGCAATTCATTTTTACAATGAATGTAACATTTAATCATTAACAGTGCTTTCATGTCCTACACTCTTTTGTCATCGTCTCTGTTCTCGCCTGCCTCCCCTTCGTGATGTGAGAGCCTTGTGGGGAAGAGCTGTGGGTCTTTTAAATTTTATTTTTATTTTTTATGTCCATCGAAAGAGCTCTCAGCAAACACTACCTGAGGGAGTCGTGACCAGCAGGGACAGTTTTGTGATTGTCCTGTCTGCGACCTGTGGCCTGGAATGGAGACAAGGTTAGACCACAAGGATGTTTAACAATTACACTTTAATAACTTATATTGTAGGTACCAGAGCATCTAATGAAAATAAAAATGTCTTGAGTTCCAACTGTGTGTGTGTCTGGCCTGTGCTAGATGCTGAGGATAAAGATGAAAAGTCTTGGCTCCTGGCCTCAGGGGACTTACAGCTCCAAAGGAAAGCCAATTCTGATTTTTGTCACAATCACTTCTGTGCTTTGCTTTTAGTTTTGCCATATATGAATCCATTCATAAGACATATAATTTCCTTTTGCCTAGGTTTGACATTTTACAGGAGTGTAATAATGCCACATATAGTCAGTCCTTTGTGGCTGGCTTTTCTTGCTTGACATTATGTTTTGGGGATTTATCCATGTTTTTCGAGACTATAGCAGTAGTTTATTCATTTTCATTGCCTTATCGTATTCCACTGAACGCACAATGTATTTATCCCTTCTACTGTGGGTTGACATTTGTGCTGCTTTCAGTTTGGAATGATCACAGTGTGGTAATAAACAGTCATACGTGTCTCTTGGGTCCACGTGTGCAACAGTTTCTCTAGGGTAAATGTCTGGGCATGGTGTTCTTTGGTCACTGGATGTGTATCTTAAATTTTCCTACGTAACAGTTTGTCAAAGAATTGTGACACTTTCCACTCGCACCAACAGGAAAAGATAGTTCCTGTTGCTTCACACTGTCATCAATGTTAGGTATGATCAGGCTTTTAAGTTTGGACAATCTGGTGATTATAATTCTCGTAATAAATTATTAAGGGTCTACATATATTCAGAATACTAGACGGTAGTCACTGAGATATATCACAAATATCTTCTCACAGTTGAGGCTCCTATTTTCACTCTCTTTGTGGTACTAGATGAATACATAATTTTAATTTAATGTAATCACATGTATTGATCATTTCCTTTATGGTTATAGTACTTCTTATTATTGTTTAAAAAAAAAAACAAACTCCTCTACCTCAAGGTCATGAGGCTAGTCTCCTATCTTATCTTTTAAATATAATTTTGCCTTTCATGTAGGGTTTTTTGCTCTTTTGTTTTTTGGGTTTTTTTGGCTGTGCCACATGGCTTACAGGATCTTAGTTCCCGGACCAGGGACTGAACCTGAGCCCATGGCAGTGAAGGCTCCAAGTCCTAACCACTGGACAGCTAGGGAGCTCCCTCATGTAGGTTTCTTAACGCACTTGGAGTTGGTGTGTCCCAGTACGATTTATGGAAAGGCATTATTTCCTCATTGGTATCCAATATTTTTTTATCCATACTTGCTCGGATATGTTTCTTTATACTCTATTCTACTCCACTGGACTGTTTGTTTCTATCTTAATTACTACAGCTTTGTAATAAGTCTTGATACAAAGTAAGGCAAGATCTTCCAACTTGTTCTGAAAAAGTCTTGGTTTTTCTTGGCCCTTTATACTTATGAATATATTTTAGATTAGCGTGTAAAGCTCCATAAAACAAAAAGATAAATAACTCTTTTTGGATTTTTAAATTTAGATATAATTGACATATAACACTGTGTAAGTTTGAGGTGTACAACGTGTTGGTTTGATACATTTATATATTGTAATCTGATAACCACCATAATGTTAGCTAACACCTCTATCCCATCACATATCTATCATTTTTTGTGTGGTGAGAACAATTAAAATCTAGTCTCTTAGCAACTTTGAAGTTTATAATACAGTATTGTTGACTATAACTGCTATACTGTGCATTAGATCTACAGAACTTATTTACCTTCTAGTTGCAAGTTTATAGCCTTAAACAACATCTTCCCAGTTCCCCCACCCATTGTCCCTGGTAATCACCATTCTACTCTGTCTTTATGAGTGTGGCTTTTTAGATTCCACATGTAAGTGAGATCATACAGTATTTGTCTTCTCTGTTGGACTTATCTCACTTGCATAATGCCCTTAAGGTCCATCCGTGTTGCTGCAAATGTCAGGATTTCCTTTTATGTCATGGCTGAGTAATATTTCATTGTATATAGTATATACCACATCTTTAAAAAATTAAAACTTGAATCACCATATGATCCAGCAATTCCTCTCCTGGGTATATATCTGAAGGACTTGAAATCAGTATCTTGAAGAGATATTTAAACCCCCATGTTCATTGTAGCCTTGTTTGGAAACAACATGAGAGTTCATCAGTGGATGAATGGATGAGGAAAATGTGAGATATATATATATACATATTACATATACATAACGATATATTATTCAGCATTTTTGAGATCTTATTGGGATTGAATTGAATTGATATGTTATTTTGGAGGGAAATGACATCTTTCAAATAAAAAATACTTTTGATCTCATAACTTATCTCTAGACATTTATTTAGGTCTGTTTAATGTTTCTTGATAACGTTTTATCATATTCTCTGCTGAGGTCTTTTATTGTAATTATTTTTGGGTTTTTTTGATGTTTCTATTTTTCTATTTTTATTATTTGTGCCTGGTATATAGAAAGGCAAATGATTTGAGCATATTATTTTTGTATCCCATAATCTTTCTAAAGGCTCTTATTGATTCTAATGATTTTTCTATAGAGTTTTTTACTTCCCACATTTACAGTCTTATAATCTGCAAACAGTAATAGTTTGTTTCCTTTTTTCCCCAATCGTTATACCTTCTTTCTTTTCCCCCAATCTTTATTCTTTCTTTCTATCTTTCTTTCTCTCTCTCTCTCCCACTCTCTTTCTCCCTTTCTTTCTTCCTTCCTTCCTTCCTTCCTTCCTTCCTTCCTTCCTTCCTTCCTTTCTTTCTTTCTTTCTTCCTTCCTTTCTTTCTTTCTTTCTTCCTTTATTCCTTCCTTCCTTCCTTTCTTTCTTTCTTTCCTTCTTTCCTTCTTTCTTCCTTTCTTCCTTCCTTCCTTCCTTCATTCCTTCAAATCATCATAGTGATTTGATATTTGCATACAATAAGTCTAGTAACAATCTGTCCCCATACAAAGTTATTACAATACTATTGACCATGATCCTTATACTGTGTATTACATCCCTGTGAGTTATTTATTATAGAACAGGAAGTTTGTACCTCTTAATCCCCTTTACCTGTTTCACCCACTCCCTCTATCTCTCTCCCTTCTGGCAACCACCCATTTGTTCCTTATCTATGAGTCTGTTTTCTTTTTTGTTTGTTTGTTTGTTTTGTTTTTTAGATTCCATATATAAGTGAGATCATATGATATTTGTCTTTCTCTGTCTGACTTATTTCACTTAGCATAGTACCCTCTAGATCCAACCATGTTGTCGCAAATGGCAAGGCTTCATTTTTTCTTATGTCTGAGTAGTATTCCATTGTGTGTATATATATACAAGTATATGTATATCATATCTTTTGTATTCATCCATCTATCCATGAACACTTAGGTTGCTTCCATATCTTGGCTATTGTAAATAATGCTACAATGATCATTGGTGTGCATATATATTTTTGAATTAGCGTTTTTGTTTTTCTTCAGGTAAATACCCAGAAGTGAAATTGCTGAATTATATGACCATTCTATTTAACTTTTGAGGAAACTCCCTACTGTTTTTCATAATGGCTGCACTTATTTACAATTCCACCAAAAATGCACGAGGGTTCCCTTTTCTTCACATCCTTGCCAACACTTGCTATTTATTGTATTTTTGATGATAGCCATTCTGTCAGGTATGAGGTGATATTTCATTGTGGTTTTGATTTACATTTTTTAGATGATTAGTGATGTTGAGAATCTTTTCATATATCTGTTGGCCATCTGTAGTCTTTGGAAAAATGTTCAGGTCTTCTGCTCATTTTTTAATTGGGTTGTTTGCTTTTTTGATATTGAGTTGTATGAGTTCTTTGTTTATTTTGAATATTAACCCCTTAATGGATATTTCATCTGCAAATATCTTCTATCATTAAGTAGGCTGCTTTTTTATTTTCTTGCTAGTTTCCTTCAATGTGTAAAAGCTTTTTAGTTTGATGTGGTCCCATTTATTTATTTTTGCTTTTGTTTTCCTTGCCTGAGGAGACAGATCCCAAAAAATATTGCTAAGACTGATGTCAAAGAGTGCACTGCCTGTGTTTTCTTCTAGGAATTTTATGGTTTGGTCTTACTAATTCATTTTGAGTTTATTTTTGTATATGGTGTTAGAAAGTAGTCCAGGTTCATTCTTTTGCATACAGCTGTTCAGTATTTTCCAACATCATTTATAGAAGACGCTGTCTTTTCCCCATTGTATATTCTTGCCTACTTACTGTAGATTAATTGACCATATAAGTGTGGTTTATTTCTGGGCTCTCTATTCCCTTCCAATGATCTATTTGTCTGTTTTTGCACCAGTACCATACTGTTTTAATTACTGTAACTTTGTAGCATAGTTTGAAAACAGGGAGCAAATACCTCCAGCTTTGTTCCTCTTTCTCAAGATTGTTTTGGCTATTTGGGGTCTTCTGGGGTTCCATACAAGTTTAAAAATTACTTGTTCTAGTTCTGTGAAAATTGCCATTGGCATTTAGATAGAGATTGCATTGAATCTGTAGATTGCCTTGGGTAGTATAGTCATTTTAATAATATCAATTCTTCCAGTTCATGATCATGGTATATCTTTCCATTGTTTGTGTTGTCTTTAATTTTTTTTTTAATCAATGTCTTATAGTTTTCCAAGTACAAGTCCTTTACCTTCTTGATTAGATTTATTCCTAGGTATTTTATTCTTTTTGATGCAATTGAAAATGGGATTGTTTCTTAATTTTTCTTTCTGATAGTTTGTTGTTAGTGTAGAGAAATGCTACAGATTTCTGTATATTAATTTTCTATCCTGCAACTTAGTGAAATACATTTATTAGTTCTAATAGTTTTATGGTGGTGTTGTTTTCTATATGTAGTATTATGTCATTTGCAAACTGACAGTTTTACTTCTTCCTTTCCAATTTAGATTTCTAAATCTCTTTTTCTTATCTGGTTTTTGTAGTTAGGACTTCCATATTATGTTGAATAAAAGTAACAAGAGCAGATATCCTCTAATTCCTGATTTTAGAAGAAATGATTTTGGCTTTTGACAGTTGCATATGAAATTGGCCATAGGTTTGTCATATACGACTTGTATTATGTTGAGGTCTGTTCCCTCTGTACCCATTATGTTGAGAGTCTTATCATAAATGAATCAAAGGCTTTTTCTGCATCTATTGAGATGATCATATAATTTTTATTTTTCAGTTTAATGTGTTATATCACATTGATTGATTTGCAGATATTCAACAATTCTTGCATCTCTAGGATAAATCCCATTTCATCATGTTGTATAATCCTTTTAATGTGTTGTTGAATTTGGTTTCCTAATATTTTGTTGTGAATTTTTGTTCATCAAGGATATTGGCCTGTAATTTTCTTTTTTTGTGGTGTCTTTGTCTTGTTTGGTATCAGGGTGATGCTGGTCTTGTGGAATGAATTCAGAAGCATTCCTTCCTCTTCAGTTTTTTAGAATAGTTTGAGAAGAATAAGTCTTAACTCTTCTTTAAATATTTGGTAGAATTCACCTGTGAAGCTGTCTGGTCCTGGACTTTTTTTGTTGGGAGTTTTTTTTTTTAAATTACTGATTCAATTTCATTACTGGTAATTGTTCTGTTCATATATTGTATTTATTTCTGATTCACTCTTGGGAGATTATATGTTTCCAGGAATTTATCCATTTTTTTCTAGGTTGTCAAGTTTATTGGTATATAATTATTCATTGTAATCTCTTATGATCCTTTGTATTTCTGTGGTGTTGGTAGTAATACCTCCTCTTTCATTTCTGATTTTATTTATTTGGACCATCTCTCTTTTTTTTTCTTCATGAGTCTGGTTAATGATTTATCATCTTGTTTCTCTATTCAAAAACCAGCACTTAGTTTTATTGATATTTTCTATTGTTTTATCAGTCTCTATTCATTATTACCACTCTGATCTTTATTAACTCTTTCCTTCTACTAGCTTTTGGTTTTGTTTGTTCTTTTTCTAGTTTCTTTAGGTATAAGGTTAAATTGTTTATCTGAGTTTTTCTTATTTTCTGAAGTAGGGTTGTATCAATATAATCTTCCCTCTTAGAACTGCTTTTGCTCTGCCCCATAGATTTTATTTTATTATTATATATATTTTTTGGCTGTGTTGGGTCTTAGCTGCAGCACACGGGATCTTCGTTGAGGTATGCAGGATCTTTCATTGGGGAGCACAGGCTTCTCTCTAGTTGTGGCCTGCAGGTTTTTCTCTTGTCTAGTTGTGACGCACAGGCTCCAGGGCACATGGGCTCTGTAGTTGTGGTGCAGTTGTTCCAGAGCACATGGGCTCTGTAGTTGTGGTGCAGTTGTTCCAGAGCACATGGGCTCTGTAGTTTCCAGCATGCAGGCTCTCTAGTTGAGGTGCACAAACGCAGTAGTTGTGGCATGCGGGTTTAGTTGCTCTGTGGCATGTGGGATCTTAATTCCCTGACCAGGGATTGAACCTGCATCCCCTGCATAGGAAGGCAGATTCTTTACCACTGGACCACCAGGGAAGTCCCTGTCCCATAGATTTTAGATCATTGTGTTTTCTTTTTCATTTGTCTCCAGGTATTTTTAAATTTTCTCTTTGATTTCTTCAGTAACCCATTGGTTGTCTAGTAGCATATTGTTTAGCTGCCACCTGTTTGTGCTTTTATTTTTGTTTTTTGCAGTTTTCTTCTTGTCATTGATTTCTAGTCTCACACCATTGTGGTTGAAAAAGATGTTTGATGTGATTTCAATCTTAAATTTATTGAGACTTGTTTTGTGGCCTAGCCACAAATTAGTGATCTATCTTGGAGAATGTTACATGTACACTTAAAAAGTATGTGTATTCTGCTATTTTGTATGGAATGTTATACACCTGTATATATCTATTAAGTGAATCTGATCTAATCTATTATTTAAGGCCAGTGTTTCCTTCTTGATATTCTTTTTGGATTGATCTGTCCATTGATGTTTGTGGGGTGTTAAAAACTACTACTGTTATTATGTTACTGTCACTTTCTCCCTTTATCTTTGTTAATATGTGCTTTATGTATTTAGGTGCTCCTAAATTGGTCCATATATATTTACAGTTGTTACCTGTTATTGGATTGATCTGCTTATCACTATATAATGTCTTTCTTTGTCCAGTCTGTCTTAAAGTCTATTTTGGGGAATTCCCTGGCAGTCCAGTGGTTAGGACTCAGCGCTTTCACTGCCATGGCCTGGGTTCAATCCCTGGTTGGGGAACTAAGATCCCAGAAGCTGCACAGAATGGCCAAAAAAAAAAGAAATAAAGACAAATATATGATATCACTTATATGTGGAATCTAAAAAAAAAGAGATACAAATTTAAAATAATAAAGTCTATTTTGTCTGATATATATATTGCTACTCCAACTTTCTTTTTGTTTCCATTTGCATGGAATGCTTATTTTGTTTCACTTTCATTTATTCCTCACTTTCAATCTGTGAGTGTTTTTAGGTCTGAAGTGATTCTTCTGTAGGCAGCAAATATATGGGTTTTGTTTTTTTCATCCATTCAGCCACCCTATGTCTTTTGACTGGAACATTTAGTTCTTTTACTTTTAAAGCAATTATTGATAGGTATGAACTTACTGCCATTTTGTTCATTGTTTTTTGGTTGTATCTGTAGTTCCTTTTTGCTCCTTTCTTCTTTTCATCTCTTCCCTTGTGATTTGAGGACTATCTTTAGTGTTATGTTTGGATTCCTTTCTCGCTTTTTGTTTGTATATCTATTATAGGTTTTTGGTTTTTGGTTATCGTGAGGTTCATGTATAACAACATATATATTCCTGTGTGTGTGTGCATGTGTGTGTATACATATGATTATTTTAAGTTGATGATCTCTTAAGTTCAAACACATTCTAACAACCCTGCATTTTTACTACCCCCTCCCAATGTTTAATGTTTTTAACATCATATTTTATATTTTTTTGTTTTGTGTATCCCTTAATTACTTATGGATAATAAACAATTTTATTATTCTTGTCTTTTAACCTTCCTACTAACTTTTATAAGTTGTTGATCTGCTATCTTTACTGTGTGTTTGACTTTACCACTGAGGTTTTTTTGGTATTTTTTTATATTTCTAGTTGTGGTCTTTTCTTTTTCGCTTAGAGAAGTCCCTTTAACATTTCTTGTAAAGCTGGTTTAGGGGTGCTGAACTCTTCTAACTTTTGCTTGTCTGTAAAACTCTTGATCTATCCTTCAAATCTAAATGATAGCCTTGCCGGGTAGAGTATTCTTGGTTGTAGGTTTTTTTCTCTCATCACTTTTACCATATTGTGTCACTCCCTTTGACCTGAAAATTTTCTGCTGAAAAGTCAGCTGGTAGACTTATGGCAGTGCCCTTGTATGTAACTAGTTGCTTTTCTCTTGCTTTTAAGATTCTTTCTTTTTCTTCAACTTTTGCCATTTTATTTATAGTGTGTCTTCTTGTGGACCTCTTTGGGAGTCATCCTGTTTGGAACTCTCTGTGTTTCCTGTGCCTGGATGTCTGTTTCCTTCCCCAAGGTAGAGATTTTTTTAAGCTGTTATCTCTTCAGATAAGTTTTCTGCCCCTTTCTCTCTCTCTTCTCCTTCTGGGACCCCTATAATATGAACGTTAGTACACTTGATGTTGTTCTGGAGGGCTCTTAAACTGTCCTCATTCCTTTTTCTGTTTTCTGTTCAGCTTGGCTGATTTCCACTACTCTTCCAGTTCACTGCTCTGTTCCTCTGGTTCATTTATTCTATCATTGATTCCTCCTAGTGTATTTTTTTATTTCAGTTATTTTATTCTTCAACTCTGTTTGGTTCCTCTTTATATGTTCTAACTCTTTGTTGACATTCTCACTGTGTTCATTCATTCTTTTTCTGAGTTCACTGGGTATTTTTATGATCATTACCTTGAACTCTTTATTGGTTGGATTGCTTATCTCCATTT
Source organism: Balaenoptera physalus (assembly GCF_965194825.1). Lineage (NCBI taxonomy): Eukaryota > Metazoa > Chordata > Mammalia > Artiodactyla > Balaenopteridae > Balaenoptera > Balaenoptera physalus. The sequence goes on from NC_138891.1 coordinate 22,745,354, forward strand.
CGTTTACTTCTTTTTCTGAGGTTTTATATTGTTCCTTCATTTGGAACATATTCTTCTGCCAGTAGCTTTCTCTAGCACCACCCAAATTCTGAGGCTTGATACCTACCTGATTGTGGCCTCTATTTTCACCCCAGAAGATGGATCCTCATAGGACTCACCAGTGCTGTACCTCAGTGACTTCTCTGCTATCCAGTGAGCCAAGCTTTGCCCTTCCCAGTGATGTTTGGATCTCAGTCTAGGGGAAGACATGGGTGACTCTTCCTTCGACACTCTAACTTACCCAAAGGATAGTGGTTGTTTCTTATATATGTGATTCATGTATTCTTTGTAGTTTTCTTTCACACTCACTAGCTAATTCCATATTACTCCAGTTCCCCATTAATAATTACTTATATTACACTTTCCGTATTCAAATCACAGAGGGGATTCTATCTCCTGACAGGATCCTGACCAATATATTCTCAAAAACATATATGCTGTTATTGTGCAATATTTTAATCCTATCCTATTTCCTTCAAATTTGGCATTGCATCTATTACTTTACAATGAGAATTTTTGTTTATATTTAAACTGATATTTATCAATACCTTAGGTCCCCACTTGTATTAGTTTCCTGTTGCTGATGTAACAAACTCTATAAACTTAGTGGCTTAGAACTATACAAATTTATTACATTACAAATCTGTAGTTCAGAAGTCCAAAGTGTATTTCACTGAACCCATGTCATGGTGTTGGCAGAGCTGCATCCCTATCTGGAAGCTCTAGGGAGAATCCATTTTCTTGTCCTTCCTAGCTTCTAAAAGGTGCCCACATTCCTTGGCTGGTGGCTCTCTTCCTTCATGTTCAATGTCAGCATGTTGGGCCAAGTCTTTCTCATCCTGTCATTTCTCTGACCTCCTCTTCTGCCTCCCTTTTCCACATTTTAGGACCACTGTGATTACATTGGGCCCACTCAGATAATCCTGGGTAATCTCCCTATTTTAAGATCAGTTGATTGGCAACCTTAATTCCACCTGCTACCTTAATTCTCCTTTGCCATGTAAGGTAATATATTTATAGATTCCAAGGATTAGGATGTGGACATCTTTGGGGGCATTATTCTGCCTACCACACCATTTCTTCTTGTAACTCAGAGTTTCCATCTGGGATTATTTCCCTATTCCTTTGTAATTTATGTAATGAGAGTAATTTATTCCTTTGTAATTTATGTTAATGAGAGTGATAAATTTTTTTTGTCTGAAAATGGTATTATTTTATTTTCATTCTTGAAAGAATATTTTGACAGTACTTTTCTTTCAGCATTTTGTGTCTTGACTCCCACTGTTTCTATAGAAAGGTCAGCATCAAATCACTCTTTGTAGGTAATCTCTCTTTGTCTCTAGTGTTCTCAGGTTTCACTTTGATGTATTTTGGTGTGGACTTTTTAAAAGTATTTATCCTTTTGTTAATTTATTAGAATTTCTGAACTGGAGACTTGGTGACTCTCAACAATTCTGTAATGTTCTCAGAAACTATTTATTTTTATATTATCTCTTCCCTTTTTCTCTCTTGGCCTCTTCTGGAAATCTCCATCTATCTCTCATGTCTTTTGACCTGTCTTTTATATTTTTTACTCATAATCTCTCTGGCCTGAATTTAGAGTAATTATCTGCATCTTTTTGGCAGTTCCAAATTTCTCTTCAGATACTTATAATTTGTTGATTAGTTTGTTCATTTTGTTTTTTATCTCAATAATCACATATTTTTATTTCTAAAGCTGTATTTTGTTCTTTCCGAAATCTACTTAATTATTCAGTAATCGTTTCTTCCTTCTGTTCTTTTCAATTCTTTTAAAAAAATTCTTTAGGTACATTAAACATGCTTATTTAGATTTTTAATGTCTCTAAATTCCAATATCTGATGTTTTTGTGTGTTTGTTTTTGCTATCTGAGTGCTGGTTTGTAATCACATATGTATATGTGGTTTTTGAAATTGTGCTGTTTCTGTTACTCCAAACTTTACCTGTAGTAATTCTTTGAAGGCTACACAAAGTTTTATTCCTCAGTGTATACATTTGTTCTGCCACCTATAGGTGCTACCACCTTGGGACTTTAATTTTAATTTTCTGCTATAATTTGTTTTGGAATGCACAGATAACATTTTTTAAGACCACAAACACATGAAAGGTCTGGTTTATATCTATGGATGCTCAGGAGAGATAGTTTTTAATTTACTCAGGGCTAGGGTTTAGACAGACAGGTGTCCTTGCTGTCCCTTTCTGTGTGGTGAGGTTTATTCCTCAATCTCATAGTAAATGTGTAGCCTCTTTAACTGGAATACAGACTTTAGGTTCTGAACATCACATGCCAGGCAGACATTAAAAGTGAACCTCAAGGTCTGTAAGACTGGCAGAATCACCCAGGGCAGAGCCAGCTTTGTTGCTCATATACTTCCCAGGGTTTCAGGTTTCACTGAATTTTTTATTTTGCAGAATCCTTATTTTTGTGTCAGCTCAGCAATATATTTAAAACTTTTCTGTTTTGTCTATTATTTTAATATTTAATCTATCATATTGTTGAAAATGGAAACTTGCAATTTGTATTTTATTCTTAACATGATATTTGATTTTCCCATTTGATATGAGTTCTACTTAATTTAATTTAAGTGCTATTTAATATTCCATTGCCTGAATATATCATAATTGATGAAAACATTTTCTGTTGAAGGATATTTATAGTTTTCTGTTTTCATAATTATGAAAAATGCTGCAATAAATATATATATAGATAGATAGATAGATAGATACATGTTTTCATGTGCATGTGTATATTTTTTAAATATATAACTAATAGTGATGGCTAGGTATTATGGGTAGAATTGTATTCCCTCCAAAAGTCCCCCTTACTCTCAGTACTCAGAATCTGACCTTATTTGGAAATAGAGTCCTTGCGGATATAATTAGTTCAGGTAAGATGAAGTCATACTGGAGTAGGGTGGGCTCCTAATCCAGTATGACTGGTGTCCTCATAAGTAAACAGCCATGTGAAGACACAGAGATACAGGGAGAAGGCCATGTGAAGACAGAGGCAGAGATTAGAGTGATGCTGCCACAGCCAAGGAACGGGGCTACCAGAAACTGGAAGAGACGAGGAAGGATATTCCCCTAAAGGCTTTAAAGAGAGCAGAGCTGACATCTTGATTTCAGATTCTAGCCTCCAGAATTGTGACAGAATAAATTTGTTTATTTTTTAAGTCAGCCAGTTTGCGGTAGCCCTATGAAACTAACCTGGATCAGAGTATGTGTGCATATTTAGATTTTGTAGATTCTGTCTAGTGCTTTCTAATGTGCTTGTATCAATTACATTCCCCCATCAATGTATGAATATTACCATTGCTCTTCATTTTCACCAGTGTATGATTTTATTAGACTTCTACAACTTTTCTAATTTGATAAGTGTGAAATGGTATGTGTTTTTGTCCGTTTGGGCTGCTATAATAAACTACCACGTCTGGGTAGCATCTAAACAGCAGGAATTTATTTCTCCCAGTTCTGGAGGCTGGAAGTCTAAGTTCAGGGTGCCAGCATGGTCGGGTGAGGGCCTTCTGCTGGGTTGCCATCTTCTTACTGTATTCTCAACATGGCCAAAGGAGCAAGGGATCTCTGTGGGATCTCTTTTCTTAGGACACAAATCCCAATTGTGACAGCAGAGCCTAATCACCTAATAATAACCTAACTATCTCCCAAAGACCCCAAGTCCTAAAACCATCAACTTGGGGTTAGGTTTCAATACTAATTTTCGGGGGACACAAACATTCAGATCATAGCAGTATCTTTTCATCATTTTTAATTTCTATTTCCCTGATGACCTGTGATATTGAGCATATTTTGTGTGTTAATTTGCTTTTCAGATTTATTTTTCTATAAATTGCCAGTTTATAAATTTCCCCTAGTTTTCTTAATTGCTTAGTTTATTCTTATTGATTTGTAGAAATTCTTCATATATTCTGATACCAATACTTTGTTAGTTATAAGGATTGCAAATATCAATTTTCACCCCCATGGTTTCACATTTCATTTTGTTTATGGTGCCTTTTAATGAACAAAAGTTCCTAATTTCAAAGTACTGAATACATCAATACTTTTCTTCATGGTTTGTGCTTTTTGTTTTGTGCTGAGGAAATTCTTCCCTACATTTAAGCTGTAAAAATATTCTCTTAAACTTTCTTTTAAAATTTATAATTTTGCATTTTTCAGATGAAGCCTTTGTTGCATCTGGAATTCTTTTATTGCCACGATTGAATAGTCCATCGTTTCCCCCGCTGACTTCTGAGCATATATTACGTTTTTTATATGTGTTGATCTATTTCTAGGCTCTCTCTGTTGTTCCATTTCTCTGTTTGGCTATTGTTTCACACAATTCTAAGTACTATTGCTGTCCGTTTTCTAACTTTTTGTGTTGGTTGCTCAACTGAAAAAAGAAATCAGATTTTCTTCTTTTCCAAGGTAAGTATTAATGACTATTCTTTCTAAATATCATGTTAGCTTCATTCTCTAAGTGTTAATATGTAGTATTTTCACTATTTTTCAATTTCTAAATGTTTTTAAATTTTGATTTTCTCTTTGATCCATTAATCATTTAGAAGCTTTTCCCCTTGATTTTTAAAGATGTGAGCATTTAAAAACATTTTTTCTTATTAATTATATTTTAGTATAATGGTAATAAAAATATTGTCTACACGATATAGACTTCTTGGTATTTGTTGACATTTGCTTTGTAAATATCCAACTTGTGCTTGAAAATTAAATTGTATTCTTTAATTGTTCATTGCTGGGTTTATATTTGTCCATTAGAGCAGAATTTCTGATAGTATTGTTCAAATTTTCTCTATTCTTACTAAATTTTATAGGTTTGACCTATAAATTACTAAATGAAGTACATTAGCATCTTTTGATTGTGAATTCATGACTCCTTGTAATTCTGTAAAGTTTTGCTTTATATATTTTGAGATTACGTTATTAAGTACATGGAAGATTAGAACTATTATACCTTCCTGGCAAATTTACCATTTTATCTTTATGTAAAGGTCCTCATTATTTTTAGTAATACTTTTTTTAACTGAATGAAAGATTCTTTAAATTCTATAGTGCCTTACCGTTTTCAAAAGTTTCACACACATGATTTCATGTAATCCCATAATAACCCTTCTTACCCCCCTACCCCTATATTGCCCCTCCCCCCTTCCCTTTCCCCACTGGTTCTCTGTATCTGTGAGTCTGATTCTTTTTTGTTTTATTCACTAGTTTGTTGTATTTTTAGATTCCACATATAAATTATATCATACAGTATTTATCTTTCTCTGTGTGACTTATTTCACTTAGCATAATGCCCTCCAAGTCCATCTATGTTGCTGCAAATGGTAACACTTCATTCTTTTTTATGGCTGAGTAGTATTCCATTATATATATACCACATCTTCTTTATCCATTCATCTGTTGTTTGACACTTAGGTTGCTTCCATATGTTGGCAATTGTAAATAATGCTGCTATGAACATTGTGGGGGCATGTATCTTTTCCAGTTAGTTTTTGTTTCTTTCGGATATACACCCAGGAGTGGAATTGCTGGGTCACATGGTAGTTCTATTTTTAGTTTTTTGAGAACTCTCCAATACATACACTCTAATTTTCAACTCTTTTTAGGTGTTTCACTTGTAAACAGCTTACGGCAGCATTTTTAAAATACTTAATGTTAAACCTCTATTAATAGGTAAGTTTAGTCCTTTCATATTTAGTAATGGTATATTTGGATTTATCATATCAATTTATTTTGTTTTAAAAAATCTGCCTTCTATGCTTATTTTTTTTTATTCCTTTACTGTCATTCATTGGATTGATCATGTTTCCTTCCATCTCCTTTTCTCCTTAATTTTTTGGAAGTTATTTGATCTATATCTTATCTTTAACTGCTTACCCTTAACGTTTTAACCAGCATACTTGTGAACAAAGAATATTTTAGTTCTGAGCTTTCTATTCTAGTTTTCATGCTATTTTTGCCCAGTATTTTGCTGCTATTTTGTTTATATGCCACGCAAATTACTCATTATTTTAACTTTTTTTGTTTCATTTTGTTTTATTGCTTAGATTTTGTTTAGATGTGTCCACGTGGTTTTTACTGTTCACTATTCCTTCTTCCATCTTAGAGTTTCCTTCCATGAGGGCCTGTTGGTGACCCAGCATTGGGTGCCTGAAAGTGTCTTTGTTTCTTATTTATTCCTCAACAACAGCTCAGCTAATTAAAGAATTTTTAATTATAGGCATGTTTTAAGCACTTTGAAGATACAAGCATGTGATCAGTTTCTATAAAGAGTCTGAAAGAAGCCCTAATCTCTGTTTGTAAAATACAAAATTTCATATTCATGTATATGAATCATGTTACTTAAATCTTCATAATCACTGTTTGCACATTTGCTCTTTGAAAAACTCTCTCTCTCTCCCTCCCTCCCTCTCTCTCTCCTAGGTAGCTTCAGTATTAAATCAACCTTTAGACCAATTTTAGGAAAATGAATTTACTTTGGATTTTAGTAGTCTGATTTAAGAGTTTCATCCCCAAACTCTAAATCCAAAAAATAGCTTAATATTTTTTACAATAAAGTCAGCTTCCAATATTCAGTTGCTCATGGACGAAAGCAGGAAGGGAGCCACACTTTGCCATTTAGGGAAAGCATCGGGTTTTTAATGTCCTTCAATTCCTCTGTTGGCAAATGCATACCGTTTATCACGTGCCACCACACGACACTGCTTTTTGACATTCCCAGGTGCTGTAGAACATCATGTGAAGGTACTATAATATATCCTGTCCCCTTTGGACACATGATTCACTACACATTACCATGCCAACCTGGAAAAGAATTTCTTAAATATTGAGAAATATGAGAGACATAAAACTTTAAAATTACTTGGGTGAAATGATTTCCTTGGAGCAGTCTAGCAAGCCTGGATGGCTATGAAAGAGAAAGAGCAGGCATGGGTAGCCTCTTTCTCTGAACTGGGAAAGTAAAGAAATGTTTACCTCTTCACTTCTCTCTGACAGGGACCTCTCCATTGGGCTGTTGGTGTGGAAGCCATCTCCTGGCTCCTAGTCTGGTCGGCTCCATGCATTTAAAAACACTGATGTTTGTACACCTACTAACCCCCATTATGTAACTGAGCATGGTCTAGAGGAAGCTCTGGATCAGGAATCAAGAGAACTAGAACCTAGCCCAGGCTGTGTGACTTTAAGGCAACAGTGTAACCTCTCTTTGCTTCCATTACCTCGTGTATAAAATGAAAACAATACTTTCACCACCTATCCATTAAGATGGATACCTTACCCTTTACCAGCATCTCTACCAGTAAGATTGTTTTGAATTTTCCTGCATAATGCAACATGAAAATAATAGTTCTAGATTTTTATATAAGAGTGGTTTTGCAGTACAATGTTTGGTGAAATAGTCAAAAAAGAAAGATGCAGAAAAATACTCTATTCAAAGAAGGCAAACCATTCAATCATTCATTAAACAAGTAACTATTTAGCACCTGTGTGCCAGCTACATGAGTCTCTCCTCATTCTATTGGGAAGAGACAAGAAAAAAAAAATGAACAAGTAAATTCACAAGAAAATATCAGCAAAGAGTGATTGCAGAGAATTAAAAGAGAGCAATGTTAGACAGTAACTTGGTGGCCTCTCTGGAGAGGTGACATTTAAGACAAGACCTGAATGTCACCTGATGGTCAGAGGGAAGTACAATTTCAGGAAGTAGGTCAGTCCTAAGGCAGAAAAGAGCTTGGACAAAAGGCCAATAGACAAGGAGAGAATAGTCTGAGAAACAAGCAGGAGCAGATTAAGTAAGGCTTTGTGAGTTAGACTAAAATTTTTTTCTTTTGTTTTAAGTGAGATAAGAAACCCCTTGAGGATTTTAAGATAGACAGGTGCTGGGGAATTAGGAGAAGACATCTATTGAAGGTAAGACTGAGTGGTTAGTGGGGAGGAAGAGGGAGAGACTGTAGGTCGTATATTAGTTTGCTAGGGCTGCCATAACAAAGCAACACAGACTGAATGGCTTATAATTAATTTTATCATAATACTGGAGGCTAGAAGTCCGAGATCAAGATGTTGGCAAGTTGATTTCTTCTGAGGCCTCTCTCCTTGGCTTGTAGATGACTGTCTTCTCCCTGTGTCTTTACATGGTATTCCATGTATGTGTCTGAATTTCCTTTTCTTATAAGGACACCAGTCAGATTGGGTTAAGACCCACCCTAATGACCTCATTTCAACTTAATTACCTCCTTAAAGACTCTATCTCTGAATATAGTCCCATTCTGAGGTGCTGGCTTCAATCTACGAAGTTGCGGTGGGTGGGATGCAGTTCAACCCATAACAGTAGAAGATACAGTGTGAGCAAAGGTGCAGAAGCAGGGTTTCCATGGTGTCTTCAGACAAACAGTGAAGGTAGCAGCCTGGAGCATAGTTTATACATAATGGAGTCACAGGAAGTCAAGTTATCAATGGAAGTGGAGGTCAGGCTCGTGAGGGTACTGAAACCTGATGAAGGAACTTTGACTTTCAGCTATAGGTCCGGGGGAGCCTTGGAGAGTTTCTCAGCAGTGGGGGAGAGCTGGGTATTGATGGTTAGGCAGTTGGTTGTATGAAGACCATGTAGGAGAGGATGGGAGCAGAGGACAGTTTAGGGCATGGGACTCGAGTCAAACCCTTAGAGAGAGAAAGGAGGGAGGAACATCCTCCAGAAGAACTTCCAGTAGTGATTTAGACAACAGGGAGACAGGACTGGATCCTGGAAAGTTGTGCTGAAAGGCAAAGGCTGCTGTGCAAAACTTGTGCTGGGATTACAGTCAGTGACTCAGGGCAGCCCTCCTTGTCTCCATCCAAACCCTGCACCTACAGACACAATGGAGGCTGGACACATTGTCTTATTTGGCTGGAAAAACATGACTCCAGTAGCAGACAGACCTCAGTTCAAATCCCAGCTCCTTCATTTATAGCCATGTGTGATGGTCAATTTGATGTGTCAACTTGACTGGACCACAAGGTGCCCAGACTTTTGATTAAGCATTATTCTGGGTGTCCCTATGAACTATGAACTGCCTTTGAACTGGAACATTGGCTTTTTCCTGACTTTGGACTCAAACTGAAATATCAGATCTTCCTGGGTCTCTAGGCTGTCAGCCTTTGGACTGGAACTACACCGTCAGTTCTCCTGGTTCTCAGGCCTTAGGATTTGAAACTACACATTGGCTGTCCTGAGTGTACAGGACCCAGATCTTGGAACTTGTCAGCCTCCATAATTGCATGAGCCAATTCCTTATAATAAATCTCTCTCTCTCTCTCTCTCCCTCCATCTCTCTCTCTCTCTCTCTCTCTCTCTCTCTCTCTCTCTCTCTCTCTCTCTCTCTCTCTCTCTATATATATATATATATATATATATATATATATATATATATATATATTACTGGTTCTCATGTCTGGAGAACCCTGACTAACACACAGTGTAACTTAATCTCTTTGAGCCTTAGTTTCCCTAGGTTTCTAATGAGAATCGTAAGTCACCTGCCAGACTTGTTGGAGGACTAAATGACATAATGTGTATAATGTCTGGCTCATAGTAGGTGCTCAATAAATGTCAGGTTCCTTCTCATCCCCCTTAGTGGAACAAAGCCCTGAAATGACAGAGCAGGTAGCTTTAGATACTCACAGCATATCTGAACTGCTCTGGCAGGGCATGTGGTCTGGTGCTACTTGTGCCAGTGTTAGCAAAGCAGCTGGTGGGGCTGGGGCTGGAGCTGGTGTTGTCCCATGTGTGTCCATATGTATCCACATTTTTTTCTGCATAGACAACACCAAATAATGGGCTAAGAGTCAGAAAAAAGGCACCCAACAGCAGGTGTGGCCCTAGGTGATTATCCACTATCACTATCGATGGCTTTATTTACTGCATCTCTACCATTTGGCAGAGAAAGGATTCACCTCCTTACAATTCATTTAACCCTGAAAATAACCTTGTTACATTAGGTTACATACTGTATTCCAATTTGAAGATGAGGAAACTAAGGTTCAAACAGAATAAGCAGTTTTCCTGAGTCATGTTTAGTTAGAAAATGGTGGGTTCGGAATCTAGGTTTGTCCAATTCTAGAAATCATTCTCTTTCCACTAAGCTCTAAGTTGCTTTTCTTGGCCTCTACAAGTCTCAACATTTGAGCTACAGAATGGGACTAATTACACATTACACACAGGACTTACCTCACCATATTTCTCTTTTCCCAGCCTTTGTTGTAGACCAAGTTGGAAGAAGTATGTTCCAGTTACTCTGGAGGCATTACAAACCACCCCAAAACTTAGTGGCATAAACAACTGTTACTGAGCAAAGACTCACTGCCTGACACGCATAGAAGCCAATATTATGGCACCAGCTTTTGAGAAAAGAAAGAGCTTTATTGAGAGGTCAACCAGCAAGGAGACAAAAGACAAGGCTCTCAAATCTGTCTCCCCGATGCAGGGTTCAAAGGTGAAATTAAGGAGTTAGGGGAATTTCAAACTTGGAAACTGTTTGGCTAGTCTTGAATTAGTCTGTACAAGCTAATTGCCTACTGGAAGCTGGGTATTCCTTACTGAAGGATTTCTTGCTTCTTAAAGGGCTCTGGTGGCAAAATTTTTATCCTTTGAGTTTCATAGACTGATGATTCTTGGTTCTGGGTCATCCTGGAGACATGAGCTCCTGTCTTGCACATTTACAGCACTGTCTCTGTAAAATAACTCAAGGTTTGATTAATCAACAAGTTATTTAAGGAAGAAAAACCAGTTTAAGTTGGTCAATGTTTTATGGGCTGTTTCACAACCATTTTGTTACACTCGTGGATTCTGTGGGTCAGGTATACAGGCAGGGTATAATGGGAACGGCTTGACTCTGTTTAATGATGTCCGAGACTTTAACTGGGAAGATCCAAACAGCTGGAGGTGACCCAGCAGCTAGGAAATGAAATTATCTGGAGGTTCTGGGATGACTTAAAGGTTGGACTCAGCTGGGGCTGTCAGGGCACCTACATGTGGCCTCTTCACATGACCTGGGATCCTCAAACACGGCGGCCTCAGGGTAGTTGGACTTTGCCAATGCAGGCTCCAGGTTCCAAAAGTGAGCATCCCAGTGAGCAAGGCAGAAACTTCATTGCCCTTGTGATCTGGGAAGTCACAGAGCATCGCTTCTACCAAATTCTACCCGTAGAAGCAGTCCCAAGCCTGCTCAGATTCAAAGAGAGAAAAGATAGATCCATCCATCAATGGGAGAAGTGTCACTGAATTTTATGGCTTTTTTTTTTTTTTTAAACGCCACAGGGTATAAAGGTCCAAGGAAAGTGTAGGAGACTGTACTAGAATAATTCCTTGCTGTCATCAATGACATTTTTGTTTTCAGTCAGGCACTCTACCTCACCAAGCATAGAACACTGATGTCTAAACAATGTCGAACATGAACTGGATTTGGTAGTGAACAAGCTTGTCTTGCTTTCTCGTGAAGATAAATGCCTAAACTTTAAAAAGCTCCTTTGCCAACAGCAGTGTCTGCACTAACACCAAAACATCTGAGAGATGTGGAAAATTCTGTAACCTGTCCAGTTGCTTGTGGGTCATAAAGACCCAGCTTTGCCTGTCAAGATGGGGGAGGGGAGCAATAAATGACTCCAGTTCTTTAAGAATCTGGTTTTCGACCTTTCTTTTAAAGTTAAGTATTTTTAGTTAAATTCAATTTAGGTCATGTAGAAAGCCACAGTTTAATTTTCTTTTTAAAAATAAGTTTCCATAAGCTGGTATATTTTATTTATTTTCTTCATTTATCCAGTTTAAATTATTCAGGGGCTGTGTTTTGGTGCTTAATTGGGCAAGGCATTAATGACCCTGGTGAAAATGAGAGGGAATGGCTGTGTTTATGTCAGGCCTGTTCCCTTTAAATTCTATTTTCTGAAACAGGAGAGTTATTTATTTATTAAAAACTATTAACCCAAATAAATGGTCTGAGATTCATTACTGCATTGCCAGGTGGGGCTCTGGACTTGGAGCTTAAAGTGACCAAAGCCTTACATCATTCTGTTCACCATTTTTTGAGCAAGATGCATAAAGGAACATGCTCCAATAGCAAGTCAAGAATAAAGGGGGCAGCCTCAAACAAATTCAGAGACTTGTATCACTACTTTCGTGACAACTAGTTATTTGAATAGTCATTATTCAGAAGTGACAGTGGATAAAGATTTTTTTAAAAATCGAATTCCCAAAGCTACCTCTTCTGATTTGAAACACTTTTTAATTGTTTTAATTTATTTTTATTTTTATTTTTTAAATCTTTATTGGAGTATAATTGCTTTACAATGGTGTGTTATCTTCTGCTTTATAAAAATGTGAATCAGCTACACATAAACATATATCCCCATATCTCCTCCCTCTTGCGTCTCCCTACCACCCTCCCTATCCCACCTTTCTAGGTTGTCACAAAGCACCGAGCTGATCTCTCTGTGCTATGTGGCTGCTTCCCACTAGTTATCTATTTTACACTTGGTAGTATATACAAGTCCATGTCACATTCTCACTTCATCCCAGCTTACACTTCCCCCTCCCCATGTCCTCAAATCCATTCTCTATATCTGCGTCTTTATTCCTGTCATGCCCCTAGGTTTTTAATAACCATTTTTTCTTTTTCTTTGTTTTTAGATTCCATATATATGTGTTAGCACATGGTATTTGTTTTTCTCTTTCTGACTTACTTCATTCTGTATGACAGTCTCTAGGTCCATCCACCTCACTACAAATAACTCAATTTCATTTCTTTTTATGGCTGAGTAATATTCCATTGTATATATGTGTCACATCTTCTTTATCCATTCATCTGTCAATGGACACTTAAGTTGCTTCCATGTCCTGGCTATTGTAAATAGAGCTGCAATGAACACTGTGGTACATGACTCTTCTTGAATTATGATTTTCTCAGGGTATATGCCCAGGAGTGGGATTGCTGGGTTGTATGGAAGTTCTAGTTTTAGTTTTTGAAGGAACCTCCATGCTGTTCTCCATAGTGGTGGTATCAATTTACCTTCCCACCAACAGTGCAAGAGGGTTCCCTTTTAACTACACCCTCTCCAGCATTTATTGTTTGTAGATTTTTTGATGATGGCCATTCTGACTGGTATGAGGTGATACCTCATTGTAGCTTTGATTGCATTTCTCTAATGATTAGTAATGTTGAGCATTCTTTCATGTGTTTGCTGGTAATCTGTATATCTTCTTTGGAGAAAGGTCTATTTAGGTCTTCTGCCCATTTTTGGATTGGGTTGTTTGTTTTTTTGATATTGAGCTGCATGAGTTGCTTATATATTTTGGAGATTAACCCTTTGTCAGTTGCTTCATTTGCAAATATTTTCTCTCATTCTGAGGGTTGTCTTTTCATCTTGTTTATGTTTTCCTTTGCTGTGAAAAAGCTTTTCAGTTTTATTAGGTCCCATTTGTTTATTTTTGTTTTTATTTCCATTTCTCTAGGAGGTGGGTCAAAAAGGATCTTGCTGTGATTTCTGTCATAGAGTGTTCTGCCTATGTTTTCCTCTAAGAGTTTGATAGTGTCTGGCCTTACATTTAGGTCTCTAATCCATTTTGAGTTCATTTTTGTGTATGATGTTAGGGAGTGTTCTAATTTCATTCTCTTACATGTAGCTGTCCAGTTTTCCCAGCACCACTTATTGAAGAGGCTCTCTTTTCTCCATTGCATATTCTTGCCTCCTTTACCAAAAATAAGGTGACCATATGAGCATGGGTTTATCTCTGGGCTTTCTATCCTGTTCCATTGATCTATATTTCTGTTTTTGTGCCAGTACCATACTGTCTTGATTACTGTAGTTTTGTAGTATAGTCTGAAGCCAAGGAGCCTGATTCCTCCAGCTCTGTTTTTCTTTCTCAAGATTGCTTTGGCTATTCAGGGTCTTTTGTGTTTCCATACGAATTGTGAAATTTTTTGTTCTTGTTCTGTGAAAAATGCCATTGGTAGATTGATAGGGATTGCACTGAATCTGTAGATTTCTTTGGGTAGTACAGTCATTTTCACAATGTTGATTCTTCCAATCCAAGAACATGGTATATCTCTCCATCTGTTTGTATCATCTTTTTTTTTTTTTAAACATCTTTATTGGAGTATAATTGCTTTACAATGGTGTATTAGTTTCTGCTTTATATGTATCATCTTTAATTTCTTTCATCAGTATCTTGTAGTTTTCTGCATACAGGTCTTTTGTCTCCTTAGGTAGGTCTATTCCTAGGTATTTTATTCTTTTTGTTGAAATGGTAAATGGGAGTGTTTCCTTAATTTCTCCTTCAGATTTTTCATCATTAGTGTAAAGGAATGCAAGAGATTTCTGAGCACTAATTTTGTATCCTGCTACTTTATGAAATTCATTGATTAGCTCTAGTAGTTTTCTGGTAGAGTCTTTAGGATTCTCTGTGTATAGTATCATGTCATCTGCAAACAGTGACAGCTTTACTTCTTCTTTTCTGATTTGGATTCCTTTTATTGCTTATATATTTTGGAGATTAACCCTTTGTCAGTTGCTTCATTTGCAAATATTTTCTCTCATTCTGAGGGTTGTCTCTGATTTCTGTGGTGAAAATTTCCAAAACTATTTTGAATAATAGTGGTGAGAGTGGGCAACTTTGTCTTCTTCCGGATCTTAGTGGAAGTTGTTTCAGTTTTTCACCATTGAGAACGATGGTGGCTGTGGGTTTGTCATATATGGCCTTTATTATGTTGAGGTAAGTTCCCTCTATGCCTACTTTCTGGAGGGTATTATCATAAATGGGTGTTGAATACTGTCAAAAGCTTTTTCTGCATCTATTAAGATGATCATATGGTTTTTCTCCTTCAATTTGTTAATATGGTGTATCACATTGATTGATTTGTGTATATTGAAGAATCCTTGCATTCCTGGGATAAACCCCACTCGATCATGGTGTATGATCCTTTTAATGTGCTGTTGAATTCTGTTTTCTAGTATTTTGTTGAGGATTTTTGCATCTATGTTCAACAGTGATATTGGCCTGTAGTTTTCTTTCTTTGTGACATCTTTGTCTGGTTTTGGTATCAGGGTGATTGTGGTCTCGTAGAAAGAGTTTGGGAGTGTTCCTCCCTCTGCTATATTTTGGAAGAGTTTGAGAAGGATAGGTGTTAGCTCTTCTCTAAATGTTTGATAGAATTCGCCTGTGAAGCCATCTGGTCCTGGGCTTTTGTTTGTTGGAAGATTTTTAATCACAGTCTCAATTTCAGTGCTTGTGATTGGTCTGTTTATATTTTCTATTTCTTCCTGGTTCAGTCCCGGAAGGTTGTGCTTTTCTAAGAATTGGTCCATTTCTTCCAGGTTATCCATTTTACTGGCATATAGATGCTTGTAGTAATCTCTCATGATCCTTTGTATTTCTGCAGTGTCAGTTGTTACTTTTCCTTTTTCATTTCTAATTCTATTGATTTGAGTCTTCTCCCTTTTTTTCTTGATGTGTCTGGTTAATGGTTTATCAATTTTGTTTATCTTCTCAAAGAACCAGCTTTTAGTTTTATTGATCTTTGCTATTGTTTCCTTCATTTCTTTTTCATTTATTTCTGATCTGATCTTTATGATTTCTTTCCTTCTGCTAACTTTGGGGTTTTTTGTTCTTCTTTCTCTAATTGCTTTAGGTGTAAGGTTAGGTTGTTTATTTGAAATGTTGCTTGTTTCTTGAGGTAGGATTGTATTGGTATTAACTTCCCTCTTAGAACTGCTTTTGCTGCATCCCATAGGTTTTGGGTTTTTGTGTTTTCATTGTCATTTGTTTCTAGGTATTTTTTTATTTCCTCTTTGATTTCTTCAGTGATCTCTTGGTTATTAAGTAGTGTATTGTTTAGTCTCCATGTGTGTGTATTCTTTACAGATTTTTTCCTGTAATTGGTATCTAGTCTCATAGCATTGTGGTTGGAAAAGATACTTGATACAATTTCAATTTTCTTAAATTTACCAAGGCTTGATTTGTGACCCAAGATATGATCTATCCTGGAGAATGTTCATGAGCACTTGAGAAGAAAGTGTATACTGTTGTTTTTGGATGGAATGTCCTGTAAATATCAATTAAGTCCATCTTCTTTAATGTAACATTTAAAGCTTGTGTTTCCTTATTTATTTTCATTTTGGATGATCTGTCCATTGGTGAAAGTAGAGTGTTAAAGTCCCCTAGTATGATTGTGTTACTGTCGATTTCCCCTATTATGGCTGTTAGCATTTGCCTTATGTGTTGAGATGCTCCTATATTGGGTGCATAAATATTTACAATTGTTATATCTTCTTCTTGGATTGATCCCTTGATCATCATGTAGTGCCCTTCTTTATCTCTTGTAATAGTCTTTATTTTAAAGTCTATTTTGTCTGATATGAGAATTGCTACTCCAGCTTTCTTTGGATTTCCATTTGCACTGAATATCTTTTTCCATCCCCTCACTTTCAGTCTGTTTGTGTCCCTAGGTCTGAAGTGGGTCTCTTGTAGACAGCATATATATGAGTCTTGTTTCTGTGTGCATTCAGCCAGTCTATGTCTTTTGGTTGGAGCATTAAATCCATTTACATTTAAGGTAATTATCGATATGTATTTTCCTATTACCATTTTCTTAATTGTTTTGAGTTTGTTATTGTAGGTCTTTTCCTTCTCTTGTGTTTCCTGCCTAGAGAAGTTCCTTTAGCATTTGTTGTAAAGCTGGTTTGGTGGTGCTGAATTCTCTTAGCTTTTGCTTGTCTGTAAAGCTTTTAATTTCTCCATTAAATCTGAATGAGATCCTTGCTGAGTAGAGTAATCTTGGTTGTAGATTTTTCTCTTTCAACACTTTAAATATGTCCTGCCACTCCCTTCTTGCTTGCAGAGTTTCTGCTGAAAGATCAGCTGTTAACCTTATGGGGATTCCTTTATGTGTTACTTTTTGTTTTTCCCTTGCTGCTTTTAATATTTGTTCTTTGCATTTAATTTTTGATAGTTTGATTAATATGTGTCTTGGCATGTTTCTCCTTGGATTTATCCTGTATGGGACTCTCTGTGCTTCCTGGACTTGATTAACTCTTTCCTTTCCCATATTAGGGATGTTTTCAACTATAATCTCTTCAAATATTTTCTCAGTCCCTTTCTTTTTCTCTTCTTCTTCTGGGACCCCTATAATTCGAATGCTGGTGCCTTTAATGTTGTCCCAGAGGTTTCTGAGACTGTCCTCAATTCTTTTCATTCTTTTTTCTTTATTCTGCTCTGCAGTAGTTATTTCCACTATTTTATCTTCCAGGTCTCTTGTCCGTTCTTCTGCCTCAGTTATTCTGCTATTGATTCCTTCTAGAGAATTTTTAATTTCATTTATTGTGTTGTTCATCCTTTTTTGTTTGCTCTTTAGTTCATCTAGGTCCTTGTTAAACATTTCTTGTATTTTCTCCGTTCTATTTCCGAGATTTTGGATCATCTTTACTATCATTACTCTAAATTCTTTTTCAGGTAGACTGCCTATTTCCTTTTCATTTGTTTTGTCTGGTGGGTTTTTACATTGTTCCTTCATGTGCCTTGTGTTTCTCTGTCTTCTCATTTTGCTTAACTTACTGTGTTTGGTGTCTCCTTTTTGCAGGCTCAGGTTTTCAGTTCCCGTTGTTTTTGGTTTCTGCCCCCAGTGGGTAAGGTTGGTTCAGTGGGTTGTGTAGGCTTCCTGGTGGAGGGGACTATGCCTGTGTTCTGGTGGATGAGGCTGGATCTTGTCTTTCTGGTGGGCAGGACCGCATCCGGTGGTGTGTTTTGGGGTGTCTGTGACCGTATTATGATTTTAGGCAGCCTCTCTGCTAATGGGTGGCATTGTGTTCCTGTCTTGCTAGTTGGTTGGCATAGGGTGTCCAGCACTGTAGCTTGCTGGTCATTGAATAGAGCTGGGTCTTAGCCTTGAGATGAAGATCCCTGGAAGAGCTTTTGCCATTTGATATTACATGGAGCCAGGAGGTCTCTGGCAGACCAATGTCCTGAACTCGGCTCTCCCACCTCAGAGTCAGAGGCCTGACACCAGGCCAGAGCACCAAGACCCTGTCAGCCATGCGGCTCAGTAGAAAAGGGAGAAAAAAAGAAAGAAAGAAAGAATAAAATAAAATAAAATAAAGTTATTAAAATAAAAAATAATTATTAAAAATTAAATAATTAAAAAGTAATAAAAAAGAAAAAAAAAGAAAGAAAGAAAGAAAGAAAGAAGAGAGCAAGCAAACCAATAAACAAATCCACCAATGATAACAAGTTCTAAAATCTATACTAAAAAGAAAAAGAAAGGACAGACAGAACCCTAGGACAAATGGTAAAAGCAAAGTTACACAGACAAAATCACCCAAAGAAGCATACACATACACACTCACAAAAAGAGAAAAAGGGAAAAAATTATATATGTCATTGCTCCCAAAGTCCACTGCCCTCAATTTTGGGATGATTCATTGCCTATTCAGGTATTCCATAGAGGCAGGGTACATCAAGTTGATTGTGGAGATTTAATCCACTGCTCCTGAGGTTGCTGGGAGAGATTTCCCTTTCTCTTCTTTGTTTGCACAGCTCCTGGGTTTCAGCTTTGGATTTGGCCCTGCCTGTGTGTGTAGGTCACCTGAGGGTGTCTGTTCCCCACCCAGACAGGACAGGGTTAAAGTAGCAGCAGATTGGGGGGCTCTGGCTCAGGCTGGGGGTAGGGAGGGGTACGGAGTGCTGGGTGAGCCTGCAGTGGCAGAGGCTGGCGTGACCAGCCTGAGGCGAGCCGTGTGTTCTCACGGGGAAGTTGTCCCTGGATCACGGGACCCTGGCAGTGGCGGGCTGCACAGGCTCCCAGGAGGGCAGGTGTGGATAGTGACCTGTGCTTGCACACAGGGGTCCGTGCTGATAGCCAAGGCACGCGCCCATCTCTGGAGCTCATTTAGGCGGTGCTCTGAATCCCCTGTCCTCGCGCACCCCGAAACAATGGTCTCTTGCCTCTTAGGCAGTTCCAGACTTTTTCCTGGACTCCCTCCTGGCTAGCTGTGGTGCACTAACCCCTTCAGGCTGTGTTCACGCAGCCAACCCCAGTTGTCTCCCTGGGATCTGACCTCTGAAGCCCGAGCCTCAGCTCCCAGCCCCCGCCCGCCCCAGCGGGTGAGCAGACAAGCCTCTCGGGCTGGTGAGTGCTGGTCAGCACGGATCCTCTGTGCGGGAATCTCTCTGCTTTGCCCTGTGCACCCCCGTTGCTGCGCTCTCCTCCGTGGTCCGAAGCTCCCCCCTCCGCCGCCCGCAGTCTCTGCCCTCGAAGGGGCTTCCTAGTGTGTGGAAACCTTTCCTCCTTCACAGCTCCCTCCCAGAGGTGCAGGTCCCGTCCCTATTCTTTTGTCTCTGTTTTTGTTTTTTTTTCTTTTGCCCTACCCAGGTACGTGGGGAGTTTCTTGCCTTTTGGGAAGTCTGAGGTCTTCTGCCAACGTTCAGTAGGTGTTCTGTAGGAGCTGTTCCACATGTACATGTATTTCTGATGTATTTGTGGGGAGGAAGGTGATCTCCATGTCTTACTCTTACACCATCTTGAAGGTCTCTCCGATCTGAAACTACTTTTTTAAAAAATTTATTTTATTTAAGTATAGTTGATTTACAATGTTTTGTTAATTTCTGCTGTACAGCAAAGTGATTCAGTTATATATATATATATTCTTTTTCATAATCTTTTCCATTATGGTTTATCACAGGATATGGAATATAGTTCCCTGTGCTATACAGTAGGACCTTGTTGTTTATCCATTCTATATATAATAGTATGCATCTGCTAATCCCAAACTCCCAATCCTTCCCTCCCCCTTGGCAACCACAAGTCTGTTCTCTATGTGTATGAGTCTGTGAAACTACATTTTGTTGTTTACTTATTCTATATGCTTCTCTCAAAACCATGATGTGTGAGAAAAAGATGGAATTTGGAATTAGGCAGACATGAATTCACAATCTGCACAAACAGGTGAATATAGATAAGTTACTCAAACTTTCTTAGGCAGTAACCTGGTTAGAACAAAATACGGAAAATAACAAACACCTGTTGTTGCAATGATTAAATTAAGTATGGGTTGCAAAACCCCCCATTGCAAAGCCTGGCACCAGGTGAACGGGGACACATTAATTGTTGCTTTACCCATTTTTTGCATCTGCAGTGGCCCAGCACAGGCAGAGGGCGCACCTGTGCTCCATACAGATGATGTGGACTTGAGGCTCTTGTGGCCCGAGAATTTCCAAGTCTATACTTACTCACCTTCATCCCCTCTAAGCCAGGTTGTTGGTGCCTTTCTCTCAAAAGACACAAATCAGGGTTATGACTGGCATTTCAGAGACTTGGGAAGTAGAGATAAAAGGGAGACATTTTTACATTTATTGGATGGTGACTATGTGCCAGGCAACATATTGAGTGTTTCACATATATTTTCTCATTTACTTCTTGTAATGACCTTATGAAGTAGGCGTAATGCTCCTTAATCAACCACCCCAAAACATAATGGCTTAATGCAACAACCATTTATTTTTTTTTTCATGAGTCAGCTGGGCAGCTCTGATGCAGGTCAGGATTGGCTGACCTCTGCTGGGCTTGCTCATGTGTCTGTGCTCAGCTCGTGGGTCAGCCGGTGCTGACCGGTCTAGGATGGCCTTGGCTGGCTGGACAGTTCAGCTCTACTCCTTGTGGTCTCTCGCCCTCCTGCAGGTCACTCCTTGGTGCAGTGGTCCAAGAGAGGAAGAGGAAACATGCATGTTACTGTCCTACTGGCCAAAGCAAGTCATGTGGCCAAGCTCTGAGTTGAGGTGGGAGAATACATCCAAAGGGAATGAATTCAGGGGGACATGAACAAATGGGGGTCATTAGTACACTTGATTTTTCACAATAGGCATAGTTATTACCCCCATTTGTAGAGGAGGAGATGGAGACTAGCAACGTTGTGCCTCTTATTCACTGGCCTGCCCCCTGGTGTCTTTCTCTGCTGTGTTCTTTTTGGTGATCTACTACATGGGGTGGGGAGACTTTCCAATCAGCTGTATTTCCCCTTCTTTCTCATTATCTGGTCTGCATTTGAAATTTCATGTAAAAGTTTTGGGACTAACCAACTGGTCTTAAAGAAACTCAATGGAATGACATCAAGGGGCAGTGTGGGTAAGTTAGTAAGGTGAGTCTACTTATTAGAAAATGAAGGGGAGGCAGATATGTGATTGGATGGAGCACAGACAGAAGAAAATGAGACAAATTTATGTTTCTCCTCCATCTGCTGGTTTCCCTGATTTTGCCTGGGTCACCTTCCCTGTCTCCATGCCATCCTTTCTGGATCCTGACACCAAGTCTGAAAAAGGCAAGAGCCTGGTATTGACCTGAGGCGCTTATTAGCCCTTGGATCTTGGGCAAGGAAGTTCCTTCCCTAATTTCCCCGAGCCCCCATTTGCTCATGTGAGAAAGAATAACAGCACAGATGTGGGTTGTGTGGGTTAAAGGAGACCTGCAGGTGAAGCGCCCTGCCTAGGCTGAGCCTTCCTGCAGCCGCCATGAGTCATGGCTGCCCTGCAAGCACTTCTTGGTGCCTGGAAATGCAGAAGAGTCGACCTGCACAACTGCAGCGGCTCTGAGTGAGCTGCCAGCGCGGTGCAGAGCGGCTGAGCAGCACTAGGGCTGTTAACGGATTTTATGGCTTTGTTGAGTATCCCAAACTACAGTTATTAATTATAGGATGCTCTTTAGACACCGTTGCAACATATACATTTTGTCAGTTGATTTGTATAGGCACATATCTGGCAACATAAAGAATGTGCAGGACCAGAACGCTTACAGAGCACTGTAATTGCCTTTTACTGCCCTCTTTGGCTTCTCAGACAGGAACAAAGGCTTTGAGGAGAGGACGGACAACTCTCCTTGGTCTTTGGACTGTCTAATGTCTAATTTAGTGTCCAGTGGCAGGGTGACATAACCTGTCTAGGTGCTCAGTATATGGGTTGAATCAATGAATAAACAACTTTTGTTTCTCTCTAGATTTCTCTATTTCCTTAACTATTCCTTATGAACCCTGACTTGTGTGTGATACTGGCACTGCATATATGTATGCAAATAAGGTCAAGGATTTCTTCTGAGACATTAGTTAATGTTTAGAGAGTAACTCTATGAACCTTGTGTGGCCTGGGGGTGGTGGGGAGTTGTCAAGAGTGCAAGGCCGTTGCACTCTGGGTACTGACAATTACTCACGAGGTGTTACAAGGCATGACGTCGGGTGGCCTGGTCTCAAGATACGTGGAGCGAAACAGAAAGGTGGTAACTTCTTGCCTGGTTACCATACTGCAGGGAAGTGTCTGTCCCACTGCAGCCTCGGCAGGCCCAGCGGCCCACGTTTGCCTTTTGTGATCTGGTCTATCAGCCGCCGAGAGCCGTGGCTGTCCCTGCGTCTCCAAGATGGTGCGGAGTCCGGCCATTGCCCTCCGGGTCCGCGGTGATGTCCCCGGCTTGGCAACTCAGAGCAGCAGTCGCGCTTTCCAGCTCTAGCGTGTGCCTGGCGCCCTCCCCAGACCAGGCGGCACAGAACGTCCGGAGACCCGGCCAAGGGCAGGACCTGCAGCAACGCCCGCCCGCCCCTCCGCACGGATGTCAGCTCCAAGGGCGTGGCGGGGCACGGTGCCCTGAGCCCCCGCAGGCGACGCTCAGGCTCCCGGGGACCACTTCTGAGGGAGCCAGCCCTCCTCCGAGGCAGTTATTTGAGAGCCGGAGCGAGGGCGCGGGGCCGGAGGGCTCCCCGCAGCCGCCCACCCGGTCCTCTGGGAGCCGAATCCTACCTGAAGCAGGAGCGCCCCGGAGCTCGAGGACGGCGGAGGAAAGTTGGGGGGAGAGGGCGCGGAGCCGCGAGCTTAGAAGCCGAGGCCGGTGTCCGCGTCTCATGAATATGCAGGAGCCACCTCCCTCCCTCCGTGACGTCACGGGCCGTCCCGGGGTGAGCGCCGGAGCTGCTCCGGGTCCGCGCCAGTGAGCGCGGCTGCTGCGGGCGAGCTAGCGGCGCGGCGGCGGGCACCGGAGGCCGAGCGCGGCGGCGCCCGAAGCGCACCCAGCGGCAGGGCAAGGCGGCCCGAGGCCCGGCGGACACCGGGAGGCGAGAGCCGGCGAGGGCAGTAGGCGGCGGCGGCGGCAGCGGCAGCTCGTAGGCGGCGGCGGCGGCGGCGAGGATGGTGACTGGGAGGCTGTGCTGGGTACCGCTCCTGCTGGTGCTGGGCGTGGGGAGCGGCAGCGGCGGCGGCGGGGGCAGCCGGCGGCGCCGCCTCCTCGCCTCTAAAGGTGGGTGCTGGGGAAGTTTCTTCGTCTCCGAGGAGGGAAGCAGGGCGGGCTTGAGGGTGCAAGCGGCGGGGACCCCGCTGGATTTGCACACCCTCCCTTGCCGCAGCTTCCCCGGCCTCCGTGCGCCCGGGATGACCAAAGTGAGCGCCCTGCGCCCTGGACCAGAGAGATTCCACCTGCGGACGCCGGCCCAACCCCTGGGCAGGTTCTAGGGACCCAGGAGAAGGCCAGGTCTGGGGAGTCCGGACAACTTTGGGGGCTTTCTGCGCCGGAGTGGGGGTGTAGTGGCCGAGTGGCGGGCTCCGGCCCGGGAGCGGCGGGAGCAGGGCGCTGGCACGGCGCGGACAGGCAGTTGTCTGCTCCAGCCCAGAGGGAGGAATCAGTGGCGGCGCCTTCAAAGGAGGGAGCAGAGCTCGTCTCCCAGCTCGGGGATGGGGTGGAAACTTGTAGGCTCCGGGGAAGGCCTCCCTGGCTGGCTTCAGGATCCCCCAGGGTGGCTCTGGCTCCCCTGGGAACGCGCGCCCTCGGGGTGGGCCGCAGAGTCCGGAAGAAGTGCGGGATGTGACCCTCCCCATAGCCTCTCCGAGTGTGCTTGGGCGCCGGAGCACAGAGGCGCAGAATCCAGTGACCTCCCTCCCCGCAACCCTATTGGCTTGGAGTTCTTGACCTCCCCGCTTCTCCCGCCCCGGAGGAAGCAAGATCCTGGTGAACGCCTGGCGCGGTCGGGAGACTGTAGGCTGGCGAGCCGCGGAATTTGCTGCCTGGGAGCGCGGGGCGGAGCGCCGGGGTGGGGGCGTCTGGAGGGCGATCTGAAACGGAAAGTCACGTGCTTGCTGGACGGTGGTGGGAGAGGCAAGGGAGGAGCAGAGCGGGCTTGGGTGGCGGTGGGCGCAGGAGAGGCGGTGGCAGTTCTGGGCTGGAGTGCCCGGCTTGGTGGTAACTTGTTGATTCTCTGCGTTTTGACTAGGATAGGCGGGCGTGCGCTTGGTTTAAAGGCTGTGGCCAGATTTGCCCGGCAACCAGTACGGGAAGGAACGTGGTCACTGACAATCCTCAGAGGACGGAGGAGTTTGGTCTTGTAGATAAAGAGGCTCCCTATTAGCGGCAACCTGATTTGCAAACTGGCTTTGAACCGTAGCTTACCTGTGGCTCAGGAGGGAATGTATTCTACGTTTAATTACCCTTGTAGGGTGGGGAGAGCGCGAGGCAGCCAGTTCGCCTCCTTAGGACCTCGGAAATGCCTCTCCCGCTACTTGAGAGTGAGACGGTTGAGAAGAATAGGAGAGTTTCTGTTTATGCTGTAATCTTTTAGTTTGGTGGCATCGTTTTTTGTAACATTATTTTATAAGCAGGCATCCTATTCCTTTTCATCAATTCCTACCCCCACCCCCATCCTTGAGAGGTAGTGTTTTGGGGGGGAAGACGAAGGAAAACTGATTATGAAAATGTCTCAAACATGTGATAAAGGAAAGGTAAAGGAATGGGTAAAGGAGTCGTTGATCATTCAGAGAGACGCTTGTTTTGGTGAAAGCAAGAGTAAAAAACAATGAACGACCAAATCTTTTGCTCTCCTTCCCCAGTATAGATACTTCGTTAAATAAGCAGATTACATGCTTTTGATTTTTTTCGTCACTTTGTAGCGGAGCAAATGGCGTATGTTTAAGCCGATGTTTACATACAGGGGGGCTCACAGCAAGTGAAGGAAGGGAAAAAAACTTGTTTGGGAAGAAGACCTGGTATGCTTATGCATCGCCTAGTTCCCAGGTCAAAATGGAAAACTTGGTAGAGATAAAAGAGAAAGATTGAAAAGAAAAAAAAAAAAATCCAGGCTCTCAGTGATTCACGCGTATGTGAATAATTATGTGCATTTTAACCAACACCTTGCATCTTCTCCACTTAGAACATATTCATTTCATGTTGAAAACAAGCCATTTGTCTTTCCGGAGTAAAAAGTTGATTGGTCCTGCGGAGCTAGAGTTACTGTCTGAATCCCCCGCGTTCTTCCCTCTTTCTCTTTCCAACCACTGGGGGGCTGCAAAGGGCGCTGTTAGCTACATTTTTCTTTTCTTTTCATTTCTTTTTTAAAGACAAATGTGTAATATTTGATCAAAACAGAGACATTTGCTATGACACTTTAGCTGGGATTTACAGGGCTGACTCTCCTTATTACAATGCACGTGCATTTTATGTCTCCAAATTTCATATAATTTCTGAAGAACATTTGAGATACTGAAGGTATGCTTCATATATGATGTGTCCCACCACTGACTTTGCCTTTTCTAAGGTTCATGTCATTATTATCCCCATCACTAAAAAGGAGAAAAGTCAGGAAGACCTATGAAGAAGATTGAACAAAAAAATAGCTTTCTTTTTCCATACAATTCTTAATTCATTCACAGAGGAAAAATGGGAGTGGGGCGTCAAGCTGCCTGGCAGACTTGAATGCACCCTCTGGACAACTGTCTGGAAGTATGTCCTCCGGCTTGGGCTCGTGTACGATGTCGTGTTTGTGGCACACAGCTTGTTCTGCCTTTGTGTTTCTTGCTTCTTGCTGTACGGAATCGAGCAGCTAATCCCTGAGAACTGTTTGGGGTTTTCGCAGAATCGCTGCACTTGGAGTACAAACATATTCCTGACGTCAGAAATAATACAGTGGCCAGGCAGCTATTATAACCCCTTCCTTTTCTCTCCTGTATCTTGATTATTCAAAAAAGACAGACACTTCCTGGATGCCTTGAAGAGACCAGATCCTATGCACGTGTTTCATGAACAAAGCTTGGGAAGGCATTGTGGACCCAAGGAGCCTCTAGAGTAGAGAAAGGCATGTCTTATCCAGGGAGAAAAAGACAATACAAAAAAACCTCTTAAGATTTGTGCCAAATTTGGCGATGCATCAGTGGTCTCAGGGATATGGTACACAAGCGCTTTTTAGTTCTCAACATCCAGATATTGGTTGTTCAGGACAATGCTCGAGTAGAGACCATCAGCGATAACTGATGTAGTGCCCGCCTGTGTGCCCAGAGCCTGGCTCAGTGCCCTGGAGGATTCTTAGCAAATATAAGAAGATCACTGCCCCCCACCATTCCCATCTCAGTACTACCTTGCTTTGAGAGCTTTGATCTGGCTGGAGACAAGATTTTTATGTGAAAACTTTAAGAGAATGACAGCAGGCCAAGTTTGTGCCAAGTATAGTACGATGCGATGGGGACACAGACAAGGGAGATAGGAAGAGGGCTTGCAAGCACAGCATTTGGTGATAGGGAGGGGAGGAGACAGAGCAGAATTGTAGCAGTAGTTGTATAATTGTAGTAACTGCAGTTTGTGGAACCTTTCCTTAGTGTGTTACAGGCACTGTGCTAATCCGTTTACCTAGGCTGTCTCTCATTTTTACAAATGCAGGGCTGGTTTTGGTAGCCCATTTCACAGAGCAAGAAACTAAGTCTGAAAGAGGGCAAGTGACTTGCCAGGACCTCCAGGGGAGGATGTGACACTGGGGTGAGAATTCCAAGGCTCACCATGGCCAGTGCCCCTTGACTGTTCATCGCATATTCTCCCCTTTGGATTTAAAGGCAGATCTAGCGACCACAGGGAAGCTGACTGTATCTCTGAGATCCCCAAGAGCCGCTGTGGCCCTGCATACACAGGGGGAGAGTCCAGGGCTGCTGTTTCAAGGGGCCTGTTGGGAGATCAATGGAGTGGGCCTTGTTCTCATCCGTGGAAACCTGTGCTCTATTTTCAAGCAGCAGCCTCATCCTCTCTCTTACAGATTCAACAACCATCCTTGCGTATTCCAAAGTGCACATTGCAGAACCTCCCGCGGGGGCGAAGGCGGTGTGGAATTTTTATGGTGAATTGTCCTATATCATCTCTTGGAAAGTAGCATGTGTCTCCTGGGGGTGTGGCAGTTATTTCCCCAACAACTGAAGCACAAATGACAAAATGTCCTCAGCACTGCATCAGAGGGTGTACTCTGACCTGCACTCATCCCAAAGCACCTGTGGTTCCTGGACCAGGATGTGCTCATTCCTGCCCTGGACCCTTTGGACCATGTCTTCAGGCTAGACGGTCACCTTCCTCAGCCTAATGCCTTCTGTAACTCAAGACACAGCCAGGCCTGGGCATGGCTTCCCCTAGGAGCCTTCCCTGACTGGTCCCCCTGGCTGGTCCCCCAGGATGTGGCTCTCCCTCTGGTGTACCTGTGCTCCTTGTCTGGCTCCAGCACTGCCCTGTGAGCTCTGAGGGCTGGAATCTTGTCCTGATTCTCCCTCCCTGTCCTGATCTCCAAGTCCACCCCACTGCCTGGCCTCCGGATGGGAGCCGAGCAGTCAGTAGTGAGTGGCTTGGTGAATCCACCTGTTTGCAGTTGCAGTGCTATTGTTCAATGACACAGAGATTTTGGATGTTTTCTCCTGTCCTGTAGGAAGGAAAATTTGGGCTTCATAGCGAGAGAAACCTGGGTTCCAATCCTGGCCCTACTGCTTCCCAGTTAGATAATCTTGGACAAATCAGTGAATCCCTTTGAACCTCAGTTTCCTTATCTATAAAATGGGGATACAAAGATCTACCTTGCCAAGTGGTTGTCAGGAAAGTGTTTAGAAATCACTTAGCACAGTTCATGGCATGTAAACAGCATTAAATACACAGTGACTGTAATTACTGTAATTACTGATTATTTAAACCCTGGGTTCTAGCATCTGAGATTTGGTGACATTCTCCCTTTCCGACTGATCTCTTGGCAGTTCAGTAGCTTCGTTCATATCTTCCCTCCGTTCAAACTCTGTTCTCTCTGTCTCTGTGTCTCTCCACATGTGCTATGTGTGGACATAGTCGTATATAAATACATGCACACGTAGACATTTGGCTTGAATTGTGAAAACACCTGCCTCTTTCACTAGTCTATGAATGCCTTTGAGGCTGGGACCCATGTCTTGTCTCATTCATCTCAAAAGCCCTGGCACTTAATGCAGGGCCAGCTCTGAGGAAGGACTCAGCAATGTGTGTTATCTAAATAAATAAACATCTCTATGTGCCACTGCCGAAGGTGTGGGATTCTGGTCTCTGGAGGAAGAGCTTTGTTGGTGTGATTTGGGTCGTAAAGAGAAGTCCCCTGACCAGCAAACACTTTCCTTCCAGCCTTGCTGTCCCAGAAAGCAGAGAAGCACTCTTTTTTGTTTGTTTGTTTAAGACACTGGCAACCTCTGTGATGATGCATGTTTATGTGGAAGGGGGTAATTGACACTGTGATAACCAAATGACAGCTTGAGACGGATTATTATTTTATTATTTATTATCTAGCCCACCACTAATTGGACCCTGTGGAAATTGGAATGGTGGGTTTGCAGATGAACCATGAGAGGACTGAGCTGGGGGAAACATGCTGAGCTGAAGACACTGGCACTAAACAGGACAGAAGTTCGCCATCTTAATCAGCTGGGGCTTCTGTAACAAAAATAACATAGATCAGGTGGCTTAGAAACAACAGAAATTGATTTCTACAGTTCTGAAGGAAGGAAGGAAGTCCAAGAATGATTATGTTCTGGTGAGAGTTCTCTTCTGGGTTGCAGACTGCTGACTTCTTACTGTGTCCTTCTGTGTGGAATGCAGAGAGAGGAAGCAGGCTCTCTCACGACTCTTACAAGGACACTAATCCCATTCATGAGGGCCCCACCCTCATGATCTCTTCTAATCCTAATATGCTGGGATTTGGGTTGTAAGGAGAGGGTCTCCAAAAGGCCCTGGCGCCTAATACTATCACACTGAGGGTAGAGTTTCAACATGTGAATTTTGGGAGGACACAAACAGTCATCCGTACCAATCGTGCTGTCAGCTTAGGGGGAGCAATAGGCAGAAGACAGGAGGCGGCAGTGGTTGGAGGAGGATGCTTGAGGTGAGAGTGAGGCCAACCCAAACATGCATTGGGCCCCATTTTTAGCTGTTTCAGCCAAGAGCTATGTCTCAGTCTCCTGTTATTCTCTATGAGCGGGATGAAAAGCTAAAACAAATATCAGATATCAAAGAGCTCTGTCTAGGGCAAACATCACACATGACACAAACTATTGGAGAACTTGGTAGCTTCTGGGAAAAGGATAGTAGAAGACTGTGCATGAAACACCTGGAAAAAGTTTTGTAGGAAAGGAAGAAATTGGCAAGGATAGGAGGAGCCAGCAAAGATTAACGGAGAAGATGAAAGAGGTCTTGATGGGTGAGTAGGCATTTGGTCAGCAGATAGGAGGTGGTCAGGACAGGTAGATGCAAGGTAAGAATGCCTATGTTGGTACGCAGGCAGGAGTAAGGAGGGAGCCCAGCCCTGGACAAATATATTTCTGCATACAGATTTATAAGGCTAATAAAAGAGTGAATGTTTATTGAATGCATACCGTGTGCCAGGCACTATTTTAAGCACTTCGTATATGTCAGTTGGTTTGATCTTAACCCCAGCTGGTTTGATCTACCAGTGATGCAGGTAGAATTACTATCCCATCTTTACAGAGGAGGAAACTGAGGCCCAGAGAAGGGAAGTAACTTGCCCAAGGTCCCACAGCTTAGAGACAGTAGAACTGAGATTTGAACCTAGAACAGTGTGGCAGACATGGATTTCCCATATCACACAGGCTTACCTAGCAGAGTGATGTGTTTTCAGCCCGAGGAAGGCTCTGAGTGAGGCCAGAGAGGCTCTGTTGCCCTGGAACATTCCGAGGCAGTTCAAGAACATTTGGGTTTCACTTCAAAATTGCTGAAAGAATCAGTTTCTCTGGAAGCCTCACTTTCTGACTGACTTCCCTGTCAGGAGCGAACATCGTCTTTCTTTTCTTGCCCAGGCAGCTGGAAGCCTTCCTCCCCTCCCATCATGCTTGGCCTCAAGTAGAGAAGGCAGCTGTCTGCATTGCATGGTCCATTGGAGGGGTCTCCTGCATCAGGAAGACCTCCCAGCAGTTGTTCATTTGGGTTAAACATGGCCCTCCTCTGACTCCTTTTTTTTTTAAGCAGGCAGGGTTAAGAAAAGCTACCACAGACACTTTCAAGTATATTAGATGTACTTGAAGCCTGGACTCTGGGGAGAATGAGGAGGGGATGCTGAAAGGCGAGTGTGGCAAGAGGGGAGAGAGATGGCATAGATGAAATAGAAGGTAACGTGACTGCTTATAAGGCTGCCTTTTCTTTTGCTGTTGTGGCAGGATTTTATATATGTCAATTGTCTTTTTCACAAATACCCATTTTACAGATTGGTAAGTGAACACCACAGGGCATGTAGCCGCAGAGCCAGGAATCAGACCAAGGGGTCAGACTAATTGCAGTTGGTTGCAACCCAGCACCAGGAAGCCAGGTGATATCTTGGATGATGTCACCCAAAGGCCACTTCTCCCACTTCTTAGTAGTTTTCTAATCCTCAGGCACTTGTTTCCAGTACCTTCTCAGGACTTTGCTTGTCCCCAGCTCAGTGTTCTCAGCTTACATCAGTCCTCCGGAGATGGCCCTGACCAACTCTTCTCCTAGCTCACCTTAAGCCCTGCTCAGAGGCTTGCTCCATGTCTGTCCCCTCTAGGATGCCCTGGGGTACCACCAGCCCCATGTGTGCCAACCCAGCCTCTCATCTTCCCTCCAGGAATCTGCTGCTTACTCTGTGGCCTCTGTTTGGATGAAAGGTACAACATCTGCACACTCACCCAAGCCAGAGCCCTGGAGTCCTCCAGCATCCTCATCTCTCCTCTTCCATCACACCCCATCCTTCATCAAGTCCAGTTGATTCTACCCATAAAGACCTAGAACCTTTCCACTCCCCTCCATGCCCATTGCTACTGCCTTATTTAGCATCTCTTGGGAATGAAAGCACCCCCTCCTCATCCCATCCATCACCCTGTTGCCAGGATGGGTCACATCAACCCCAGTCCCACAAGGCCTATAAGAAATTCCATCCCAATCATCATGAATTCCATCCTTCACCATCCATGCTGCAGTCTGTTAAGGTCCCAGGGTTTTGAGAATAACGTAACACTCTTGGAATTGCCTCAAGGTTCCATCCCTCGCAGGTTACCGTTGTGATGCTCATTGTCTGAACAGCTTGGCTTCTTGATGTCCCTGGCTGACTCTCTACTTCCATGGGCAGCAGAATCTTTGCTGCCACTGGGATTCCAGCACTTGAAGTCCAATTCTCCTATTACATTTCATTGCCATTGCCTCGAGGGGTGCTTGGGGATAGGAGATGGAACAGGCCACCAGTTCCCATCCTAGAGGAAACCAGCCCTTCTCCCACCTTCTACCTCTTCTATCCCTACCATCACCCCTTCAAGGAGCTCAGGCATTCATAGAGCAAAGGCCTGGACCAAGTGTCTACAGAGATCTTCTGCCTACGCTCTTGCAACCCAAGCCTCCTCTGAAGCTAGGATACACAGAGAGCCTCACCCCTGATGACAAACCACAGTCCTCTCAAGATAGATCCAAACTCTCCAGCCTCACATAAAAGTCCGTTGATGGTTTCTCCCCTCACTTCTCATCTAGCCTCCTCTTCTCTCAGTGAACTTTCCAGCAGTTTCCAGATAGTAAATACTATCTTTTATCAAGAGCTTACTGTGTGCTGGGCTCTGTTCTGAGTGCTTTATAGGTACTAATACTCATTCAGTCCTCCAGCCACTCAATCAGATGTGTGCTCTTATTATCCCCATTTTACAGGTGAGGAAACTGAGGCCAGGAAGGTTAAGCTACTTACCTAGTTCACCCAACTACTACTACTACTACAGCAGAGCTGGGATTTGAATGGACCAAGTCTAGTTTCAGAGACTAGCCCCTTATCTGTTGGGTTAGTGACTCTCAAGCCTGGATGCACAGTGGAACCACTTGAGAGTTTCAAAATAACAGAGATGCCTGGAACACCCCTGCAGAGATGCTGGTGTCATTGATCTAGGTTAGGACTTGGGATTTAGTTTAAAGCTCTCAGATGTTTGTGATGCCCAGCCAAGGTTGAGAAGTGCCCCTGCCAACCCCTATTGCTGACAGTTCCCCAGGGAATGCTTCATTTCTTGGCATGGGTTGCAGGGCTGCTCCTGGGTGGGGGCCTTGACCCTCTTTATTGCACCACCTCTGGTTTCCCCCATCACAGTGCCTATCACCTCCCTGTCTCCCCAGGCAGACTGTGAGCCCCTCGAGGGGGAAGCATCCTGGTCACCTCTGTGTGACTGGTGCCCAGCACAGTCTGAGGTCCAGAGTGAATGCTGAGTGTTGAGGGAGTGATGATATGCCAGGGTGATGCCACCCACACTGGCTGCAAGTCCCTCAGGACTCTGCCCATGCACATTTCCCCCGGTCAGGGCTACTCCCTGCCTTTGGTCACTGGTAGGAACTAGTCATCAGGCCTCTCCTCTTTAGTTAACTGATTCTCCTTCCAAACCAATGACAGCATTCACTTTGTAAAGGTTGAAAACACTCAGTTCTGCAGATGAGTTGAGAGAACTCTAGCCACACCAAGATGTGTAAGGGAGTCAAGTCCAGCAGATGCCGCTGGAATTCTCACTGAGAAAGGCTGTAAATGCCACTCCCGTAGCTTCTAAAAATGCTTAATTGGCTGAAATTTGACTTAAGTTTTGCCGATTGAAAAAAAAAAAAACCACACAGCACATCATTTTTGTGATTTCTGCCACTTTGCATTTCCGTGATGTCTGTTGTATAATGTAGTTAAACAAATCTTCAGTCTTCAAAGAAGCCTGACGGGGAAATCGCCTGTGGAGAAGGCAGCGACTCCAAGTCACGTGACTTGGATCCACTGATCCGTGTGAGGCTCAGGGCACATCACTCAGCCCTCTGGGATCTGCTTTTCCCTGTGCAGAAAGGACAGGATGGCACCTCCCTCCTCTATTCAAGAAAGTTCTGAGTATCCATGTGCAAGTGGCTCTGAATACCCTTTGGAAGGATAAAGTGCTTAAGAAAATAAGGTGATCAGATTTAAGAAACTGGTTTTGAGACTTCAGGAAGCCCTCCAAGCAAAACCCTACATCTTTCCGTCTTTATACTGTCTTACCAATTTAATTAATCATATTTTCAGGAGAAGTCTGAATTTAGCGGTAAGGCCCTTCCTAATTCTGTAATGTACATTCTGCCTATGGTACACAGTGGGTGTTCACCATGGTTATGCAAGGGGTGCAGCAGTTGCAGGCCCATAAATTTTCAGGGAAGACCCAGTCAAAACTGTTAATATGATGTCAAGTTGATGTGTCAGTTTCCAATTTGCATGGCTAACTGCATTGCAGCAAATTAATTAAAACAGATAAATGTTAATCTAATGCATGTCTCCTTGTAATGAATGAAATATAACCATTACAGGGTATTTGATTTATTATTTTAGTTTATAAAATGCTGAATTCTTCTGTAAAGTTAGATACAATAAGAGGAGAAGCTGACCCATATATAGCACTAGGAAAAATAATCACATTTCAATAAATTAATCACTCTCTAAAAGGATATAGTTCATTAACACCATGAACTGAAAGCGTTAGATGTAAATTAGATTAACCTTTTTAGCGACACTTGCATTTATATTGCATACTCTCTTCAAACTCCAAGCACTTTACATATATTAATTCGATGAACCCTCCCCAGACCCTTTTTAAGTAAGTACATATATCAAAGTTGGAAGGGAGGAGAAATGAAACCCTTCAAAAATACTGAAATCCTGGTCTTAAGATTTATGATTTCCTCTTCAGCAGTACAGTGTATGCTGGACTTCTGGAGCTTGAGAACGTGGGTGGTATTCAGGCTCTCTCGTGCTGTCGGGAAACAATTAGTCCATCACTCAGCACCTGAAGCCAGAGATACTTGTGCTTGGTGCTCAGGCCAAATGCTCAAAGGAAACCCTCTGCCTTCTTTCACAAAATACACCCCAGCAACAGGGGGTCTGGCTGTGGACAGGGCAGCCCCAAGTGGGTGTGGGTGATGGGAACTTAGTGCCCCACTGGGGCCTCCAAGGGTCATCTTCCCTTGGGCCAGCTGCGGCTCCTCTTTTACATCCCTACCCTTGATCATCTGGGTGCTGAGGATGAGCTGTGGTGAACAAGACCTTGGGAGGCTATTGGGAGAAGAAAGAAGGAGGGACAGGGAGATGGGAATGGGCTTAACCTCTTCAGCTGGGGGTCTCTACTCAGGCCCGCCTGAGTTGGGGGCCAAGACCGCTGTCTCTTTACCTGCTGGGATGGAGAGTGAGCGCCTGAGAGAGGAGGAGTCCATCTCCATCTAGCTGAAAGCCTGCTCCTCAAAGAAACTTTCCTGAGTGAGGACCTGGGTCTTCTGTAGCAGCTTGTCACTGGGACCACTCCTCTCCTATGGGGGCTCTGCCTACTTGCAGGACTTACTGTCATTGCCTGCTGGAGATTGCACAGAGGGGAGAGGAAGCAGGGCTTGCATTATAAAAGCCTGTGAAGAATCAGGGGAGGAGACTGTAAGCATTTCCTGAGCTTGGTTGACTGTGTGTTTGGGTGAGTTTGGTGGTTTGAGGTTCTGAATATTTATTTTTCCAACTCTTTCTGTTCCTTCAAGTTCTCAAACCCACAAGTGCTTTCCTAGGGGCAGATTTTCACTTTATTCCACAAACCCATTGAAATGCTGTGTGTTTCAGACAACGGCCTGCCCTGGAGCTAGCGCATCACTAATGGTTAGACATGAAATAGAATGTAGGAGAACAACGTTGGAGTGTCAGGGATTCTTCTCCCTGCTTCCGGAGTTGGAAAATCATGTACTCTGGTCCTCATGCAAGGACGGTTTAACACCACGCAGTCCTAGAATCTCAGCTCATTCTGCTCTGCCGGCACTTCTTGGCACACTTGTCTGCTGCAAAATGTTCCAAATTCTCTCCTCCAGACCTCGTATGGAAGGGATTAAGAATTTGGATTTAGGGGACTTCCCTGGTGGCTCAGTGGTTAGGAATCTGCCTGCCAATGCAGGGGACATGGGTTCGAGCGCTGGTCCGGGAAGATCCCACATGCCGCGGAGCAACTAAACCCGTGCGCCAAAAAAAAAAAAAAAAAAAAAAAAAGAATCTGGATTTAGAGTCAAGAACTAAGACAGGCCATCACTCAGGAAACTCACAGAAATGCTAGGGAATGAGAGAAAATATTGAATTTGCAGTTTATGGTATTTTAAGAGTTTCCTTCCTTCCTTCCTTTCTTCCTTCCTCCCTCCCTCTTCATTTCTTTTTTCTTGTGTGTTTTTGTTTGTTTGTAGGAGGGTGCTTGGTCATTTGGAGCAGGGAAGGAGGCTAAGATAATTTATAATCAGAGTTAAAAAGAATTTCACTTTCAAGACCTAGATTTCACTTTCTTTTTGTTGGTTATTTTCTTTCTTCCCAAAAGCAAACCAATTATTTTGGCTTTATGACACCCTCATGAGAAATATCAAGATGGTTGTATCTTACGTATTAATTTTTAAATTATATTTAAGTCTTTTTAGTGATTTATTCTTCTTTTAACTAGAGGTCACGAATAAAGCACTTTTTTTTTACTGCACTTGCATCTTTTTCCTCTTGAAAACCCCCCTGCCTCCCTTCCACCCCAATCTTCCTGTCCTTAAATTGCAGCCCTCTTACGTGGAGGAACTCAAGTCAGAGACCAGCCAATAATCTTTGCTTGAAGATGGAGTTTCCCTGGAGTTTTGCTTTCAGACGTGTCCCACCTCTTGTCCCAGAGCCCACGAGGGAGGAGGGGAGGGCTGACGGAATTGTTAGGTCACCTTCAGCACCCTTCTCATCCGCTGCTTCCCCCTCCTGCGATATCTCTTCCTGCTCCCCAAGTCCCTCCAGGATCTGTCTCTGCAAGACCTTGGTGGCACCAAGGTCTGCTTTTGGAGGTAGTGTTTGGCTGCTCCCTGGAAACCACTTCTTAAATTACTACCAATAATCATGAGAATCATCATCTTCCTAATCTTACAATTTGTTTTCTCCATCCAATGGGAAATGTGAATAGAAGCATCTTTAGAAAATTTTGCTACTTCTGTGGATCAGAACCACCTAATCTTTAACTAAAGACAGAGGGCTCGCTATGCAGCCACAGCTTCAAAACAAGTCACGTGGTTCATACTTCCAACCAAATGGGCTCTGGTAGAGGAACTTTGGAGCTGCCACTGCCCCTGTCTCAAGTCTACTAGACGTGGTGACCTAATGCTCTCCTTACATCATCTTATCAGAGAGGAAACACTCTGACTTTCCTGTAAGCTAAGGCAATGGGACATGATGCAGGATCTCCCTTGGCGACGTGCGCATTTAGAAAGAGAGGGCGCTGCTCAACCCCTAGGGTTACGCATTCGCACACTGGTGGTGTTTGGGGCAGCGTGGCAGGCTCTCTGGAGGGTGTGGGGGACGTGTGAGGCAGATGGGTCTCTGTCATGGTGCTCAAACCATATTAGGGTGATTTAGCCCCTGTGCTCAAATTGTGGAAGCCCTCCAGGGATGAGTCTATGTGACACCTTATGTCATCTAAAAGCTGGCAGTGGCGGCTACAGGTCTTAAAAAGCTGGGCTCCTGCGCATGCTGACTGCCAGCTCTGGTGGGTCTTGATGTCTTTTCACTCTTGGGTCCCGGCATGGAGATAGCCTGGTACTTGGTGTGGGTGGCTTCCCTGGCCGTGGGTGAAGACGTGCACTTGGACATCCTCTCTCCCCAGAACCAAGGCAGCCTAGATTTCCAGGGACCTTGAGCCCTGCCAATCCCTAGCCCACCCTCCTGAGCACCTAAGAAGGCATCCCAAGAGACAAGGGAGGGGGTTGCCCATCCATTGTGATGCAAGAGCCTCAGGTGTGCAGACTGGGGGTGTGCTCAGACCCAACCACAGAAACACTGCCTGGATACGGGCACCCAGCCCAGTGTCTCCCCTTCATTAGCCACAAGGACTCACCTGGTTCTCTAGCTAATCTGATTGCATCTGCTTAAAGGCAGGGCAGGGTTTCTCCTGAGCAGCGGCCAGCACACCTGACTCAGCAGTCTGTAGAGCACCGATCCTCCTCTGTCTGGTGTTCTCAGTGTGTTCTTCAGTGTCCTGAGCTGTTCTTGTCTCTGGTCCTTGCTTCTTGTGGCAGGCACTATCTATATCCCTGACTCTTGTCTTTCTACTGCAGCCAGCTCAGGATAGGGATGGGGGGGGGCGGCGAGAGTTGGGGAGGGATGAGGAGGCAGGGGCCTCACTGCTCAGAGAGCACTTGGTAACTTGGATTCTCCTTGCCTGACTGTATTTCTCTATCCCTGCAGCTCATGGACTGATTCCTCTTTAATCCACTTCTACGCAGCCCTTGGTGGTTCTTCCAAACACACACACCCAGTCCATCACCTCCTGCTCAGAATCCCTCCACGTCGCTTCATCACTTTCAGGATAAAGTCCACTTTCCTTGGCTTATCCCAAAAGGCCCTTAGTGGGTGCCTACCTGTTCCTGGGCTAGAAAGTGAGCTCGTGTGAGCAGAGCCCAGCACCCACACAGTGCCTGAGGAGTGAATGAGCGAATCTTCTCTCCACACGTTGTCCTCACGCTTCAGCCTGACCTGCAGAAAGAGCCCAGTTCCCTGCCTCATGGGTCTTCTTTTGTCTCTGCACCAATGCACACCCCGCCCTTGCCCCATCTGCTTTTGCCTTGTCTGGCAGCCTGGTGCCTCTTCTGGGATCCATCCCTGGGCATCCCCTGGGAGTATTCTTACCCCGTACCTCGATTACACAGCTCCCATATGGACCTCCACAGTGGCACTTACCAGCTTGCCTACCTGCCCCCCTGCCTGTTCCTCACTAAACTGTCTGATCCCTGAGGTCAGGGTCTGTGACGTCCTCATCCTGTGCCCCCAGGCATGTATGGTCTAGCACAGGGTAGGTGGGTGAGTGATGGCTGGAGTTCCCTAGAACCCAGCTCGTTGCCTTGTGGGGATGGAGGGCTGGGGTGGAGTTCCCCTTGATTCATCTTTCTCCTTCATCCCCCTGGGTCCCCAGTGCCCATCTTTCCAGTGCAAGCCCACCCGAGTAGGGCTGGTGGAGAAGGAGGATTTGGTTAGGAAGGTTAACATCGCGGGCTGGGTGCTGGCTATCATTGGCATGAGCTGGTGCATTCAAGGATGGGGAGACAGAGCCAGGCTGGGGGCAGGTGACATGTTGGAGGTGAGACACATTGGGGACTGGGAAGCTAGATGGCTCAGGGCCTTGGACCTCTGAGGCTGATGATTCTGGGGGCCATTTCCAGAGTGTATATGCTTCTGGGATAATTAATGTAAAGTAACTTTCCCATCAATGAAAAAGCTTAGTCATGAGCTCCCTCTTTCATCTGTAACACTGAATGCCACCTATCTGGGAGAACATCTGTTACTGCACCGATGAGAATTAAGCTGTAACCATCGGCTGCTGCGGGTCTTACGCTCTGCCCAGTGCACTCTCCATGTCTCTCAGTGGTTACTCCTTGCCCGTGTCAGCATCCTCTTAAGCTTCAGACTGTAGAAGTCCTACGTGTGTAAAGCATGCCTCCTTTTCCAAACAGGCCATTAAAAGCGATTTGCAGTTGGCGACATCAGATGCATGTGTATGGAGAGGCCAGGATGAGGTCTTCAGTTGGAAAAGCTTTGCCGTCAGTTAGAGTGAGACGGCCCCACGTGATGAGGCCCTTGGGGTGCTGCCCCCATAGCTAGCGAAGTGGGCGAGCAGGAAGAGGTGCTGAGATTCCCAGGCTGTGTACACAGTCCACAAAAAAAAAAAAAAAAAAAAAAAATGAGCAAGTGGGCATCTTTCAAAGTCCACACATTTCCTTCCAGATCTAAGGATATGCTGGTTCAGTTCTAAGCATTCAGGCTTTGACACTGTGCACAGGGAAACGCCACCATCCCCATCCAACCCAAATGCAGGACTTTTGAGGCTGGTGTTGGTAGGGGACGCTCCTGGAGGTGCTCCCGGGGGATGTGGCTGTGCAGGGGTGCACGGGGCAGGTGGCTAACAGTCCTGACTCTGACCCTGAAGCCCCCCTTCTCCTTGGGGCAGGAGTTTTTGTGTAGGTTATGCTGCTGGGGCAGGGGCCTGGACAGGACTGAGATGCCGCCTTCCCGTAACTCTGGCTCAAGTGGGAACAGCTTCTCCCTCTAGATATTAAGGCTAGAGCTTGGACCCAACTGGGTTTGACTAAAGGCTCAGGGTGCATAACAGGGAAATAAGCAGAAAGGATTATGAAGGCAGACCACTGGTTTGCATTGCTTCAGAACCAATGGCCCCTTTTTACGACAAATATTTTGTAGTCCTCCCATTATTATCCTGAAATGAAATGTACTGATATTACCTGCTTGCTTGCATACATAATTTAACAAATCAGTATAATGCCTTAACTGAAATATAAAGAAACTAAAAGGAAAATAATGTATCATAAAATAGTGTGTAATGCTTGTGCCCACCTATGCTAGAGGAGTAGTGAATTAGATGTTTGCTGTGAATGCCACAGCTACAAATGCAGATGGATCCAGGTGCGTGGTATTGGCAAGTCAAATATCGTGGTTGATATTGGGGTGATGTGATGTTAAGAAATGGTGACATACTTCCGGTGAAATTCTGAATGAGACAAAGTACCCTCTGGCCTTAATTCATAGGATGGTTGTATTCCTGAGAAACTTGGGGTTTATTAAAGCTACACGAAGAATATTTAGCTGACTCATTCCAGTGCCATTAGTACGAGGAAGAGAACCGTGGAGTTCTAGATGGTGTGCTGGGGGATGTCCAGGACGAGAGGTGCCTGGAGGATATACCGCAACACACACACACACACACACACACACAGACTCCTAAGTTCCTGCTTCTAAGATGTACCAAAGCTGGATCCCATATGTACTTGCAGGTGAAATTGCCTTAAAAGGTAGACAACTTCTGGAACTGTAGTCTTTCCGGGGAAATTTTGGGGCAAAGGGGAAAATGCCACTAGCTGGTGGACACCTGAAAGAGGTTGTCCCGTTTCACCAGAAGACCTTCTGAAGAATAAAGCCTTCCCAGGGGGCATGTTGGAAGACTGCACTGAGCCCATCAACCATGTGCTGGAGCGTCATTTAAGGGGGTAGACCAGCGGAAGGGAGGACCGCTACTTTGCCTAAGATGGAGCCAGGCTGGGAGTAGGTGACATGTTGGGGGTGAGACAGGTTGGGGCCTGGGAATCTAGATGGCTCAGGACCTTGGACCTCTGAGGCTGATGATTCTGGGGGCCATTTCTAGAGTGTATATCCTTCCGGGATAATTAATGTAAAGTAACTTTCCCGTCAATGAAAAAGCTTAGTCATGGGCTCCCTCTTTCATCTTTCAACTGAATACCACGTATTTGGGAGAAGATACTTTGC
Organism: Balaenoptera physalus; assembly: GCF_965194825.1. Taxonomy (NCBI): domain Eukaryota; kingdom Metazoa; phylum Chordata; class Mammalia; order Artiodactyla; family Balaenopteridae; genus Balaenoptera; species Balaenoptera physalus. Next base: position 22,786,017 of record NC_138891.1, read on the forward strand.
TTTAAGTATAGAGACATGTCTTCCCCTTTCCCTTCTCCTGCCTCTCTTCCCCACAAGCAGAAGAGTAGGGTGGAGGGGAGGAGGAGAGAGCAGACCACACTCGGCCCCTCCATCAGGAGACTTTGGAATACCTTGCCTTTTTGGGGGGAGCAGAAGCTTTGTGGGTCAGATAGGAGACTGGAGCTTAAAAATGAGTTGGGTTGAGTCTTAGTAATTGAATGAAAAGCTGTAGAATTGGTCTGGAGTCTCTTTAAGGCAGTTGCCATCCAGTGGGAGGGAGGAGCTTGACAGCAAAAATAGGGGGCAAAAGTAACAGCTGTAGGGGGCAAAAATAACAGCTGTAGGGGGCAAAAATAACAGCTTTTCATGTTTATATCCAGATGGATTAAATGCTAACAAACTGGCTAGAGTATTTATTATGGTCCATACTGATATTTCAGAGATAAAACATTGTTTTCTTGGATGGAAAATTCTTCCTTAATGTTCTCATTGATAATTTAGAGGGATGAGGGTTTTTATTTTGTTATTAATCCCTAGGTGTCTGTTTATTTTTCCCCTCTTACTTCACATAAGCTTAAAGGTGCTCCTAAGAAAGAGGCTGAATTGCCAAAGAGAGTTTCAGTAACTCTGAGATGAAAGTGCATTTTAATATTTTGATTTAATGGGAAATGGTATATCCCCTTAATAAGGAGTTCAGTGACATTTGGTAGTTCTGTAATATTTGACTTGGAGTTCAGTTTATAAAAATTTCAACCCAATGGTAACTTCGGGGCACTAAGGGATATGTGTATTTCTGAAATGAGAAGACCTGGTTGACATTCTGAATCTAAAATCAACATCATCTCTTATGCGTCACCATATTTTCAATTATAATGGACGATGGGCCGTGCATTTAAAAGTGCTTTCCCTGCAAGCTCCCTCCTAGACCCAGCTGGGGAGGGAGAGTTCTCAACACCCACTCTTCCAACTTAACTTACTAACACGCTTCCTTCTCCAAGACGGCTTTGTTTTTTTTTCTCCCCACATTGGTTCCTCAGGGATTCTTCAGAAAGTGTAATCTTTTTTAACTTCATGGGGGAATTTACATCCTGAGTCACCTGAAAAGGTTGAACTTGGGAAAAGTAAAATCATGGCAGGAAAAGCCTGAGGTTGTATGAAATAGCTCTGACAGCCAGACAAAAGTACTTCTAACAAAATCTGGGGAGTAAAACCAATGTCTAGGGCATGGTGTTCTAGTATCTCTTGGGTGTTTCAGGATGATTCAGACCTTCTCTACATTTGTTTCTCATTTCAGCATTAGCTTACTCTCCAAGGAAACAAATGCCCTAAATGGATTATATCAAGAACCCGATATGCCACTCATAGGCAGCGAATAAGGTCAGGGTTACACTCAGGCAGTCCTAGGACGCAATGGTTTTGTGGAGTAATGTGGGTTTTTATTTTTAATTTTTAAAATTTAAAAAAAATAAATTTATTTTTGTAACCAATGGAGGCAAATTTTATATAAGTCACCTATTTCGAGTGTACATTTCAATGATTTTTAAAATAAATTTACCAAATGGCTCAACCATCATCAATCAGTTTTAAAACATCTCTATGACCCCGATAAGATCCCTCATGCCTATTTACTCTTTGTTGCTTTTGTTGTTGTTGTTTGTTTGCTTTGCCAGGAGGCTCAGGAGCAGACGTCCCTACATCAGAGAGTGGTCACAAAACCAGGTCTGCGATGGCCCTCTCTTCTACCCACAGTCAGTCTAGGGTGGGGCAGGCCGGGTCTTTTCCCCACCCACCTCATCCGGCTGGGCTAGAGGAACAGAACAGCTGTGGACTTCGGTGGGGCCTGCTACCAGTGGCTTAGAATTAGGGGCCTCTTCCCCGGTGGGGCTGTGAGCTCCCGGCTGGCCTTATAGCGGGTCTTGACCCCTTCTCCAGTGTACATTGTCAACAGACTTAATAAGATGCAGGTTGGATAGAGAATAGTCAGCAGCCTCAAGGCTGTGTGTGGGGAGGGGATTTGTGTGGCTCTCGAGGGTGCCTTGCCCACATTCCCTCTGCTCCTGCCATTTTCATAGATTCAGGCCCAACTTCCAGCACTAGCTGCCCTGTGCCTGTGTGCTGTCTCTGGCCGTGAGACCCCTCTCTGCCTGTGTGTGTGTGGGCCAGGTCAGAAGTCCCAGGGAATTAACACCCCCAGGAATGGTCCTCCACCAGTGACTGACAGGAGTTGGTGCATCAATACCCCTGCTCCCTTGTCACTCAGGTGGGAGAACACCACAGCCTTTCACATGGTCCTCAAGGGGTTCCCACAAGGTGTGGGCTCCAGTTGCCCGGTTTCCACCCTTTGTTCCTGAGTCATTTCTCCCCTCCCCCACTGGTCTTTCCTGAGATCACCTCCAGATAAACCACCTGCACGCAAATCCTTGTCTCAGGCGGAGCTTGCTCCTGGGGAACCCAAACAGATAGGAGGAGCAAACACGAGAAGGTATTTTTTTTTTTTTAAGTTAAATTTTATTGGAAATACATTTCTTTTTTTTTTTTTTTTTAATTAATTAATTTTTTTTGGCTGCGTTGGGTCTTCATTGCTGTGCGTGGGCTTTCTTTTTAGTTGCGGTGAGCAGGGTCTACTCTTCATTGCCGTGTGCGGGCCTCTCATTGTGGTGGCCTCTCTCGTCTTGGAGCACCAGCTCTAGGTACGTGGGCTCTAGAGCGCAGGCTCAGTAGTTGTGGCGCACGGGCCTAGCTGCTCTGCAGCATGTGGGATCTTCCTGAACCAGGGCTCGAACCCGTGTCCCCTGCATTAGCAGGTGGATTCCTAGCCACTGCGCCACCAGGGAAGCCCCGAGAAGGTATTTTATAGAGAGCACTTTGTGTGCTCTCTGGACTTCGCGCTCTATAGTAAATCTGGTATTTCAGGGTCTCAGTGCTGCGATTCCTTTGCACATTTAGTCAGACTCACTTGGCGGCTGTGAGGTCTCATGGGGCGTTTGGAGGACTGCTACCCCTGACTGGTGCCTCCCTTCACTGAACTGGGGCGCTCCTGTGTGGCACTTGGCCCGGCCTTCACTGCCACCCGGGGTGAGGAGGCCTCCCTGCGGCGAGCTCTGTGCAGGGCTCTGCAGCCCAGCGTCCCGGGGCCGGGGGGCGGGGGATGGGCGGCTGTTCCTTGGGGCCCAGGATTCTGAAGGCCCCTTGAGGGCAAGGTTGCCCCAGCTCCTTCCCCAAGATCTGGGCTAAGGTGGGTGTCCAGCCCTGCAGGCGAGATGAGGTGAATTAGGCTAATGCCTGCAGCACACATCATCCACACATCTGGGGCAACATCTGGTGCCTCTGATCGCAGCCAGATTTCTCGAGTGTCTATTTTCAGCATTTTCCCAGAGCGCCTATAAGTGAATTTGCAAAGCGGTTACCTCTGTCTGCAACGCTTCCTTCACTGGCGTGGAACAGCCGGCAGAACAGAAAATCTCTCCCCTCCACCCACCCCGGTTTGCCCATGAGTCTGAATGACTGTGGTCATTCTGTCATTTCAGGTAAGGCAGTGAAAAAATCTGATTGATACAAATTCTGCCCTTTCTCTGAGTGACTTAGTGCCCTGAACCACTGTCGGCTGAGCCGGTTGATGGGAATTAGTCCGTCCGCTTAGCTTCAGTCACATGGCCCAGCTCAAGTGGATGCGATTTGGTATTTTTTATTTTTTTGACAGACAAATGACTTTATTTCAGAGGTGACTATTCTCAGCATATAAAATATATGTAAATAGGTGATTTCAGGTACTGAAGACAACACCTGATTTATTTAAAAAGTTCTCTTAATTCTGGGTGGCTGACTGATGCATGGTGTGTGAATGGTGTGTGAATCCTGATTCAGTGTATGGGTCCTGATGATGCAACTTAGAAGACATGGGATCTTGGAAAAGTTGCATAACTTCTCTGCGAGTTAGATTTCTCAGCTCTACGATGGGTATATGAAATACTACCTCAAGACGCTGTTGGAAAGATAAAGTAAGGCCAAGGACGTAAACCACTGGGCATAGCAGAGGCTGGTATTCTGGTTATCTACAGCTACCTAGCAGACTACTCCCCAACTAATCCATGTAAAGCAGCAACCTTTTTTAAAAAATTTTTTTATTGGAGTATAGTTGATTTACAATATTGTACAGTGGTATACAGTAAAGTGAATCAGTTTTATATATATATATCTCAGTTACATATATATATGTCTTATATATATCTTATATATATATATCTCCATTATTTTTCAGATTCTTTTCCCACATAGATTATTACAGAATATTGAGTAGAGTTCCCTGTGCTATACAGTAGGTCCTTGTTGGTTATCTACTTTCTATATAGTTGTGTGTGTATGTTAATCCCAATTTATGCTCATAGATCCTGTGGCTTGGGAATTCAGATAGGGGTGGGGTGGAGAGGATAGCTTGTCTCTGCTCCGTGATGCCTGCGGTCTTGAATGATCAGGAATTGGTTGGGATCATCTGGAGGTTTCTTCACTCCCGTGTCTGGTGCCTGGGCCTGGATGACTCAAGGATTGGGCTCAGCTGGGGCCACTGACCAGAGGCTGCATATGGTTCAACTTCCTCCCTGCATGAAGGATAGTCGTGCTTCTTACCAGAACACAGAGGAGAAGCTGCACCACCTCTTGTGGACCCAGCTGCATCCTCTCCTAAGTCATCTGCAAGCAGGTCCTGCTCACCTCAGGGGTTTCTCTCACTGGATGATGGCTTGCATTTTCTCCTTGACTATGTCCTTGATCTTGGCCTTAGCCAGAGTAGTCTCTACTCTCTCATGCCCCAAGAGAGAAAGGATGGAGGACACTCATTTCCTGGGTAGCAGGCAGGGAGCACATGCTATGAGGGGGCAGCATGCACAGTGGGACCTCTGGAGGGAAGATGGGTCCCCGTAGGAGGTGCGACCCAAAGGCTGGAGGGAAGGGGGTGATGAGGAGGTGGTCAGACCCTGAGCATTGTTACCCCTGTTCTAGAGACTTTACACCCATCAGCTCAGGTCAGCTCATCCTCACAGGGGCTCTGTGCGGTAGATCTGATAACTTCCCCACTTTATAGTTGAAGAAGTCTCCGAGAGCTCTTAGTAAGTCCATAAGTGATGATGTTGGGACTTGAAGCCGGATCTGTGACTTCTGAGTCTGTGCTCTTACTATCGCTCTGGTAGGCAGCCTCCTATCTGGTGACACCTTTCCATATTTTGTTCTCTATTTATTGTGCATTCATCCTTTTCCCCGACTCCATTCTGTACTCATTGAGGGCAAGAGTGTGTCTTCTCCTCTTATATTCTCCTCCTGTGTGCTTGGGAGTCCCTCAGAAAATAGCACCGGGGCCAGGTCGAGAGGCCGCCATCACCTCCATGGGTCCAGCCTGGCGATTCTCTGTCTTGTGAGCCCCACCAGCTGGATTCCGGTGGATTGAGAGCAGGGAAGGCATAGTTGTTCATAGCCTAGTCTCCAAAGGAAATTTTGTTCTCGTTTATTGTTGAAGTATTGGTTTTGAAATTGAAACACAGAAGGTCTACTAAAGGGATGTCCCATTCGGAACGGGCTCTCTTCCCCACCCCCCCCCCCCCGCCCCCCCGTTTTCAGGTTAAAAGCAATAACCATGAAGCAAACAGAAAAGGAACCCTCCAAAGAATATCGTGAATGGCTCTGACAGGTTAAAGCTGCTGGATAGACGTGGGATTTACATGACAAAAACCTGAGCACAATGTTGATTGTCAGTCACCAGTAATAAGATTCCCTGAAAAGCTCAAGATCTTAATTAAAAAAAAAAAAAAAAAAATCCCATAATTTATTTTTGCTGGTAAGTGTCCTTTTGCCTGATGAACTACTCAGGCTGGAATATTGTTTTTCCTAAACTTCATTTCACCAAGGCTGGGTCTGCTTCATCCCCGACCCTGCACCTTCAGCCCCTCTTCCTGGTTGAGCAGGCTGTTTGGAGCAGAGAAGTCTTGGGTGAATGTTGTTGATTGGAGAGAAACAAGAAGATCTACATTTTGATGGGGAAACCAACAAGCTGACAGATTAAAATATTCAAAGATGATTCTGGGCAGGAGGGCAACACGGGCGTTGAAGTAGGCTGGAGAGTCAGGGCCGGTGGAGGTGGTGGGGGGCTTGATGACTGCTCTGAGCAGGAGGTCCTCCGTGCCTTGGGGCCGCCCAGCTCTCCAGCCTCATCTGCAGCCTGGGTCTGGCACTTAGAGCACAGGGAAGGAACCAGGTGTTTCCCCCTCCAGGCAGGACCGCTTCCTCCCTCTGAAGGACCTGGGATGCCCTCACCTCCTCCCTAGGCACAACCTCCATACCAGATCTCCAAGATGGAGAGAGATTTTCTCCTCACTGGCGACTTTTCTGTGACACTTTGCGTTTCTCCTCCCACAGTTGTGTCCTGACTCTAACCTGTGCATACCTCAAATAGAGCCTTACTTTTCTTTTCTTTTTTTTTTTTTAATATGAAAGGCTGGATTTGCCTACAAGATAGTGAGGTCTGTAAACGGACAAGGCTCATCTCTTAATTCAATCCCTGTTCCCCAGTACCTGGTAACTCACAAACTTTTGACTGGGTGAGTGGACAAAGGCATGGATGACTTGTTGATTCAATGAAATGCTTTGGAGTGTGGGACTCTGAGGGTTCCGGAGAGGGCAAACGATGTCAGGGAAAGAGCCGAAGTCAGCAGAGAGTGCGTGCCATGTTGGGCACAAGCCGAGACCAGCCTGTTTTCCATGGGCTGCCATCTGAAGGCCTGCGGAGAACGGGGACCCCCTTTCTAATGTTGAGCCTCACCACCCGGAGCTAGGGGGGCTGGGCCAGCACAGGAAACATTCTCAGGCACTCACAGTGTCACCATGGGAGCCCATGTGTCAAACTCCTCAAAGGCAAGCACTTTCCCTTGTTTTTCTGATTCTTTTTTCCTGCTGAGTCACTGTCTGTGAGAAAGCCACTGTTTCTCCAACCTGCCAGTGGGGGACCTCGTGTTTGATCATTGATCCACACTGCAGATGCAGCCAGGGCTGTTCAGAAATAGGGCTTAGCCAGGGCACCCAGCTGCTTGCATTCCTTCACAGGGAGCGCCTGGGGCCAATTGTCACTCAGAAGGCTGGTCAGAGCAAATACCTGCTCTTGCCTGATTTGTAGTCTGGACGCATCGTTGCCCCTGGACAGGGTAATGGCCACCGGAACCTTTGTTCCATAGTGATGTCTCCTAGGAGCCTGGGGGTGGGGACTGTCAATAAGGACTGAGAATGTTGCTGGCCCACTCTTGGGAGGGCTTATTGGCCACGTGGGGTATGTGCCCCACCTCCAGCACCTGTTCAGGAGGTTTGGGAGTGAGTGATGTGTGCTCATTCTTTCTTAGCTTTATCTTTCTGCTGTTTATAGTTCCTCTTCTTCTGCCTAAGTCGTTACTTTTCTCCTTTGGCACGGTATGCATTTCAGTACAAAAGACTGAAATCCATTGTAGAATGTGGTGGGGCATCCGTGGATAAAATAACACACTTGAATTCTGCCCAGGTTGACATGATGAACTTGAAACCATGATATACTTGGAGTTATGATCTACCTGGTGGGCTGGGGGAAGGAGCATCCGGGAAGGGAGATCCACTAGGAACCTGCAGAGAAACACACCTGGCAACCCCGTGCTCCTTCTAAGGGATCATTATGTGCCCCTGTAGAGTCAGGATTAGACAACGGTGTCACGCAAAGGAAACCCAATATGTCTGGGAAAATACATACTCCTCGAAGCATTGTTCCATCCCGCCATGTCTGCACAGGTATACCATGTTTCATCAATTCTAGGATGATGATTGTCCTTTCAAATGTTAACATCTCTGAAATCAAGATGGGTCTTTTAATGGATGGTGCCATAGATACAATGAAATGTGATGAAATGTGGGCAATGACTGTGTCATTCCTTTGCCTGTTTGCTGTTGGATCTGTCCCTACCCTCCTGTTGCTGGGCTTTGTAAGGGAGGGCACTGTGGTCCCCAGCTGCCTTGCCAATTGCCTCTGCCTCGGTACAACCCATGGGAGGCCCTGGTGGAGACTGGAGAGTGGGGGAAGGAGAAGTCAAAGTGTTTCCCCCTCTGCTTCTCGTCCCGGGCAGTCACTGCTGCCACACATCTCCTGCCCCTGCTGTTGCCCTGCCAAGATTCCAGGTTCTGCCCTGCGGCTCCACCTTCTGGGCTCTGGTGACCCTGCCTCTTCTGTCCCTTCAGCACTTGGTGGTGATGGTTTCCTGTCTTGCCATTTGCTGCCTAGCTTCCTTGTTCCCCGTCACTTGGGTAATTGATTCTTTGCATTAAATTTCCTCTCTTTAAAGTATCTAGAGCAGTCATTGTTTTCCTGGTTAAACCCTGACTGCTACAAAGATACAACATCACAAGATTAAACATTGAGGGGCCATTATTTCTCTTCTCCAAATCCGCTGACTGCATAAGAACATGATGTGACATTATTATTCATTTATGGTCATCATGGTGTGTGTGTGTGTGTGTCTGTGTGACTCACTGCCCTCTCAGCTCTTTCCTCCATGTTATGGCACAGTGGGGTGGGAGGGACAGGGGAGATGTAAATGAAGGAGAAGACCCCACCTCTGCCTTCAAAGGGCTTACACTCAAAATGTGGATAGAAGTGGAGCTTTAACAAAATAGAGAATAAAATTAGGTGACAGCATATGGTGTTCTTTGGTTGGTTCTCTAGGTTTTCTAAAAGTAGAGGAAGGAACATGGATTCAAGTTACAGAGTGGCAATTTGCAGGAAAGACACATCTACATTCTCACAGATGCAAAGATTAGAGAAATGCAATCTGATTCTTATCCTTATAGCAGGGCTTGCTTTTTCAAGGAACAGGAAAGACTGGAGGGTTTCCTTGAATATTATTTTATTTTATAATTAAAAAAATAATTCTTTTTATAGAAAATTAATAAAAAAGCATAAAAAATAGTAGCAACATTTAAAAATTTGCATTAAAAGATTAAAAATTGCTATATTTCCCATCACTCAGAGGTAATCCTCAAGGTATTTCTAGATTTTTCTATGCATATATTTACATAATTTAATTCATACCATATATATAATTTATATCTTACTTTTTTCACTTATCATTATCACGTAAGTATTTTTCCAGGTTATTAAAAACTCCTCATAAACATTGCCTTTAATGGCTACATAATATTTCAATATGTGAGTGTACCATAATTTATCTGAGCAGTCATTTTGTCAGATATATTAGTGGCTTCTATTTTCTTTTTTCATTTTAAATAATTCTGCAGTGAAATTTTTGTATCTCTTTTTATGCCCTTAGGATACAGTTCTAGAAGAAGTATCCAAGGATAAGGACATTTTAAGGTCCCTGATATATTTTGCCAAACTGCTTTCCAAGAGGGGTCCATTGGTTTATCTTCCTATTTATAACCCTTTATTTCTCTAGCCTCTATTATAATTTTTTTAACAGGTATAATTAATATGCAGTAAACTGCACATATTTCAAGTGTACAATTTGATAAGTTTGACATACATGTGCACCCATGAAGCCATCCTCACAACCAAGATAATGAACAAATCTATCGCCTTCAAAATTTTCCTTATGCCCCTCATACTTCTCCCCTGTTACCCCTGCCCACCTCACTCCCATCCCACAGACAACCGCCGTTCTGCTTCCTATCATTCTACATTTAGTTGGCATTTTCTACTTTATATAAATGGAATTATACAAAATCTACTCTTCTTTTTGTCTGGCTGTTTTTACTAAGCATAATTAGTTTGAGATTCATCTGTTGTAGCATGTATTAATAGTTCATCCTTTTTTATTGCTGAATAGTATTCCATTGTATGGGTGAACCAACATTAGTTTATCCATTCAGCTGATGGACATCTGGGCTGCTTCCCAATAAAGCTACTATGAACATTCATGTACCAGTCATTAGTGAACATACGCTTTACTTTCTCTTGGGTGAATACCTAGGAATGGAATGGATGAGTCATATGGTAGTTATATGTTTAACTGGTATCTTTTGTTAGTAGTAATTCCCTCTTAGGGCAAAACATTGATGCATTATAATGATGATAATAATAATAGTTATTATTATTATTAAATTATTTTAATTGGCTTATTGAACCTTGTGCTGGTTCCCTGATCAAAGTTGAGGTCAGGGAGGAGTGGAAGTGAGGAGGAGTACAGAGACCCCCTTCCTGTCACTCTTTTACATGTTCAGCAGAGAGTAACTAAGGCGGATGATCTGTGCACAAAGTGGTTTCTAAACCCCTGCTTCTCACTCTGGTCTGTAGCCCTGTCTCTGCTCATTATCCCTTTTTCTCAGAAGAATAGACTCATGTCCTGCTGGTCTTTGATTGGAGTGTCCTGCTTGGATTCAACTTTCTCTTTATAATACTTCGTGATGAAATAACCTAGTCCTCTGCCAATCACATCATCTCCTTTTCCTCTTCTACAATCAACACCCTTCCTAGTATTAAGGGGGGATGGTGGTTGGAGGTGGCAGGTATGGGACTGTGGAAGCAACCACATTGCGGGACCGACTGGGAACTCCATGAAGGCAGACTGGCCTTTCTTGCTTGCTGTCCTTGGCTGGAAGAGACATTCAATAAATAATTGTTGAACAAATAAATGCATGAATTTACATAAGGGGAAAAGTAAGCGTCAACAGTAGTTAGAGGACCGAGTGATCAAACCTATTTACTTTGGGCAACGAGAGTAGGTTTCATGAAGCATAGGGGACATATGAGAAAGCAATACAAGATAAAACCTAATATGTTAGATTGTGTGCTTCAGAGAGTTTAGTACAGGAGAGGAACTCTGTTTCTTGTTCGAGAAACTTTCCATACATCATGATGTTGAACACCCATAACAAACGTGGGCTAGAATTATCTCCATTTTCTGATGAGTAACCAAGACTCTGAGATTTGGGTAAACCTGTCCAAGGTCCCAGCTAATGGGAGTGAGTCGACAGAGTGCATACCTCTTTGAAGGGATGGGCCTTGAAATGGCAAGAGAAAGGGTGAGATCGTTTTCATCCTCTAAGTGGTGTGAGACACTCACTGTTAGTCCACTGGTCCTGCAACGATGAACCCCTGCGCTCTGCAGAGGAGATTGCTGTGGCTGGAAGGCCCTGAACCCCTCTTCCACTCTTCTTCCCAGGAGCGCCGTATGTAGTGAGATGCTGGCTGGGACCATCCCCTTTGCCCACTGTGGCAGCCCAAGGATGCCAGCTCTCACATGGCCTGTCTTGGGGCCTTGCACCCCAGCATCTCTGGGGTTACTTAGGAGTCAGGAAGACGAACAGAGTTTGTCTCTGCGCTAGTCTGTCTTCATTCTTCTCTGAGTCTTCTCTGAGCCACTCACCACATTGACCCTAAAGAGAGAAGTTTCTGATGCATCTGATAAGGACTTCTGTTGAGTTCCATGAACCATCAGTTTGGGGTTAGTTTCTTTTTCTGGGGACTGCAGTCAGATCCAGAAGTCCTTTGCTTCCTGCTTTGCATTCTGGCCTACGAGAAGGATGATGACGGTGGTGGGTTCGTCTCTCAGCACAGCTTGTCAAGGAGCTCTTCCTGGACAACGTCTTGGGCCGGGGCCAGAGCAGGACTCACCCTTGAGAAGCCCATCTGGGTGGCCCATGCTGAGTGCAGTGCTTGGCACACAGTAGCAGCTCGGCGGCTATTGGAGTGAATAGCATTGCAGGCCGGCTTGGCTGACATCGCCAGGGCAGAGGTTCCCCAACTTTCTCAGCTCCCAGCACCCTTCACCTGTGTCTCAGGAATGTTTTTTACAGTGCCCCTAGGCCGAAAGAAGTTCTGCTTATTAAATTGATTGGTCACCCAAATTTAATAACTATTTATGCTCTAACAACTTAGTGCCTACAAGGCACCACATGATGTCTCAGACTGTGGAACCACACTGGGCCGTGCCATCTTCACATCTTGTTCCACATTGATTTTTACACAGTTCTTGTAAAGAAAGATGCCAAAGATGGCATCATGAAAGGAAGGCAGCCCTCTAACGTTGAAACTGAGCTACCTCGAGCTAGTCATTTGCATGGCACCTGGCAGATGTCACTGTATGGTCCCTCGGAAAATCTAAAACATCCAGGGACATCTCTGTGAGGTTGCGGTGGCTCTCCCGGGGTGCCTCGGCATGCACTTTGGGAACCGTGGCCCTAGCGTCAGTGTCCTCCTTCAGCTCACCTCAGTGTTGGTTGGATGCTGACAGTGTCCTCTGTCTCAGGGCTAGAGCCCTGCCGGAAGTGCTCTCAAGGGTCTTCTGGTCTAAGGGGAGAACGATCCTTGAAAAATCCAGTCTGGGCCATGCCGGGGGTCGGGGCAGGTGTTCTGCATGACAGGGGAAGGGCCCACTGCATCTAAGAAAGTGCACGATTGCAGGATGAGAAAGGTAGGCATGGGACATGTTGCAAGCACATGTTCTAACCCACCCTGGAGAGCCAGAGGACGCTCGGGTGGAGGTGACACCTGAGCTTGGGCTCAAAGCATGAGCTGGGGGAAGCATTCAGGGAGAAGGGGCTGCTGCCCTTAAGCAGGCAACGTAGGGGCAAGCCACCCAGAAGGGGCTCTGGAGGCTGTGGAGCTGGAGGAACGGTCTGCATTTCTGGGCCGGGATGCTTTCTGAAGAGGGAGTGAGACACGGGCTTATGCACCGAAGGGCAGACTGTTGTGTCTTTTCCCCAATCCTGCGGGCTGTGCAACCCCAAACCTTTCCTGGGGTGCTTTGTCTTCTCTCTTTCTTCATTTTATTTAAGCAAACAAGAAATGCATTTTGCCTGTGTTATAAACTGCTGTTTCCAGGAGGTTTGATTCCATCTCCCAGCTACATGTCTCTGGCCCGTGGCAGCCGCCTCCCTTCTCTTCTGTCGGGAATGAACTGCTTTGTCCTTCAGAACAGCGAGTTGACAAATGCCATCTGATGTGTCTCCCAGGCACCTCCATTCATCTTGATGGCAGGCTTCAGACAACACCACCACGGTTGATATTTTATACTTTGAGACTTTTCTGCAGTGATTTCATTTCGCGTGCTTTAGGTTTTAGTGCCACCTTCTCTGGGTCCCTGGCACGTTTACACGGTGTCACTTGGTAAAGAAAAAGCTTTTCTGCAGTTCTGTTCAAAAGCTGTTTAAAAGAATGAATGAAAGGGTCTATCATTTGCCCAAGTCTAGTTGTGGGCAGTGGTTCTGCCAGAGATGCAGTCATTGATCCTTTGACAACAGCATTGTCTGAACCCACCTCTCTGCCTTGGTATCTGGGGTGGTACCTCTCATGACCTTCGCCGTGACCCGGAAGAGAGGCAGAGGGGAAGGAAGGGGGCATTTGGACTTGTGAGAGAGCCGTGGGTCCTGTGCAGCTCTGGGCAGAATCCAGGCTGATCTGCTTCTCTCGTGTGGGGTGGGAATGGCATCTTCCACACCCGGGGCCTGGGCTTCTGGTCATGGTCTTGGGGCCTCTGCTCTGGTGAACGCTGAAGGGGAAGGAGGGTGGGTAAAGGGCAGTGCTCCATCCAGAGGTGAGGCAGGGTGGCCAGCTCTGGTTTATGGTATCAAGACAGTGAAGCAAACACTTTCCTTTCTCAGAGCTGGCCCAGCCCTCTTGAGAACCAAGTAAGGCACCAGCGCCTAGCTTTCTTCCATTCGGGGACCTGCCCGCCCCCTGGCAGGGGTCCCAGAGCCTTCTCACAGCCTCCTGCCCTCCTCCAGAGGCCTCCCACGTCTCCCTGAAGCCCCAGGATGCCCCCGCAGTGTTCTGCGGCATGCTATTCCGCTCACCATCTCTAAAACCGGAGCCCTTCTCTTGTTGCTCTGTTTCAAGATCAACTTGCCCTGACAACCTGTTGGACAGTGGTTTGATGGTTGTCCCACTGAGCTAGCGTTCTGCTGTTTAGCTCTGGAAGGTGCTGGCGCTTTATCAGCACTGGTCCGCGGAGGACAGAGGGGTGCTGGAAGGGCTCGGGCCAGGACCAGGAGAACGGACCAGCTAGTGGAAAGGGTGCCCTGGGCTCCAACTCACTGTGACGAAATGACCTGGGAAGATCTGGGCTCTGCAGGCCAGTGTTGCCATCCAAGTAGGTCTTGGTTGTGAGTGAGGATGACACCGAATTCCATTCTCAGCACTGCCGTGCCTGAGGCGACAGCAGTAGCCTCCTACTCAGGCCATAGCTCTGCTGTCTCCCCAAGATCTGTAACCCATCATCTTCTCTGCGGCCAGAAACATCGTCCTCAAACCCAGAACCCAGTATGCCGCTGTTTGTTTGAATCCCATCAGCTGCTCCAATCATATCGAGGATGGAGTCAAAGCTCCTTGACTGCATCTGTGGTCCTTTATGACCTAGCCCCAGCCTAACGCTGGACCCTGTGTTTGTCGTTCCCACACATACACCACGACTGCTGTTACCTCCTGCTTGGCTGATGCTGTTTTCTCTGGGGGATGGCCATTCTCTCCCCATTCAAATTGCCTGCTAATTCCTATTCGTCTTTTCAGACTCACCAGGCCAGGCCTTACCTGCTCCAGAAAGCCCTGCCAGGGTGCTGCAGGTTGGGATTGAAGCCTCCTCTCTGAGCTTGCACAGAACCCTGCTGGCCCTTGGAGCACAGACCACACTGCACTCTCATGGTTTATTTATTTATTAATGTAAATCCCACTAGAGGGAATTCCCTGGTGGCACAGTGGTTAAGTATCTGCCTACCAATGCAGGGGACACAGGTTCGAGCCCTGGTCTGGGAAGATCCCACATGCCGCGAAGCAACTAAGCCCATGCGCCACAACTACTGAGCCTGCGCTCTAGAGCCCGCATGCCACAACTACCGAGCCTGTGTGCTACAACTACTGATGTCCGCGAGCCTAGAGCCCATGCTCTGCAATAAGAGAAGCCACAGCAATGAGCAGCCCGTGCACTGCAACAAAGAGTAGCCCCTGCTCACCACAACTAGAGAAAGCCCACGCACAGCAACAAAGACCCAACGCAGCCAAAAATAAATAAATAAATAAAATTAAAAAAAAAAAAATCCCACTAGAGCCTGGGATTGTTGAGGTCAGTGACTACAGTCCTCAAAGGTACATGTGTGTCTGTCGATGGACTGAATGAGTGAAGGGAAGGTGTCCGGAGTCAGGCTGGTGGCTCAGTCTTAGTTTGGGTCTGTTTGTGCTTGGGCCCTGCCAGAGGTGGGAGATTGACGAGAAGGGTGACTAGTAAGAGTGAGGCAGGGGATCAGACCCCTACCATGCAACCAGGCTCCCAGGCAGTCCCCACTGGGAAACTGGAGTATAAATCAGGAGAGGAAAATGTGTAGGGTCACAGACATGTGTAAATGCACTGAGGGTGGAGGAAGCCTGCAGCTCTTTAAGCTTCAGCCTTGTAATTGCCACCGTCCCTGGTAATGGCCTTGGTAATGGCCTGATCACGGCAGGAGTCAGGCACTGGCCGGAAACCACAGGAATGATAGATGAATGGGATGGATTTTGGGAGCAGAGGAATAAGAGCTACTTTTGAGGGATCTTGTGAATGGGAAGCCTCTTGCCGTTCTTCTGCCTTCTTCTGTGACTGGCCCAACAGAAACCTGCAAGGTGACCTTGTCTTTTGAAGCTTTTAAATCATATCCATTAGGATGTGATTAATTTTTCAGTAGGTTATGCCTCTACCTGAGCTCCTGGGCGTGGAGGTCAGATCAGTTGTCAGCAGTGGCCACTGTCATCTTCCATCCGCACTCAGCAACACCCAGCTGTCCAAGGAAGGACCACCAGAGAATGGTCATGGCTGTCACCCACGTTTGTCCTTCAGGAACAAGCCAAGGGAATTTGGCATCTGGGACTCAAGGTGGCTACAGGACAAAACCCCATGCATTCTCTGGGAGCCTAACTGCTTTCTTTGTATAATTTTGTTTCCAAAACTGTGGATGCTTTTCTGTCTTCCCTCCTACTTTAGGAAAAGCTGTTTTGTTATTAAAAGTGGTTGCCAATTTATTCTTTGCCTAAAAATGAGAACTCCCAGTTTCCCAGGAATGAAATACTCTGAATATCTCTTGGATTTTTTTTTTTTAACATCTTTATTGGAGTATAATTGCTTTACAATGGTGTGTTAGTTTCTGCTTTATAACAGAGTGAATCAGTTATACATATACATACGTCCCCATATCTCCTCCCTCTTGCGTCTCCCTCCCTCCCACCCTCCCTCTCCCACCCCTCTAGGTGGTCACAAAGCACAGAGCTGATCTCCCTGTGCTATGCAGTTGCTTCCCACTAGCTATCTATTTTACGTTTGGTAGTGTATATATGTCCATGCCACTCTCTCACTTTGTCACATCTTACCCTTCCCCCTCCCCATATCCTCAATTCCATTCTCTAGTAGGTCTGTGTCTTTATTCCCGTCTTGCCACTAGGTTCTTCATGAACATTTTTTTTTCCCCTTAGATTCCATATATATGTGTTAGCATACTGTATTTGTTTTTCTCTTTCTGACTTACTTCACTCTGTATGACAGACTCTAACTCCATCCACCTCACTACAAATACCTCCATTTCATTTTTTTTTATGGCTGAGTAATATTCCATTGTATATATGTGCCACATCTTCTTTATCCATTCATCCGATGATGGACATTTAGGTTGCTTCCATGTCCTGGCTGTTGTAAATAGAGCTGCAGTGAACATTTTGGTACATGACTCTGTTTGAATTATGGTTTTCTCAGGGTATATGCCCAGTAGTGGGATTGCTGGGTCGTATGGTAGTTCTATTTGTAGTTTTTTAAGGAACCTCCATACTGTTCTCCATAGTGGCTGTATCAATTTACATTCCCACCAACAGTGCAAGAGTGTTCCCTTTTCTCCGCACCCTCTCCAGCATTTATTGTTTGTAGATTTTTTGATGATGGTTATTCTGACCGGTATGAGATGATATCTCATTGTAGTTTTGATTTGCATTTCTCTAATGATTAATGATGTTGAGCATTCTTTCATGTGTTTGTTGGCAATCTGTATAGCTTCTTTGGAGAAATGTCTATTTAGGTCTTCTGCCCATTTTTGGATGGGGTTGTTTGTTTTTTTGTTATTGAGCTGTATGAGCTGCTTGTAAATCTTGGAGATTAATCCTTTGTCAGTTGCTTCATTTGCAAATATTTTCTCCCAATCTGAGGGTTGTCTTCTGGTCTTGTTTATGGTTTCCTTTGCTGTGCAAAAGCTTTTAAGTTTCATTAGGTCCCATTTGTTTATTTTTGTTTTTATTTCCATTTCTCTAGGAGCTGGGTCAAAAAGGATCTTGCTGTGATTTCTGTCATAGAGTGTTCTGCCTATGTTTTCCTCTAAGAGTTTGATAGTGTCTGGCCTTACATTTAGGTCTTTAATCCATTTTGAGTTTATTTTTGTGTATGGTGTTAGGGAGTGTTCTAATTTCATACTTTTACATGTACCTGTCCAGTTTTCCCAGCACCACTTATTGAAGAGGCTGTCTTTTGTGCACTGTATATGCTTGCATCCTTTATCAAAGATAAGGTGACCATATGTGCGTGGGTTTATCTCTGGGCTTTCTATCCTGTTCCATTGATCTATGTTTCTGTTTTTGTGCCAGTACCATACTGTCTTGATTACTGTAGCTTTGTAGTATAGTCTGAAGTCAGGGAGCCTGATTCCTCCAGCTCCATTTTTCGTTCTTAAGATTGCTTTGGCTTTTCGGGGTCTTTTGTGTTTCCATACAAATTGTGAAATTTTTTGTTCTAGTTCTGTGAAAAATGCCAGTGGTAGTTTTATAGGGATTGCATTGAATCTGTAGATTGCTTTGGGTAGTAGAGTCATTTTCACAATGTTGATTCTTCCAATCCAGGAACATGGTATATCTCTCCATCTATTTGTATCATCTTTATTTTCTTTCATCAGTGTCTTATAATTTTCTGCATACAGGTCTTTTGTCTCCTTAGGTAGGTTTATTACTAGATATTTTATTTTTTTTGTTGCAATGGTAAACGGGAGTGTTTTCTTAATTTCACTTTCAGATTTTTCATCATTAGTGTATAGGAATGCAAGAGATTTCTGAGCACTAATTTTGTATCCTGCTACTTTACCAAATTCATTGATTAGCTCTAGTAGGTTCTGGTAGCATCTTTAGGATTCTCTGTGTATAGTATCATGTCATCTGCAAACAGTGACAGCTTTACTTCTTCTTTTCCGATTTGGATTCCTTTTATTTCTTTTTCTTCTCTGATTGCTGTGGCTAAAACTTCCAAAACTATGTTGAATAATAGTGGTGAGAGTGGGCAACCTTGTCTTGTTCCTGATCTTAGTGGAAATGGTTTCAGTTTTTCACCATTAAGGACGATGTTGGCTGTGGGTTTGTCATATATAGCCTTTATTATGTTGAGGAAAGTTCCCTCTATGCCTACTTTCTGCAGGGCTTTTATCATAAATGGGTGTTGAATTTTGTCAAAAGCTTTCTCTGCATCTATTGAGATGATCATATGGTTTTTCTCCTTCAATTTGTTAATATTGTGTATCACGTTGATTGATTTGCATATATTGAAGAATCCTTGCATTCCTGGAAGAAACCACACTTGTTCATGGTGTATGATCCTTTTAATGTGCTGTTGGATTCTGTTTGCTAGTATTTTGTTGAGGATTTTTGCATCTATGTTCATCAGTGATATTGGCCTGTAGTTTTCTTTCTTTGTGACATCTTTGTCTGGTTTTGGTATCAGGGTGATGGTGGCCTCATAGAATGAGTTGGGGAGTGTTCCTCCCTCTGCAATATTTTGGAAGAGTTTGAGAAGGATAGGTGTTAGCTCTTCTCTAAATGTTTGATAGAATTCACCTGTGAAGCCATCTGGTCCTGGGCTTTTGTTTGTTGGAAGATTTTTAATCACAGTTTCAATTTCAGTGCTTGTGATTGGTCTGTTCATATTTTCTATTTCTTCCTGGTTCAGTCTCAGCAGGTTGTACATTTCTAAGAATTTGTCCATTTCTTCCAGGTTGTCCATTTTATTGGCATAGAGTTGATTGTAGTAATCTCTCATGATCGTTTGTATTTCTGCAGTGTCAGTTGTTACTTCTCCTTTTTCATTTCTAATTCTATTGCGTTGAGTCTTCTCCCTTTTTTCTTGATGAGTCTGGCTAATGGTTTATTAATTTTGTTTATCTTCTCAAAGAACCAGCTTTTAGTTTTATTGATCTTTGCTATTGTTTCCTTCATTTCTTTTTCATTTATTTCTGATCTGATCTTTATGATTTCTTTCCTTCTGCTAACTTTGGGGGTTTTTTGTTCTTCTTTCTCTAATTGCTTTAGGTGCAAGGTTAGGTTGTTTATTCGAGATGTTTCCTGTTTCTTGAGGTAGGCTTGTATTGCTATAAACTTCCCTCTTAGAACTGCTTTTGCTTCATCCCATAGGTTTTGGGTCGTCGTGTCTCCCTTGTCATTTGTTTCTAGGTATTTTTTGATTTCCCCTTTGATTTCTTCAGTGATCACTTCGTTATTAAGTAGTGTATTGTGTAGTCTCCATGTGTTTGTATTTTTTTACAGATCTTTTCCTGTAATTGATATCTAGTCTCATAGCGTAGTGATCGGAAAAGATACTTGATACGATCTCAGTTTTCTTAAATTTACCGAGGCTTGATTTGTGACCCAAGATATGATCTATCCTGGAGAATGTTCCATGAGCACTTGCGAAAAATATGTATTCTGTTGTTTTTGGGTGGAATGTCCTATAAATATCAATTAAGTCCATCTTGTTTAATGTATCATTTAAAGCTTGTGTTTCCTTATTTATTTTCGTTTTGGATGATCTGTCCATTGGTGAAAGTGTGGTGTTAAAGTCCCCTACTATGATTGTGTTACTGTCGATTTCCCCTATTATGGCTGTTAGTATTTGCCTTATGTATTGAGGTGCTCCTATGTTGGGTGCATAAATATTTACAATTGTTATACTTTCCTCTTGGATCGATCTCTTGATCATTATATAGTGTCCTTCTTTGTCTCTTGTCTTTATTTTAAAGTCTATTTTGTCTGATATGAGAATTGCTACTCCAGCTTTCTTTTGATTTCCATTTGCATGGAATATCTTTTTCCATCCCTTCACTTTCAGTCTGTATGTGTCCCTAGGTCTGAAGTGGGTCTCTTGTAGACAGCATATATATGGGTCTTGTTTTTGTATCCATTCAGCCAGTCTGTGTCTTTTGGTGGGAGCATTTAATCCATTTACTTTTAAGGTAAATATCGATATGTATGTTCCTATTCCCATTTTCTTAAATGTTTTGGGTTTATTATTGTAGGTGTTTTCCTTCTCTTGTGTTTCCTGCCTAGAGAAGTTCCTTTAGCATTTGTTGTAAAGCTGGTTTGGTGGTGCTGAACTCTCTCAGCTTTTGCTTGTCTGTAAAGGTTTTAATTTTTCTATCAAATCTG
The DNA here is from genome assembly GCF_965194825.1 of Balaenoptera physalus. Classification (NCBI taxonomy): domain Eukaryota; kingdom Metazoa; phylum Chordata; class Mammalia; order Artiodactyla; family Balaenopteridae; genus Balaenoptera; species Balaenoptera physalus. Next base: position 22,806,430 of record NC_138891.1, read on the forward strand.
AATGAGATCCTTGCTGGGTAGAGTAATCTTGGTTGTAGGTTTTTCTCCTTCATCACTTTAAATATATTCTGCCACTCCCTCTGGCTTGCAGAGTTTCTGCTGAAAGATCAGCTGTTAACCTTATGGGGATTCCCTTGTGTGTTATTTGTCGTTTTTCCCTTGCTGCTTTTAATATGTTTTCTTTATATTTAATTATTGATAGTGTGACTAATATGTGTCTTGGCATGTTACTCCTTGGATTTATCCTGTATGGGACTCTCTGTGCTTCCAGGGCTTGATTAACTATTTCCTTTCCCATATTAGGGAAGTTTTCAACTATAATCTCTTCAAATATTTTCTCAGTCCCTTTCTTTTTCTCGTCTTTTTCTGGGACCCCTATAATTCAAATGTTGGTGTGTTTAATGTTGTCCCAGAGGTCTCTGAGACTGTCCTCAGTTCTTTTCATTCTTTCTTCTTTATTCTGCTCTGCAGTAGTTATTTCCACTATTTTATCTTCCAGGTCACTTATCCATTCTTCTGCCTCAATTATTCTGCTATTGATCCTTTCTAGAGTATTTTTAATTTCATTTATTGTGTTTTTCATCGTTGCTTGGTTCCTCTTTAGTTCTTCTACGTCCTTGTTAAATGTTTCTTGCATTTTGTGTATTCTATTTCCAAGATTTTGGATCATCTTTACTATCATTATTCTGAATTCTTTTTCAGGTAAACTGCCTATTTCCTCTTTGTTTGTTAGGTCTGGTGTGTCTTTACCTTGCTCCTTCATCTGCTGTGTGTTTCTCTGTCTTCTTATTTTGGTTATCTTACTGTGTTTGGGGTCTCCTTTTCGCAGGCTGCAGGCTCGTAGTTCCTGTTGTTTTTGGTATCTGTCCCCAGTGGCTAAGGTTGGTTCAGTGGGTTGTGTAGGCTTCCTGGTGGAGGGCACTAGTGCCTGTGTTCTGGTGGATGAGGCTGGATCTTGTCTTTCTTGTGGGCAGTTCCACATCTGGTGGTGTGTTTTGGGGTGTCTGTGGCCTTATTATGATTTTAGGCAGCCTCTCTGCTAATGGATGTGGCTGTGTTCCTGTCATGCTAGTTGTTTGGCATAGGGTGTCCCACACTGTAGCTTGCTGGTCGTTGAGTGAAGCTGGGTCTTGGTGTTGAGATGGAGATCTCTGGAAGATTTTCACCGTTTGGTATTACGTGGAGCTGGGAGGTCCTGAAGTTGGCTCTCCCACCTCAGAGGCACAGCCCTGATGCCTGGTTGGAGCACCAAGAGCCTTTCATCCACACGGCTCAGAGTAAAAGGGTGAAAAAATAGAAAGAAAGAAAGAGGATAAAATAAAATAAAATAAAATAAAGTAAGATAAAATAAAATAAAGTTATTAAAATAAAAAATAAAAAATAATTATTAAGAAAAAAAGAAAAATAAATTTTTAAAGTAAAAAAAAAAAAAAAAAACCAAAACGGACAGACAGAACCCTAGGACAAATGGTGAAAGCAAAGCTATACAGACAAAATCTCACACAGAAGCATACACATATACACTGACAAAAAGAGGAAAAGGGAAAAAATAATATATCTTGCTCCCAAAGTCCACCTCCTCAATTTGGGATGATTCATTGTCTATTCAGGTATTCCACAGATGCAGGCATATCAAGTTGACTGTGGAGATTTAATTCGCTGCTCCTGAGGATGCTGGGAGAGAGTTCCCTTTCTCTTCTTTGTTTGCACAGCTCCCGGGGTTCCGCTTTGGATTTGGACCCGCCTCTGCGTGTAGGTCGCCTGAGGGCATCTGTTCCCCGCCCAGACAGGACGGAGTTAAAGGAGCAGCTGCTTCGGAGGCTCTGGCTCACTCAGGCAGGAGGAGGGAGGGGTATGGATGCGGGGCGAGCCTGCGGCGGCAGAGGACAGCGTGACGTTGCACCAGCCTGAGGTGCGCCATGTGTTCTCCCGGGGAAGTTGTCCCTGGATCACGGGACGCTGGCAGTGGCGGGCTGCACAGGCTCCTGGGAGGGGCGGTGTGGAGAGTGACCTGTGCTCGCACACAGGCTTCTTGGTGGCGGCAGCAGCAGCCTTAGCGTTTCATGCCCGTCTCTGGGGTCCGCGCTGATAGCCGCAGCTCGCACCCGTCTCTGGAGCTCGTTTAGGCGGCGCTCTGAATCCCCTCTCCTCGCGCACCAGGAAACAAAGAGCCAAGAAAAAGTCTCTTGCCTGTTCGGCAGCTCCAGACCTTTTCCCGGCCTCCCTCCCAGCTAGCTGTGGTGCACTAATCCCTTCAGGCTGTGTTCACGCCGCCAACCCCAGGCCTCTCCCTGGGATCCGACTGCAGCCCGAGCCTCAGCTCCCAGCCCCCGCCCGCCCTGGTGGCTGAGCAGACAAGCCTCTCGGGCTGGTGAGTGCTGCTCAGGCTGGTGAGTGCTGCTCGGCACCGATCCTCTGTGCGGGAATCTCTCCGCTTTGCCCTCCGCACCCCTGTGGCTGCGCTCTCCTCCGTGGCTCCGAAGCTTCCCCCCTCTGCCACCCGCAGTCTCCGCCCGCGAAGGGGCTTCCTAGTGTGTGGAAACCTTTCCTCCTTCACAGCTCCCTCCCACTGGTGCAGGTCCCGTCCCTATTCTTTTGTCTCTGTTGTTTCTTTTTTCTTTTGCCCTACCCAAGTACGTGGGGAGTTTCTTGCCTTTTGGGAGGTCTGATGTCTTCTGCCAGCGTTCAGTGGGTGTTCTATAGGAGCAGTTCCACATGTAGATGTATTTCTGATGTATCTGCAGGGAGGAAGGTGGTCTCTGCGTCTTACTCTTCCGCCATCTTCTCTCTTGGATGTTTTGAAGTTACGGCAAATAGCTATTTGAAAATGATGAAATGGCTTCATTTTTTTACACATCTCACTAATATTTACACATAACATGCTGGCAGACACTACCTATTTGTCAGGTGGTCAGTTGGCCAAGTGGTCCTTCTTGTTCTCTTGGAGTGAAGAGAACCACATGAGATGATTCACACCTCTTAGGTCCCATGGTCTCACATTAAGGTTCTCTGGAAATGGGAGAGTGAATGCAGCGTGTTGGGTCTGCTGGAATATTTTGTAACACAAGATCCATGCTGTGTGGCCCTTGGCAAGTTACATAACCTCTTCTTCTGCAAAGTGGGCAACAATAATTCTAGTTTGTTGTGAAGATAAAATAAGGATGTGTGTATATGTGCGTGTTATATATATATCGCACACATATAGACATATATCTGTGTATGTATATGTGTGTGTGTGCACACATATATCTGTATAGCAACAAACATCATTAAATATTTGGTATAATCAAAATACTTAATGATTGGTTATTTGGTTTAGAATAGGTTGAGAAACCCGAATGGGACTCTCCACTTGGATGGCATTTTATGCCTTCTTGAACATGTGAAGTCTTTGGAGAATTCAGTACTCACATTGTAGGCCATGGGGACTGAAGAATTAACTAGAGGCCACAAAGTAAACTGGAGGTCAGAGTTAACTAGAAATTCACAGTTGCAAGGACTGGGTCCCTTGGAACTGTGGAATACTAGTTAATGGAATTCTGGGGATAATAGAGGATTAACCTTCAAACTTGTCCTCTTCTGCAGTCCTTGTAGGATGTTACCAAAGTTTCAAGAAGTATAATTGATTGAGGACTCTGGGAGTAAACATTATGACCCTCATGACCACCATCTTCTGAGAGCTCCAATACTTCATTTCTTTTTCCTTTTTCTTAAGCGAAAGACAGACTGTAACTGTTTTATGGCTCTGTGTTCTGGTTAGTTTGGATCTTGAAGTATTCCAGAAACTCAATATGTCGAATATATTGCTGCATAAAATAAGGGAAAGATGTAAAAAGAAATTAAATATATTTTAAGAAACTCCAATGAAAAATTATTGACATTTTAACTCAAATTCATGTTGGTAAGTCTGTTCTCTAGCAGCAGCAAAAGACATAAACTCTTTTTATCTGTTCATAACTTTGAGCTATAAAAGAGATCATTATTCACATTTTTTTCTCATATGGTAGCATAGCCTTCAAGTTTAAGAGGTTGGAAAAGTAAAGAGAACATGCAGAGTGTTACAGCCATCATGAAATTGTGTAGGGCTTTGTATATAATGCTTTTTCACTCCTCCAAACATGTTCATACGCATTTTCTTATGTGAGACTCACAGCCTGCCTTTGAGATGGGCAGAGAGGGTTTGATTATTCCCGTTCATCAAGGCATGGAGGGTTAAGTGACTTGCCCAAGGTCACCTAACTAGTAAACGTCAGGGCTGCTACCAAAAGCAAGGCTTCCTGGGTTGTCAGTCACTGCCAAGTCTTTTCCATTCTGCCCTCAGATGGCTCTTACTCCTTCAAGTCTCACTGCCCTAGCCTGGGTCAGCTATGCATCCTTGGGAAGACTGCATCCTCCTCCTAGCTGAACTCCATCCCAACCCACCTGATCTCTCAGTCATTTTCTTGTTCCATGGTAGACCTTGAGTGTCTCCCCTGTGCCACAGCCAGATGACTCTTCTAAGAGCATCTCCATTGCCACTGGAAGATCTTCAGGGGCTTCCTTTTGCCAACCACATAAATCATCAGGTCCTCCCTGCAGCCACCTGTCTTTCTGCCCTGCCTCTGCCTACTCTCTCAGGCCTCTAAGCGCCAACCTAACTGAGTCACTGTCTTCACGTGGGTCCGGCCTGCTCTGCTCCCCTCCTTCCCTGCGTCATACATAACGTACAGTCCACCTGTACCGTCTCCCACGACCACACTATGGATCTGTGCCTCTAGGCCCCTTCCAAAGGAGACTTTCCCAAAGAAATCATCACCCACTTGCCCCCAAAGCAAGGATCTCTCCTCCCTTGAACTCTAACCCTTAGCACCCACATCGTGGCATTGGCTGACTTTCTCCTGCAACATTGTAGACTGGCCTAGTTCCCCTTATAGAGTCTGTGAGCAACCCGAAGGCAGGGACCTAGGATGGGCCCCCAGCTTCGGAGTCAGACCTATTTGAGTTCAAGTCACCCTGTCCCCCCTACAGCCAGCCGTGGGAACTTCAGTCTGTCACTAGGCCATTGCTGGAGTCACCTGCAGGGCTTCCAAAAAAGGAGGTCTGCACCCCACTCTTAGACATTGTCCCGTAATTTGGGCTGGACCGTGGCCTGGGCATCAGAATACTAAAAGGCCCTCGGATGATTCTGATGAGCAGCACGGTTTGAGAGTCACTGATTAAACCTGCCTAAGTAGACAGGTTAGAACCTTCTCTCAGATAAAACACCTCTTGGGCTTCCCTGGTGGCGCAGTGGTTAAGAATCCGCCTGCCAGTGCAGGGGACACGGGTTCAAGCCCTGGTCCAGGAAGATCCCACATGCCGCGGAGCAACTGAGCCCGTGTGCCACAACTACTGAGCCAGCACGCCATAACTACTGAAGTCCGCGCACCTAGAGCCCGTGCTCCGCAACAAGAGAAGCCACCGCAACGAGAAGCCTGCGCGCAGCAGCAAAGACCCAACGCAGCCAAAAATAAATATAAATAAAATAAATAAACTTATAAAAAACACAACAAAACACCTCTTGCCCAGAGTTCCTGGCACTGCAAGCTATGGCGTGCGTAAAGCATCTGGGGCAGTGTGCTCTCCTTATGCTGCCAGTAAACAGAGGTCATTACAATGATGATTCAACGTTGTAGCCTCCGCAGCACCTCACACCCTGGCCTGAACAGGGTAGGTGCTCAAAGCCCAGTTGTAAGGTGTGAAACATAAGAACAGTATGTGCTTTGTGACAGCAGTGTGATGTGTCAGTAACCCCTGGTGACCATTCTGATGACAACACTTGTCGCCAGTGGCCTGTGAACTGCCTGCAAAGCTCATCCTGAATGCAGCTGCCCTTGGCCCTCCCTCTGCCCCTGTCAGAGGAACCTGCGATATTTGCACCCCACCCCTGCCCTGAGGCTGCCTCCTGCAATCCCATTTGGCGGAAGTTGACTGGTGCTGATGCTGTTGTTTCCAAGGGGAATTGTGGCCTCTCTCTTTACCAAGTCATGAGGGGTCAGTGGCCGGGAGAGGATGCTCATTTTAGAAATAGCTCTTAAGCATAATGATGGGATTCGGCTTCCAGAAAAGCTAAAAGAACGATGGCAAGATCCGTTGTATGCCTGCCCCTTGCCCTGTGTCAGATGCATTGCACAACGTTATGGAGGGCTTGTGGCCTCTGTAAAACCCTGGGTAGTCAATGCTGCTTTTAATGGCGAATTTTTGCCTTGAGGACATCAATCAAGGGGAAGATTATGGTTTAGAATTATCAGACTTTCTTCTTGGCATTCATGTGCTCTCCTCGGGACCGAATAGCTATTAGTAGTCCTTCCTGAAGCCAGAGAAAAGCAGTGACCACTGAAGATTTGGGAATCTCAGTGCCATTAAATGAAACGCTTCTAGAATAAATATACCTCTGATTCGGAGGGGTGCTGAGGAGCCTCAGTGCTCTGCAGGGCTGGAGAAAAATGAGATGAGAGGCCTCATGAAAGAGCAGTCAATTATTTTAAAGAGGAGTTGGCATCTTTTAATTCCTCACCAGATAATGAAATAGCTATTTGAGCCTGAGACTATTGTATCATTTCTGGTGTATTCAACCAGATTTATTCAGCAATCATTTATTAAGTGCGCCTCTGTCCCAGGCCCTGGGCTGGGGCCTGGGGCATGTAGAGGAAGGAGCTACAGTCGCTGGCCGTGGAGAGATGACTGTCTGTTGGGGAGAAGTGTAGGATGGAGAGCAGTGCAGGCTTCCTGGAGGAGGTGAGGCCTCAGCCAGACTTGAAGGAAGGGAAGAGTTTGCCCAGTGAAGGACTTGTTGAGCAGAGTAAGAGGTCTCCGTCTAGGTGAGCTGGGCAGGTGCTCTGGGTTCTGAGCCCACCCATAGCTGCAGAGTGCAGACCAGGTGATGTGGACACCTGGCAGAGGTGTGGTCAGTAACATCCATTACACCACGACAGTTCCCACGGTGCAGGGGCTGCACGATGGGGAATTTGAGGGCGATGCCAGAGGTGCCCCCCACTGCCTCAGTCCAGGGCAGAATGTGAGGATGGTAGAACCACTGCTTTCTTCTGCCTTGGCCCTCAGTTAGCTCTCAGTAGTGTTTAGTGAAGGAATAACTGGATGAATGAATGAATGGATGAATCAATAAAAAAAACAGAACTGGCCATCTGGTATTTTTTGCTAGGAATTTTTGTCTGCACATCTGTCTTTATTGTTAGAAATCAACTGTTCCTTTAGTCTACCTTGAAAAAGAGAAAGGATTCCTGCAGAGTTTTATATATGAGTGAGATGTTGGATAACTGGTGGGAAAAGGAGCCCACCCTTATTCGGTGCTCACTGTGAGCTGGCTTTCCTGATGGGTACCCGGGGCAGGGCCTTGAAGCCAGGGTCCCTTGATTCAGAGGCTGCTGCCCTGAGGTGGGCTCTGGCAGGGCGTGGTCTACCTGGAGCCACGCCCACACCTCTGCCAGGTGTCCACATCACCAAGGAGCCACCTGTCTGTGACTGGCTTTGAGGGCAGTATGTAGCTGAGAAGCAGGCAGGTGTCTGGGCCTCCCGAGCACTGAGTTCCAGCGGCAGCCCCCTTGGTGGCTGGCTCAGGTTAGTGGCCTGGACTTAGAAACTCGGCCGAGGACTTGAGGGCTCACCTCAGATGATGGCTTCAGGAGGGGAGGCCTGTCCGGCCTAAAGGCATGGCATTGGGGGGAACAGGGGGGAAGAACTCCTCAGGAGGAAGGGGTCATCAGCCAGCCTGTGACACCTGAGATTAGGCCGTGGGGCAGAGGGAGGCCAAGAACTTGGGGTTCCGAGCCCTGCCTGGCTGGGGAAGAATGACATTTCCAGGAAGCTGATATTACCCACTGGCAGGTCTCTGGGAAAGGATGGGACCTGTAGTTATGTCCAGAGGAAGAGTTCAGCTTGGGATTTGTGCAGTCAGGTGTCAGGACTGGGCAGGAAGCTGCTGGGTTATCCGTAACACCATCTTTGCTGTTCCTGCCCCAAGTGGCCAATTTTGTGACTCTACCCAAGCCAAGGTGCTTGTAAGCCTGAGAGAAAGCAATCTGATGTAAACATTTTGGGGAAACTTTGCAAAGCAGCGTGAAGCTGCAGGTTTGGGGCCTCAAGATGACACCACCCATCCTGTGAGAACTGGTTTGGGAATGGGAGCCATGGGTCAAGGACTAAAATTTCCTGTCCTTTGGATGAAACCAAGATACCTTCAGCCACAGGACTCTCCCTCTGCACCCCTGCTCTAGACATGGTCCCAGAGACATTGTCAGCTGTCCTGCTTGGGAGGGGGTGGGGGAAGTGACACGCCTGGGCTGTGTGGACTCCGCTCCCCTGCTTCCCCAGAGGTCGCTGGGTGACCTCCACAGAGCCCTCCGAAGCGGAGAGGGGGTGTTGTGGAAGGACAGCAGCATCCTGCACGGACCGAATTTCTACTCTTGCTAAATGTTTTACAGCGTACATTGCACTGGATAAATTGAAATTGGGCAGGAAGGTTTTTAAGCAATTCATCAGTCCAAGTAAACCCCTGTTAAGAGGTAGACGTGAGCTCTTATGGGGATAATAGCCGTAGGAAAACAAAGTGCAATAATATTCTTCTCTTTCCAAAGGATATATAAAATCAGTTGTGGGTTCCCTGCTCACGAGCCCAACCTCTGGTGCTATTATAATTTATTCTGGGCCTGAGCGGGGTTGCATGCTGGCTGCCCTCTGGCCTTGTACAGAGGCCCTGGATATTTATCTTAGAGAGACGAGCTGAGGAGGGGATGCAGAGGGTGTCCTGGGTGCAGGGGTTCAGCCGGCCCAAGAGTTGGGGGCTCTAAGGAGAAGGTGGGGCACTGCCTCACCCTGAGCACAGGGCCCAGCTCATGCTTTATCTCACTGAATCCCCGGGCCCCTGACTTACTCTGCAGAGGAGGAAGCTGAGACTCTGGGTGAGCAAGTGTCAGGTTGGGAGTGGTCACCTAGCCCCTGGGCCTGGGGAACTGGAGCTTCCGGGAACCCTAACGGGGGGTGGGGGGGTCGGGGCGGGAAGGGGAGGTGTGGGCACAGGCAAGGCCTCAAGAGCGGGAGGTGCCGGAGCCCCGAGCCGGGGGTGGGGCTCGGGAAGTCTGCTAGGCAAAGGGAGGCAGGTGCTGGGGTGTGAAGCGGGAGGGCTGTGCTTGACCGTGCACTCCCTCAGGGCAGAAACCGCAGCTGTCAAGGGCCCACTGGCTCTGGAGAGCACAGAGTGAGTGCTCGTTAAGTGTTCATGAACCAAAGAGTGGTACTATTATTCCCAGTATTAACTGCAAATATGAAATGGTACCCTGAGTAGAGGTCATTCATCTGAATCAGGACTAAGGGACTGATGGAGACATTGCAAAGTGAGATTCAGGAAATCTTGGTTCTAAGAAAGGACCTGTGATGTCTGACCCTTAGACGAGCAGTGATAGGAGTGCAAAGCTTCAGGCTTCTCAATACACAAGGTCATGAAGACCAGGGACCGGCTCCTGGTCGTGTGTGGGTCCCTGCATCCAGGCCAGACTGACACAGAGTGGGACTCTGTGAGTGCTTGTCCCGTGAGTGCACGGATGAATGGACCATTCCCCCATCACTTTTCTGCAGGCGGTGCATCCTCAGTGAATCAGAAGGCCCTGCATCACATGTGCAGACCCTGCTCCCCGGTCCCCCGGGAGCCGGCTGAATCATGGCCATGGTCATTGCAACAGCACAAGTGCCGCCACAACCAGAAGTCTTCATCACGCTCTTACAGGGTGTCAGGCACGTGCTGAGGGCTTTGGACACCTGACTCCACGTAATCCTCATGACTCAGTTAGGAGGCCACTATTAGGATGCAGGGACTGAAGCTTGGGGTAACATTAAACTGACTTTTCTATGGAGCCATGGAGTGAGTTCAAATCAAAAGGCTGAGGAATACAACTCGTCAAATTACCATGACCCCTCTGTGTAAATCATTGGTTTTCAGAATTTATTCCAGACTGTCATCAAATTATTTCTGCAGAGCAGTCAGAGCTGGCAGACCAGCCTGGAAACCTTGGGAAGAGCCTGTCTGCTACCCTGGGACCACCCAGAGTTTAAGGCTTAGCCGGGATGGGCCAAGCCATCTAAATTTGCCACAGATCTGAATATTAAGGTGAGAATTACTAACAGCTGCCACTTAAGGGAACAGCTGCTGTGCTCAGGGCGCTGGGCCAGGTGCTGCACACGTGGAATCTCACAGAATCCTTGAAACGGTGCCGGGAGCAAGTAATACTCTCCTCAGTGCATAGATGAGGGAAGCTGAGGCTTGGTGGGGGGCGTCAACAACTTGTCCAAGGCCACTCAGCCAATGGTGATAGAGCCAGGAGTCGAATGGAGTCTGTCTGAGCCTAAGTCCCTGCCTTTTCTGCCCAAGCCTGCCCCAGTGTGCCAACCAGCAGGCCTGTGATGGATTCACCCAGAAGACAGATGGCTGGGGCGGGAGAAAGGATGGTGGTTCTGTGTCCTGGTCCAGCATGCAGCGTGCCATGGACAAGTCGCCTCACCTCGCCAGGCCTCTTCTTCCACATCTATAGTAGAAGGGAGCTGAATATGCTGAGGGTTGATGACTGCGGGGGTGTGAGCGTACGGCTGTGTCTATTGATGTGATAATATGTGTGCCCGCATGTGCATCGGCAATTTAGAGACTTACCACCCTCCCGAGCAGACGTAATTCCTAGAATCCAAATATGCAGCCTGCTCCTTTGGAGACCTCCAGTAATGAAGCGCCCGCCTCCTCCATCTGCCTTCACTTCCTGCTCCAGCCACTTATCACCTGGGCCCCAGCCTGCACAGGACCAGCAGCCACTTGCAAATAGGAATCTGTGGGAGAGAGAGGACAAAACCTCCAACCCTCCAGGACCTGCCTGGCAGCACTAACACATGATTTGTAGGTGAGAATGGGAGTTGGTGTGATTCCTGCTGTTTTCTCCCATCTTCCTGCAGCCTTAACTGATCTCTTATCCCCACCGCATTTCCTTAAACAAAGGGCTGGGCAGTGCTTCAGAGCCCCGCGCGCAAGCGCGCTGGAGGTTTGGACAGGGATGGGAGAGGGACCAAAGGAGGAGGGGACCACCGAGAAAGCCAGCTCCCCAGTGGGGAGAACCCCAAGCATGGAGACCGTCTTGCCGAGCATCCTTGGGCCCCAGACACTACAAGATCTGAGACTCACCATCTGCCCTCTCTTCTCTTGTTCCTTCCAGAATCCCACATTGGTCTTGAGCAAAATGATGGTGTTAGCCACACACAGTGTCAACTGGTGTGGATTTGTATCCCTGTGCCTTTGTTTCCCTCACCTGTGAATCTCCAAGGCACCTGCTAGATTAAGCATCCTGACAGCAGGATTACCAAGCTCCACGGGCATCATTCTAATTCACAGGCTTTGCAGCCTTTCAGGGACCCTCCTTCCCTTGTGCTGACTTTTTACTAGGTCTGTTTGGCCGGGAGGCTGAGATCCAGGCCTCTGACCAGGCAGCCTGGGCATTGTAGGAAAGCCACTGCCCGGCACAGAACAGACCTGCTGTTGTTTCTGTGTCCTGGCCAGGGAAGGAATCTATCGCATTATTTTTTATTCTTCACCTGCTGAGAAAGGTATAGTTTTGGAATCAAGGTTATTTCCCCATGTTCTCTGCTCAGCGTGTTCCGAATGTTTCCCTTGCTGGCCTGCTTCCGTGATATGTGGTGACATGGGGGGCAGGGGCACTGATAGTTCTCGTTTTGACAGTGGGAGGGGCTGATTCTGAGGAAAACCCTCAAACAGAAGCAGCATCACTTTCTGGAGAACACTGTGCTAAGTTCAGACACCAGAGGAGGGGCCAGTGCAAAGTTAAGGGAGGACCGAAAGGGCCATTTTGTCTCAACAGAGTGAGGAAGCAGAGAAAAGCAAGGGACCCTCTGAGCTCATCCATTCGATTGTTCCAAAAACTTGAATCCAATGAAACCCAATACCCGTTGTTGCTGGGTGCTAAGCCAGGCCTTTCCAACACTCCTGGGGAAAGCTCTTTTGTCAGGGGATACTTATGAATTTGTTTTTGAAATGTTGTTCTTGGGCTGCTATCTCCTTTCTCAATGAAATCTCCACGATATCGAGTGCAGGAGGCACAGAGAGTCAGAGAGAGTGAGCTTATAAATTTAAAGTTTACAGGTTTAGATTCTGCTCAGTAACTTAGAGAAAGTGCGTAGAAAGAAGAAAGACAGAAATCAAGATGGTTATTACAAAATGTTGTACTGATAAGGGAAAGTGAGGCATCTGTATGATTTAGGTGAGAATGGCATTTACTTAATCATAGTTGTGTAAACCCTGAATATAGGGCTAACCAGAGTGCAACGTAGCCAACTCCGTTGGGAAGATTGGGGGTGGTGTGTGCACACACATGTGTGTGTGCGTGCCTATGTGTATGCGTATATATGTGTGTGTGCACATGCGTGTGTGCATGTTGTGTTTCTGTGAGTGTGTGTGTGTGTCCATGTTTAGTTGTATGGAGTGGAGAGAGAACAAGAACTAAATCCTCTTCTTCCAAAGTGGAAAGATGATGCGTAGAGGTGAAAAATGAGGAAGCAACATAAACACGTTTATTTAGAGATATGGAGGTAAATAATGAAAGAAGCAGCTAACATAGTTAAAAGCAGTTGCTTCTGGGAAGTGGGAAATGGGGCAGAGGGAAGATTCACGATAGCCGCTGTTTTGTAGCAAACCCTGCAGAACAGTTTGATTCTTAACTCTGTGTATGTAGGACTTTGATAAAAAGTAATCACACATTTTTTAAAAAGAAAATGTTAAAAAATGGACATATAATACCTCGTGGGTCCCCCTGCCCGTGCGCCAGGATGTGGACACCCGCTTCGGAGGCAGCAGGCTGTGCAGCTTGATCTCCTGACTTCTGAGGCCTGTCCAGCAGTGGGCTCTGATCCACGATAAATGACCAGGGCTCCAGGCTAGTCTGTGGTGACCACCAGGGCTCCCTGCCTCCTCTGTGAGGGCCTCATTAGCAGTGACCTCTGCCCACTTGCCCAACACCACAGAGCCCTTGAGATCTGTCACTTGTTCTCTAAGGGTGTGCAGGGCGAATGTGGGCAATTCTGTTGTCATTTGTCATTTGCATTTCCTTGTTCATGGAACTCAAAATAACAGGTTCAATTCTTTCTCATCATGCAGGTAGCTGAAGACCAGGTTCCTACAGACAGCCCTATGTGGGGTTCTTGCTCGGTTTTGTGAGGACTAATTTTTAACTTTGGAGAACCAAGATGAGCTCTTCATTCTACTACATCATCATCATCATTGTGCCATCCAATGGCATTTCCGTTTACCCACTGGTCCAGGCCATCTTTTAGTCATCTTTGGCTCTTGTCTGTTTCTCTCATTCCATATCCCATCCATCGCGAAATCCTGTGAGTTCTGCTTTGAAAATGCACCCATGACCCATTCATTTCTCTACCTGTCTAGTCACCACCCTGGTCCAGGCCATCATCATCCCTCCCCTGGGTCACTGCAGTAGACATTTCCCTGCTCCCACCTTGGACCTACAGTCTGAAAAAGGAAATCTTAAAACTCAGATGCCTTCCAGGGGCGCCCAGAGTGGAATCTAAAGTCCTCACGATGATTAGCAAGGTTCTGCATGATCTGCCCGTCTGTCTAGCTTCATTGCCTGTCACTCTGTCCCCAGCTCACTCTGCTTCAGCCACACTGCCCTTCTTAAGGTTCCTGACCGCTTCAAGCTTGCTCCTGCCTCAGGGCCTTTGCACTTGCAGTTCTCTGCTAGACTCTTCCCCGAGATATTCACATGCCTTCATTTCAGATAGGTCTCTGCTTCCATGTAAGCTCATCAGATAGGCTTTCCATGACTATCATGTGTAAAATGGCAACGCTTCTCCTCCACATCATGGTCTCTCCCCTTCTCCTGCTTTATATTTTTTCATAGCACTTGCCATTTCTGCTCTATATTATACATGTATTTATTTATCTTCCTCTTTGTCTGCAACCTCCATGAGAGCATTTGTCATCTTGGTTCCCTGGTATATCCACAGCCCTGGAACAGTGCCAGCACACAGTAGGCACTAGGTAGATATTTGTTGACTATCCCAGTGAACGAGCTGTGCACCCACTGTGAGCAGAACACTTCCAGGGACTACAGGATATAGAGGCATTGGACTTGTGCCCTGCATTCGATTTGTCACACTCACAGAGAGTTATTTGACCACGGGGAGTGGCGCATACTGACTTCCAGCAGCAGTTGTGAACGAAGCGTACTGCTTTCTTAGTTTCCTCCTGTAACTGTCACCTGGATGTCTGGAATGCATGGTGTGTTGTATTATGGAGGGTGGGGCAGAGAATGGAGCCCAGAATACGCTGCCATCGAGAAACTTTCATGTGTGTGTTTCATTGGGCAGATCAAAGGGATCTCTGTCTATGGGTCACCTGCACATATTGGAGTTTTACTGATGTATCTCAGTGGCATCATCTCTTTTCTCTCAAGCTTTCTGGAAAATGTCATTCTCTCAATGGACTTTTTGAGACGATTTAGCTGTGTGCATTGGAGTGATGTAGCCCTCACTCCCAGATTGACCTCTTTGTAAAAATGTAGTGATATTTAACAAATATTTCTGAGCATCTGCTGTATTCCTAGCTCTGTTCTAGGAAGTAGAGATATGGATGGAATTAACCTCTTGCAGGGGCAAGAGTGACCCATGGAAAAGAGCATACGTCTATGTGGGTATTAGTGTCCTTTGAAAGTATAGTCTCACCCTCTACCATGTAACTTTTATCATTGCCTATGCTTCAAGGTGGCTATGTTAAGTTTCCATAAATTGGGCTTTCTTCTTCAACGAATGGAATACCAGACATTAATTAATGGTCACTGACTATTCCTACCAGCTTACTTTTCTGGCTATACCTAATTATTAGAATTAAATGGTGAGACAGGTTAGGCAGACTAAATCAGAGGAACAAAAAAGAGTCCAGGCTTCCAAATTGAGTCCCTGCATTTGCTAAATCAATTTCAGTTAGTTGTATAAAGACATTTGGCTGCTTTGTGAAGGAAGATGGTTGCCTTTTCAGAGAGAGTCTTTGTTCTTCCCAGTTATCCGTGATGACTTTGGACCACATAATGGCCCTGAGAGCCCATGTCTCCCTTGGGCTCATGCTGCAAGGTAAGCAGGTGAAAAAGTAGGTTTCCAGGCTGGGACTCATAGGTGGAGAAGGTAATTCTGTCTGTTTCCAAGGCTGCCACGCCCTGGCCCCCTCCGTCTCTTGCTGGTCAATATCTGTCTTCAGTATTCAAAGATGGCTGGTGGGAGAGTTGCTGTGATTTGTGTATCTCCTTCTCTCTATTGGCAGAACAAAGAAGAATAGACCTGAGTGATGAGGAACTTGCTAATTTAGCCAATAATAATTTATTTTCTACTAAGGAGAAGCCAAATGCACTGTGGGCAGCTTTTCCCAACCAAATTAGGTGTTCATCAACAAACTAAATATGCTACTAATTTCTTGTCTCTTTTTGTGTTTGTTTCTGGTTGAGTTTTCGTATTTTGGGGTTATTATTATTTCAATTTATTTTTAGATTATGAGGGGACAGATGAACTTATTGCATGCTCTGGTTACACTTTAGGGAGGTCTTTTGGTATTAATTTTTAATATGTTTATACTTTTGAATGACAGTGTATCACAGTAATATTAAAATATCTTAAATTTTTTTTTTTTTTAGTTATAAAACTTTCATGGGTTCCTTAAGCGAATGTAATACCCTTGGTATTGAAATGCTTCTGTAGGGGCTTAATTTCTGCTGAAAGATAATTGTTTATAGTTAGAAATGCTAGGAGGTCTTTCAGCAATGGTTGGAGGGGTTTCTTTATTTGGCATCTGCAACTTACAAGCTTTCATAGATCTGAGAAAAAGCTGTGCACCATGGCAAAGAGACTTGCCAACCCCGCCCCACCACTGGGTGACGGGATCCGAACCCAACCTGCTTGTGAGTAGACATCCATCTCTAGTTTCACTGAATTGGTACTAAAATCCTCCTGTGATGTATTTACATCACGCCTAAAGTTGAAAACCAGATTTTGCTGCATCCTGTGAAGAAGAAATGTGCGTACAACAAGGGTACAAGAGAAAAAAAAAACATTAAGGACTCGATAAAAATTAATAGGAACTAGACATAACCAGACACTACTGAGATAAGTTGACTAATGTTGACATTAGGCAGATTCCAGATATTGGTTCAAAGAAAAATATGTATTTCTATGGGTTCCATAATAAACAATACTCTAAACCATCACAAACACTTCAGAAACAAAAGCAACGAATAGTTCCCATTTGTTTATTTTTGTTTTTATTTCCATTTCTCTAGGAGGTGGGTCAAAAAGGATCTTGCTGTGATTTATGTCATAGAGTGTTCTGCCTATGTTTTCCTCTAAGAGTGTTATATATGGAATCTAAAAAAAAGAAAAATGGTTCTGAAGAACCTAGGGGCAGGACAGGAATAAAGATGGAGACATAGAGAATGGACTTGAGGACACGGGGAGGGGGAAGGGTAAGCTGGGATGAAGTGAGAGAGTGGTATGGACATATATACACTACCAGATGTAAAATAGATAGCTAGTGGGAAGCAGCCACATAGCACAGGGAGATCAGCTCTGTGCTTTGTGACCACCTAGAGGGGTGGGATAGGGAGGGTGGGAGGGAGGCAGATGCAAGAGGGAGGGGATATGGGGATATATTTATATGTACAGCTGATTCACTTTGTTATACAGCAGAAACTAACACAACAATGTAAAGCAATTGTACTCCAATAAAGATGTTAAAAAAAAAAAAAGCAACGAATAAAAACCTCAGAGGTGAGCTCTTTCCTATGTAAAATCTGCCTCTAATCTGGTATTTTTCCCCCTGATGTTACTGGAAGAACTTGGGGTTGGTTATGGCATGTTCTGTCTGCATGTTTTGATCAGTGAAACTTGATTATGTGTGTGTTACTCACCTTTCATAAGCAGCCACTCATGTGGAAATTTCATTTCCATTCATGTGGAAATCGGTTTACAAAAAGAACGAATGGACTGAAAAAAAGATGGGAGGGGTGGTTTTTATCTGGTTTAATATAATCTAACCACATTAAAATCTTAATTAGGAAAGAGATTTTAAGCTGTGGGTCTCATCTGGAGAAATATGCCTGAAAGCACTCCTAAGAGAGAAATGAGCTTTTTCCTTAATTCACTGTCATAACTTGGTTCACATATTCATTCCAAGGCCTTGAAATAATCCCCCGTTTTAACCTGACAGCCAAGAAAATCCACATGCCATTATATTATGAACTTGAGGGATAGGAGAAATTATTGCATATTACTAAGACTGTTATCCTTTGGATTTCTAAAAATATAGAATTTTATGCGTAGAGCTCATTTTTATTAAATCTTCAAATACCCGTGTGATTGAAATTTCTTGGAGAATCAAAATGCCACTTTTCTTTTGCTACACTATAGTATTAAATGATGTAATAATTTAGTATGTAATTTTTAATATATTTTACAGTCAACTCCCAGATTATTTAGAAGATACTGTGTATCTTTTTTTGTGTAAAGTGCTTCACATTTTAAAGGGGAGCTTACCCAATCAATAGCATGTTATTAACTTTGCATATTTGTAATAACATGAAATTAAAATCCAGCAGTCTAATGCTTCTGAAAGTGAATATATAAAGCAGTATTATTTTTTAATCATTTGTAATTTGATCCAACCTCCCCAAATGGTCTCCCTTCATTACATTCCTTTTTTCCTCTCTGGGTTCTCTCTCAGAACCAGAAGTAAAACTCACTGGAGTCATTCCATAAATTGATCCATCTCGTTAGTGAGCCAAGCGATGGTTATTGATAACCGTAGTGTGGTCAAAAATACTCGTCATGGGAGTTGAGCAGGGAGTAGGAGGGGCCTGGTGGGGAAACGTGTTTGGGGAAGCAGAGGAGATGAGGGGTGGCAGGTACCAGCGCACGGCAACTGAGGAGACTAATAAGTTCTTATCTTACCCAAGAGCTCAGGTTCTTACCCTGGAACTATTCTCCTGAACGACCCCTGGTTACGGAGGCTACAGGCGGTCACAAACAAGGAGTATCATCACAGATGCTGCTTCAAGAGAGTAAAGCATCATCTACCAAAAGAGACAGAAAGAGACACATCTCGTCAGTTTCTCTGCTCCCATTTCCCCTGGATTCCCAAATCCCCAGAGAATTTCCTAGAATTCTCTGCTCCCAATTCTCTGCTTGATATTCCTGTCTGGGTCCCAGTTGAATATCTCAAAGGTCACCGGAAGTCTTGTTCACCTATTCTCCATCTCCAATCTCCAATCTTTTCCTTTTCATATTTGCACCACATGCTTGCCAGCCAAAATACTTTTCTTTACCCATTACATTCCAAATCGGCAACAATGCCATCAGCTTTGCCTCCAAAATGTGTCCCAGTTCTGCCCACTTTTCCCTATTTCCACTGCCACAACCAAGTATAAGTCACTGTTGTCTGCCACCTTCGCCTACATCACCTGTTACCTGGTCTCCTGTTTCTGATTTCCACACTCTCTCTACAGTTCATTATCCACAGGCAATTGTCCGCTCAACAGATTTTTTTTAAAGACAAATAAGATCATGTCACATTGCTGCTTAAAACTCTCCAGTGGTTGCCCACTGTATTCTGCCTAAAATCCAAATTCAGCTGAGACATATGAGGCTCACCAGGGTGGAGTGGAGTGAACTGAGCTTAGCCTGAGGAGCTGACCATTTCGGTCTAAATAAGGACAAAGAAAGGAACGCCCCAAATAAAGTGGTATGAAACAGAAATAGAGCTTTTTGAGCTTTATTTCTCATAAAACCTCTTAGGTATTCCTCCCAGCTTTATATCAGTCAACGATTTGATAAACAGGCCTTCTGGGTTGTTCTCTAGATTGAGGTTCCTAATCAGGGGTCCATGGGTGTGTACCTCCTGAAACTCTGACATCGTTTGCAAAATCGTGTATGTATGTGTGTAGGAGTGTGTGTTTGTGTTCAGATGTGCATTGTTTTTCCTGGAGAGAGAATCCATTACTTTCATCAGCTTCCCAAAGATGTCTATAGCTGCCACTAAAAATAGCTTATTTAAATATAGTGACTTAGGGATACAGTTGAGGAAGAAAAGGCGGTGGAATCTTGGTTGCCCAGAGATTCCT
The DNA here is from genome assembly GCF_965194825.1 of Balaenoptera physalus. Lineage (NCBI taxonomy): Eukaryota > Metazoa > Chordata > Mammalia > Artiodactyla > Balaenopteridae > Balaenoptera > Balaenoptera physalus. The sequence goes on from NC_138891.1 coordinate 22,825,629, forward strand.
TTGGCGGGGTCTGTGTTTAGGGCCTGGTTTCCCTGAGCTCCTGTTCATGTCTCATCCAGGCTGCACCGCGGTCCGGTAGGACTTCCTGTGGTGAAGGGAATGTTCTACGTCTGTGCCATTCACTACGGCAGCTGCTAGCAACATGTACACTTGAAATGTGACTAGTGAGACCGAGGAACAGAATTTTTAAACTTTATCTAATTTTAATTAATTTAAATGAAGATAGCCACACGTGGCTAGTGGCTAGCACATTGGACAATGCAACCTCAAGCCTGGTGGTCCAGGGTAGTAGACAGGAGTGAATCACCCTGGTGTCATCTAGCACTTCAGCCCTTCCAACTTCTCAACATCTCTCCTCTCATATCCTAACTCTGGGAGGTAGATCGGACATGTGTTCCTCTCTGATATTATTGTGGAAACACATAGAACTGAATTTTTATAGAGCATGTTCCAGGATGTATTGAAAATTCTAAAGTAAGTTATCACACGTGCGTAGAGGTTTTTGTTGTGAATCATCATTATGTAATTATTAAAAATAATATGTCTTTATTACATGGTTTTGTGTTCCTGGGTATTATGCTCTGTTACCTCATTACTTTTCACCCCAGCCCTTTGAGGGGGTATGATGGGGCCCATAGAGGCTCGGATCTTGCCCAGTGTAAGTGGCAGAGCTGGGTGTCTAACCTTCCTTTGTCCGCGTTCCTGTAGGCAGCCCCCAGTCCCTGCTCCCCTTCACTTGACACAGGGTTCAGCATACTATGGGGAGGGCGTTTGTTCCATCCACCCTGCTGCCCCGTCTGTGGAGCACATATAGCTTTCTGTCAAGTCTAGTAGCAAAGATTCTTTTTGACCCTCCCTTGCAGTCCAGACTGTTCAGAGCCTAACTTGAACTTTCTCTGTTGCTCTGGGCAGCTCTCCCCAACCCTGCTTTTCTTTATGAAATTGTGAATTCCTGTGCTGCTTGATCGCGCTCAGCTCTGTCCTTAGCAGTAGGTCAGTGTTGATGCGTTCTTGCCTGGTTGGAAGGAGAGGTAATTCTCTGGGGATTAACACAGCTCTGGCACAAGAACACAGCACCAGAGAGCTGGGCTTGTAGGCAGTATCTGTTGCACACTCAGGGGCTGGCTATGGTCTGGTGTTACTGGACCATATTTGAAAGACGGTGGGGATGTTGGAGAAACAGAGTTGCTTTGAGGGCTGGGTATCTGCCCGAAGAGATACATCTGATCATCCTCAGCCATTTTTCTTATGTACACTGCTTAACTTCAGGATAGATCATACATGCCTATTATCTAGCTTGATGCCTTTAGTGGTGCTTTAGGTCTGCAAAGCAGTATTCCCACCAAGATGTCTTTAGAAAAGTGCCAGTTGTACAATGTTAATACAACTAGAAAAGCTGGAAGCTGGCTAACACCAGCCTTCCAGGGCTAAATTGGAATCTGGCCCGTTCTCTGTGTCTGAGAAAAAAGAGTGAAGTATTTAGGTAAATACTAAAGTATACATTATAGACTACTAGTGCAATACAAGTTCAGGAACAATTGCAGCTGTCACACAAGACAGGTTTCCAAGGACAAAATCAAAAGCCACCTCTTTAATTAATTCCAGCTCCTGTAGCTCGGAGGCTGAACTCAGAGGGGTTTGGTGACTCGCCTGCTGCCCTCAAGGTGTGCAGTTTGTTTTGTGTGTGTGTGTGTGCCTGGCACCTCAACAAGCCTCACCAGGAGGATAAAGAGTGCTGGAGACAGGAGACCTGGAAACCTTCCACCGCTCGAGGTGGATAAGTTCCACCACCAGCAACGACATCTCCGTGCTGTTTGCTGGTGTGCAGAAAAATAGTATTAAGGAAGTGCTTTTCCTTTTCTATAATACCTCAGCTATCTATAAGACATAAGCTCCAAACCAATGACATAATGGCAAAGCAGCCCTTGGAGAGCAGCCCTGAATGGTGAGAAAGGTGGGATTACATGGGGGTTGAGCTGAAATATGGGAATGATGAGCTTTGTTGGCTGTTTTTAGTGGTTCCACTTGCCATCCAGTGTTTGCTGATATTAGATAATGCCGTAATTAATATTTTCAATATAAGTCTATGCCCATGTCTCATGTTCTTTCCTTAGGGTAAATTTCTATGGCTTTAATTTCTGAGTAAGAGGTATCAACACTTTAAAAACAAGTTAATACACACTGTCAAAGCACCAGCAGTTTGTAAGGGCCCAGCCCTGGGCATGGCCATTGCTTAAGATCTTTTCAAGTGGTATAAGTGAAAGGAAAAGGCAGTTGTACTTTCAGGTTGCTTTAATTGGATTATTAAAAATACTTGACTCTCCAGAAGATAGAGCTCCTGCCCTTACCTTCCTGCGCTGTGTTTTCCTCTCAGGGAAGCTCTGACTTAGAGCCACCAGTTGGCGTGTCAAACATTCCCTTCATCTTATTGGTCCCAATTAGACTCTCCTTTTCAATGTCATGAATTAAAAACAAATAACAAAGAAACAAGAAAAAAAGAAAAAAAAAATCATGCTAGTCTTCACAAAGATGGGCAACCTTCATCTGGGTGGAATTTTAAAGTACAGTGTTGAGAGCAAATTTGCAACATAATGAAAAGAACCCCCAGTATGGTGACTCCTTGGTCCATTTTCCATAGTATTTGTGGGGCATCTGTAAATAGTCAGTTTCCCCTTCTCAAAAGTTTATTAAGCACAGATACACACTACTATATATAAAACAGGTAAACAACAGAAACTACTGTATAGCATAGGGAACTATATTCAATATCTTGCAATAACCTAGAATGGAAAAGAATCTGAAAGAAAAAATATATATATAACTGAGTCACTTTGTTGTATATCTGAAACACTGTAAATCAACTATACTTCAATGAAAAAGAAAATATTAAAACATTTTAAAAAGCCTTCCGGGCTTCCCTGGTGGCGCAGTGGTTGAGAATCTGCCTGTCAGTGCAGGGGACACGGGTTCGCGCCCTGGTCTGGGAAGATCCCACATGCTGCGGAGCAACTGGGCCTGTGAGCCACAATTACTGAGCCTGTGCGTCTGGAGCCTGTGCTCTGCAACAAGAGAGGCTGCGATAGTGAGAGGCCCGTGCACCGCGATGAAGAGTGGCCCCCGCTTGCCACAACTAGAGAAAGCCCTCGCACAGAAACAAAGACCCAACACAGCCATAAATAAATAAATTAAAAAAAAAAAAAACCTTCCAAAAAAAGTTTATTAAGCATCTACTATGTGCTGGTTGCTCTGCTACGTCATGAGATACAAGGATGAATAAGATGTAGTCCCTGCCCCAAGGATTTCGTGGTTCATGGGGAGACTAAGCTGTGGAAGCACTGGGGCAGGGGCAGCTAACCTGGCCTTCCTGCTGGCTTCCTGGAGAGGCAAGGTGATACCGTAGTAGGGGCGAGGTGCAGGGAGGATATCTGAGCAGAGAAAGTTGCAAGCAGTCATCAGACAGCATGAGGCTTGAGTACTGGGGGGCTCAGTATTATCCCTGTGCAAATGGAAGTCTGCTGCTGGTTGGTGGGGCCTGCCTGTATTTGGATATTTTTTTTTAAATAAATTTATTTATTTTTATTTATTTATTATTTTTGGCTGTGTTGGGTCTTCGTTGCGGTGTGCGGGCTTCTCATTGCGGTGGCTTCTCTTGTTGCGGAGCATGGGCTCTAGGCGTGTGGGCTCAGTAGTTGCGGCGCATGGGCTTAGTTGCTCCACGGCATGTGGGATCTTCCCGGACCAAGGCTTGAACCTGTGTCCCCTGCATTGGCTGGCGGATTCTTAACCACTGCAATACCAGGGAAGCCCTGGAGATTTTTATATGAATAAAAATCCGGGCCCTGGGGCTTGTAACACAGGTGGATTTGCGTGGTGATTACTTAGTCACCCTTGGTAAGTGTAAGGACAGAGTGTGAGAGCCACGTGCCATCTCATGCATCTAATATGGAACGGAGTCCAGCGACACTCCATCCTCAGCAGGTGCAGGGAGAGCCCTCTACCCTGGGACAGGCCCTCTCATCTGCTTTACAACTTGGGAAGCACTTGGACTTGTGTTATTCAGTCCTTCCTTACAGAGGCCTTTGAGGGCACAAACGATAGCCAGCCAACGTCACACGGCTGAAAATGTTGGGTCCAGGACCTCTCTGGGGTTTCAGCTCTGATGTTGCAGCCCCTATCAGCACCCTCCTCCTCTTCCCATCTTGGGCTCCGGTGTGGTATGGGCCTCATAGGCACCTTTGTGGCCACCAAGGGCCCCGCCTTTCCCCTGCAGGGTTGCTTTTCCGCATCCCATCGTAGACCCACACTTCCTCTTCTGCTCGCTTTTCTCCCATGCTCTGGGGCTGCGGTTTTCCTCTCCCCTGCCTTTCTGAGGGTTTTCACTCCTGTATGGTTTTCTGCTTTTCACTCGCAGAATGCCTCTGCTCAAGGCTTGTGCCCCTTACCGCCATGTGGCCTGTCACAAAGCTCTCCCACTCTCCACCCTCTGCGCCTCCCTTTGCTCTGTCTGCCCTCATTTCTCCCTGCCTGAAGTAAAGGCTGCTGTCTCTGGGGACCGGAGTTCTCAGAACTGCACAGATGAGTGCATCCTGGAACCTCCCTGAGCTTTCTGATTTCTTAGCTCTGAACAGAGAGTGTGAGAATCAACGAGGATCATGTATTCACCAGCTGTGCGCTGAGCCTTTACTGCGTCCGGGGTGCTGTCAAATGGCAAGCTCCTTCTCCCCAGAGCACCACGGCAAGGCTTTTCCCACCCGCCCTTCAGTCCACGGTTCTCCCCAATTTCCTCCCTCATAAAAGGAGGATTCCACTGCCAGCAAGAGTGTAATCCATGTGCATTGGAATTAGCAGATTTGAAAGTGTGATATAAAAGATTTGAAAGTGTCACGTTATGCACAAATTTGGAAATCGTTTGGCCTGCCCATATTTTTTTCCTTACAAATTACATGATTTCCAAGCCAGATGGCTGAACTAAAAACTGCACTCACCCTTGAACTGGTAAGCAGAAATACCCCATTCTTCGTCCACATCCTGGGGATCCTTTTGTTGCTTGCATGCGTTAGCAGGCTGCGAGGCATTTTTGGTAACCATTGTGCTGTTACTTTAACATTCACTGTTATCATCATTGGAATCCTCTTTTTTTGTACCCTATAGGGGTATAAATGTCATGCATGTGTTTATTAAGAAGCATTGTTTGTCCTGAAAATTGCTTCTGAATGTCAATAGGTTTGGGCCTGATATAATACCAGGAGGAGGCCAGGCCACTGCCGTAATATGTTGCGTGGTAACATAAGGGTGACCACTCTGTGGAATATTATGACCATGCTGAGAAAATAAAAAGCAGCTTTATAAATTTTTTTTTTTAACTTTGGGTTTATTTATTTATTTATTTATTTATTTATGGCTGTGTTGGGTCTTCGTTTCTGTGCTAGGGCTTTCTCTAGTTGTGGCAAGTGGGGGCCACTCTTCATCGTGGTGCGCGGGCCTCTCACTGTCGCGGCCTCTCTTGTTGTGGAGCACAGGCTCCAGACGCACAGGCTCAGTAGTTGCGGCTCACGGGCCCAGTTGCTCCGCGGCATGCGGGATCCTCCCAGACCAGGGCCCGAACCCGCGTTCCCTGCATTAGCAGGCAGACTCTCAACCACTGCGACACCAGGGAAGCCCAAAAAGCAGCTTTAAAATAAAATAGGCAAGAGTGTTTACAGATTTATGTGCTTCTAGGGTTCATCCCCCTGACTTCGTATTTATCTGTAGGTCTGCAAATGTGGCTATTTTAAATTGTCTGACACCTTCAGAAATGCACCCTTTGCTTAAAATTGTCCTGAAAAATCAAAAAGGTCACCCACCATGTAAAAGATGATCCTAATTTTACTGCCAAGTTCCTGGTCTATCAATCTATAAGTAATGAAATGCTTCATAAAGAGGAGAAGGCTCACTACAGGGAGGTCCAAGGTGGAGGCCCTACCTGGATGCATTACAGACAAACAGGTAGATGCTGTGGGACACAGGTAAGCTCAGGAAGGTGCTAGACAGGATGACCTTGCAGGTCTCACTGGAATGGTTTATTCACATTTCCCCCAAATGTACCTTGACGACCATTGCTGGCACACAGAATGGCTTTAAATGGGTATAGGGATAAACTGTTTTTAAGTTAATAGCTATGTCTTTATTTTAATATTGTTTTAAAGCATAGCTAGCATATCAAACTCATGGTATAAAGTTTCCTTTTTAAAATAAAATTATTTAAATGAACAATATAGGTCTATTTAAAGAAATATTTTAAGTAAATACTATGACAGGTGGCACATGGCTATAGGAGAAATCATGAGAGTATTATGCAAATGATGGCAATTTGGAAAATGTTGGTTTTAGCTTGTTTAGGTAAATATGGGTGTCATGTTGATGGAAATCCTGGCAAGCATGTATTGTTCTTTTGGGGCAATATATTGCATAATTCGATGTACTGCTATTTCATATGTAGCTAATTTCAGAAGCTAAAACAACCGTGTCTATTCAATGCTATTTTATTTGATTAATAAAAATGCTAGATTATTTTAGGATTGAATAAATATAAAATGCTAATTGGATATAAAATGCTTATTTATGTGATCATAGGCATTGCCATAAAATTATAAGACAGTTATTACTGTTTAATATTGCCTTAATTAGAAGTGCTCTTCCAAAAGTTAGAAGACAATAAGCTTCTCCCATAGCAATTCCTGAGGAATCAATGATGTCACAATGAGATCAGAAGTCAAAATAGAACAGGGCGATTTTCTTTTTCCCAAGAAGGCACAGGGAGATGTTCAGCTATACTTTTGAAGGCCAGGCTTTAAATAGGCTGCCACAGAGTTGTTAGATTTAACTTATCTATAGGATATCCACTATGTACCATTCTCTGTTAGGTCCCTGGGGAAGTGGTGATGTTTATATGAGCCAGAATTGTTTCAGGAGCAAATAATAGAAAACCTAACTCAAACTGGCTCAAACAAACAGACAAAGGATTTATAGTTTCATACAATGAAAAGCCTAATGGTGGACTTCAGGCATGGCTGAATCCAGGTGCTCAGGAAGTGTTATTAGGACATGGCTTTCTCCATCTCTCAGCTCTGCTTTCTTCTTCACTTTCCAAGGTTCTCTCCATGTGGTAACCCCTAACAACACGAGCTCCACCTGAGAGAGGAAGCTCAGAGACACACTAGCATCTATCAGGGCTCAAGACCACATGTGGTGTAGAAGAGTCATTGTTTCTCCTCTCCCACTTCCCCTGTTGCTCGTCGCTCTGTCTCAGGGTGCTCTTGTACCCTTTGAGGTCCTCTCTCTTGCATCCTATTGGGATGAACAGGGAGTTAATACTTTCATGTTCTCTTCTTATAGTCCTGCCTCTCTCCCCAAGCCCATCTTTAATTCCCCTACAAGGGAGGAGGGCTAATTGGCCAGCGCCTGAGATCTTAATTGGGTGACAGTTCCTGGTGTGTGTGTGGCCGGGGCAGGGGCGGGCTGGCAGCAACCACTTGTGAAAGGTTTGGGCATGGGCCTTCCTTCTCTCTTTTGCTCCCATAGAAAGATCCAGCCTGGTCTTTCCTCCTTTTCCAAGAATACCTCTTTTGGGTAATTTAAGCCAAACCCTTCTTCTGGGCCTGGGGGGGTCTCTCTTCCTCTTTTTGTTTCTACCTGCAGAGGTTCTGGAACACACTGGTTCCAAGATTCTGATCCATGTGGTTCTAGATCCGTGTGGCCTCTGCCTCACGTCCCAACTCAGCCTGTACCACAGACCTCTGCACTGGGGGACCCTGGAGGGCCCTTTGCTTCCCATTACCGCTGCTTCTCTCCTGACCTGCAAGGAAGAAGAGGGGTGGGTGATGCCAGCGCCCAGCTAATCCTGGGTCTGTGGATAATGAGCAAAGGGGCACCAAAACCTCACCTTAACCCCCAACACGCCCTCTCCTGAAGGGCCTTTTGCCCAAAGAGTATGTCCCCACCTTTCCCGCCCCCCAAAAAGAAACTCATATACTGTTCCTACACCTCCCTGTGTGTTCATTTATTCTCACTGATTGATTTATTAACACAAATTCCCCAAACGGTGGACAAAATTGTACACTTTGTGAACAAGCATATCTTGGTTTAAGTCCTGACTTTGCAACAAACCAGTTATATGATTTTGAGCCAATTTGAGTCTTAGTTTTCTCATCTGTCAAATGGGGATAAAAATACTGACCTAGTGGAGTTGGGAGAAATTGACAAAAGTGTGTGACAAGTGAATGATAAATGCAGGCCGCTGCACAAAGAGACTTGTGACTGGTGCTGGGAATCTGTAACAGCAGGACTGGTCCCCACAAGCTGCTTGCTGGGGGCTTCCTGGGCCACCCAGGACACCTGTGGTGAAATCTTCACCGGGATTTCAGGAAGGTCTCCCAGTGGAGTGCTGGCTTAGCCTGGCTCAGTCCCCAGGGATGATGGCCTATCTGCCCTTTGTACCTGCTAGGGTCAGGGGCGAAGAGCAAAGCTCACTCACAGGTCTTCAGGCAGACCCAGCACTTTTGTGCTATGCCTGAAACCGTGCAGGTCTTGGGTTTGGGCACTGTGTCTTCCTGCACTGAAGTGCATTTGCCTCCCAGAAATTTCAATTTGACTTTACCCAGCCCTATCTTTGAGCTGGCTTAGAAACTGCCTGTGACCTTTCCTTGTGTTTCTATAATGTTCCATATCGTACTTTCACATCCGTATTACCTGATCCTTACAGCACTTTGGTAGGTGTCATACTATTTGACAGATGAGGAACCTGAGATGTGATGTCTTACTTTAGATCTCCTAATTTCTGATCTCATGCTTACTCTATTGCTCTGAGTCACACATCTGGCATTCTGTCTTTATTATTCCGACATGGAGACAATTTTTTGTGAGGTCTTAAATTTTCTGTGACCTCACCTTTTGTGAGGTCTCTTATTATTCTGCCCGTGTTGAGATCCTGGACTGTAAGCACACCTTCCAGAATGTGCTGGTTCCCTTTGCTTCCCCCTTGCTAACCACCCCATCCCCAGCCTCTGCTCCTATTCAATGCTTATATGATATTAACTCCAGGTGCATCCTTCCTGCATATTTCTTGTTGCTTACTTGAGACTTTTGGATTGGAGAAATTGATGAGGCAATCAACAGCATTTAGTGAGAATATACTCTGCCCCATACTCTGCTAGGAAGTGAAGGTGTTTTAAGAATTATGAGATGCTTCTGTTGCCACTAGGGAGTTTACAAGAGAGAGATGGTCCCCTCCTTAGGATTTCTTCCCCTTCTTTCCTTCTTTAGAATCCTGATGTCCTTCCTAAATGACTCAGGTCTCAGGCTCAAAAGACTGCCTTTGAACCAAAAGAACACCATGCATTACTGGTGTCTTGACCTTTGTCTCTCTGACATCTGCTGGGTGCCTGTTCTGAGCTGTGGCTCTGACTTTGAGGAGCTTTGGAGAGTTGAAAGCTGGTGATATCAGCCATGCCCCTGGGTCTTCCTTGGCATCTGTCTGTCCAGGCTGAGGTCCTGCTTGCAGTGAGCATTCAGGGATGCATTAGAGGAATCACATTTCTTTTTTTTTTTTTTTAACATCTTTATTGGAGTATAATTGCTTTACAATGGTGTGTTAGTTTCTGCTGTATAACAAAGTGAATCAGTTATACATATACATATGTTCCCCTATCTCTTCCCTCTTGCATCTCCCTCCCTCCCACCCTCCCCATCCCACCCCTCTAGGTGGTCACAAAGCACAGAGCTGATCTCGCTGTGCTATGTGGCTGCTTCCCACTAGCTATCTATTTTACATTTGGTAGTGTATATATGTCCATGACACTCTCTCACCCTGTCACATCTCACCCCTCCCCCTCCCCACATCCTCAAGTCCATTCTCTAGTAGGTCTGTGTCTTTATTCCCGTCTTGCCACTAGGTTCTTCATGACCTTTTTTTTTTTTTTACCCTTAGATTCCATATATATGTGTTAGCATACTGTATTTGTTTTTCTCTTTCTGACTTACTTCACTCTGTATGACAGACTCTAACTCCATCCACCTCACTACAAATACCTCCATTTCATTTCTTTTTATGGCTGAGTAATATTCCATTGTATATATGTGCCACATCTTCTTTATCCATTCATCCGATGATGGACATTTAGGTTGCTTCCATGTCCTGGCTATTGTAAATAGAGCTGCAATGAACATTTTGGTACATGACTCTGTTTGAATTATGGTTTTCTCAGGGTATATGCCCAGTAGTGGGATTGCTGGGTTGTATGGTAGTTCTATTTTTAGTTTTTTAAGGAACCTCCATACTGTTCTCCATAGTGGCTGTATCAATTTACATTCCCACCAACAGTGCAAGAGTGTTCCCTTTTCTCCACACCCTCTCCAACATTTATTGTTTCTAGATTTTTTGATGATGGCCATTCTGACTGGTGTGAGATGATATCTCATTGTAGTTTTGATTTGCATTTCTCTAATGATTAATGATGTTGAGCAGTCTTTCATGTGTTTGTTGGCAATCTGTATATCTTCTTTGGAGAAATGTCTATTTAGGTCTTCTGCCCATTTTTGGATTGGGTTGTTTGTTTTTTTGTTATTGAGCTGCCTGAGCTGCTTGTAAATCTTGGAGATTAATCCTTTGTCAGTTGCTTCATTTGCAAATATTTTCTGCCATTCTGAGGGTTGACAATACACTACTTAATAACGAAGTGATCACTGAAGAAATCAAAGGGGAAATCAAAAAATACCTAGAAACAAATGACAAGGGAGACACGACGACCCAAAACCTATGAGATGCAGCAAAAGCAGTTCTAAGAGGGAAGTTTATAGCAATATAAGCCTACCTCAAGAAACAGGAAACATCTCGAATAAACAACCTAACCTTGCACCTAAAGCAATTAGAGAAAGAAGAACAAAAAACCCCCAAAGTTAGCAGAAGGAAAGAAATCATAAAGATCAGATCAGAAATAAATGAAAAAGAAATGAAGGAAACGATAGCAAAGATCAATAAAACTAAAAGCTGGTTCTTTGAGAAGATAAACAAAATTGATAAACCATTAGCCAGACTCATCAAGAAAAAAAGGGAGAAGACTCAAATCAATAGAATTAGAAATGTAAAAAGAGAAGTAACAACTGACACTGCAGAAATACAAACGATCATGAGAGATTACTACAAGCAACTCTATGCCAATAAAATGGACAACCTGGAAGAAATGGACAAATTCTTAGAAATGCACATTTCTTTCCTGAGCTCTGAACATCCAGTTTTTCCTCTGGGACCCCAGATGACCCACTCACCCATGAACAGAGATATTTCCTTGGGAAACTGGTTTTCATTTCAAGCCTCCACACTTCACAGAATAGCATATTTCCTATGTGTCAAGTTAAATATGCTGTTGTCCCTCCTGATTTTCCCTTCCTCTTGGGAACCAAGTAGGCAGGGGCTTGTGCCTAGGGCTTTGTCAACCAGGGAGCCACATGGCAGTTTTATGGACTTTGCGTCTCGCTCCATCAGCTGACTTTTCTCCTCTCTCTTGCTTATGATCCCTTGAATTCTTCTTCTCTGAATTGTCTGCGGTTCTGACATCCTGATTGGGCTTCTTTGTACAGAACTCAGCCACTTTTCCACATGCTTCATCCCAAGTGACTATGGGGAGAGCTGTGTGAAGAAGGAGCTTGACATCTTAGCAGATCCATTACCGATGTCTGTCATGGGCATGACAAGGAAAAGTAGTCATACCTGCTATCTGTGCTAAGGTGTAAAGGGGGGATGGAAAACTTCTGGCTACATCAGTGTGGGATATATAGGTACTTTTTATAGATGACAGTCTTTGGCAATTGCCAATATTCCATTGCTCCCATATCCCCGATTTTTAAAATTGGACCTTAGGTGTACAGAATTGGATTAATCAGAGTTCTTTTCATGACACAGTATTATCAGTGGCCCTCTTTTATTTATTAAAAATATAGCAAACACTATGAACTCACAACTCAAACCAAGAATTATATATTACCAATAACTTACACCTACCCTTGTGCTCCTCCCCCACCCCAGCTACATGCCTCCCTTACTCCAGAGAGGTGACCATGATTCTGAAAGTTGAGTTTATTACTCCCTTGTTTATTTTTTTTAAAGTTTTAAAAATCACACATGATACCTAAACCCAAATTGTTTGGTTTTATTCGTACTGAACTTTATAAAAAAGTGTCTTACTGGATATTGTCTTCTGGGACTTTTTTTCCCAGCCAACTTGAAGATGTTACTGTATGTATCTGTTTAATATTTCAGTGTGAAATATACACCCTTTATTTGTCCATTCTGCTGTTGATGGGCCTTTGGGTGGGTGACTGTCCAAATTTACAAAATGATGCCAGATTGCTTTTCAAAATACTTGTATCATTTTATATCCCTACTGGCAATGTGTAAAATAGCCACATTAAACTGCATTTTCTCCAACACTGAATATTGTCTGCATTCTTATTTTTGCAGTTGGATGGATGTACAATGAAATCTTGTGATCTTGATTTCCAATTTCTTGACTGCTACTAAGGCTTAGCATTTCTTCATATGTTATTGGCTGTAAGTGTTTTTGCTTCTGTGAAAATGCCTGGTAATGTCTGTTGCTAATTTTCCTATTGGGTTGTTTGTGTTTTTCTTATCTTTTTGTAGGTGCTTTTTATAGTGTTGATACTAATCCTTTGTTGGTGGTCTATTCTGCAGATATCTTCTTCGGGTTGTAGCTTGTCCTTTCTCTTTCTTTGAGTCATCTTTTGATGAACAAAAGTTTTTAATTTTGTTGGAATCAAATGTATCAATATTTTCTTTGATTGGTAGAACTTTCTTAATCTTGTTTAGGAAATCGTTTTCTGTTCCAAAGACAGAAAAATAGATAGCTAAACACACACACACACACACACAGGGAGTTGATTTTTGTGAATGATGAGTTACAGAGCCAGTTTCAATTTTTACCACAGAGAACCACATTTTCCAGCTCCGTGGATTGAATTACCACTTCCTTTCCCCTGTGATGATCATGCTGTCTCTTTCCGATGTTAAAGTTCCACGTATGTGAAAATCTCTTCCTGAGATCTCTGGTTTATTGGTCATTTTTCTAGTCCTGTACCAACACTCTTCTGTCTTAATGATCACATCTCTATGTTTAGTCTGTGTAGTCTTTGTATCTGGTAAGTTCCTTCACTGTATTCTTCTGCAGAAGCAGTGCAGGCTATGCCTTGTCTATTTCTCTTCAATATACACTTAGAATCCGTTTGTCAAATCCCTTGAAAAAGCTTGGTGTTGTTTTTGAATGGAGTTGCATCAAATTTATAGGCCATTTTGGAGAACGCTGACATCTCCCTAATGATGAAAACACCCTTTCCATGAATGTGGTATATCTCTCCACGAGGGAGAGGCCTGGAGATGATAGTTTTCTTAGGACCCTGGAATTACAGGGCACGTGTTTAGATGATAGTGCCCCCTTCTTTCTTCTTGCCAGTTAGAGGTTTGTATGGTCTTATGTTAGAAAAAACATTCATAAGCATCTGCTTAAAAAGTTTTCTTTCCTGCTCCCAGGGGGATTGTGAGAATTTAGATGAAACCATGCTTGTAGAGTGTCTGGTGAGATGTCTGGCCCAGGGCGATACCTCAGTAATCAGAACAGAGCGTGCTGCTGGGAAATGAGGCTCCCTGAGCTTAAGAATCATGCAGACCTGGCTTTGCATCCCTGCACCTACCAACTAGGAGGCCTGGAGCAGGAACCTCATGTCTCCTAGTGTCAGTTTCCTATATGGAAACTGGGGACAGTAGTATCCGTAATACAGGGCTCTGGGAAGGTTCTGTAAGGTGTGCAGTTCAGTGTTTGGTACTTGGTGCAGGACGGGAGGTCAGAAAAGAGTGGTTCCCTTCCCTGAACTGCGGCCAGGCCAGGACATTGACCGTCTCTCTTAAGCTTCAGGAACTGACCGTCCCCCTTCCCATCAGGCCGCCTTCCCTGCCCTGCCCCGCCCTGGACCAGAGTGGTCTCAGAAGCTGACAGCCCCATTTCCTCAACTGATGTTCTGACTTATATTCTAATCACACGTAGAGACTATATAAGATCTAAATAGGTTTCTGGAAACCTTGAGGCCAAGTTTAAAATGAGATTACCTCTGATGGGAAGAGCAGAAGCCTCAGACTTGGCTTTCCTCTTCACCCTGGACCTTGTGATTTTTTTGTTCTGAAACTTCCAATGGCCCCATTATGTTTGCCTGTCCCCGTGGCCTGCCCTGCCTGGGGCACACATGCCGCTGTGCCTGCCCTTTGGAGAGGAGATGTCTCTAGGCATCAGCCACTTGGGGCAGTCTCTGTGGTGATGGCCCGAGGTGCCCTGAAGTTTTCTGATCCTGACTCCTGGGGAACCTGGGGATGGGGAATAAATCGGCATCCCATACCTGCCTGCCTCAGGCCCCAGGGCCGTTCCTCCACCTGTGCAGCTCTTTAAGGAGGAATGTGAGCCTTGACTGGGGCCCGTGTGGTTATCTGCTCAGTCAGAGAAGGGCAGCTGTTCTGGAAGCCTGAACTGGATCTCAGATGTGCCTGACAGGGATGAGACCTACTAAGGTAGTGTTTCTGATATATCCTGGTAAGGTCTGATGCTGTAGCTGACAGCCCTAAACCAAATCAGAGACAGACATATTTGTTATTTAGTTCACTTCCATTAAATACAGGAAAAAGCACAACAAGAAAAGTAGATGTTTGTAACTTTCACTTTCTATGGGAATTATATGTATGGAACTTTAAAAATTCCAGGTCTTCCCTTTTTTCTGAGCTCTCTGTTATCACACAAATGAAAGGTAAGAGACAGCACGTCTAATGAGTGTTGACAATGTGCTGATCACTCTGATGGGCACTTTATGTAATTATTTCCTTTACACTTCACGGCAGTGCTGCGGCGGGTAGCGATGGTTAACCACAGAACTGCATTGCATATGAGGGGCTGAGCCCCAGGTGTTGCTGTTTGGGTTCAGCCAGCCCAAGTGTAAAAGGTTCCTAACATACTATCACCAGATAGTATCCATCCCTCGGGTAGTAGGTAAGAGTTGACAACCTCATTAGCTGGGTGACCTTGAGGAAGAGATTTAGTCAGTACTTACCTTAGAAGGTTGTTGTGATAAATGAATATAAAGAATTAATTATAAATGAATTAATGAAATTAATAGACACGTAAAATGTTAAGACAAGTGCCTGGCACATAGTATGCATTCATTCAATGCTAACTGTAAATGAAATAATATGTAGTAAGTCATAATAATCGTTAATTAATACAATTGCAAATAATGTTACCAAATATTGGAATTATTGCCTCATTTTATCTATGTCTCAGTCCATAAAACAGGGGTTGACCAAATGGAGAGGGTCAGATAAAAGACTTAGTAGAGCGTCAGGGCCCAGATGAGCATTGTTCCTACTGGAGTCTATAGATTGTCCCATCTCAGTGGTCATCACTGGATAATGGCAATGCAAAGCATCTCTAAGAGCTGAGCTTTTCTCATGTGATCTCTGGGTCCTGGGAAGGGATGGCACTTGCTCTGGTGGAGCAGCCTGGGTTTCTCATCTTGCTCTTCCCTGACCTACATTATCTCTCCTTTCTTCACTTTCCCATCCTGTGCTCTCTCATTGTGCCTGAGAGATAGGAGAAGCCACTCCATGAGTCTATATCCTTCTCCTTCCATCTTCCACATTGACCAAGGGCTTGTGAGCCTTGGAGTTCTGTATTAAGGCCTTTATTCCAGGGTTCTGCTTGTTGGCATGTGTCCTGATTTGGGGCAGAGATGGTTAGGAGAAGCACACAGATAAATACTTCAAAATATCCTCCTGCCTCACTTTAAAAAGAGGTACAGTGTTGGCTTATTTGTTCCTGTTTTGTACCTGCAGAAACTGAAACTCAGAGGAGTTAAGTCACTGACCAAGCACACCATTCACTCATCCAGTAAGTGACCCAGCAAGTAACCTCAGAGGAGGGTGAGGTTCAACCCAGGTCTGTCCGAAGTCAAAACATATTACAACTTTAATTACAGTTATGTTAGACCACTTGGGTGTTTCCCACATATCTCTTGTACTCTTCTCTCTCTTTTTTTTTTTTTTTTTAAATTTTTATTTATTCATTTATGGCTGTGTTGGGTCTTCGTTTCTGTGTGAGGGCTTTCTCTAGTTGTGGCAAGCGGGGGCCACTCTTCATCGCGGTGTGCGGGCCTCTCACTATCGCGGCCTCTCTTGTTGCGGAGCACAGGCTCCAGACGCGCAGGCTCAGTAATTGTGGCTCATGGGGCCCAGCTGCTCCGCGGCATGTGGGATCTTCCCAGACCAGGGCTCGAACCCATGTCCCCTGCATTGGCAGGCAGATTCTCAACCACTGCGCCACCAGGGAAGCCCTCCCCTATTCTTTTATCTCTCTGTACATTAGTGTGGCTATCTACGCATCTTGTCTTCTGCTCTGTCCAGTTTGCTGTTAAATATACCTGATGAATTCTTAACTTGATACATTGCATATTTCAGTTCTAAAATACCTTTTTAAATTCTTTCTTACACATTCCAATTTCTGTTACAATTCTTCATTTTTTCATTCATTTTGTTCATCTTTTCTTCTATTTTCAACGGGTTAATCACAATTATTTTAAAGTCCTTATCTGCCAACTCAAATAATGGGATAGTACATGGGTCTATTTCTATGATCTTTCTTCCCTTGATTATTGGTCAGATTTCCTTGCCTCTTCATATGTCCTGTAATTTTTTATTGTATGCTGGTCATTGAATACAGAAAACTGTAGAAGCTCTAATATAGTTTTCTACCAGGGAGGACTCCCCTTTCTTTCTGTTAGGTAGATAAGGTGAGAAAAGGATGATCCAATAAAACATATACATTTATATATTACACAACAGTCAGTGCTCAGTGCCTCTTTGAAGTTTCCATAGTTCAGGCAGCTTTCCTCATTGTAAAGATGAAGCTGCAGTTTCTCTTACACCAAATAATTAAACAAGCACCTCCATTAATATGCAGTGCTCTTGTTTATTCACATAATTAAAGACAAAAAGAGAGATAGTCAATCAGTTGGAAGGTAGCTTTCTTAATGTAAGCAGATGACTAATCTGACCTTGATTTCCATTTATGACAGGTGCCATCTGGAGAGCCCTCCAGGGGAGGGCAGACATTGATGAGGTGGGATGTGGGAAAAGTCAGTGTAAATCCACCTCTGGCCATCTGGATCCCAACAGGGAAACCCCATCTAGCAATCAGCACTACGAGCCACTCAGAGAGGCAGCAGGAAGGGTGAACCTTTAGAATTATTTGGGAGCCCATTCTTTAGAGACTTTCTCTAAGACTGGGGCCCTCTCAGGGACCAAGTTTCTTGCCTTCATGGCCTTCCAGTAATTCACTAGCATAATGAAGCTCTTCATCTGGGAGTGAAGACTTGAGGAAGGTGTCCAAATTGGAAAAAGAAACAAATTCCTAGGCAGAAAGAGCTGTTTTCTAGCCCCTCCAAGTAATACAAGTAAAATTTGAGTGTGAAGGGCTTCTTGCAATAATTTGGTTGTGACCTTTGACCAGTTCATGAAAGACCCAGTGGGTTTATTTGTGAGGGCCCCATGGTTTTATTGGGTGCTGAGCAAAGTATTGAAATCTAAAACTCCATCCTGGAGCAGGCACTGTTGTTCAGTTCTCCACAATATGGCCATATAACATGCCCCTTCTATTTGTCCATTGGAACCAAAGTTTATGATTCATAAACGAGTATCATTACATCAGGTAGCCCTCATCTCCTATGGCCATTGGAGAAGGCTAGGGAAGAGAGAATGGTAACTAGTGGCCAGCCCTGGATATCACCACAACTGGGGAAGCTGGCCCCAGGAACCCAAAGGTAGAGGAGCTAAGGCCTACAGACATTGGCCTGGTGATGCGGTAGTTCTTGGCAGGGCAGCTCTAAGGAGGACAGTGTCCCTTGATTCCTCGGCTATCAGGTGACCCCCAATACCCTCGTGTCAGGCACGGTCTTGGTCCTAAATCACATGCGTGGGCTGTTTTTTGTCCCCCTCCTCACTCCAGATCCTTCCAGCTTGTGTTGTGATTATTGGTTCCCCTGTTTATGGTATTTCCTGTCTGTTCTCACTCTGTGGTGACCTTGGCCTCCCTCCCTGTCTTTGGTGTTAATCCAGCCTCGGGCTACATTTCCTCTGGCTGTTCAAATAGTCGTGTCAGGCTCCTAGACCTTCTTTCACCCTCTGCCCAACAGGACTCGCACACAGAGCCCCACCTACCTTCCTTTATGTCTCCTTTTGGCCCCAGTAAACCTTCTAACTCATAGCTAGTATGTGCTTATCCCACCCACTCTGCGTGCTGTGTGAATAAGTAAAACAAAATTCCTGCTGTTGAACAGCTACATTCTACCTGAGGAGACACAAGTTTCTCAATTCTTAACAAGATGGGACTGTATTTAATTATGTGCTAAATGGTGTGGTGCTGATAAGTGCTGAAGAAAATCTGATGGGAGAAAAGTGAATGTAACGAAGTGGGAGAAGAAGTAGATCTTGACCTGGGATGTGTGTCCCCCTGTCTCCCCACTTTTGGACTTTGGCTAATGTCATCACCAACTGACAAGGTAGCTGGCAAACAACTACAGTAAAAGAAATGAAATGATAAACAGAGTTGTAGCGGTGCCAACCCACGCATACCAGGATGGTGAAAACTCACAGCTTCTGAGGTTGACAGCTTAGTCGGAGCAATATTGTATTGAATATTTGAACTAGGCTAGAGTTAGCAATATCTAAGTTCATTCATGCTACTGCTAACATTAGCAAAACGATGGTTCAGGAGCCAGAGTTGATATATTGATATTCCATATAACATCCACATTCTTGGAAAAGCAGCTCCCAGTTCAATCCCCGTGGAGGTTTCACGATTTCTCAGTGGGGTTTCCATGGATCCCTGGGCCTTAATGAGAACGTGGTATTCATGAGCAGTTAAAGAAGGCTGACCGATGGCTTTAAATCAAATTAGACATTTTTCTTGTGAGATATTTTGTTTCCTTCTTTCTGAAAAATTTAAATTTCAAGAAAAAGACTTTTGGCCACAGATTTTATAATAATCTTCCTCCCACAAATCTAAAATAATCTTATGAAAAATTCAAAGCCTGGTTTTTAAAAAACCTACAAGGCTTTCTTCAGTATGTGGATCTTTCAGCTGGGAAACCTTTCCTTAGTTCATATGCAAATGTTCATGGAAGTGGTTGGTCTCCAAGTCTCTGGAACTTCTGCAGGCACCATGGGATCCATTTAAATCTCTCTGGCTAGCTATAGAGTGCCTCACCACGCTTGCCCCGTTCCATTTTTCCCCTGAATAAGATACATAGTAGGTTGATGTTTTCTAATCAAGCATGGTCCACTTGATTGCCTCCTGAATTTATGTCCTCACTACCTCTCCCCAGGTGTGTGACACTTTCTATGCTGTTAACATTTCATGTCTCATTTTCCCCATTTGTCAAATGGGAATGTTCCTAAGTACTGATAGGAGTACTGTGAGGCTTATATATAATTTTTAAGTGCAGTGTCTGGTATATGACTGATAACAAATAGTAGGTCTGTCAGTAAGGACTAGGCTGAGATGAGTGAAGTACACATCTCGGGTAAAACTTCAGGAGGCTCGTGCACACACACACACACACACACACACAACCTCAGAAATAAAAAAGTTAAATATTACTTTAATGCAACATTTTAGAAAATCAAAATTAATGCAAAAATCCATGATGAAAAAAATGTCAAAATTTAAAATAGATATAAGATCAGTGTTACTGATTTTTCCTTTTGTCTCCAATACAGCTCGGCACGGCACTGGTAGCGATATGTAACTATACATCTATGCCCGTTCCTGTCCTTTTATTCCTGCTTGGCCCACCATGAAGCCCTCTTCATCTAACACCCACTAGGGAATCGGAAAATAAGATGGAATGGGGCGGGGGGGTCGTTCATCTTGCTGGATGGCTTCCCCAAGCTGCCAGGCTTGCTGAAGAAACAGCATGCAGAAAAACATAGGCGTGTCCAGGAGCACGCAGGCCTCATTTGGGACTGAATCATTAGGAGTGTATGCTCAGGCCAGGGCCTGATTAGATGGGTGTGGAAACAGGACACAGGGGAGCAGGAGAGGCAGGTGTCCTGGCAGCTGGCATGGTTAGCACAGCATGACTGGTACCCATCGGGGCTGCTGGCCAGGGCTGTCCTCTAAGGTGGCAGCATTTTTCTTCTCCCCATCCTATCTCATCCCATCCCATCCTATCCCATCCCATCTCATCCCTGTTTCTTTTTGAGCTTATGGTAATTCAAGTACAGGAGTATAGTTGAGTCCCATCATCAATGAATTTAATTCCTTCATTTATTTGTGCTTCCAGCAATTTTGAAAAGGAGAGAAAAAGAACAGTTGAAATAATGCTAGGGATTCCACCATTCCACTCCAAGCAGGTGGGCTGCAGAGTGAGCAGGCCTGGGGGCAGCAGGAGGCTCAGGCTGGCCTAGGTTCCCAAGTACCCCCCATGGTGTGAGAACCTTGCAATGCCAAATGTGTCCTTGTGTTTGCATACTTCTGTGTGCATATGTGACGCTGTGCACCATGGTAGCTCTCTGTGAGCGGGTAACCACTTCCTCTGGCTTCAACAGAAGAACCAGTGACCTTGTCCAATTGTGGAAGAAGGATGCTGGCTGGTTCTATATACTGTTTGGACAATTTAAGGGATTTCCTGTTAATCCAGCTTCTGGCTCATTTCCTCAGGCTGCCCCAAATTATCTTACCAGCCTCTTAGACCTTCTTTCACCCTCTTCTCACCAGGACTCACACACAGAGCCCTACCTGCCTGACCACCCATGATTTTCATAGCATGTGCAGACTTAGAACCTAGCCTTGGGGGAGATGCAATTTTTATTTTAAGCATTCATCTACTCATTTAACTGCCAATAGTTACTGAGTTGAAGAGTCTTGGTCAGATACTGTGCCAGCCTCAGGGATGCCAGGCCTAATAGGATACAATCTTACTAGGAGCTCATGTTCCAGCGGAGAATGACCACATGTAAATAGCTGATTCCAGCACAGGGCGAGTAGTATTGGGGGCATGATTCTGTGGGGTGATGGCCTTTCTTCTTTCCCAAGTCCTTGAGTTTGCCCCATGAGTGTCCCATGCTTCTTTAAGGGAGCAGCTTTGAGCTCGCCAGCTCCCAGAAGCTACAACCCAGGTCTTTTCAGTGACCGGTGTACCATGTCCCTGGCATCCTTGGCCCTGGCATCCTTTTCCTTTTGGCTAGTGTTCCAAGGCTCAGCTCACTTCCTGCTCCTGCAGTATGCCTCTCCTGACATCTTCAGACTCCTGTGAACTCCTTCCATGCTCTTCCGAGGGAGGAGGTGCAGCCTAGTAGGTGAGGCACCCCAAGAAGTTTGTGGGACCTGGGAGGCCATGTAAGATACAGGCAGCTGTTCCTGCAATTTATAGGGGTCCCCAGGGCCCGGAGCCCCCCATTTGGCAGGCGCTTCATAACACCTGTGGTCGGCTTTCTTCAAATCTGCCAGGATCAGAGCCAGTGTTTTGCCTCTATCAGGACCTCCAGAGTTTCAAATTTAACAGAATTTCCCCAATGATACGAACAAGCGGAGGATTACAATTTGGCTTCAAAAGGACATCAGAGAGTGGGTGGTGTATTTGCCCAGCACATACTATTAGTGATGGTGACAGTGTAGCTGGCTGTGATTCTACCCAGCCACTGGCTTGGTCGTCTGAGGCCATATTCTCTATTCTGCTAAAACATCTGGAAGAAACATGGGGGGTGCAATCAGTCACCCCAGAAGTTGGTCCCAATGGCATTTGTTTGTAGATTTGCCCAAATATTTAAATGTTTGGCATACATAGACTTTTTTTAAATGATTTTGTTGGCACCATACAAACACAAGCCTGTTGACTTCATTTTTGCATCAATGTAAATGTTTTCCTTTATGACTATTTAACTAATGTGCTGTGTTACAGATTGCTGAATAAATATGAAATATGTCACGGACTTCTGCTAAACAAATTCTGGCTGTGACATTGAAGAAAGGTTTATTTCTCTTCAATGTTTAGAGGAGGAATATTTTCTTATCTATTATGCTTATCCAGCCACACTATTTCCTGTTTTGTTTTAAGGTCCCATGTCCTAATTATACGTCTCGATCTTAAAACTGACCTTATTGAGTCATTGATTGCTTTGGAAAGATTTCTTTTCATTCCTTTTTAGTGTGCAAGTAATTCATGTGCACGGTACCAAAAATTAGTTGAGATAAGCAGATCTAGAAAACAATTTAAAATCACCAATAATCCCATCACCCAGAAATAATGACAGCAAACATTTTGTTTGATGTTTATCTGTTCAGAGGTATTTATTTGCCATTCATTCAGTAAATATTTATTGAATTCCTCTTTTGTACTCAATACATGAAATCATCCTATATATAGTCTTTGAGACCTGCTTATTTCTCCTAGACATGTACATCTTTCCAAGTCAATAAATGTGTGTCTACACTGTCTTTTAAAATATCTTTCAATTGTAAGGGCATATCGGTATATTCTGTTATTTTAAAATTTCAGTTATCATAAGTTTCTGTTGTTATAAATGTTGCTGCAACAAAGGTTCTTGTAAATATTTCTTGGCATGCTTGTCTGATTATTTTGGAAAGATTTTCATATATATTTACATCCAAATTATAAAAGAAAGTGTAGAATCCCCACGGCTCCCACACACAAAAATGCCCCAATATGCATGAGTCACTGGTAATGAAATCGCTGTCTCACCAGTGGAGTTTCACCTATGCTATTGCACCTGCCCAGACTTTGCTTCATGGGGTTTGCATTTGATCATCCTTTAGTTTCAATTTAAATGAGACATTCTCAGAAAGTCTTTCCTGACTCTCAATCAGATTAGTTCTGTATTATTATTGCTGCCACCCCCAGCCCTTCCAGGGTGTCTGTACCTGTCCTGTTCTATTAAGATCCCTGAAGACAGGAATCCTGTCTGTTGGGCTGTCTTTCCAACCAATTAACATGGTGCTTTGTTGAATTCAGATATTCATTGGATGAGTGAAAGTACCTGTCTGTGGTTGTCTTATGCTTTTCTTTGATTTTCTCTTCTGTCTTTCAGGAGATTTCTGTGCCCTTGCCACCAATTAGGAGGCCTTGGTCTTATTCTTTGTGTTGGTGTAAGAGACTCTTTCTGTCCTAACTAAGATGAGAAGATATTGAATCACACACACATGAAAATTCCAGCGGTGGGAGGGGCTTCAGACATGGCTGGATTTGTGTGCTGCATGATGGTTCCCAGAAATTCATCTTCCCATTTCTAGGCCTGGATTTCCTGTAACCTGGCCTCGTTCTCTGGCAGGCGTTCTTCTGGGGAGGGTGGTGGTACTCAGTTGCTCCAAGTGTATGTTTTGCTCTCTCTTGAGGACTCCATCAAATGTGGATGGAGGATTCTGAGTGGCCTGACTGGGGTCCCAGGCCCTTCCCTGAACCACCTGCTGTGCCCAAGGAGGTGGGGTTCTCTGGGCCCAGGATCCCACTGGAAACCAGAAGGAAATTCAGGATGACAAAGTTGACTGTTACCACCGTCCACTGCACTCTAGAGTTGTTGTGTGGTC
This sequence comes from Balaenoptera physalus, assembly GCF_965194825.1. Taxonomy (NCBI): domain Eukaryota; kingdom Metazoa; phylum Chordata; class Mammalia; order Artiodactyla; family Balaenopteridae; genus Balaenoptera; species Balaenoptera physalus. Next base: position 22,849,310 of record NC_138891.1, read on the forward strand.
CTCAGCACAGCCAGCCTCTTGGTGCCTTGCTTTGATGCTGTTCGTGTAGAAAATTAGAAAAATAATGCTGGCTTGATTGTTGTGAGGACCTGATGAAACAGTGCATATGAAAGCACTTTGGCATTTATAAAACAATTTGAAAAAAGAGGGGCTCTTCGTATTGCAGATTTGGAGATCCCTTTGTCTTTACCCCACAGGTGCAGCTGAGTGGCCTGTGTGTTCCAGAGGTTACAGACGTGTCAGCTGGGGGACTGGTCTGCGCTCAGAGAACCAGGGCCCCTCCCCACCTGCCCAGGGCCATTTCCCCACAGTTAGAACCTGAGCTGCCCTGGCAGGCAGGCTGCTTCCGCAGACCCTCTTCCTCAGACCCAGGGACCCTCCCTGGGCTGGCGCCAAGCACTGCTAACATGGCAGCTGGTTAGGGTGCAACATTGTCAAGGATCTATAACTCTTGATTGGTGGTGTGGCAGTGCTAGAGTCATGTCTGTTACAGCTACTCTGCTGGCGTCTGTGGGTGCCTGGATCTGGGAAGGTGTCTCAGCAGAGCTGAGGAGCCAGTGACAGAGCATGGGGAGAGGGCTATCCTCTGCTCCAGGACATGCCTGCCTGCCACCTTGACCTACAGATCACCAGCTCCTCCAACCCCATTTCTCTTTACCTCAGACCATGGGTCTGCCCATTATTTGCTGTGTGACTTCAGACCCACTGCTGAATCTCTCTGAGCCTTGGAATCCATTCTGTATACAACTATCCCAGTTGTGCACTTAAAAATGAGATAATATACCACATCTTCTTTGTCCATGCGTCTGTTGATGGACACTTAGGTTGCTTCCATGTCTTGGCAATTGTAAATAGTGCGGCTATAAACATTGGGGTGCATGTATCTTTTTGAACTGGAGTTTTTGTCTTTTCCAGATACATGCCCAGGAGTGAGATTGCTGGATCATATGGTAATTTTTAGTTTTTAAAGGAACCTCCATACTGTTCTCCATAGTGGCTGCACCAATTTACATTCCCACCGACATAGGAGAGTTCACTTTTCTCCACACCCTCTCCAGCATTTATTATTTGTAGACTTTTTGAATATTACTTAGCCATAAAAAAGAATGAAATAATGCCATTTGCAACAACATGGGTACATCTAGAGATTATCATACTAAGTGAAGTAAGTCAGACAGAGAAAGACAAATATATGATATCACTTATGTATGGAATCTAAAAAAATGATACAAATGAACTTATTTACAAAACAGAAATGACTCATAGACATAGAAAACAAACTATGGTTACCAAAAGGCAAAGAGAGGGGTAGGGATAAATTAAGAAGTTGGGATTAACAGATATACACTACTATATAGAAAATAGATAAACAACAAGGACCTACTGTATAGCACAGGGAACTACATTCAGTGCCTTGTAATAACCTATAAAGGAAAAGAATCTGAAGAAGAATATATATATTCATCTGAATCACTCTTCTGTACACCTGAAACTAACACAACACTGTAAATCAACTATACTTCAATTAAAAAAAAGAGAGATAATACGTGGATGCCATCGGCCCAGGGCTTAGCACAGAGTGTACGTTTACTTAGCGCTTGTTACCTTCCTGGCCTGGCCCTTCTGATGACCCCCACAGGACCGTTTGGCTCTGGATGACGTGCCAGAATGTAACCCTGGTCCTTCCTAAACCCCTGGACCACTGGGCCCCTTTCCCTGGCCGCTGCTGCCCTCACACCAGGGTTTCATAGAGTCCCTGCGGGAAGAGTGAGTGTCTGAGTACAGGGGGGGTTCTAAGTGCTGAGCCGAGGGCTCAGGTGGCCGGCGCAGTGGGGGAAGCCTGAGAGCGGGGGCTGTGAGGGAGAGGACCCCAGCTCTGGGATACAGAACCATCCTAGTCAGGAGAGTAAAGCCAGAGATGCCTCTGAGGGAGATGAGGGTCATTGCAGTCAATCAAACGAGGAGATCCGAGATGCCGCTTTTGCTGGGGGTGTGCAGGAAGCCGCTGAAGAAGGCAGAAGGAACCATGACAGGAGACTTGACGAGGCTCAGCACGGCGGAAGGTGCACGGGGAACCTAGCCTGTCACATTGCCTGTACGCACCGCCCTGCGCTAAGGATGCCACTGTCTCCTGCTTCTTTGAAGCACAGAGCCTGTCCAGAGTGGGTGCTCAGAAAGCAAGCACTTGAAGAGACAGTGATGAGAGACGGGAGGGAGGAAGAGAGAGAAAAAAGGGAGAGAGCAATTGAGTGAGAAGGTCTGCTGCCAGCAAGCCAGGGAGTGGAGGGAGAAGAGATAAGAATGAAATAAGTGGTTCAGTAAGGATGTGCCAGAAAACACAATGCAGACATCTCTTTCTCTCTTAGGACAAGCAATCTGGAGACAGGCTGTCCAGAGCTTGAGGGATCCCTCAGCCATGCCCCCAAAGTCCCCAGCAGTCTCTTCCCCCCTTCAGCTGTTGGCCGTGTACTTGCTGTGCCCGGGGCCTCAGGGCTGCTGCAGCGGCTCCAGGTGCGCCTCAGTGTTGGGGGGATTTTGGGGGACCGGGAAGCTGAAAGGAGAAAGGGTAGCCAGCTGCATGGGTCCATATTTTCAGGACAGTAAAAGCTTTCTCAGACACCCCAGCAGATGTCTGTCTCTAACTCATTGGACAGAATCGTGTCTCATGACCACCTCCAGATGCAAGAAAGGCGAGTCATTAGCTTTTGCTGCCTCTGTGGTGAGGCACGCGAGTCAGAAGGGTTGGAAAAGGTGTGCGGTGAGTGACAGCCCGTGCCCTTGATCCCGCGGGCTTATCCTGGGTGACTGAGCGGCCGCAGACTGAATTAACCCAGCGAGGGAGGTCAGGAGACGGGAGGCGCTTTAGAGGGAAGCCAGTGAGCCTGAAATTCCAAGGTGCATCTACACAGAAGCAGAGCTGGCCCTGGAAATGCAGTCTGGAGGTGGGGCCGGAGACAGAGGCATGGAGGGTGGCCGTTACAGCTACACAGCCATGGGTGAATGTGTCTGTCGGGGAAAGAGTGCTGACGTGGTCCAGGCGGCAGGAGGGAGAAAAGCCAGGGGCTGTCAGGGCAGTGCATCCTGGTGGAGCCAAGGGAAGAGGGTCTGTCCAGTGGATGGATGGTCCAGGCACGGCTGTGGGAGGGGAACCGCCTCAGGAGAGCATCACTGGGGAGCGTGGTGGGCCCCGAGTCAGACGGTAAACCACGTCACTTCAGGCAGCCTTTCTGGGAATTGATGAATCTAATTCTGGGTGAGGGAGAACAGTAGAAGGGGCTGCAGCTCTGGGCCCTGGGGCTGAGGGCAGAATCGCAGGCTGTGCTAACTGTGGACCCAGCCCACGGTGGGTGCTGAGGTGATGGGAAAAGGCCGACGAGTTCTGGTGGCTTTGAATGAGGGCTTAGTTACTTCGCCCAGCTCTGTGTTTGGGCTTACAAGGATATGGAGGGCATCACTGAGTGTGGGAATAGAAAAGAAGTGCATGGAAAACAGGTGGGTGATATGGAAACAAGGGCTTTGGGCGCCAACTATTGAAATGTCTTTTTTTTTCTGAGGCTATTGCAACCCAAATATATATAAATGGCACATATGAACACACCGTGGCACATTACAGACAATCTGATGCTTGGGTCTAAAGTTGTAATTTAAGAAAATTTAATCGTGAAACACTAAAAATAATCAGAAGCATAAATAGCGGAGCAAGCCTGTCATCATCACCAAACCCAAAGCTGTAACTGGAAAGAGTATGAGATGCTGTAGAAAATGGACCAGTTGGAAAGATAAACTGCGTCTTCCAGATGCTCCCAGCCTGTGCTGGAGGTGGGGAGCAGGGTCCACGTGCGCCTGGAACGCCTGAATCACTATAGTCTCCTTCCGGACGCCGGGCCGGAGCTTAGCCCTGGGCCACGTCTCCCTCCCCAAGTATATCTGCAGCTCCTGGGATGCAGACATTTAGACCAACCAGTGCCAGTCACCCCTTGCTCCCTCCACCAGCCTCCAGGACCAGCCAACGCTCTGCCCTTTTGCTGAGTGGAGAGCTGCTTCCTTCTCTCTGTTATCGTGTCCCAGGTGCCCTTTCCCTTTCCGCAGCTGAGAGAACCTTGGGTGCCCTCCTGTATCATCAGGCATTGTCAGGGGTGGGGCTGTGACCAGGGCAGTTTTGCCTGGGGCAAGGGTGATGTTGAGACTGGGGAAAGTGACCCAAGAAGGCCACACCTGGGGAGGCATCTGTGCAGGTGGGGAGCCCTTTGGGGATCCAGGGCTTAGGGAGGTAGCGTGGGGGGCCTGCGATGGCAGGGAGGATGCGGTTTTACATAGGGGTTCAGGACGGTCTCGGTGAGGAGGTGACATTGAGCAAAGATGTGAAGGAGGTGAGGAAGGGAGGGAGCAACGTGGACGAGGGGGAAGAGCATCCAGCCGATGGAACAGGCGGTATAAAGTCCGCAGTAGGACATGTGCCTGGCGTGTGTCTGAGGGACAGTGAGGAGGCCGCTGTGTCTGGAGGAGAGTGAGGGATGGGGGAAGAGAGGAGATGAGGTCAGAGGCCTGATGGGGGTGGGAGGTGGGCTTCTGCAGGGCCTTGCGGCCATTGTAGGGGCTTTGCGTTTTCCTCTGAGTGAGGTGAGGGTCATTGCAGAAGTTTGAGTAGAGGAGCAACATGACCTGACTTAGATCATAAATGAGCAATTGGACTGCTGTATGTCAAAAATCGTGAAGAGTCCGCTTCCAAGCTAACAAATTCACCTGCCACAGTCTCAGAGACGTTGGCAGACACAAGCCTCCTGTTCAGAGATAAAGGATTTTATTACTCACAGGATACCAGGCAGCACAGCCCCTGCCTCTCGTTCACAACCATTCTCCTTGCTCCCTGAGTTCTACCGGGGCCATTAGGAGCAGCCCAGGTGGATACTGTGCACACAGTGGGTCTGTGTCACCGCTGAGGAACCCCGGGCTTAGGAACCCACAGTCTTATAAGGGGCTATTGGCAAAGCTGCCCCAAGTTTGTCCTGGAGTAAGACAGCACCTTTATCCTCTTGTTCAGGAGGCAATCTGCCCTCTGCCCAGGAAGGAGATACTATCTCTATCCTCCGAATCTGTTTCTATAAACGTCCTCGAAAAGATAGTCCAAGACAAACACTGTCACAACACACGTGGAGATACCATGGAGAATTTCCACCTTCCCCAGCTGTATAGTGACAATAAACTAAATAGGAGGAGGTCGGAAAGCCAGAGGACCCATCAGGAGGATGTTGCAGTGACCTGAGAAAGAGATGATGGTGTTTGGACCGGGTCATAGCAGTGCAGGCTGTGGAAAATAAAAAGTTTCCTCTGTGTAGAGCCACTCAGGGCACTCTGCCCTGGTCATGCAGGAGAAAGATCAGTCCTGCTTGCTTCCTGAAGCCTCGACTCACCATTATAGAAGAGAGACTGTGTGATAGTTAATTTTATGTTTCAATTTGGTGGGGCCACAGTGCCCAGATATTTAATCTGACATTATTCTGGATGTTTCTGTGAGGGTGTTTTTCGATGAGATTAACATTTAAGTTGGTGGACTTTGAATAAAGCAGGTTGCTCTCCTTAGTGTTGTGGGCCTCGTTCAATCAGTTGAAGACCTTCATAGAACAAAAGAGCAACCTCCCCTGAGCAAGAAGGACTTTTGCAGCATGTGGCCTTCAAACTTGAACTGGCTCTTCCCTGGGACTCCAGCCTGCTAGCCTATCCTCCAGAGTTTGGACTTGCCAGCCTATATAATGTCATGAACCAGTTCTATCTATATCTATCTATCTATCTATCCACACACACACACATATCCTATTTGTTTGTGCTTCATCCTGCTTTTGGTGGGAGTCACTGAAGAGTTTAAAGTATTTAGAGAAGGACATGATTGGATTTACATATTAGAAGGATGCTGAGGAGGGCCAGATGGTGGGTTGGGAGAGTGGACATTGGGGGACAATTATATTTATCCAGGTAGGAAATGACAAATTTGGTGGCAGAAGTGGGGATGGAAAGGAGGTCTGGAGTGGGGAGATATTTAGCCAGTGGAACGAATAGGAATCAGAACCCATTGCATGAGGGATGAAGGGGAAAGTCAGGGTGGGTCTGGTTCCTAGGTACGCTGGGGATGCCAGTGCCTGATGGTACAGGAGAAGGAGAATTGGGCTGGGGCAGTAGGTGATGAGTGTTCTGGGGGGCATGTCAAACTGTGCTCCCTTATCTTGAGGGAGATGCCCAGGGAGCACAGATTTGGGAGATGTCACAACCTGAGGGGGGTTGAAACCCTGTGGAGTGCGTAGAGCTTGTCCCTGTTGTCCCCAGATCATCATTCCCACGGAAAACCTGTCCGAGTGCCTTGCCCAGCATCGCCAGCCTAGGTCTTCACCCAGGGGCCCAACACAAAGAACGGGTTAATGCTGAGGGGGAAATTCAACACCTGCCACCAGAACTCAGCAAAGGCGTTAAACACCATCTGGTGCCAGACAAGTGAAACAAATGAAAAAAGACTCTGAGGAGACCCCACCCTAGAGGGAGGCGGTGTCTTGCCTGTATTGGAGGGAGTAGGGGAGGGGCTTTCCTTGTGTGCACACATGTGTACTCAGGTAGAACCCTCATGCACGTACACACGTGGGCTTATGAATAATTGAATCTCCGTAAACCTGCCGTCAAGTAGCTCATTTTAGTTTCACAGACCGCCCCCGCTCTGTCCCCTGTGACGGCTGTCTTGTCCCCATTGACACATGAGGAGAGTGAGGGTCCTGGCCTGCAGACAGGCTCAGAGTGCTGCGAGGGAAGGAGAAAGGCAGTGGTCCTGGCCCAAGTCCTCCCCTTGGGTGCCATATGGGCCACATCCCACCCGGGATGGCAGGTCCAAGGCCAGCAGGCTCCAGGCTTTCTGCTGTGGCCGAGAGCCTCATCCCTCCTCCCCCAGGGCTGGCTGGCCTCCGAGGCAGGACCCTGACACCAGAGTTATAAGTGTATCTGGCCGGGGGCATTATCTAAATTGTTATGTATCACCCCGCGTAATGGCAAAAGTGAAAACCGCTGTTAGCTCAGTGAATAAATCCTCGGTGTTGATCAGTCATCGCGTGGTGTCGACTCTTTTAATAGGCACTATTTACACGGAGACTTGGCAGCCTGCTCCGTCGTCTAATTGCAGGTGGAAAATGGATGCCGGTCTCTGCTGTGCCGTAAAAATGTAAACTGTAAATGACTTAAATGCTCGTGTGCTCCCTTCTCTACCCAGCACTCATTTCCACCCCGTATTTAGACACCAGGTGGGGAAAAAAACCTACTCTCCTGTGAGATAATAACTTTTAAGATGTGGGGCTCCCAGCTTCTCCCATCGGATGCCCCCAGTGCTTCCTGGAGCCCTAGTTTCCCTGGGTCTCTCTCCACGGGGGAAGCATCGTTTTGAGCTACGCAGACAGTCCCCTGCCTCTTAAGTGCCATGATGTTATTGCATACTCTTAAGTACTCTGAGTTACTGCCCCTGTGCTCATTAATGCTCCTGTGGGCTGAAGGGATCGGAAGCTTCCAGAAGAGCTTAACTCCACCACAGAGCCCTGAGAGGAAGTGGATTCTAAGGGTGGGTGTGTGCTGATGATGGCCTGAAAGCAGGTCAGGAGAGCCAGGTCCACGCAAGTGACTCAGTGATGCGGTTTACCCGCAACCTTGCCAGAAGCCAGGCTTGTTTCACTCTACACTTAGCTCTGAGACACCTGCAAGCCCTGTTCTGTTAGAAAATTCCCCGTCAGGGGTGTGTACCTGATGTTCTAATAGGGGCTGGGCGGGCTGTGTGTACATGAGTGTGGCTCTATATGTTCGGGCTGGTTTTTTTTTTTTTTTTTTTTTATACAAGGGTAACTTTATTAAAGCAAAGAACTGAACATAATTTTAAAGGACATTTTTCAAAGGACTCCATCTCCATCATATCTTCTAATTTTTATCTTCGCTGAGAAATTGTGCAAGGTTAAGTTTACTTTTTTCTAGTGCTGCTGTCTTGGCTCGTCTTGGTAGTTTCATCTTCATTTCTGATTCTGGCTCTGGAACCTCATGATCACTTTCAGAGTCAGCCTCAGCCTCAGCAGTCTGACGTCTCCTGTTCGTTCTAGCTGAAGCTATCACTTTTCTCTGTCCTCTGTTGGTCTTTTGCTGAGTGGATTTCGTTCAGGATGCTTTTACATCCTTGACAGGAGTTATATATACTTCTTTATTCTTTTCATCTTCACTTTGAAAAACAGTTGTAGTTGTGTTGTCATCCTGTGCCACTACAGCTTGGCCACCATGTTCTTTATTTCCTTTTTCTAAGTGAACCTTGATTTTCTCCAAAGCTCTCAGACACGTTCTATCTTTTACTTGCTCCAGAATCTCATTCAATAGAACTAGACGATCTTCAGCAAGACTGCTCCTGAGTTCTAAAGAACTCAAGGCTTTTGTATAGACCCGAATTTCTGGTGAATATGGACATGCTAGGATCTCATTGCAAATTTTTATAGCCAGATTGTCATGAACTGTTAAGGCCTGATAATCTTGGGAATTCTTGGCCTGAGGATTTAATCCACTTGGTCTTGTCAAATCTACAGGTAACTCAGCAACATTAGTGACATCTATTTCAGCTAAAGGAGAAGATGCAGGGGCATTGGCCAGTGTTTGTAGAGTTGGAAGAAAGGCTTCTTCAAAACATTCCTGGTTAGTCCTGCTTGCATAAGCAAACATTGGGAAGAACACGCCTAGGCAATGTCGAAGTCAAACATCCTCTTCAGTCACAGGATTGTACCATAACAAGACAAGACGAGAAAGAATCCTACTGCTAGTTTTTAATTCATGTTCCAGGAGCACTAAGGGGGTCCATGGAACTACTTTGGGATGATTTGAGGGGGTGCCATGAAGGCCCCTCTTTTTACGGGTCCAAATACTTTTACCCACATGCCACGGTACCTGCTATTCTACCCATAAGGGGTGCATTTCTTAGGGATTTAAGGCAAGAAGACACCCCATTCATGTCCAGAATGTAGCCATTCTCCCTTGTTAATACATTAGTTCAGATTACAGTGTGGAGCCATTTGAAGGTTAACCATGAAAAAAGGTTCGTTCTCTAAGTCTGTGGGTCTGCTTCTGTTTTGTAAATAAATTCATTTGCATCAGACTCACAGACTTAGAGAATGAATTTATGGTTACCAGGGGGAAGGGTTGGGGGTAGGGACAGATTGGGAGTTTGGGATTGACGTGTACACACAGTGCTATATTTAAAATAGGTAACCAACAAGGACCTACTGTATAGCACAAGGAACTCTGCTCAATATTCTGTAATAACTTAAATGGGAAAAGAATTTGAAAAAAAATAGATACATGTATGTGTATAACTGAATCACTTTGCTGTACACCTGAAACTAACAGAACATTGTTAATCAACTATATGCAAGTATAAAATAAAAATTTTTAAAAAAAGAAAAGAAAAAAAAAAACATCCAACACACTTCTGGGGGAGAAGCACAGAATAAGAGTGAGAGTGCAGTGCGCCTAGCCTGGCAGTGGGCAGAGCTGGGACCTGGGCACTGCACTTCTGAAGACAAGTAGCCTGGAGAGTTGCTGAGACAGCATGGTGCATGCCAAGCTGTTCTTGATGGGTGAAAGTGGAAGATCATACCGGGAACTCCAGGTCCACTCCAGGGTAGAGGGGTCCCTTGGAGGCAGTGGCAATGGGGCGGAGCCTGTGGCTGGCGTGTAGCCTGGATGCCAGAGATAAGAGAAGCATAGAGGTGCTGGAGGGCCCTGCTGCTCTGCTCATGCCTGGCCCCTCACTTTCCCAGGTGACTCTAGAAGGAGCCAGGCAGCCTACTGGGTGAGGGGGGAAGAAGCACAGGCTGTAGAGGCCTGAGCCATCCCTGTGCAGGTGAGAGGCGCCTCCTGCATTAATAATGCTTTGGCTCCTTGGTCTGCCTGACTGTGTCCACATGGCCTGCTGTGCTCCAGGCCATCCTCCTGGGGGGGGCGCTCCTCTGCCCTGCTGCCTGCAGTCCTACCCAGCTCCTTAGCTGTACAAACACAGGTAAGGGTGGGGGAGACCTCAGTGGGCTGATCAGCTTTTGTGGGTGGTTGTGTTGCTTCCCCTGAACTGATGTAGTGGTCCATGTGCGATCTCTCAGCAAAAAGGGCTCAGAGTCAGTTCTCTTTTTTTTTGGCATCCCATGGCATGCAGGATCTTAGTTCCCCAACTAGGGATCGAACCCGTGCCCCCTGCAGTGGAAGTGCAGAGTCTTAACCACCGGACAGCTAGCGAAGTCCCTCAGAGTCATTTCTAAGTAAGATTTTTTAATAAATCAAGTGATTGAACGTGGGCAAGTCAAGAAGCATAATCAAAGAAATGCGACAGGATTTCTTGTGCCTTTTATAGATATTACAAAGCCCCACATGTTTGTGAAGCTCAGGTTGTCCTCGGGCCCTGGCCCCTCTGGTCGCGTCAGAGCTGAATGGGGTGCAGGCTGCCTCTGTAGAGGAATGACAATCGGGAGGGACAGACAGACAGGCGGAGTCAACACAGTGTCACAAGTAGGTGCCAGGACAGATCTATGTGTGACGTGCAGCTCCGCAGAAAAGAGAGATGAGCCCTACCTGGAGACGGAAGCAGGTGACCCAGGAGAGGTGCCAAGTGAGCAGAGAACTAGGGGAGCTGTGTGTGCAGAGGCCCGGATGGTGCGGCGGTGTGGCAAATGCAGCTGTTCTGGGGCTGAAATGGACAGTAGGAGACACAGGGTGTCAGGGGGTGAGGCTGACAGTGAATTGGGCAAAGGGCTGTCTGGTAAGGGTACTCCTTGACGTTCAGCCTGGAGGTTACGGGGAGTGCTGAGGGGCTTAAGCAGGGGAGTGACATCATTGCAGAAGGACACGTGGTGTTGCTGAGTAGAGAATGGGATGGAAGTGGTGGAGGCAGGTAGGTGTTACCTAACAGTGCCAGACCCTTGTAAAATAAGGCAAATGCAGGTGTGACTTGTGGAATATTAGATGGTTTTGTTGTTAATGTGATGCTTGGCCCCATGGGAGCTAGGTCATGGACCTCTGCAGACAGGCGCAGAAGTGGACCCTCTGAACGAGACACATGAAATGAAGAGCCCCCTTTCTATTGCATGGACCCTTCCCAGAGTTTGTGCCCTTAAGAGCCCATCACGACACCTCCAATATAGGAAAGGCGCTGGGTAGATGAGGAAGGTGATGCAGGATTGGGAGTAAAAAGATTCAGCCTTCTACGGTGACCTCTGCCCTTCACTGGGAGATGTGTGTCCTGGGAGGCCCCTCCCTCCTGGCATGCTGGTCATCCCATCTTGGTCCCTGGGCACCACCACTTGCCCAAAATCAGTGGCTCAGTGAGCAGACACAGAATTGAACAGATCTCACCCCCAGGGGAAGGGAACCAGGCCCAGGACAGCAAGAGGAGAGATTGTCCTGCAGGTAGAAGTTACCTTCAGGAAGGGGGACCTCACAGAGAGTTTCTGGTGCTGTTGTCCGTGCTTGTGATGCTGGTGGCATGAATGGGGGGAGGGGTGGCCCAGGAAATTGGCCCCTAAGAGGAATTCCAGACTGTGCCGAGAGTCACTGGGAGAAATACACAATCTCAGAAGGGGTCTCTCTTTTTTTTTTTTTTTTAATTAATTAATTAATTAATTTATTTATTTATTATTTTTGGCTGCGTTGGGTCTTTGTTTCTGCGCGAGGGCTTTCTCCAGTTGCGGCAAGTGGGGGCCACCCTTCATCGCGGTGCGCGGGACCCCCACCATCGCGGCCTCCCCTGTTGTGGGAGCACAGACTCCAGACGCGCAGGCCCAGCAGTTGTGGTTCACGGGCCCAGCCACCCCGCGGCATGTGGGATCCTCCCGGACGAGGGCTCGAACCTGCGTCCCCTGCATTGGCAGGCAGACTCTCAACCCCTGCGCCACCAGGGAAACCCAGAAGGGGTCTCTTGAAGAACCACCAGTTTGTGAGATAAATTTCTGGTATGGTTGTGAAAATGTCTTCTTTTATTCAAAAAGTATTTATTGGAAGCCTACTGTGTGCCATCTCTGCTAGGCATTGGGGGTCCACCGGTGACTATGGCAGACCCACCCTGGCCTTTCTGGAGTAACTGAGTGGTGGGAGAGATGGGGCACAAACAGATCCCACAGAAATGATTTAATTCCCACTGGGAATGACAGAGAAGCCCAGGGGCCCGTTATCTGTGAGTCTTCGGTTTCTACCTCAGTATGGCCAAAGCAGGGAATCGGGGGGTGGTGAGGAGGCTGGGGAGAGCCCTGACAATTTGGAATGAGGACCCAGAGCGAGGCTTAGGACTGGTTCTGTTCCTGAAATGCAAATGCATTGAAGAGAGCAGGTAGAACTCTCTCAAACAGAGGAAACTTGGCATTGTTTTCTTGAGTCTGAAAGAAAAATTGCCGTTTGGCCCTGGACCAGCCCTTGCTTCCTCTGAGGCTGTGTCCCCATTTGTAATACGGAGAGCAGACTGGAGGGTCCTCCGAGGGTGGAGCTGCTCTGTGTCCCTGATACGCTGGGGCATTGGCCTCCCCAACTGGGGGTACCTCAAGCCCCCATTCCCTCAGCAGGTCCTGGGCCCGCATGCAGCATCTCTGCACAGGTCAGCTCTGTGGAGGGTGCTGTCCTGCACCCAGCGTCCCAGTCCTGGCTTCACAAGGCAGAGGAGACGCTGGTACAGCTTTCAGTGACGTGAGCTGAACCTGCTGTCCTGGGAGCTGCTCAAGCTGGGCGCCAGGGCGCCTTCATGGTGGCGCGGGCCCCAGGGGAGCTCGGAGCTCTGACTCCTTGTTTGCCAGGCAGCTCTCACTGAACGCTGTGTGTCTCACCGCTACCGCCCCTACCCTGCTCCTCTCAGGCACTGCTTCTTGGCAGGAGTCTGGTCCCAAGGGAAGAGAGCTCAGGCTGGAATCGCTGAGCCTGGGTGTGGCCTCCATCTGGCCCCAGACCTGGGGTTCTGGTTCCTGCTCCAGGACTCGGCACTGCCCTCCTCCCCAATCCACAGTGGCACAGAGGGTCCCATGGGGGACGATGGGGGTTGGAGGCCATCAGCAGAGGTTAAGCTCTCAGCCTCTGAAGTCCCACTGCCTGTGTTTGAACCCCAGCTCCACTCACTGTAGAGTATAGCCAATCTGGGTCTCAGTTTCCTCATCTGCAAAATGGGGATAAGTATGGATACCTACCGTGTAGAAGGTGAGGATTCAGTGAGGGAGTTCATGTAAAGCTCTTAGCACACTTCCTGATGCAGCATTAGCGCTCATTACACCTTGTGGCTATTTACTAGTAAGACATGTCAAGTCTGAGCATGGAGGTGGCAGTGTTCCACATGTGGGCATCCCACGGCACAGGGCACCCCTTGCCCGGGTGCCCACCCTTTGTCTTCCCCTGTGTCTGTCCCTCACACATGTGGGCAGCCTGGGGGAGTGTGCCGTCCTCCCCCAGGGAGACCTGGACTGAGCCGCAGGCAGGGCCCACCTCAGCCGCGTGTCCTTTTTCCCGTGAAGCGAGGTTTTCTTTTCCCTGGAGATCACTGAGGGGTTAAAGGACTTTTCTGCAGCCCTCTGGCAGCCTTGGCCTGGCCCCAGTGGACGTTTGGTCACTAGCAGATGCCCTGTGGTTCAGGCAGCAGTCGGGCCTGGATCTTACCCGCACCTCACTCAGCTGGGTCTGTGTGATGGCTTCTCGTCCCTATAGGACTATTCGTTTTCAGTCTCATGGTGATACTGCGGGTAAAGGAGGCACAAACTTTGCACGTAGAGATGCACACAGACCCAAATCTCAGCTCTGTGGCCTCGGGGCAGTTACTTGGGCTTTCTGAGCCTCAGTTTTGTCATCTGTAAAATGGAGATGATAACCCTTATCTTGCAGGATTGTTTCCAGTCTCAAGATGCTACATATAAAGCATCTGGCACATAGCTGCTGCTCAATAAATAATAGTTGCCATTTTTGTTAAATGAATATACCCAATGCCAGGGATTTGGCCCTTTAGGATAAACTTTAGTGATCACTTACAAAATTATTTGAACTACACTAAGGAAATTAAGCTGGAACCATAGTCAACTGCTTGCGTTTGGCAGATGAGAAATTAAGGACCACACAGGGTTGGTCCCCTGTCTAGGATCTCCCTGGTCAGGAACCTTGCTGTTTCTCAAATTCTTTCCCTTCAGCTACATATTATTTGTCAGTAAACAGGAACTTTGAAAGTGACCCCAATGTTGTTCCCCAAGTAGTTTTGTTTCCATTTACTATCTTGGGTACATTCAAATTTTTGGTCAGCAAAATTTTATTCATGGGGATGCTGGCCCAAACTAAATCCGTGTCCACCCAGTGGTAGGCCTTAAAATACACTCACAAAGATGGTGGGCGTGCAGAAAGGGGATTCACTTTTTCCCAGGTGTTTACTTTGTAAGGCGGATGTCACGGTTTGACTCCTGACTCTGCGCCTTCTCTGGCTGTGTGACTGCGGCAAGGTACCCATCAGCTTCCCCATCAGAGGTGAAAACAAACAAAGAGCACAGCCATATAGGGGTTTTGTTATCCTTAATATTACAGATGGTAATTTCTAATCTCCCACTGCTTCCCAGTGGATGTTGGTGGGGGATGTCGAGGAAGGGTTAAATCATTCTTCATGAGCAAAGCCGGAGAAGGAGGAGAGAGCGATGAGGCCGAGGAGATGTCCGAGGAAGATTTAAAAGATGTGCTCGGTACGATGTATGATGCGGCCCCCTCTGAGATCTTCAGTAATAGCCGTCTTGCTGGGTGTCCTACCTGAGGCTGGGTTTGCTTTATCGGGGTAAGGATAGAGTTGAGTGTGGGATGGGCGTGGAAGCAGCTCACAGGTCATACAAGGACATGCTGGATGGCTCAGGGCTGGGCGGTCAGGGGAACGGAGGAGGTACCCTGCGTGGAGTTACATGGGATTGAGGACAGTGACCGTGGCTGTTGTTGATAATAGTGAAGGGCATCCCTCCCTCTCCCCCTCCAGGTGGCCCAATCCTGCTTCCCAGAGGGGGAGTGATGGGTGGTGTTTGCAGGTCTACCTCTTCTGCAGCATCTCCCCTCACCCCCTGCATCCCCCCAGGGGGCTGGGAGGAGATTGAGTCCCTCATCCCACTGGAGGGGTGTTGATGAGCTCTCTTGAATGAATTCAAGCCTCAGCACTTCAGTATTTTTGACATGAGGATATATCGCTATGGAAAAATATTGGAGCTGGGAACTATTAAAGTGTTTTCTGAGGTCCGGCTGTGGACCGCAGATTTATAGGGAAGGGTTTTGTTAGGGGGGGGAAGGTGCCGAGAGCATAAAAGCTGACCATACCCAATATCTTTCGCAGACAGAAATGATATTTCAGTAGGTAAAATAAATAGTATATGGAAGTGCTTGCAAATACATCACCGCGCCCTTTATGTCCTGTGCGGGGTTTGTATGTGCAAAATGTGTCCCAAGGCTCAGAAAGCAGACAAAACTAAACAGACAAAAAAAATTTGCTTTCCCATTAAAGGGCCATCTTTCCTCTGCTTCCTCTCCGTGTCACAGAGTGTTATGGGGCTTGGGGAATGGAAGTACCGCTTGTTTCTTGTTGGATTGGTCACCAGAATGGGGACGCAGAGTGGCTGGAGTCGAAGTTCCAGCCCCTCAGGGCCCCGAGCCACCCACTGCAAAGTGGCACTCTGGGGCTGGGGGGACTCAGTGTGAGACCTGTGTCCCCGAGGCCCTCCTGTCTTGGTTAGCTCACTGTCACCTGCCAGGAACGTCTGGGATCCAGAGCTGGCTCTTCGCCTTACAGATGGGTACCAGGGGCCCACAGAGGGGAGGGGAGACCCCCAGCTCAGAGGCCTCCCCACTCCACACTGCCCGTGCCTGGGGCACATCCCTGCTTCCTGGCTGAGAGCCCAGGTTCCTGAGCCAGAGGTGGGACAGTGACCTTGGGAGCCTCAGCACGCAGCGCCTGAGGGGGTAACCTCTCCCCCGCCACCCCTCACCGTGAACGGAGCTCTGGGGATTATTGCCAATGGCGTCACAGGGTAGATTTGGGGCTGGTGGTGAGACTTCCCCTTCAGCTGTGTATTTCAGGAGAACCTGGAAAAATAAGTGTTGGTCCTTCTCCTGCAGTTGTCAGCCCAGAGGCTTCGTCAGAGCCCACGTGACTCGGCGGACCGGGTGGAGGAGCCGGAGAGACAGCTTTGCCTTAGACGTAGTAGTGGGTTGACTAGTGTCCGCAGAACCTCAGAAGGTGGCCTTATTTGGAAATGGGATCTTTGCAGGTGTAACTGGTTGAGATGGGGTTCTACTGTGTTAAATTGGGGCCTAAATCCAACCACTGACATCTTTATCAGAAGAGGAGAGGACACAGAGATGCAGGGAACGCAGCCCCAAGCTGAGAAGGCCAGGGGCCCCCAGAAGCTGGAAGAGGCAAGGAACGGCCCTTCCCTAGTGCCTTCAGAAGGAACATGGCCCTGACGAACCTTGATTTTGGGTTTCTGGCCTCTAAAACAGTGAGAGAAGAAGTTTCTAAGCCACCCATTGTGTGATGATTTGTTCCTGCAGCCCCAGAATCTCAACAGGTAGAGAGGGGTTGCTCCTGGATCTGCCTCTTTGAAGAGGGCATATGGGGTGCAGGGATTTAGCCAAGGGGGTAGAGTTTGAGAAAAAGAGAATGCTCCAAATTGGGTTTTCTGCCTCAGAAGCCGAATTAGTCAGGGGTCTCCAGAGAAACAGAACCAATAGGATGTGTGTACCCACACACACACACACACACACACACACACGAAGATTTGTTTTGAGAAGTTGGCTCATACAAATACGGAGGCTGAGAAGTCCCATAATCTGCTGTTTGCAAGCTGGGGACCCAGGACAAGCCGGGGGTATAATTGACTCTGAGTCCGAAGGCCTGAGAATTAGGAGCTCAGAGAGCAGCAAATCTCTGTCCCAGCTCAAGCAACCAGGCAGGAAGAGACTAATCCCTCTTTCCTCTGCCTTTTCTGTTCTATTCAGGCCCTCAGCGGAGTGAACGATGCCCACTTGCCCTGGTGGGCAAACGGCTTCTCAGTCCACTGATTCAATGCTAATTTCATCTGGAGTCACCTTCCTAGACACACTCAGAAATAAGGTTTTGCCAGCTCTCTGGGCACCCTGGGGTCCAGTCAAGCTGACACACAGAATTAGCCATCCCAGAAGCTACGGCTAAGAAGAGCGTGGCCCCTGCAGAGTGAGTGGTGGAGCTTCTGTATTACATTTAAAAAGCCCCACTGACTCGTACGGGGCAGGCTGTGCAGGAAGCTGAGGTCTTCCTTCTGAAACTGTGTGATGGGTTCAGTGGGTCACTTCCATATTCATGCTGTTTTGTCTTAAAATGGTTTCCATCTCCTCTTTTCTCTGCCTCTTCCCCAAACTCCCAGGATCTGGGACATTCTCATTCTGAGACTCCAGCACATTCTCTCAGGCTTTCTAGAGGTTTCTCTCCCTCTGTCTGGAGTGAGAATGGAGGTGTTTTGCAGTAAATGGAGGAAGGAAACAATTTTTGAAGAGAAATGAATTCTCTCCTTTGTTGTTTTTTTCCCCTGACTTTTTACATTTTAAGTATGGCAGAAATAATGAGTTTTGTGATTCAAAGTCTGGTGTCCATATGGTAATGCATGTGTCCTTAGCGTTCACAGTTGAATTTAGATCTGTAAAGGATCCCGGGGGAAAACAGAACACCGATGAGGATGTCAGGCCCACGCATGCAAGGCCTGTGCCCCACATGTTGACTTTTAACTTTATTGTTCAAAATTTGAAGTCATCCTCGTAAAAGCATTGCCAAGCCTTTAGAATACTCTTCCCCAAACTATCTGACTCAATGAATTAAGAACTCGGTAGGGAATTTGGGCTTGGGGAATGTCTGCATGTAAGAAATGCACACATGCAAAACACAGAGATGAGACGTGCTGTATTTCAGATGTCTAAATATTGTAAATTTTGAAATTCAATTTCCCCCAGAGCTTTCGCGTTTGTGTTATTTTCATCTCTGGTGCTGGGATCATTATCGTTTGATTCTTCTAGGATTCCTCCTTATTTCTGCTCCCCATCTGTTGATCCCTCTGCATCACCTTGGTCAGTCTAACACTGAGATCTCCAGAGACTCAGGTTGGAGACCTCAGTGAATTTCAAAGTTGCCAGAATACAGCGGATAGAGCTCCCGAAGGCCAAGTTCAGAGAAGCCAAAGCTATTTCTGAGAGTTCAGAGCTTCAGCTGGTTCTCTTAGCATTTCACCTTGGCTCTGCATTTTCTGTTTTTTGGTTCAGTGATGAAACACACTGTCCATCACTGCATGTGGCAGCGCTGAGAATTGTCAGGAGCTGTGTGCTGGCAAAAACCGTAGAGCGGGGGCAGTAGCAGGATGCGAAGTCACCCTTTCCTGTCTGGAGGGCTTGCTAAGTGCCAGGCACATAGTAGCTGCTTGACATACGCCATGCCACATCATCCTCTTGTGAAGTAGATAATATTATACCCATTATAGGGATGGAAATGAAGAGTTAGGTCACTTCCCCAGTGTTAGACGTCTAGTTAGAGGTAGAATACAAGCCCCAGGATGGCTGCCCACAGAGCCCCTGCTCTTTCTTCTTTCCCTGATACTGACTCTCTTATTTTTGTTGGTTTGTTTGGGTTTTTTTAAATTAATTTTTTAATCGGAGTATATTTGATTTACAATGTTGTGTTAGTTTCTGCTGCACAGAAAAGGGAATCAGCCATACATATACACATATCCACTGTCTTCCAGACTCCATTCCCATGTAGGTCATTACAGAGCACCGAATAGAGTTCCCTGTGATATACAGTAGGTTCTTATTAGTTATCTATTTTATATAGAGAGAGGTGTGTATATGTCAATCCCAATCTCCCAATTTATCCCTTCCCCCTTCCCCCCCGCCACCCCCCCGGTAACCATAAGTTTGTTTTCTACATCTGTGACTCAATTTCTGTTTTGTAAATAGGTTCATTTGTACCATTTTTTTAGATTCCATATATAAGCGATATCATCTGACATTTTGTCTTTCTCTGTCAGACTTACTTCACTCAGTATGAGAATCTCTAGACCCGTCCATGTCGCTGCAAATGACATTATTTTGTTCTTTTTTATGGCTGAGTAATATTCCATGGTATATATGTACTACATCTTCTTTATCCATTCCTCTGTTGATGGACATTTAGGCTGCTGCCATGTCCTGGCTATTGTAAATTGTGCTGCAATGAACATTGGGGTACATATATCCTTCTGCATTACAGTTTTCTCCGGATATATGCCCAGGAGTGGGATTGCTGGATCATATGGTAGCTCTGTTTTTAGTTTTTAAAGGAATCTTCATACTGTTCTCCATAGTGTCTGTACCAATTTACATTCCCACCAATAGTGTAGGAGGGTTCTCTTTCCTCCACACCGTCTCCAACATTTCTTGTTTATAGATTTTTTGATGATGGCCATTCTAACTGGTGTGAGGTGAGACCTGATTGTGGTTTCGATTTGCATTGCTCCCTGATACTGACTCTTTAAAGCTGGGTGTATGCTGAACTGTATCATTAGGGAGCTAAGAAGTGGACAGAAGTGGGGAGTGTGGGTCACACTTGCAGCCTCCATTTTCCCTGTCTTCTAATGGGTACGGGAGGTCTCCTCTCACCAGACAGGTGGAAGACTCAGAGAACATGGGGCTGAGGGGTGGTGGAGACCTTGTACCCCACATTCTCCCATTGAGGAAACAGCCCCAGGGTGGGAGGACACAGGACTAGTCAGGTACCTGACACCCAATGTTCTTTCCTACCCCTCTTCAGTCTTTTTACAAGAAAAATGATCTTGTCCCCTCATTGGAGATGATGTAACTGAAATCTAAACTCCTGAATGCACTTTTGGAATTGTTCATTAAAAATGTGTGACCAACAATATTTTCTCTAAGGACCCCAAGTGGCAGATAAATGGCATCTTCCGCCTTGACGTCCCCTTGGTGGCACATGATATTACAGCCAGAGAAACAGGGTAAGGGCTCTGTGGCATAAATTAGGCTGAAGGAAGAGGAGCCCTGGTTGAATGGTGGGTGCATGTCCTTCCTTTTTCATGTCAGCCTTCTGTTGAGGAGATGTCAGCTTGACACTGCCTCTTCTAGCTTTTATTCATCTTGGAACATCTTGACAGCGCCATGTCAAAAGGCTAGGATGCCCTTCTGCCAAAGACCTCAACAGCTATGCCTGATGTTTTTTTAAGGGCCTCAAATAAATCCAGGTAAAGGACTGGTATTCTTAGGAAGCCAGTGGGGGTGGAATGTGGTCATGCTTTGCCTCTGTTTCATTTTGCGATAAATCAAACCGATTTTTACACGTGGCACATGGAGGGAAGACATTCTTGGACTAGGAAGATGGGCAGAGACTTGTTTGGTCATTCTTGGCTATTTGCTAATGAGGAGTGACTTAACAGTTGTCAACGGGCTGGGGGAACATAACCACCATATCCCTGGGGTGGTTGAGGTGTGGGCTGTCCGTGTCTTGGCGGCCACCCAGAAGGGTCCCGGGGAGGCATCCTTACTACCACAACTCTTGCTGTCCCAAGTGAGGAGATTAATCGTTTGGATAAATGTTTTGAGATAGAGCAGGTATCCCTTGCTATCCAAAGTCTTGATGCTTTGCTCTCAACTTTCAGGAACCAAATTGATTCCGGGCTTCTCTATTTGGGAGAAGCATCTAAGTGAATGGGTTTGAAGATCACGGGATATTTGTATAGTTTCCTTATTCCAGGCATCTCTTGACAACAAGGACGGCATACGTGAGTTGGAACTTGGTGTAATGGAGAGGGCACAGACTCAGAAGCTGTTTGTTAGAGCTGGGTCTCTGCTGCTACAGTGAAACGGGGTGGTGTCATCCAAAGCTGACCTGGGGAAGAAATCAGGTGGTTGGCAGCTTGCGTGATTTGAGATGAGCTGGGGAAGATTCCTATGTCTTCGAGTAATTCTGTGCTCAGACTGAATTATCCATCCAAAGTCACATGGTTAATGAGAGACAGAGCTGGCATTCAAATCAGGCAGTCTGTGGCTCTACCGTCTGTGCCTGCAGCCACTCTGCACAATTGACTGGGGACCTTGGGTGAGTCCCTCCTCTTTCTGGACCTCAGGACCCCTCTGTAAAATGGGGAGGTTAGACTCCAGGACCTTCAATCCGCTCAGCTGTCCAGGCACTCTCTAGCCTAGGGGATACTGGGGCACGATGCTCTGGGCCCAGAGCAAAGCACAAATAGGTGGGAGGACCCTTTGACCTCCTTCTCCCCCTACTGCAGACAAAAGGAGGGTGCTGCCCCTGGACATATTGCATGGGGCTTGTCCTGAAAACTATGTCTGTGCAAAATGAACAGGCTTGCTGGGGAGAACAGGCTCATAAATATACTCAGGGAAAAAATTAATTCATTAAAAATATATTTCCCATGTAGCCTTTTTATGAGTCTGCCTCAAATTTATTCTTATTCTCTGGCTCTGTCTTTGCTCCCACCAAGCCTAGGTTCCAGGGCCAGTAAGTACCGTTTCTGGGTGGTCCACAGCGGGTACAGGGTGGCAGAAGTGTGGGCACGCCTTCCTGCTTCCTGTCAGCTGGGCATCAGGCATGGTGCAGAGTCAGCAGTGGCCCAGGACCCAGGACCTGGCTTCCAGCCCCGCATCCGCTCTTTGCCACCTGCATGACCTTGGGCAAGTCAATTGGTCTCCTTGCCCCTCAAATTCCCCATTTACCAAATCTAGGGTAACAAAATAACTCCTCTGGGTTTGTTTTCGAGAAATGAGTTGGTGTGTGAGCAAAGTGAAAAGCACTGTAGAGATGAGAGAGACAGCCTGGCCCTTGACAGAGAGTGAGGACACTGGAGTCAGATGGGTCCGGTGGAATCCGGCTTCAACACTTATCAGCCAGTAAGCCAGCATGAGTCCCTTCACCTCTCTGAGCCTCGGTTTCTTTATTTGTAAAATTGGAATCATGACCCCTACTTTAGAGAGTTGTTTCAATATTAGAAAAGAAATAGGAGGCCTGGCACATAGTAGATAGTATATAAAAATTATGATATGCTCTGGGACACAGCTTAAGAGAACACTGGGGCTGCACAGACCTCCTGTGTAGACCAAAGGGACATAGCATGGTGGCAGGGTCAACCTAACTGCATCAAGGACCAGGTTCTCAAAGATAATGACTTCACAATGATAATCAAAGCAACTTTATTTTAAAAATTTTTTATTTATTTATTTATTTTTAACTTTTTGGCCTCTCCACACGGCATGCAGGGTCTTAGTTCCCCCATCAGAGATCGAACCCGCACGCCCTGCAGTGGAAGCGTGGAGTTTCAACCACTGGACTGCCAGGGAAATCCCCAAAGCAGCTTTATTGAACACCCACCTTGGGCCAGCTGCTGGGCTTCGGAGAAGAGCCTTCCTCTTCTGCTGTAACTTCCCTGAGGTGCCAGGCATGACATCCCCCGCCCCATTCCAATGGTGCATTTATCTGTCTTCTCCACAGGCCATGAGCACATTCTTAAAGTGCATGCAAAACACCTGATAATTTAGTGTGGGAGCAGAGAAATAAACACAAATACCACTTATCATTCTGCAAGCGTCCTTCACTCAGCACCGACACTACTAATGAAACGGGCAGCCATCGGTTTAATAAACAGTTGAGTAGACTGAAAAAAGAAGAGAGGCAGAATATTCTTCAGGGTTCCTGGGATCTTAGGTGAGCCAGGAAATAACTGAAATGCTGTTTTATGTCTGTGCAAAATTACTTTTTTTGTGTGTGCATGTGCATAACTGGATGAAACGCTGGGATTTACCAGGGAGAGGGTCCATAGCACTCTTCATATTCTTAAAGGGCTGAAGATCAAAAGGTTACAGCCTATTAATCTACTGAGTCATTATTTTTTTTTTAGACAGGAGGAAGTGGAAATAATTAGTTGTATCATAATATGTGGGAGAAAATGTCTCTCATTAGCCTTTTAATAGCTTGAAAGGGTGCAAACTTTCAAGACCTCACCGATGGACGTTTTCAGTTAATGTTGAGTAAATTTGCATTTTGTAAATGTGATCAAATGTGTATGACGCTATATTTGAAACATTTCGAGATTCTGACAGAAAGTACAAAGCCAGAACATGGAGGTCAACGCCGATAATCTCAAGTCAACTCTCTATTTGTTTTAGAGATGGCTTTGCAGTGCCTAGAAATTAATAAGTAATTTTCTTGGTGACAGCCTGAGGCAACTGAATGAATGCTTAAATCCAAGTCTATGCAGTATGGAAAGGAGCAAATGATTTTTATAGAGGTTGTCTCTAGCAGTAGGGGAGAGGGAGGTACTATGGGGGAGCATCTAATGAGAATTCTCATATTTTAGTCATTAACCTAGAATCGAGATGTCACCATCCTGTCAGAGAAAGAGGAAATAAAAATCCCAGAGGCCACAGGAGTCTCGAATGCCAAATTGGAATCAAAGTTTGAAATGGGGCTTGTCCTCTCTGCAGAGGTACTCTGTGCTGTTTCCTTGGGAATGATCCCCTTCCTGTCATAAGGCATTCCACGTGGGTAGTATGCCTGCAAATGCTGACCCCAGGGGGCTTGCAGATTTAAGAGAGCCTACCCTTACCTGGTTTAGGGATGATTGACACCCAAAGGACATTGTTTTCTGCCTAATCATACATATTGGAATTTTTCTGAAAACAACATTTTCCTAGGGAGTTTTAAATTCTGGCCAGCCAGGATGCTAGCTAGTTCTATGGCCTATGTCATCTAAGGAACTTTTACCAAAGCTCTACCTCCTTTGGAATTCTGATTCATCCCAAGACTGGAAGAGGGCTTGGAGATCCCAGTGGCACCTTGTCAAGGGAATCACTAAGTACCTAGGATGGCCCATTAGTTGGAATGTCTTTCCTCAGTGTACTGTAAGCTTTTTGTGAACTATACAGGGTGATAGGAAATAGATGACTGTGAGAGCCTCTTGGGTGGTCTTCCAACCCCACCCTGCCCCTCCCAGTCATTCCCAACACAGCGGCCCTGTGAACATAGAAGAAACAGAGCATGGTGAGAGGGTGGACTTTGGAGTCGGGGTTTGAGTCCCAGCTCTAAGTCCTACTCGTTGTGGGAAATTGCTCCATCTTGGATAATAATAATCCCTGCATCGCAGGGCTGTTATGCGGATTAAATGAGAGGCTCCACCACCCTCTGCCTGCCTTCCCAACCTCATTCTGAGCTCCCTGGGTTCCAGGCATGCTTGTTTCCTCTTCATCCCTGGGAAGTACCATCTTAAGACAGCGCTTTTCTGCTTTGTGCATCTTCTCCCCAACTCACCTCTCCAGTTGCGTGGGTGCCACGTGCTGCTTTTACATCTTTCACATCTCAGCTGGAAGGCATCTGCTCTGAGCACCAGCGCTGGACCAGGCCCCCTGTCCTATGCTCACAAAATAGCCAGTCCTTTGGCTTCAGGGAGTTCATCACCACTTGTAATTACAGATTTGTGTTTTTATTGGATTAAAATCTGTCTCTCCCAGTAAACTGTGAGCTCTGCAAAGCCGGGGACCACTTCATTTGCCTGTTTTGTTTCCCACTGCCTGGCCTGGGATTTGACACCAACTAGATGCTGGATAGTATCTGGTGAATGAGTGGCTGAACATTTATCTTCTGAAGCCCTGGCAAGCACATACATTCCACTAGTGTTTTGTTTCACTTTTCAGAATGGTTTCCATTCCTCCATTCCATTACAGGCAGACCTCTTTTTATTGCATTTCACTTTATTGCACTTCTCGGATACTGCTGCCTTTTTTTTTTTTTTTTTAACAAATTGAAGGTTTGTGGCAATTCTGCGTCGAGCAAGTCTATCGGCACCATTTTTCCAACAACATTACCTCACTTCATGTCTCTGTGTCGCCTTTTGGTAATTCTCACAATATTTCAAACTTTTTCATTGTTATTATACTTGTATGGTAATCTGTGATCAATGATCTTGGGTGTTACTACTGCGACTTGCTGAATGCTCAGATGATGGTTAGCATTTTTTAGCAGTAAAGTAGTTTTAATCAAGGCATGTGCATTGTTTTTTTAGACACACTTAATACTTCAGTATAGTGTAAATATAACTTTTATGTGCACTGGGGAACCAAAGCATTCACATGATTCGCTTTATGGAGATATTCGCTTTATTGCAGTGGTCTGGAACCGACCCCGCGGTATCTCTGAGGTATGCTTGATCTAAAACATTTTCAGCCCAGCCCAAAATCCATAGAGTGATTTATGCTGCTTTTAATTAGAACCAGCTCTGAGACAGCTTGGCTCAAGTCTAGAAGAATCCCATGACCTTGTCAAGTGTTTGCCCTGAAGATTCAGATGGCATTGTACAGCTGTACCTTTCCTTGTTGATACACCTGTTTGAAGTAAGTGGGAATTAATGATATCCTGGGGTACATATCAGAATACAGATATGTAGGTAAAAAGTCCAACCTACTGTATAGCACGGGGAACTCTACTCAATACTCTGTAATGACCTATATGGGAAAAGAATCTAAAAAAGGGTGGATATATGTATATGTATAACTGATTCACTTTGCTGTATGGCAGAAACTAACATAACATTGTAAATCACTATACTCCAATAAAAATTAATTTAAAAAAATGTCCAAATCTGGGCACAACTAAGACATTTGGAAATGTTTGGATTTTCACTTTCAGAGTCTACTTTCCATCCCCATTGTGCATGAAGTGGACATAGTATTAATGTCCAAATCACAGCATCGCATCGAATGCTCTGCCCACTCCCATTATTCTTGTCCCTTCAGTGAGGATACTAGATCTGTTTTTATAGGAGGTTGAGCATCAGATAAAATGCAAGACATTCTGTCACTCATCAGAATGTTTCCAACATTTAGCATGTTGTCATTAATTTTGACCTACATTTTAGATCATATTTATTTATAGATGGGAGTATATTTAATCAAATTCTTGAACATTATGTACAGTGTTAGAGGTAAAGAGTGATAATACTTTTTAGATTAAAATGTATGTGATAACTATAAAGAAGTACAAATTACAGAAAATAAAAATAGCAAAGGAAATAAAAGTCTTACATATTCCCTGCACCCTAAGATAATTACAGTTTGCATTTTGGAGTGTATAATTTTAGTCTTTTCTCTTGTGTTATACGTATATATTTATATACCAATTTAGAATCATACAGTACATGCAATTTTGTAACATCCTTTTTCTGAAAACAAATACATTGACACATTTTAACAATCTTAATGATTATTTTCAAACTTTTAAAGAATTTCTTTTTAATAAATTTATTTATTTATTTATTTATTTATGTCTGTGTTGGGTCTTCGTTTCTGTGCGAGGGCTTTCTCTAGTTGTGGCGAGCGAGGGCCACTCTTCATCGCGGTGCGCGGGCCTCTCACTATCGTGGCCTCCCTTGTTGCGGAGCACAGGCTCCAGACGCGCAGGCTCAGTAGTTGTGGCTCACGGGCCCAGTTGCTCTGCGGCATGTGAGATCTTCCCAGACCAGGGCTCGAACCCGTGTCCCCTGCATTGGCAGGCAGATTCTCAACCACTGCGCCACCAGGGAAGCCCTAAAGAACTTTTTGAGGCTGGAAAATTTCAAACAGATATGACAAGAAACACACCACTGTTATAAACCTTCATGTACAGTTCCCCAGGTTCAACACTTTTGATTCATCTGCCATGGAGGTATTTTGAAGGACCTCTTAACCATCATATGTCTTTTATCAATACGTGAGCCTGGATCTCTAAAAGATAAGGGCTTATCATTAAATACATACCCACAGTGTCATTATCTCACCTAAAAATTAATAGTAATTTCTTATCATCATGAAATATTCAGTCACTGTTCAAATTTCCCCAATTGGCTTATAAAAGATTTTTACGGTTTGTTTGAATAAGTTTCAAATAAAGTCCATAAACTGCAATTGGCTGATATGTCTCAGAATTGTGTTTTAATTTAAAAGTCTCCCTGCGTGTGCACGCGTGCACACACACACTTTTTTTTCTTGCAGTTTATATGTTAATTTTTTCTGTAGAGTTTCCCACAGTCTGAAATTATGTCCCTGTGGTATCTTTATAACATGTTCCTCTCTCCTCTGTATTTCCGGTAAATTGATAGTTAGCTCTAGAACTTTGCTAGGTTGTGGTTTGAAGTTTTGGCAAGATGACTTCATGTGGTGTAGCATATTTCCATCAGATGGTATGTAATATCTGATTGTCCTTACTTTTGTGGCATTGGTAGTCATTAATGATTATTGCCTAAGTAATTATTTCACTGGGGCCTGTGGAATAGTGATATTCCAAGTTTATCATTCCTTCTGCACTTATTAGCTGAAAGACTTTTATTAAGATAAACTTCCCTTTATTAACTGTTTGGCAGATTTCAAACTAAGGAGTTGGTTCCTTAATCTTCCTTACTTGAAGGTAACTAATGTGTGTTTTGTGTTCTGTGAAAACATGGATTGAAGCACATTTGATGTGCTTTTCAGTAATTATTCAGATAATAATGTTTCAGTTAACATTATTATTATATTCAAATTGACCCATCTGTGGTCAGTGGAAGCCTCTTTAGGCCGGTGCCTGGGTTCTCTGAGACACAATTCCGTAGTCTTTGATGACATCTGTGCTTTCCGTCGTGGCAGAAACATACACAGGCTGCACATGGCTCCTCTTGTTCATCTCCTGTCCCAGACCTAGAATTAGCCATTTCTCTAAGGAGTCTTTGTTCCTTTTACTGAAAAATGTTTTTTAGGTAGTAGGGGTGCCATTGCTGCTGGGTTTTTCATTGTTTCTAGTCTTTTCGTTAGCTAGAGCTTGGGAAAATGTATTCGGCTAAGCTATATGAAATTGTCATGTTATTGGTTAAAGTGATCCAATGTTGGCAATTTCACATGGGTTAACCTGTTTTTAGAGAAAACACATTATGAGTTCAAACTGATCTGTTCCAGTGAGTTTGTCTTTACTTTACTTCATTGATCCTGACAATCTGAGCCACTTATCCCTAGATATCTGGTGAGGCCAGTTCATATTGCTCTTCTTCTCTTAAGGGTTTCTGGGCTAGTGTTGATTTGGAACTTCATTCATTCATTCATTGTGTAATAGATGCAAGTCTGTCCCTTGCATCCACCATAATTTATTTAATCCATTCCCTTTTCCTGAATACTTTGATTCCATTTGTTCTCTTTGTAAATGTGGCTGTGGTGAACATATTTGAATATAAATCTTTCGTGTGTATTTCTGATGATGTCCTTAAGATGAATTCTTAGAATGTGGAATTTTGAGGCCAAGGGGTAGAGACCTTTTAAGGCTTTTGGGTGCATTTTGCCAACTTGCTTTCCTCTCCTGCTTCCACCACTGTTCACTGTTAGGTTTTTGGTCAAATTCTTCATTCCTAGTCACATGGATCTTTCTAGTTTGTATGTCCATCGTTTGCACATTAATACTTGTGTTATTAGTACTGACAATATGAAAAACATGTGGAACTATTTGTAAATAAATTAGAGTTTTTAGTTTATAACCATGCATGATATTCCTATAGCTAATTCAGATTTAGAGCCTGTGTTAAAAACACTATTGATTTCTTTCTCCGCAACAATGCCCTATATCTCTCCCCTGCCACCAGGTTATTTGTGGGGCTGAAAACAACTTAAGGACTGGGATTCTAAGTTCTGGGGGAGAATTCCATTTGTTATGTGTAAATGTATATTATATGTGTGTGTGTGTGTGTATATATATGAAGTATTAATAAATGCATATGTATTTTATAAAGTAATTTATTAAATAAGTAGGAACAGGTAAACAATATGAATTAGATTAAAAGACAACAGTAACAACTTCTAAGTGTCAAAAATGTCAAACTCTGCCTACATTATTTTGAGTTAGATAAATTGGAACTTTCCTTCTTTTACTTTAAGCAGTTTTAAGAAGTCAAAGCTCCAGCATTCAATATCCCTTTGTACAAAAAAAATTCATTGTTTGTCTCCTGTAAGCCAGGCATTGGAGGTGAGCTTGTACACTTCATACCATTGCTTACTAAGCTGCTAAAGCTACCAGATTTTGAGCTCACCTGGTCAGTTTCTCCCGTGTCTTGCACATCAGCTGTTTTCCGTAGCTGCGCCTGCCTTCCTTTCCTCATCCCCTTTGGTGCCTTTCTTATGCATTGCCCTTCTGTGCACAGCTGAGGCAGTCCTGGCCCTCAAGCTGACCGCAGTCCTCAATCTGCGTGCGTCCTAACTTCTCTGTGTCATTTATTATAGAAACACATTGTAAGTTTTAGTCGACACCCTTGGGTGCCAATGTGCAAAGAAAGGAACATCCTGAACCTTTTCAAGTTGCCAGACCATGCCTTGCATATGTTAAATAGAGTCAACTTATTCAACAGAAGCGTTACAAGGTGTGTTATACACAGGAGGAGATTTCCACCTCTGGTATCATTCTCACATGCTGTTTCTGTGCCCGGGACGTGGAAAGAGGAAGGCCAGGGACTAATGTCGCCCTACTTGCGAGCGTTAATATTCCTCTCTGAGCAGACTGATCCGACCTTATCCAGATGCTGCCAGGGATCTGAATGTTTTATTCAGTGCTGGTGTCTCTTCCCATTGGCAAAAAGAGAGTTCGAGTGGACAAGCAATTTGAAGAGATTAAAGAAAATGGACCGCTTCTTTAGAAATGTGCTTTTACTTCTCTTTTCATTTGAACCCAGTGGCAAGAGGAAAAGAATAAAGTCTTGCCTGTTGATCAGGCAGTGAGGGTGACAGTCCCGCTGAAGGGGAGAGAGTATTTTTCATGATTACAAGGTGGAGTGTGTGGGATCCGGCTGTTAGGCAGGCCCAGCCATGAATCAGTCGTATCTAGCATGACGGGAGGATGAGGGAAGAAAATGGGGCTTTGACATCCAACTCCCGTTGCCAGTAGCAGTGATAAATGAAGGAACTAAGCACTCTCCAAATCAGGCGGCCCTTGTGGAGAAGAGGCAATGTAATAAAGATTGGAGATACCTTTCCCCTGTGCCTCAGTGAGCTCTCCATACCATATATTACCCCTGATATTTATCACGTTAAATCCAGAGAGCAGTGGGGAGACATAACAGCTTATTTTTTATCATCTTGAGATAGACAGGATGTGGTCGTGACTTTAATTAACCGACTCAAAGCAAGTTTATTTAGAGTCTCCTCCCAAGGCCGTGTAAATGCTGTCTGTGAGAGTGACTTGGCCACGTAGAGCTAGCTCCTGGCTGAGACGGCCATCTACTCTGCACAAGGGACCTTCTGGTTCATGTACACAGAGTTCATTTTCCAGAAAGCAGAGGGGTCAGCAGAAGAAGATTCTAGGCAGGCTATGGTCTCTTGTCTGGGAAGTCTGGAGCCAACAAAAGAATTCAGCACCATCTCCGACAAGATCTTTGTAGAGGACAGTCCCAGAGGAAATGGAGTTTTCCTTTTACACATTGTGGGGAGGGGTGGGTGGTGCAGGAGGAAAGATGGGAAGCCGGGTCTTGTCGGAGGTTTCATCACGTGTGTGTCCAAGGCTCTTCCACCCCTGGCCTGTCTCTTTACAGTCATCTCCTTTCAGTGCTTACATCCTGCCCAAACTCCTTGCAAAGCCTCAGTCTCTCTTGCTTCCACACTTTTGTACACATCATTCCCTCTGTCTGAACGGTGTTTCCCCACCTTCCAGATTTGATGATTTCCTACAAAGCTTTTGTTTTTGTTTTTGTTTTTTTTAACAATTTTTATTTTATTTTATTTTTTAACAGGCAGTGAATCTTTTTTTTTTTAATTTATTTATTTATGGCTGTGTTGGATCTTTGTTTCTGTGCGAGGGCTTTCTCTAGTTGCGGCGAGCGGGGGCCACTCTTCATTGCGGTGCGTGGGCCTCTCACTATCGCGGCCTCTCTTGTTGCGGAGCACAGGCTCCAGACGCGCAGGCTCAGTAGTTGTGGCTCACGGGCCCAATTGCTCCACGGCATGTGGGATCTTCCCAGACCAGGGCTCGAACCCGTGTCCCCTGCATTGGCAGGCAGATTCTTAACCACTGCGCCACCAGGGAAGCCCATCCTACAAAGTTTTTAAGGCATCTCTGTGTCACTTTAGACCATCAGAGTGACTGCTTCCCTCTACTCACCAGGCAAGAACCTGCACGGCGGCACGGGTCCTGTCTGCCTGGGTCGTTACTGTGTCTCAGCATCCCAAGCATAGATTGTGCAGAGCGGGAGAGAGAAGGCTTTGCTGAAGTAGGGAGATGGGCTGAGCTGTTTTCAGTCATGATTCCTCCTGCTCCATCACACCCTATCCTGAGTCTTTATTTTACTTTAATATAAAAGCCTTTATTGAAATAGAATTCACAAGTCATAGGATTCACCCATTTAAAGAGTGTTATAAAGAAATTTTTAGTATATTCGCCGACTTGTGCAACCATCACCACAAACAGTTTTAGAACATTTTCATCAACAAAACCCCATGCATATTAGCAGTCAACACACAGTGAAGTTCATTTGATTCGTTATGCATTTGAAAACAAAAAGAAACCCTGTACCCACGAGCAGCCTCCCTGTTACTTCCCCAACCTCCCTTTCCCCCAGCCCTCTGCAATCGCTAACCTACTTTCTTTCCTTATGGACTTGCCTATTCTGGCCGTTTCGTAAAAATTGAATCATACACTCTGTGGCCTTTTGTGTCTGGTTTCTTTCATTTAAGCACAACGTCCTTCAGGTGCATCTGTGCTGAGGGATGTCTCAGAACTTCATTCCTTTTTACTGCCAAGTAACATTCCATCCTGTGGATGTATCACCTTTTACTTTTCTGTTCATTGGCCGATGGATCCCAGCCCCGATTCTTAATGACAGCTCTGGTGTCGCCTCCTCCAGGAGGCCTTTCCTGGCTCACGTCTGTCACAGATTTGGGACAATTTCCTTTCTGCTTCTACCACTCGAGTATGACACTGTGAGAGCCAGGACTCGACTGTCCTTTTCTCATCCTTGGAACTTGGCAACTGGCCTAGCTTGGTGTTGCCACCTCCAGCTATCCCTTCTGGGTGATTTTTTGCACATGTTCATACCCTCTGTGTTATTTATGTTGAGAGATTTATAAAATAAAGGAAAAGGCAAGAATATTTGATAAACATCGTGTTGCTTCCATCCAGAATTTTAGCATCATGTTATATTTCCTTCAAGTCACTTTGTCTCTCCTTAAAAAAAAAAGAATTTAAAACTCTTAACACTTTATATCCCCTTTGATCATCAGTCTTGGCCATACTCCTTCCTCTCTTTCCCCTTTACCTTCCACAAGAAACACCATCCTGTTAGTCAGTTTTGTGTATCTTTACAGTTATATACATGTAGTCATGAAAAATATCAGTAGTCCTCTTTGGGGTATGTTTTACGTTTTCTGTAAACGATGCCACAAAATGCATATTGAGTCTACAACATTCTTTTCATTTCAGCCAATCTCTCTGTGTTGATATGTAGATTAGTAGTTCATTCTTTCTAACAGCCATGTAATATTCCACCTGGGCTTTTCATTTACATAATATTTTCTTTTAACTAACTCACTTCTTATGGAAATTAATTTAAGAAGGAAACTATGTCACCCCTATAAATGGAAAATGATTATTGCTCGCCTTAAGTAATGTTACAAGGAAATAAAAGTATGGCTATTAAAATTGAAGTATAAAGCATAAAAAATTGACCAGAAGGATATCGTTGCCATGATGACTGAGGGGAGACAGGAGGGGGGGGGGCGAATAAAGCTAAGAATCATGATCCAAAGGGAGGTACATTTATCTGAAATATTAGCATTGTTTATTTAAATGGAAAGCTGATAGAGCTTGCCTTAAATATTGATATGAGGAAATTAAAAGTATACATGGCTATTAAAATTAAAATAATACCCTCCAGGGTAACCCCTGCTGTCAACTTGTATGCCATGGTTGTACTGGAACATAATTTGGGAAATCCAGCTTAGGTCAGAGTTAAATGATTGAATGAATGAACACATCCAAGAATGAGTGGTCTGCAGTGGAATTTCAGGCATCATGCCCAGAGCCCAGGGGTGATCTGTGGTGAGACTGAAGACTTCCTCAAGCCCTGCCTGCACACAGAATGGCCC
Organism: Balaenoptera physalus; assembly: GCF_965194825.1. NCBI lineage: Eukaryota > Metazoa > Chordata > Mammalia > Artiodactyla > Balaenopteridae > Balaenoptera > Balaenoptera physalus. Next base: position 22,882,463 of record NC_138891.1, read on the forward strand.
TCAGACTTGGCCAGCGTCCTGCCAACCGGAATGACAGCCGGCCCAATATAGCACTCATAGGGGCCAGCACTGTTGTACGTGCTTCTCATATATTAACTTTTTTCTCACAACAACCCTATTAGATGGATACGCTTATGATCCTCCTCGTTGTACAAATAAGGAAACTGAGGCAAAGAGAGGTTAACTATCAATAGGTTGCCTAGGGTCACACAGCTAGTGAGTAGAAGAACTGGCTGTGAACGTGGGGAGGGTGACTTCGGGCTCCGGATCCTTCCCCCTGCCCCATTGGTGCCTCTGTCCCCAGCTGGTGGGGCTGTGTGAGCCCCTCCTCTGGGGGTGGTCCTGCGTTCAAGGCCTCAGCGTAGGCTGGAGAGGGAGCTGGCAAACTCAGCGTCCACTCCTACTGAGGCCATAGCCCTGCAGCTGTGTGAGGTGCCTCCAGCCCCATCACACCCAGGGGCGAAGGCCAGACTCAGACCCTGCCGCAGCTCCAGCTCACCCAGACTCTCTCGTCTCCTGGTCTCCGGCCCGACCTGGTTCACCGTCTCTGTTCCCTCCTAGTCTGACCAGCTGTACCTCTCTGGCCGGCACTGATGAGCCCCAACTGTGTGGTCCTTGCAGACTCCTGGGGAAACCCAGGCAGGTGGCACTGGCTGGAACTCGAGTTTGAGCCAGAGAAACAATCAAAGGGACCTGGCATCACGGGGAGCAGGGAGTTAACTCTGGCCCAGGCATGAAAGGCATCTCAACGGAGGACACAGTGACCAGCACGCCCTGCAGAGGGCCAGCCCCAAAGAGGAATAAATCGCCTTCAACTCGCCCCTCTCTGGGTGGCCTTTGACTCACTTCTTTGTCTTCCTAAAGGCCGTTGCCAAGGAAATCCTGAAATTTCACAGTAAAACCAAGAAAACCATCTTTTAAGGCAAGTTTTCTAATCCCAGGTACATAAAATCAAAGTGTGATAAACAGTTTTAGCCTCTCTTTTTAAACCAGCAATTATAATCTCCAGACTAGAACGATTATTTCCAGAAGGAGGGACCGGAACCAGCCCTTTATCAAATGCTTGTAGGTTCTACATGTTTTACCTTTGCTATCTTACTTTGTCTTCTTAGTCTCTCTGAGCGGGGGAGGGCCCTGCCTCCCTGAAGGGGAGGATGCTGTGTGCAGGGGGGCCAGGTGAGGGATCCAGGGCACGGAGTTAGGAGATGCTGGCGCTGGGCCGCGGTCTCTGTGGCTCCAAAGCTTCCTGCCGACTGCATCGCTTTGGGAGGAGTGCAGTAGGGTCTCAGGGGCTGAACGTGACCTTAAAAGAGTCAAGGGAAGGGGAGGTGGGCTGTGCCCCAGTGCAAAGCCTCAAGACAGTGGTGACCCTGGTGGCCCTGGGGCAGTGAGCCACTCACTTGGCATTCTCCAGGCTTAGTCACTCTCACCTGTGGTTCCATCGCCCCATACAGCTGTATGATGTACCGAATCTTGTACTAAGTATATCAGGGGCCGCCGGCGGGAGGGAGCAGGCAGAATGAAGGGAGTGGAAGGTCCTATAGTTCAGCTCAAAGGAACTCGGTAGAAGCAGCACACGGGCTCAAGGGATAAAAACCAGGCTGTGATTAAGGGTCTGCAGTGAGGCCACCGGCCCTGTGCTGGGCCCACACACTCTCTCCTTTTATCTGAACCCAAAGCACAGGACCTTGTTAATCCCCTCCTGTCCCTTCGGGCCGTCCTGTCCTGTGCCCTGGGGGGCCAACCTCTGGAGGCTGCTTCCTCCAAGCTTCCTTCCCTCTTGCTTCTGGCTGAGTTTGGCCAGAAGGAGTTACCTGCTGTTAGCTTACCCAGGTGTCGATGTCCCCACTGGGGACAATAGCAGTCTACAGTGGGTAGAATAACAGTCTGTACCTCAGAGTTTTGAGGACTACATGAGATCACCTGTATGAGCTGTTAGCGCAGCGACTGACACATGGTAAACTCTCAACTTTACTATTTTCGCAGTCTTACCCTTGACCTGGGACGATTCAGCAAAGGCCTTTGAGTCTCTGCTCTCACCTGTGAATGGATACTAACAGCATCTCCCCACACCTGCCGTGTGGGTTGAGCAGGACCCAGAGGCCCACTTGGAGGGATTAACTGAAGAGAGTTAAGGAAGGGACTCTTTACTAGATGAACCATATGGAACTGCCAGTGATTTGACCATTTTTGATCTACAGACACAGCAGCTTCACGTGGTTCCAAAGTGTGGGCAGTGTTAAAAGGGTGACACTATTAAAGGAGATTGAAGCGCCCAGGCCTGGCAACATGGCAACCGTTGGCGCCCAGGCCTCAGGGGCAGGGGGAGAGCAGTTAGCAGGAACGGCAACTGGGCCCTGCCCAGACCTGTGGCTGTAGAGACAGGATGGTCTGCAGCGGCTGAGACCCTCTGTAGGCGAGCAGGGACCATACTGGCACCGATGGAGAGAGCCAGAGGAACGAACACCCCAGCCTGTCACTCCTCCTGCCATTTCTGTTTTCTCCTGGTGCCTTCCTTTGGTTAAACCCAACCAGACAGACGACAAGGGAGCGTGGATGAAGCAAACCGTAGACATCAGCCTCCCAGACATGGAGGAGAGCTGGAGAATAAGTCTGCAGGGACGAGAGGGGTGTCACCAGCTCCCATGCTTTTGGCTCAGATGAGGGCCCCGCAGTGGGCCTGGTGTGTGTGGTTGCTTCCTTGTCATCCTTATTGCTGCTGCTATTGAGGGGTTTGAAGGCCAAGCAGGGGTGAAGAGGGGTGCAAAGGTTCAGTAACATCAAAGAAAGAAACACAGCGCCGGACCGACCACAAGAAAAGCTCCCACAGAGGGGCCTTCGGCGGCTGTCCTGGATTCCACGCAGCCTCTGGTATTCCCTGGCTGGGACTCAAGGCCAAGAGAGGCAGGAAACACAGCATCTGATTGCCACTCAAAGTCCAGGCCAGGCTGATGGTGTGAACAGCGTCAAGGTCTTTGGTAGAACCAAGCTTTAAATGGCAAATTGCTGCAGGGAGAGGCTGTTGGGGGAAACCATCAATTTTAGGGCCTATGCAACTTGCACAAGTTTGCAGACCTTCAGGACTTTTTCTGATGAATGAAAAACAGTTGGACCTGGATGGAATATCACAGATTTCTATGAAACCCCATTATAGTTCACAATCCATCCTCAGCATGGCCACTGCGCATCTTCCTAAAAGCGCTCTCATAGTTCATCCATACCCCACCTGCACGCTTGCTGGGCCTTGCCCAAAAGGCAGAGGAAGAGGGAGGAGGAGTGGGCCATCTGCAGGCCACAGGGGCCAAGAGGAGGCCTCATTCACACTTGTGTTTCTCCATCTGTGCTCTTAGACCCGGCTCTCCACTTCCTGCAAGGACTGTGTGATCATCTCCAGGGAACAGGCATCTGGCATCACCAGGGAAGCTTCAAAATAGTGTTGAGGCCCAGGTCTCACCTCATTTACATCAGAGATGGTGATGTCATTGGCCTGGAGTGTGACCTGGGTTCTGGGACTGCTGTAGAAACTCTCCAGGTGACTCTAGTGTGTACCCAGCATGAGGGTCATGGCCTTCAAGCAGAGAAGCTCTTGAACTGCATCAGAATCCCCAGGAGGACTTGGAAACACAGATTGTGGGATCCCAGCCCCAGAGCTGCAGGTGCAATAAATAGGTCTGAGGTGGGGACTGAAAACGCACGTTTCTCTTAAGTTCCCAGGCAAAGCTGATGCTGCTTGCCTGGGGACCACACTCTGGAACCCTTGCCTTAGTGGAAACTGAGGCTCAGAGAGTTTAAATGATTTGCTTGAGGTCAAATGACCCTCAGTGGATAGAGAACTGAAGTCTGTTTATCCCCCTCCAGGCCTGGCTGGTTGAGCCTGTGCAGAAGGCCAATATTTTCTTCAGATATTTCTGGTATCAAGTTATCACAGAAATCCAAACCTGCTCCCACCCCATTCTAGGTTTATTCTTTTAAGTCTGTGTTTATTAGACTTGCCAGATCAGAAGAATCCCAGGCTGGGTGGGGGGAAAGCACTGGTTTAAAATATTTATTTCTAACCAGCCGAATCTCCCACCGCCATGAAGTGGGTTTGGCAATATCCCCTAAGGGAAGCATTGGCCTCCCTGAGCTTCTCTTCTGAAGTGCAGCCTTCTCCTTCTGTTTGGAAAATCCTTGGCATGTGCTCGGAGCCCAGCAAACCTGGGTTCCAAGCACAGCTTGTCAATGTGTAGGTTGTGTGGCCTTGGACATGTTACCTAACCTCTCTGAGCTCACTTTCCTTCTCTGACAGCCCCACTTCTGCACACTGAGGATCTGGGGAGGATTAAATAGCATGCCTTGGGTGTGGGCACAGCACGTCGTTTCTCCCTTCCCTAGGCTGTGTGGTAAGGACAGACATAGCTGCCATCAGGAAAGCACAGCCAACCATGGGTCTGCAGGAGTGAGCCCAGACCCTTCCTATGGGTGGAGCTGGCAGTCAGGTCTCCCAGAGCATCCACGTGGGCTCGCTGTGACTCCTGGGTGCAGGGAGGATGGGCCCTGCCCAAGAGCCGCCCTCCCAGTCGGCAGCCCCGCTGTGCCCTCGCTGTGCCTCTGCCGTCCTCTGGGCTCTGGGTGGGAGACAGTTTCATGCCCCTGCCTCTGCACCCTGGTGATGGATGTGTGTAAGTGACCTTAGCTCCTCAGCCACCGTTGGCACACACGGTGAGGTAATTGAATTTGTATACACCGTAAATTTTATTAGAGGAAAGCAATCTAGTTCCAATTCTGGTTCTCCGGCGTTACTGGATTGTACAGAAGATAAACTGGCTGGTCAGCTGGCCGGGGACAGAGGTCAGGGCCACGGTAACTCTCTCACTAGCTTTCACTGGGCATGATAAACAGAAGTGTGTGGCCAGTGCCAAGAGCACCAGACGCCTCCCGTGTGGTGGGGAAGGCCTTAAGGGAAGGGGCGGGTATGAGGCCAGCCCAGAGCTGCTCACAACAGGGGCTCACCAGGGAGGGGTCCCTCCTGGCTGACCCTCTGTCTCTGTCTGCCCCACTCTCCATCACCCATCTCTCCTTCTTCCCTTCCTCCCTTATGGTTCTGCCTCCATTCCTGCCCCTCTGAGCCTCACGGCTTTGGGGAAACAATTAGCTAACCTCTGTGAGCCTCAGTTTCTTCATCTGTGAAATGGACTCCATAATCCTTGTCTCAGAGGGATGTGGTAGGATAGAGTGAGATGATTACTGTCAAGTGCTTGGGCATAGTCAGGGTTAATGCACGTGAGGAACCTCTCTGTCATTGGAAACCCCTCTTGGGTGATTGAATGCCTTGTCTGTAGACACAGATTTACTAACTGTCTGCTTGGAAGGAGGCTTGGGCCTGACCCCAGTGGGTGACCACAGTTGGTTCTCAGGCAGCTCAGTCTGGCTGGGGGTTCCCAGCACACAGGACAAGGTGGTGAGTGACCACAAGGGGCTGGTGGTGACCAACAGTGCCACAGAGCTCGTGGGAGGGAGTGGTCCTTGGGGACCCGTATAGTCAGGGAATGCTTCCTGGAGGAAGTGAGGGTGAGCTGGGCCTTTATGTAGAAAATAGACTTATGGTTACCAGGGGGTAAGGAGGCAGGGAGGGATGAATTGGGAGATTGGGACTGACATATACACACTGCTATATATAAAATAGGTAACTAATAAGGACCTACTGTGTAGCACAGGGAACTCTACTCAATGCTCTGTAATGGCCTATATGGGAAAATAATCTAAAAAAGAGTGGATACATGTATATGTATAACTGATTCACTTTGCTGTACAGCAGAAACTGACACAACATTGTAAATCAATTCTACTCCAATAAAAATTATAAAGGAAAAAAAAGAAAAAGAACGGGCCAGGTTTGGGGAGGGTGAGCCAAGTAAGGAGGCCAGGCATTTATCAAGTGCCCTCCCTATGCCAAGAGCTTTACACTATCCTTTTAAGTTCTTACTTTAAGCCAAGAAATAGGCATGCTTTTTCCTCCTTGACAGATGCTGAGACATCAGGGATAACAAGAGGTAAGGGATTACACCCCAAGGGCCGGGTAAGGAAAGTAAGATGCACAAATCCAAGGCTGTGTAGCCAGTAAGTGGTGGGAATGACTTTCAAAACTAGATCTGTCTGACCCCACAGACTTTGCTGTAACCACCTCTCACACCACAGACACCCACATGCCCGCTGTCTCTCCCAGAGGCCCTTACCTCGTACCAGGGAAGGAGACAAAAACGCCTCCTCTTGACTAGTAAGTAGGGTGCGAGTGGGTCTGTCTGTAGGAGACCCTGCACTGTGTGTGTGTGTGTGTTCTTCATGGACAAATTTATTAGCAGAGGTTGATTCACTGAGCACTTGCTGTGTATTAAGCGTTTGTCGACTACTGTTGACTCCCTATCAAGGATGGCCCTGACTGGGGAGGAGGGCGCTTAGGAGGAAAACTTAAAGCTGATGTCACAAGAGACACTCCTTCTATTCCATCCTGCAGCCACAAAGGCAGCTTTCCCTCACACGATTAGCTCCCCCTGAATTTCATTTCCACCCAACTTCTCAGAAACCTGGCTATTTCTGGAACACACCTGGGAAACGCCTGTAGGTTTATGGACTGTTGTTTCTGAACTTGACAGAAAAATTGGCTTGATTTTGTTGAAGGTTTTCTGTTTTATTAATGTTGGGTTTTCCCTCTAGATAGGAAGGCAGCTCAGTGATGTGTAAACCTCCATTTTCATCTTTTTTTTTTTTCTCTCAGAATTTCATTCCACTTCATCACCTGCTGCCTCCTATCTAAGGCTTCCCAGAGATGGATGGCGGTGTCCAGAAACCTTTTTCTTATTCTTTTTATCTTGTTTGCTTAAACCCTGCCTCGGATGGGCTTAGCTCTCCCTTGAGCAGACCCTGGATTTTCACCTGATTTCAAGCCACCATAATCATACAGCAAACAAGTTCTGTGTATCTTTCCAGATTGCATCATTTAAGCCAGTCTTTGGAAGTAGAAAAGGGCATGTGTTCCTGAGAAAAAGCTTGGTGGAGGAAGAAGAGCTTAGATTTCAGAATCGCCTAGCTGTGTTTAAACCTCAGTTTTGCCCCTTGCTAGTGGTGAGACCCTGGGCAAGTTAACCTACCTCCGTTTTTTTTTAATCTTTTGGCCGAGCCGCGCGGCATGTGGGACCTTAGTTCCCCGAGCAGGGATCAAACCCGAGCCCCCTGCACTGGCAGCGCCGAGTCAACCACTGGACCACCAGGAAGGTCCCTAACCTACCTCCTTAAACCTTGGTTTCTGTATATGCAATAAGGAAATAAAAATGCTTGCCTGCAGGCTTGTGGAGGGGGTTAAAAAGGGGTGAAACGAAAGCATCCAGCACAGTACCCAGCACATAGTAGATATTCAGTAAATGATGCCTTTTTCCTTCTGACACCTCAGACAAGAAAACAAAACATGCCCTGGTTTAGTGCTAATCTTAGGAAGGTGGTAACAAGTAAGAGGAAACATCTCGTTTCAGCACCCTGTTAATCAGTCTCCCAGTCTGCCCGGCGTCTAGAGCTGTCCTTGGCACGATAAAGTATAAAAGAAGAAGGAAACAAGGGCCCCCGCTCAAAGGAGTTGAGTTGGGGGTGTGAGATACGTGGAAGTGAAATAGCCGGGGTGCCTCTCATGCCGGCCCCATCAGGAGCAGATGTACACGGGGGCCTTTGGCATCAGTATAAAGAGAAGGCCTGAGAAGAGGCCGAACTGGAGAGTGCCGATGGCTTTGGGCTGAATTTGGATGCGGGGAGGGAGTCTAGGATGCAGGGGCATTCTGGGAAAAAAGATGCTTGCTTGCTGGGGTTGGGTGCCAAGCCACAGTGGGGAGGTCCTGTCAGTAGGGCAGAATGGTATAGAATGGGCACTGCAACGAGTGGCTAGAGTGAGCCATTGTGGATCTTTTTTTTTTTTTTTTTGCAATTTTTATTTATTAAAATTTTTTTTCTTTTTATTGAAGTATAGTTGATTTACAATGTTGCATTAGCTTCTGGTGTACAGCAGAGTGATTTGGTTATACATATATATTCATATTCTTTTTCATAATCTTTTCCATTATGGTTTATTATAGGATATTGAATACAGTTCCCTGTGCTCTACAGTAGGGCTTTATTGTTTATTTTATATATAGTAGTTTGTATCTGCTAATCCCCAAATCCTAATTTATCCTTCCTGCACCCCCTTTCCCCTTTGATAACCATAAATTTGTTTTCTATGTCTGTGAGTCTGTTTCTGTTCCGTAAATAAGTTCATTTGTGTCATATTTTAGATTCCACGTGTAGGTGATATCATATGGTGTTTGTCTTTCTCTTTCTGACTTACTTCAGGAGTATGATCATCTCTAGGCCCATCCATGTTGCTGCAAGTGGCGTTATTTCATTCTTTTTTATGACCGAGTAGTACTCCATTGTGTATATATACCACATCTTCTTTATCCATTCATTTGTTGATGGACATTTACGTTGCTTCCATGTCTTGGCTGTTGTGCTAATGTGCTGCTATGAACACTGGGGTGCATGTACCTTTTTGAATTAGAGTTTTCTCCAGATATATGCCCAGCATTGTGGATTCTTGAGGTAGGAAATGACATGGTTACATTCAGTGTTATAGCCTCAGCTTCGAGCAAAATGCCTCATACACAGTAGGTGCTCAATAAATAGCTGCAGACTGCTGGTTGGATGAATGTCTGGTTGGATGACCAAGGCTCAGCTTGAGCATCACCTCCTCCAGGAAGCCTTTCCTAACCCTGCCAACCCCCTCTCTGCCTGCGGGGCCCCTGTGCACTCTCTGTTGTAGACCATGACCCACCCGGTTGGCCTTGTCATTCTCTGGTCTGTCACCCCCACTGGACTCCAGTCTTCCTGAGGACAGGACCGTGTTCTGTATCCTCAGCCTGGCTCATGGAACACGTGTGTTAGATCAATGCCCACAGACATGGTTGGAAAGATAGGGTGTAGCTCCTGAATGAGGACTGAGAGAGAGAGAGAGTTTGCAGAACTTAGAGGCCCTTAAGGGCTACAAATTGGACTGTTTAATTGCAGTGTAATTCTGGTCACCAAACTGTGGACCGAAACCCAAATAAGTGTAGAATAGGTCATATTTGGAGAGACTGAGGCTACTTAGTCACAAACTATTTGGAAAAAAGTGGGAACTATTTTGTAGCATTGGACAGTGCTGGGTTCCTAGAACAGTGCCTTGGAAATCACTTAGGGAAATGCTGTTGTTTTATGGATGTTGAAAGAATGACAACAATGCCCAAGATCACTTGGCTTGAACTTGAAGGGCAGGGTGGGACCCAGTATCCTGACTCTTGAATCGTCCTTGCTAGAATCCCTACCTCATGCCAGAGCCTCTTCCTGGAACAGGGGGTTTCTGTGCCCTCCCCACTCAGCAGCTTCGATAGCAATTTCTCCAGGACACATCAGCCTGCTAATCTCCATACCAAGTGCTTTACATGCATTGGCTCATGGAATCCTCACCTGTCCGTGAGACAGGTATCACAATCTCCATTTCACAGAGGAGGAAATCAAGGCCCAGAGCAATGACATGGACCATCCAAGGCCACTTAGCTGTAACCGGTGTGGTGCTGAGATTTGAACCAAGTGCTCCTGACTCCTGAATTAATGCCATTCTAGCGGTGCCGTGTTGAAAAGAATTGCTCAGAGCAGCACACATGCAGGAGCCACATGGGAGCATTTGCAACAGCATCTGTTTCATAGCTGAGCAGATCAAGCTAGAAAGAAATGGGTACTTTTCATGCCCTCCTCAGCCTTCCCTGACAGTAGCAATGTCTTTTCTTCCTAGATCCCTTTGGTCACTGATGCCATCAAACTGAATTGTTTAGCATAGAAATGTTACATCCCAGGAATTGATTTTCTTGCACAATATTTCTAGAAAAGTTAATCGTCTCATTAGTCATATTTGCATTCTGTTTTAATTGCATCTTGAGAGCAAATATATTCATTTTTCTCCCACGTTATAGTTCTCAATTTAACAACCTTTAAACAAAGCAGAGATCAGAGCATATGAAGAATACCTTGCTTTCTTAAAATACTCCACCTTCCAAAAATGTAGGGCCCAATTTTCACTGCAGCTATAATTATCAGATACAAAATATGTATCACAACCCATTATCAGGATCTGACCTTATTTTGAAGCCATAGGTTCCCATAAACTAGGTTACCATTACTAAAGGAATAGAAATTTAAGTAGGAATTCAAGAACTGCAGTAATGAGTGGGTATGAAATGTTTATATTGTTAACAAATGGCAAAGGCAAGAGATCATTTTCCTAGGCTTATGTCTGGTGAAATTTTCCAGAAGTCCACCCTTTGCAGGGCCTTATTAGTGGGACAGAGATGATGAAACATCCATTTCCATTTCATTAACATCCTAGAATCTTCTATTTGGAAATAAGGATGGTTGCTTCCAGTTTTCTGTTTTTTCAAAAAATGGACACTATAGCCTGCTGTCTACAGAGCTCTGTGCTGCATGAGGTGAAAGATTGTGAGACAGCTAAGCCAGCGTCCTTGCCCTAACGAGGTCCATTGGAGTAGGTAGAAATGAGGTGTGGTCCCAAATTCCAGGCAGGGAGCACTGAAATCCCGTGAGGGCAGCTGGTGGTGAAAACATCAAGGGAGAACTCTTGTCTGACCTAGTGACATTGGAGCTGGGTTTTGATGGGTCACGAGGATTTCATTAGATGGAAGAGAGGAACGGAGGAAGCATCTGGGGTGGGAGAAAATGTTGAGAGGGAGATGGAAAGACACACGTTTAAGGAACTGAGGAACAGTAATAAGATTTGTGTGTCTAGGGACTTCCCTGGCGGTCCAGTGGTTAAGACTTCGCCTTCCAATGCAGGGGACGCAGGTTCGATCCCTGACTGGGGAGCTAAGATCCCACATGCCTCGGCTGCAAAAAACCACAACGTAAAACAGAAGCAATATTGTAACAAATTCAAGAAAGACTTTTAAGAAATTGGTCCACATCAAAAAAAACAGAAAATCTTTAAAAAAAGAAAAAAAAAATTGTGTGTCTATTGCCGGGGTCTTCATGGTGGCATCGTGACAGTGCAGAAGGCACGTGCTAACTTTGGGAAGTGTTCATACATGTGTATTTTCCTGGGGAAGGATGGTCCATAACTTTCTCAAAAAGGCCAGCGATTCCCCCAAAAGTTTAGGCTCTCTGGCACGGAGGATAGTTTTTGTGAACTGAGCATTGGGGAGCAGGAAGAGAAACGCAGAAATGCATGCTGGAGCAGACCGTGGTGGGCCTTGAGGCCAGGGCTCTATACCTGGACTCTTGGGGACTCAGCTGGGGTGGGAGGCAAGATGGAGTGGAGGTGATAGAGGCTACGTGGGAGCTGGGAAGAGGTTAGAAGAGGGAGGAAGGCTAGAGGGAGGCTGCTGTGCTTCCAGGACGGATGCGGGCCTGGGCCACAGGGAGGGGGCTCCCAGAAAGGAGAGCAGGAGAAGCTACGGAGGAAAAGGTGAAAGGGTTGGAGACAGAGGGAAAGCAGGTAGAGACACGCGGCAGCAGAGAGTGATGATGGCGTGTGAGCTCTGGCGCCAGAGCGCGCAGTTCAAACTCAGCTTTGCTGCTTCCCACCTGTGCAACTTGGGGCAACTTACCTAACCTTCTGTGCTTCGGTTTCCTTAGCTGTGATGCTGGCTCCTCCCTCGGAGTTGCGTGGGCGAGCATCATTGGACTGAGGTGCACCAGGTACCTGGAACAGCCATGATGAGTGCCCCAGGGGCGTGGGCTTTCATCCCCAGGAGGCGGGCAGCAGCTCCACGTGGGCAGTGCTAGCTAGTCCACTGCCGTCTCCCCAGGTCCTGGAACCATTGCCCGGGGCACAGTGGGGGCTCCAAAAATGTGTGTTCAATGCTGAATGGATGACTCACGGCGACGTGCCAAGAACTGGGACATAGGCCTGCTCTTGCTGGAGGTACATGTGATCATGAGCGGGGCGCCGGTGAAAGCTACACGAGAGGGTGCCAGGGGACCACAGGACCTCACCCCGGCCTCCTTCTCAGGCCTGTGTGTTGAGCCCTTGCACACTTACCATCATGTCCAGTCCTCCCGGTGGCCTCCTCTGAGCATGGCGGGATGGATATGATTATCCCCATTTTTCAGGTGAGAGACTGAGGTCCGTGCAGTGAAGGAACTGGCCCTTTTCAGCTACTCGCTTGGAGGCAGCTGGGCGGGCCTGCTCCTTGGTCCTGTGTCTTCCCATCTCTGCTGCTTCGGTGGATCCTGTCTATGCTTTCCCAAATTGCAACAGAAGTGTTTAGCTTACTAAGAAAACAAAATGTCCAAAGAGAGTACGCATTTTAAACAACAAAAATTAGGGACTCTTAGCAATGCAGAAAGAGCTTATTCAGGATATAATGGTTTCACTTAACGATGGGGTTAAGAATAACATCATCACAGGCAGATTTCAGGAGCAGCTGGCACCATGCCCTAGCCCTGCCTGACCAGCTCTTGTGGCTTTTGACAAACTGCTTCATCTCTCTGAGCCTCGGTTTCCTCATCCATAAAATGAGGATAACGAGACTCCTTCACGGCTGTTAGGAGAACTAAATAACATGTTTATAAATAACTCAGCAAGGCTCTTGGCGTATAGGAAGAGTTCAATAAAGGGTTGTTATTCTTCTTTCTTTTGTTACTATGCCTTATTTGTGCAGATAGCCTAGCTTCGAGGGAATAATGTAATACACGTACTGTTGTGAAAGCTGAAAGGCTAGTCCTCCAGATGCAGGAGAATAAACTTGTCAGTGAAGGTCAGGTGTGATATTACTGGGGAAGAGGTGTGTGAGGTGGAGGAATGGGGTCATGGGAGGCAGGCTTTTTATGACTATAACCAAGGCTGTCCCACTGCTAACCTGCAAAATTGACGAGGAGCTGCCTTGATACAATCCCCAGAGTCCTCTTAGAAGTGAACTTGGCAAGGGCAAGGGCAGCCTCGGCTTTCCCAGACATGCGGAAACCCTGGATCTCAGGGGGACCCAGCTCTGCCACACCCTGACTGTCTGAGTGACCTGAGCCTCGCAATGGCAGGTCCAGATGGGGTGACTGATGTGATAGAGCCTCAGGGATGCCTGGTCCAGAGGAAGTGCTCCACATCTGGCCGTTAGAGCAAACCCTTAAGAGACTGGGCCCATCCCCAGTGGGCTGCCCTCTGTGGGATCTGGGGTAATGAGACTTGTGGTTGACCTGGGTAACTGGTTAACCACAGTGGTGGGCAACACAGGGAAACATTTGAGTTTCACAGACATACATACTGAGTACTGGATCTGAGTTTCATGGGTGTGCCATTCTTGTCCCTCATTCAGCATTTTCTGAGCATCTCTTAAGGCCAGGTCTGTGCCAAGGGAACCTGGAAAGGATGAACCTTGATCCCTGCCATCAGTGAATTTCCAGCCTGGAGAGAGGACAGAGGAGGAAATAGACCAGGACTGGACACTGGCCCAGTGCTCTGGCAGAGGGAAGCCCTGAGCAGAGGCGAACAGGAGACACACCTTACTCTCTCTGCCTGGGGGCCAAGAAGCAAGATTCCCCGAGGGAATCCCAAGCTTTTCCCCAAGACTCCAACCTTCTCCATTCACATGGAAATAGTAAGGTTGATCATTTTCTCAAAGTGAGCTTTTCTGGATCAAATTCTATTTTGTAAGCAGTGCCATAGTTAAAACTTCAAAGGCGAGGAATTAAAAGACATGCAGATAAATGCACGTGAATGGACAGTTTCCTTTATCTGGAGCATCAGTTAGTTGCTAACACAGGTCCACAAATCCACTTAGCCCCCACTCTCTGTAACCACGTGGAAATGAGAAGCTCACTGCAGAGACTGAATTTGAGCATTCCCTTCCGGATGTTCCTGAATTTATAGGTTGTGGATCTCTCCAGATCGCCCTGAGTAGGGGTGGGCGGATGGTTCCATGGTTGTGGACAGCACACAGGAACCTGGCTTACTCTAATCCCCACCAGCCCAGCTTCTCTCCAGGTCTGGGGCAGGTGTTCTCCTAGAGCTGGAGGTGGGAAGTCCCCTGCACCGCTCTTCTGGGCTGGAACCCCCTCCAAGAGTACTCTCGCCACCTTTCCTCTGAGACCAGGATAAAGTCCACCTTTCCAAGAAATCCCATCCGGACTGTTATAGCCTACTGGGGCATGACACAGTTACATTCTGCACCAGGCAGATGGGAAGTCCTGCTGAGGACTGAATGGGCCATGCTATTTCTTGCCACAGTGCCTTTGCACGTGCTGTTCTCTCTGCCTGAAACTCCTTTGGTGCCTATGTTGCTTCTTCGGGACTCAGCTAAGTGCCCAGAAGCCTTGTGCTCCCCGCTCCCGACACTGACCGCACAGTATTTTAAATGGTTGTTTATGCAGCAGCCTCCCTTACAGACAGTTCCTGCCTGCTAGCAGTCCTCGAGCTGTAGCAATTGCTACCTTATAATAATAACAGTGATAATGATGAAAATAATAACTATTATTATTATTGTTATTGTTATTACTAGTGGTAGTGGTGAAGTGTAGAGAAAGAAGGCCAAGTGAGGGCTCAGCATGAGGAGATGAGTCAGGCGTTTGGGGAAGGCCAGGAGAATGGTGGCTGTGTGCCAGGAGTCCCAGGCACCCAGTTTGCAAAATGCTGGGTGCAGTGACTTAGTCCCCGCTAAACGTGTGTACACTGTCCTTTGAGAAGCACCTTCTTTCTGATTCCAAGTTACTGACCTCAGCAAGTCTCAGGTAGTGGGGTAAAGGACCATCCTCTAAGTGGAGGGCTTCCTAGTCTACAGACAAGCATGCCCACCGTTGTGAGGTATTATATTGAGGGATTATATTCTCTCCCTAAGCTGCTCAAATACAAGCATAAAGAACGCATGTACGTGATGTGGGTTTTAACTGCAAAGACAAATCAAGCCCTACCACCCTCTTGTGTGGCCACCGAAGGATCATCTAATCTATTACTTGGTTTAATGTGAGCAGACTTCGGGAAAACAAATAATAAATACTTGTAACTGCTGCTTTGAGGGCCTCCCTGGCTGAGCAGGCAGGACTGCGGATGGTGCAGTCTTCCCTTTACCCTTGCCCTGCCTTGGCTGAGCCTCACCCTTCCTCCCACAGCTGTCACGAGTCCTCGTATGACTAAGCTGTGTCATATGATGACACACATACCCACACGCCCATGTCCCCCTTATTGTAAACTCATCCTGTGCTAGTGGGGTTGGAAGATGGAGTCTGGTCCCAACTCTGCTGTATGACCTTGGGTGGATCACTTCTCCTCTCTGGGCCTATTTCCTTGTCTATAACCAGGGTTCTTCTTTTTTTTAATTCAAGTTTAGGTGATTTACAATATTGTGTTAGTTTCAGGTACACAGTGACGTGATTCAGATATATGTATATATATAACTGAATTATATATATATATATATAATTTTTTTAGATTTTCCATTATAGGTTATTACAAGGTATTGGATATACTTCCCTGTGCTATACAGTAAATCCTTGTTGCTTATCTATTTTATGTATAGTAGTTTGTATCTGTTAAGCCCATACTCCTAGTTTATCCCTCCCCCCTCCTTTTCCCGTTTCGTAACCATAAGTTTATTTTCTATGTCTGTGAGTCTGTTTCTGTTTTGTACATAGATTCATTTGTATTACTTTTTAGTTTCCAAATGTAAGTGATATCACATATTTGTCTTTCTCTGTCTAACTTACTTCACTTAGTATAAAATTCTTTAGGTCCATCCATGTTGCTGCAAATTGTAATATCTCATTGTTCATTATGACTGAGTAATATTCCATTGTATATATACACCACAGATTCTTAAGCCAATCGTGTGTTGATGGGCACTTGGGTTGCTTCCATGTCTTGGCTGTTGTAAATAGTGCTGCTATGAACATTGGGGTGCATATCTTTTTGGATTAGAGTTTTCATCTTTTCTGGGTATATGACCAGAAATCAGATTGCTGGACCATAGAGTAGCTCTATTTTTAGTCTTTAAGGAACCTCCATACTGGTCTCCACAGTGGCTGTATCAATTTACATTCCCACCAACAATGCAGGAAGGTTCCCTTTCCTCCACACCCTCTCCAGTATTTATTATTTGTAGACTTTTTGATGATGGCCATTCTGACCGGTATGAGGTGATACTTCACTGTGGCTTTGATTTGCCTTTCTCTAATAATTATATAACCAGGGTTCTTAAACATGTTTTTGTACCATGGACCTCTGTAGTAGTCTGTTGAAACATATAAACCCCTTCTCAGAGTCATGTTTTTTAATTAGTAAAATAAAATACATTGGATTATAAAGGGAACTAATTATATTGAAATAGCTATCAAAAGACTTATAAATTGTGATAGTGCAATATATATGCTTATTTATTAACACATTAAGTGACAAAACCTAGTTGTGGGTGTAATACCTACCCTAATTCTGAAGTAGCGATGGCTGTAAATGATATTCTGAGATGTCTGTGATAACTGTGATGTGCCACGCAAACACCTGTGATTTCTGTTGGTCACAAAGTCCCAGGTCCTAGATCCACAGCTCGGACAGCTGTGGTCTGCTGCCTACATACATAGTAAAGGAAATCCTGAATTGCTGTGAGATTAGGGAGGATAAAGATGTGTTTCCTATCCAGATTTTAGGCACCCCCTGAATTGTACCCATGAACACCAGTAGTGAACCCCAGTAGTGAACCCCTGGACTTCATGGTCTCTCTGGACTCTGCCAGTCCTAGCACTTTACTGTTGTCAGACTCTGCAAAAGGTAGGCCATGACCTTCCAGCTTGAGCCCCAAGCTAGTGTGGGAAAGGGATGAAGGAACCTCCCAACCCCACATTAACTGAGCACCTGCCATGTACAGGGAACCACCCTAAACCTATAGTACCCAGGGCTGGGTAAAGTACCCCCTCATCTTAGGGAAGGAGTGTTGGAAATAAATCATTTAAAAGTTAAATACATAAACAGAGGCTCAAAACCCTGGCTGAACTCCTGCCAGAAGCCTGCTCTGAAATAGGAATGTCTCAACCACCATCGTGTTTTCCTGCCATGTCTTGTCACCCTTTGAGGAAGTGCCATCTTGCACCATCAACCCTGCCCTGGATGTGTTCCCTAACCTCTCTGAGCCTTGGTTTCCTTATCAGTGAAGGGGGCTGAGAACTACTCCGTAGGATTAAATAACAAGCACAGTGAGGGAGTAGCACACAGTTAGGGAGTGATGTGGGCACTGGCCCCATTTGGACAAGTCTAGCTGTGACCTCTGGGTGCTGGAAGTCTTGCATCTTGGGCACTTGTGTACTAAGACTCTCCAGGGCCTTCCTGGACCTAGTCTGGAAGACGGACCAGCACCACTCACCACCTTACCGCCTGCTCAGTGATGCAACGCACAGAACTCTGGGAGGTGTCTTCTCAGCATCACTGAAGGAGGACCTCCATGCCCTGTTAGAGGCCTTGTCTCTAGCTGCTGAAAACCCTTCACGTCCCTCCCCAACCCTGGAAAATCCCACTGATGGTTGTGCACGTTCCCTGTTGCTGAATAAGGATCTTGGAGATTGTCTTCTTACGCAAAAAGTTTCGGTTCTCATTTCTGGTTTTATTGCTTATTATCTCAGAAGCTCCAGTCTGGTTGCTTAAGCTCACCATGCTTCAGGTCCTTCTCTCTGAAAAGTGGAATAAGAATGTCATCCCTGCTGATGGAGAATCATGTTGCAGTACTTACCGGGAAAATCAAAGCAAAATAAAACCTAATCACACGGAAAGAAAAAACGGAACTATCTTAAACAACTTTTGTGTACAAAAGAAAATCAAAACCACAATTACAAGCTATTCATAGAGCAACACTGTACACCAAAACTTATGGGATGTAACCAAAGTTGTACTTAGAAGCAAATCCATAGGCTTAAATGCTTAACAATCAACAAGAAAGAATGAAAATAAATAAAGCGTTCAATACAATAAATTAAAAAGGAGAAGTCTGTGGAAATTAGGAAGCAATAAACCATAAATATGGTAGGAATTCATGTATTAGAAAAATAGAAAAACAATAGAATTTATAAGTGAATCTAAAAGCTGATTCTTTGAAGAAACCAATAAAATAGACATGCTCTTCTCAGATATAATCAAGAAAGTAAGGGAGAAAGCAGAAATACCCAAGATTAAAGATGAGAAATGGAATATAACCATGATTTTGGAAAAGATTAAATTAAATTACAAGAACATAAAACCTACATCTCTAAGCTAAGATATTGGGAAGCTTCTGAAATGTATGGCATCCTGAGGAATGTATATGATCAGATTTGACTCAAAAAGTTAACTTGGCTAATAGCCATGGAAGCAATTTAAAATGGTGTTTAATGAATTACCAAGAAAAAAATAGATGAATTTTCAGTGGAGGGTCAAAACAGACTGAGTCAGGGTTTTACTGGAGCAGGTGAGTAGATGGGGCAAAACAATGAGCAGGACATGGTCAGTGGCACAGGGAGATTAGAATGAAGTCAGGTGGTCAAGGCCAAGGGCAAGTGTGTGGGAAGCAAGGATAGGTGAGCCAGGGTCTGGGACAGATTGGATCTAGAGACCAATCCACAGTTTCCTACTTTTGAGGCTCAGATCTGGCCATCTGGGCCCTGCATTTCTTTATCTTCATGGTCAGCCTGGGAGCTAGCCCTCACCACCTACTCACCCTTGAGTTCTGTGACTATCAATGGGACAGGGTTTTGAAAAACTTGAGCACTTGTACTGATGCAACTTTAACAGTAACTTGAGGGAAAGGACTGCCCTAATCATGGTCAAGAAGTTTATTCCTACAAAGCCATTGTGTTGATAACTTCAAGACTTTAGGTGCTTCCCATGGTCTTGAATATGTTATCCTGAGAGGTGATGCCAAGAAGGCCGGGGGCAGAGGGAGATGCCCCGGAAAGCAAATTTTCTTTCTCTCTGGGTCACCATCCAAATTTAACTGGCATCCCAGACTCTCCATAGAGTCTCTCTGAAACCAGAAGGTCCGAAGATGTTTGGATTTTCAAGGTTCAATTCCCAAGGGCCATTAAATGCATCATCATGCTTTGCTTCATTCATTTAAAGCACGATGTTGGCAAATACAGCCTTGGGAGTGAAGGGCACTAGACTCATGAGTGATAAAATGCCGCATGGAAATATTAGATCTTAACTGACTACTTTTACTGTCCCGTGGAAGAATTACTCTTATATGATCTGCTCAACCATGGTGGAGAGAGAACGGGAACTAATGGTTATCAAGTTCCCATGATTTGCCACCCATTTTACATTCACTATCCCACATAACGCTCACCATCAACAACTGATACACAAATATTATTATCCCTATTCAACAGAATGGGTAAATGAAGGAATTAAATAACTTGCCAGTGGTCTTTCAGCTAGAAAGTGGGAGAGATGAGATTTACACCTTGATTCTAAGGTCCCTGATTTTTCTACTCCATCATCCTACAATTTTTCAGGTAGGCACAAGCCCAGAAAGGATATTTTCTGAAATGTTCCACCCTGTTCTCCATGGTGCCTGTGGGGAGCCCCACAGCAGCCTGTTTGTCTGCAGGAACAGATGGGAGCTGAAGAAGCAATCTCCCACTTCCTGCTTCTATAAGGAGGCTACATAACCTCTGTCCTAGTGTTTCTCCAAAGCTGTCTCTCCAGTCTTTTTCTGATGCCTGAAATATTGTTTGCAGGCACCAAACTTTTGTTCCATAATGAGACAAAAGGCCAAGGGAGGAAATGACCCTTTGAAAGAAGACAAGTGGATGTATATTAACATAAAAGTGTGGCTGATTTCTAGGAGATGCTTTCCTGGAAGAAGGGCTAGACAGGAAAGTGAATAGGGCTGAAGGCACCAAAACTTTCATCAGAAAGGAATAAGCACAGGGCTTCCCTGGTGGCGCAGTGGTTAAGAATCCATCTGCCAATGCAGGGGACACAGGTTCGAGCCCTGGTCCGGGAAGATCCCACGTGCCACAGAGCAAATAAGCCCACACGCCACAACTACTGAGCCTGCGCTCTAGAGCCCGCAAGCTACAACTACTGAGCCTGCATGCCACAACTACTGAACCCCGTGAGCCTACAGCCCGTGCTCCGCAACAAGGGAAGCCACCACAATGAGAAGCCCACGCACCACAACAAAGAGTAGACCCTGCTTGCCGCAACTAGAGAAAGTCCATGTGCATCAACAAAGACCCAACACAGCCAAAAATAAATAAATAAAAATAAAATAAATTAATTAAAAAAAGAAAAAAGAAAGGAATAAGCACAAACAAGAGAGGCTGATGATTGTCAGGACAGACTCTTTCCATTTTACAGCCTTGCTACCTTGGGGGAAATAATCCTCTACTTAGGCTCCTGTTACATTAAACCAAAGCAGTAGGTTGTTGATTTATGTTCATCTGTGACCACTATGACCTCCAGATTCCCTTCTAATGCATCACCTTCATTTCCTTTCACCCACAGACACTCACAGATGCTTAGGAGTCAGAAAAGAGTGGCAAGGAGGTAGGCTATGCATGACAGTTCTTTCCGCTTCTGTGACGACCACCCTGAACCAGTTGTCAGTGGCACTCCTATCATTCACATTTCCACGTCAAGGAGTTTGGTAATTTATCATCCATGTGTTTTAATCAGAGAAAGAGATGCCTGGAGTGGATTTCATCAATCTTGGGGGAGAAGAGGTTTGACCCCAACCCTCCCTGCACCCCCAGCCTGTGTGACTCCCTGATGGATTAAACGAGGTAACGTAGGGTAACGGGAAGTTGTCTTACCAACTCAGAGAGGGAGGCAGTGATATTACACAAGCTTACCGGGCCTCGACCTCCTCCTCTCTAAACTGGGGACACAGTCACCTACTCGTAGGCGGTTCTGAAGACCATTGAGTAAAGCTCCCAGTACAGGGCCAGCACACTCTTGGGGCTGAATGGCCTTGAGTTCCTTACCTCTCTCAATTTTTGTTTTTAGAAGTGATTGCTGTCATTCTCTGCAACTATCGAATTTTTTTCTAATTAATTAATTTATTTTTATTGAAGTAGTTTCAGGTGTATAGCAACATGATTCAGTTATACATATATATATACATATATATATACACTTTTTTCAGATTCCTTTCCCTTATAGGTTATTACAAAATATTGAGTATAGTTCCCTGTGCTATACAGTAGGTCCTTGTTGGTTATCTATTTTATATACAGCAGTGTATATCTGTTAATCCCAACCTCCTAATCAAATTCTTGCTCTGTTGATGGGGCGAGGCACAGCCTTCATCTACTTCCTATAGCTTCAGACAGTTAATGTGCCCGGGGTCTCTGCAGTCCTAGGTAGATGATGTTGTTTCAGTCCTGAGGAAGAAACCGCCACATCAAAAACCTCTTTGTGGCAAGCATGTTACATAAATGATCTTACGTGAACCTCCAGAAAGTCCAGGAAGGTAGGCGTTATGCTCGTTTTAGAGAGGAAAAGATGGAGTCTCAGAAAGTTGAATGATTTCCCAGTGGTCACACATAGTCACGGGGGATGTAAATTTGCGTGTGCCTGACGATTAAATGCCTGGATCGCAGGAGCTGTCATCCCTCCTGATCACAAGGGCTCCCCTGTGGGTGGCCATTTGAGGAAGGACACTTTCCTGGGAGAAATGGGGCTGCTTCCATTGTTCTGAAGTTGGTATCTTTGCCTCACTGGCTTCAGGAAATGGAGTTCTTGAAATAACCAATCTCCTCACCTCATCCTGCCGCATCCCTAAAAAGGATAAAAATTAACGATGTGTGTTACCTTCTCTCTGATTGACATGAAGGCCCGCCCTCTTGGCAGAGGTTGTGTCTGTACAGTCTGGACACTGTGTGTATGAGACTTTGGTTCTATTCCAGGCTCTGTGCTGGGCACTGCAGACACGGCTCTATCTCTCTAAGATTCCCAAGCCCACGGCCGTGGCAAACAGGTACAACCATACGCCCCTTGGGAGGTGATTTAAAGTGAGGCAAAGTGTCTGGTCCAGAGCAAGGCCAGCCTTGGTTTAGTTAAGCAGCAGGCAGGGTTTGTCCTGGGCATATGCCACTGTTTTTGTGGGGACCCATTACAGCCAAGTGGAGGGTGGCCCTGAAGGTTGGAAGAAAGTGTCTGGGGCCACTTGCTTTTGACTACCTCTTTTAAGCTCCAGGAATCCAGACAATTCACTTAACCTCTCTGGATCTCAGAATCTTCATCTACAAATAGGCCCAAGGAACCCTTTCAGAGTTAAGGCCCCGATAAACTGATACCGGGAGCTTCTTGGAGCTTCTTGTTGCCTGACACATGGTAGACTGCCCTCAGGTTCCATATGGACTGTTTACCTCGAGTTTATGCCTCTTTGTTCTTCTTCCCATCCAGATGGACTTTAAGAATCCCTGGGTACTTGGATTTTAGGTGCATTTGGTAGCAGTGTGCTTCATTTCTCTTTCCACCAAAGAACAATACATGTTTGTTGAATTGAAGGCTACCTTGTGATACTTTGCTTCCTGGGCAGGCTTTAGCTGGAACATGACCTCTTTAAATCATCCTGATGGAATGACCAATTTCTGATGATGACATCTTCTGATGGGATGTCTAATTCCTGATGGAGTGGACAGTGAAGATTTGGCCAATTTCTAATGTGATAGCCAGTTGGTAAGAGGCCAATTCATGGTGTGAGGGTCAATTTCTGCCTTATAAAAGGGCAACTATCATTTATTGAACATCTACTATGGACCTGACCCAGTGCAGGAAATGTATGAATTATATGTGATTTAAAGCACTCCAACGAGATTAGCATGTAGATGATGGCAATTAAGAGTCGGTTCTAACATCATATTATGTGGCTCAAATGTCATTTTTGCCACTTTAATCATTATTACTTAACCACTGTGTGTCTCTGTGATGATAACAGAATCTCCTATCATAGGGTTTGGAGGAGGAATTATCTCCTGCCACATAGTAGGTGTCCATTAATGTTTAGCTGCCCTTATTTTTATCCATATCTTGCAGACAGGGAAACCAAGGCTTGGGAAGTGACAGTGAGAGAGACTTCCTTTCCCAAGAGGAAAACTCAAATTTAAATCTTGCCTTAAATTTTGCCTGAGATCCAATTCTGGATCTCAGAATTGTCCTATACTCATTTTCAGTTCAGGCCAGCTCTTTGCATGCAATGTGAAGACATAAGCCTCTCACTTGTTGGGAGTGATACCTCCGGGGGCATCCTGGGTACACCATGGCACTGAGACATCAGGTTAAAGGCAGGGCCATGGTAGACCTCTCCTAAGTATAGACTGCTGAGACCCCATAGAAAGTCTGCCCTGCTGGGGGGAAGGGTAAGTTCACAGTCTCCAGAGGTTTCCCAGGCAGAGGCTGAGCCTGATTGATGCCAGTTGGCTGTATAAGAAGTGAGTTATGACCATCCCATTGCTGAACAGCAAGCTCCATGGTAAGAGTGGCCTTCAGCTATTATGCATTATCTCTTTCAATCTCTACAGCCATGCTCAGAGGCATGCATGTTGCCTTTTGCTTCTCTGAGGTCAGAGAAGTTCACATCTTGCCTTACGGCACATTTTGGCAAAGGCCAGATTTGAACTTGGGTTTGTTGGACCCTTTAGTCTGTGCTCTTCCTCCTCCTGTGCTGGCTTTCTCCATGAGGATAGGACTGCAGGGCTAGACGAGGGCCAGGAAAGGATCCTGGCAAGGCATTAGGGGGCAGTTGGCAATAGACAGTTCATGATCCCAGTAAGCAGTTAAGCTGAGCAAAACTCCATAGGAAGGAGGTGAGATTGGCCATGGTATAGAGGGTCTAAAATAAGAGGAGACCTCAGCCTGAAAGTCAAGGCGAGTTGGATGTGGGCAAGATTGATGACCACAGGCCCTCTGGGCTATCTCAGCCCTGAGGCAGCACTGCCCACATGGACAGCGGTAGGAAACTGCTGCATAAACCTGGCTATCACTCCTACCCCCAGAGAGCCAGGGCAGGGGTGTGGCTCTCACTCTCCCTGACTCCACAGCCAGTATGTTCCTGGTTACCTATATTTGGGTTCCATTTCAATACCAAAGCCCTGGCCTTTACCCATCTTGGGGCAGGGCATCTCTAATTTGGGACAGGAGAATGGATGGCGATATTGAGCTTCTGATGAAAGCTATAGACTCTTCCCAGGAAAATATGCAACATGTGTGAAGGTATCTAGGTCCCATGGGATTTCTCTGTCAATCCCAGAAAAGTCTATAGATCTGGTTATAAGCTTTGCATTAAACTAGTAGGTTGAACCAGTGGGTTGAACAAAAGTCAATGGGTACAAATAATTTCATGTGCAGTAATAAACATAAAAACAGATAAAATACGTCACACTAAACAAGAAATGTGCAGTAGCTAGGAGGAAAACTTCACAGTCTTATTGAGAGCAAAAATGAAGCTGTGAATAAGTGGAAGGAAAGAATGTGTTCTTGGATGGTAAGAGTCAACGTTTAAAAATGTAAATTCTCCCACTTTAATCACTAAATTCTAAGCATCCCAACCAATAGTCCAAAACTGGTTTGGCTGCTTAGGTGGGAAAACTTTCAAAAATGATACTAGGGTTCATTTAGAACAGAGGTTGGCAAGCTAGGGCTTGCTGAAATCCAGACCACTGCTGTTTTTGCAGATAAAGTTTTATTAGAACACAGCTACACTCAAAATTTGTTTACATATGACCTGTGGCTGCTTTCCAGCTACAAAGGCAGAGCTGAGTAGTCACTATACAGAGACTGTATGGCCCACAAAAAGTCAAAAATATTTACTGTCTCTTTAACAGAAAGTTTACAGATTTCTGACCCAGAAAATTAAACACATGAAAATATCCATGTAAACATGAAAAGATGGATATGGGCAGACTAGCCTTACCAAATTTCAAAATGTTTGATAAATACACACTACTTAAATCAGTTTGGTATTGACACATGAATAGAAAATTGTTCAGTGCTATGAAAGAGTACAGAAATAGGTCCAAATATCGGTAGAACTTACGTCTAGTATAAGATAAGATGACATTTAAAATCAGGAGGAATAGATGGACTATTCAGTAAACTATTTGATATCTAGAAAAAAGTCTCAGTACTTTGCTTATACCTTATATGAAAGAAATCATGGATGAATACAATATTTAATAATAATCAGTGGAATCATCTGAAAGCTAAAAGGAAACAACGGTACAAGAGAAAGAAAGTTGATGTATTTTACTTAAAAAAAAAAAATTTAAAGCCTGCCCAGTAAATTTACTATAGCAAAGCCAGAAGACACTTGAAAAACAGAATATCCTCACCATGAGAGACAGAGGTTGTAAGCAAAGAGTGCCAATGAATCAATGAGAAAATAATCAAACAATCTAATCAGCAAAAAGCATCAACAGGCAGTTCATACATACACAACAAAGAAATGAAAAATATCAAATAAACCATGGAAAAATGCTCATTCTTCCCGACTGAAGTGTAAACTGCAACAACTCTGATGTATCTTAATTTATTGAATACCTGTCAGATTAAGAGCTTGGCAAAGACATAAAAAGTGTCAAGGGTGTGTGGAAACAGACATTTGCATACATAGTTTGGAAAGAGCAATTGCAGTCTCGTTCTAGGGTAATTTGACTGCTCTTATGAACATCGTAAATTCATCTACACTTTGACCCGTGTTGCCGCATTTAGAGGTTTATTCTCCA
This sequence comes from Balaenoptera physalus, assembly GCF_965194825.1. NCBI lineage: Eukaryota > Metazoa > Chordata > Mammalia > Artiodactyla > Balaenopteridae > Balaenoptera > Balaenoptera physalus. Next base: position 22,908,188 of record NC_138891.1, read on the forward strand.
GGTATCCTCAAACACGCAAAGATACTTGGAAAAGATTAACTACACATCATTTGTATTAGTAAAATAACAGGAAACGACCTAAATACCCATCATTAAGGTTTCATTGTGTCAGTGTTTCTCAAACCTGAGTAGTGTATCCATTCCATTTAAGGGAAAAAGAAAGTCTCAAGAGCCCGTTCTATTGAATTTAATTATTTTTATTTTGAGGTTTCTCTAGAATGTGGAACTGCTGAACTAAGTATAAACCTCATAGCTTTATAGTTCTTATAATCCTATAAATTTAAAAAATGTATAAATCATATATAAACAAATACAAAACCAATAAAATTCAAGTTAACACTATCAAGTTTATAAAATGTGTGTATTCTGAAACTGAAGGATGGACGTATTAAACAATGGGGTTGTATAGACACGGATTCAGTTTTATATATAGAATCTATACTTTCGGTTCAATAATACCAATAAAAGGAAGGCCTGCTTACATAAATAGGCTTTTAAATTGTATAAATACATTTAGGTTTTGCTTGTTAATTCAGGCTATTCAGACCCATGAATAATCAAAACCTTCAAATGAGCGGTTTTAATGCGCCGTCGTTGATAATCCTGTGAAGCTATCCAGTTTATTTGAAGGTAAGGTTAGCATCCTGGCTTATTGAAATGTGTGTTAAATAGTAATAAATCTAATTATCACTGGAACTGAGACCAGAAACATTCTTCCTGGGCTGTTTACTGCCGTGCTCATTGCTGATGAGTTCACGTGCACAGGCGCAGACTGCTGTGGACCGCCTGTTTGAGTTCCGGTTTTGCCTATTCTACCCAGAGGACTCAATTTCCCCACCACTTTTCCCTTTTCAAGTTACTTTGAAATCTTTATTTCCACAGACGGCCATGATGTCATTTGATCTTCATTGGCAGTGACCCTGCAACACAAACGATGGGGCTGCATCTTTGAGCAGTTCTTGGTTAAAAGATGGCTCTCCCGATGGTCCAAAAGATGGCTTTGACTCCTTGACCTAGGAGATGTCGTCAAAATGAAAATGCAGAATCACCAAAGGCTGAGCTCCTGCCTACCAGGCTCACTGTAATGTGGTGAAATCGGAGAGTTACCCAGAAGGAGCTGGAAGAAAGGGGCGAGGGGAGAAAAAGTAGTCCCAGATCCAAAGTCATAGTTACAGTTACCACCTGGGATGTGTTTCCTGGGAGCCTGTGATGTGCCTGTTGAAATCGTGCCTGACCTTTGGAGCCACAGGACACACGGGCTTGGATCTGGGCTCAGCCACTTACCAGTCGACTGATTTAGGGCTTGCGGAATGGTGAGTGCCAGAGCTGACACTGGGACAGATGGCCCCACTGCTCAGGGCCACCCACCTCCTTCTGCCAGGCTTAATTGACCCCTGCTCCTCACTCATGATGTCACCCAGCATCCCACAGTCAGGGTTCCCTAAGACAGTGGTCAGGGGCAGTGGAGGGAGAGGTATGCCCGGCTCACTTCAAAGATCTGGACCATGCAGCTCTGGGCGGTTAAGTAGATGTTGGCAGAGAGCACTTAAGCATTTAAAATCTTTGCATCAGATGTTTTCATGCACTTCACTGCCAAGAAGTGCAAAGGGTGCTTGGTTTAACTGTGGTTATTTACAGCCCAAAGAAAGTGGCTGGCAGTTTGCTGGAAGCCAAGGGTTTTATTTCTCACTCCTGTTTTCCATTTCTGAGATTTATGGTCCTTGGGTCTGGCAGAACTGGCCTGAAAAGCTGTGAACTCAGTCCACTCCTGCCTCGCCCCACTCTCTAGAGGCTCTCGGAAGGCACAGGCTGTGTGCCCTTGCGAGGGGAGGCCCGATTGCTGGTGATGCTGCCAGAGGTGGCTGGTCAGGTAGGCCGTCCTCCTCCACTGTTGGCACCGGGAACACCAGCCCCAAAGCTCTTGACATAAAAACTGAGGTCAAAGCAACAACTTGCTGTTGGTTTTTCTTTTTTTTTTTTTTCCCATTTGCCATTTGATTTTCCTTAAGTAAAATGTGTATTTTCGAAAAATTGCCCGCTTCTGCTCAGGGCTATAATCAACCATTTTTGACTTGATTCTTTGGCCCTTTAGTATCTGAGAGAGATTTCCTCATCTTGCCTACTCCCCGCCCATGAGGGTGTTGCACAGGAGGCTCAGTTGGGAGTGTGCACTGGCCCGGACAGTGACCGACACTGCCCCTCCCTGGACCACCTGCTGGAAACCTTAACTGGTCCTGGCACATTGGAGGTGCTTCATAGGTGACTGCTGAGGGCATGGAGGGGAGAGGGGTCCCCGGTTATCTGGGCCTGTCCACAGAAGTCCAGTTCTGCCTCCCTGCCCAAATTGGTACATTGAGCTCTGTTCATAGACGTGTAAAAACAATAATAATATTCATAGTAACCCTCAGTGCAACTGAGCATGTCCTCTGTACCAACCTCTTCTAATGCTCACAACAGCCTTGTAAGGGAGGTACCCTTCTTTTTTTAATTGAAGTATAGTTGATTTACAACATTGTGTTAGTTTCAGTTGTACAGCAAAGTGATTTCAGTTAAACTTATAAACATAAACTTAAATATATATATCTATCCTGTTCAGGTTCCTTTCCATTATAGGTTATTACAAGATATTGCATATAGTTCCCTGTGTTATACAGTAGGTCCTTGTTGTTTATCTATTTTATAGATAGTAGTATATATCCGTCAATCCCAAATTCCTAATTTATCCTTCTCTCCTCCCCTCTTCTCCTTTGGTAATCATAAGTTTGTGTTCTATGTCTGTGAGCCTGTTTCTGTTTTGTAAATAAATTTGTATTTTTTTTTTTAGATTCTACACATAAGTGATATCATATGATATTTGTCTTTGACTTACTTCACTTACTATGATAATCTCTGGATCCATCCATGTTGCTGCAAATGGCATTATTTCATTCTTTTTTATGACTGGATAATATTCCATTGTATACACATACCACATCTTTATCCATTCCTCTGTCAATGGACACTTAGGTTGCTTCCATGACCTGGCTATTGTAAATAGTGCTGCTATGAACATTGGGATGCATGCATCTTTTTGAATTAGAGTTTTCATCTTTTCTGGATGTATGCCCAGGAGTGGGATTGCTGGAACATATGGTAGCTCTATTTTTAGATTTTTAAGGAACCTCATAGTGGCTGCACCAATTTACATTCCCACCAACTGTGTAAGAGGGTTTCCTTTTCTCCACACACTCTCCAGCATTTATTTTTGGTAGACTTTTTGATGATGGCCATTCTGACCAGTGTGAGGTGATATCTCATTGTAGTTTTGATTTGCATTTCTCTAGTAATTAACGATGTTGAGCATTTTTTCATGTGCCTTTTGGCCATCTGCATTTCTTCTTTGGAGACATGTCTATTTAGGTCTTCTGCCCATTCTTTGATTGGGTTGTTTGTTTTTTGGATATTGAGCTGTATGATTTGTTTGTATATTTTGGAAATTAATCCCTTGTTGGTTGCATCGATTGCAAATATTTTCTCCTGTACCATAGGTTGTCTTTTAGTTTTGTTTATGGTTTCCTTTGCTGTGCAAAACATTATAAGTTTGATTAGGTCTCCTTTGTTTATTTTTGTTTGTATTTCTTTTGCTTGGGAGACTGATCTAAGAAAATATTGCTATGATTTATGTCAGAATGTTTTGGCTATGTTCTCTTCTAGGAATCTTAAGGTGTCATGTCTTATATTTTAGTTTTTAAGCCATTTTGAGTTTATTTTTGTGTATGGTGTGAAGGTGTGTTCTAACTTCATTGATTTACATGTGGCTGTCCAGCTTTCCCAACACCACTTGCTGAAGAGACTATCTTTTCCCCATTGTATAATCTTGCCTCCTTTGTTGAAGATTAATTGACTGTAGTCATGTGGGTTTATTTCTGGGCTCAGTATTATGTTTCATTGACTCATATGTCTGTTTTTGTGCCAATACTATACTGTTTTGATTACTGTAGCTTTGTAGCATTGTCTGAAGTCTGGGAGGGTTATCCCTGTAAAGGAGGTACTCTTATTACTCCCATTTTACAGATGAAGAAATAGAGGCACAGAGCGGTTAAGTAATTTGTACAAGGTCACAAAGCTAGATAGTTGCAGATGTCAACTCAGTTCCAGTTGACTCCCTGCATTTGTGTACACTATGAGATGCCATCTTATTTCACATCATTTGAGCCCCTTTGGCATTAAATGATCTCATTGTAGGACACAGCAGGGGTTCTGCTCTCACCCTTGTTGGAGTAGCTTCTCTGGCTTCCCAGTCAGGGGCTCTCTCTCCTCTGAGCCTCCTACCTGGAGACCTCACTTGCCCGAGATCTCTTCCTGGTACTTTTCATGGACACATGTCTTGTCTCTCCCCTGCACTGTCAGCAACCTGTGGTAGGTAGAGGCCTACTCTGGGGGCAGCAGTCACACTAGCAAAATCCTCCACTAGTCATCCTGATGCAGGTTATCCCCTCCTTCTTTTTTTATCAGCCACACCAGAAGTTGATCATGCTCATCCGCCTTTTCAAAGAACCTGCCATTGGCTTTCTTGATGCTCCCTAAATTATGCTGATTATCTTATCAGTAGTGGCTTTAATCTTTTTTTTTTCTTTCTTCTACTTTCTTTGGGTTCATTTTACTTTTCTTTTTCCAGTTTAGGAAGATGGATGTTTTAATGCATTCATGTTTGTCCTTTCTTCACTTAGGGCTGAATCCTGCATGTTTTGATGGGTATATTTTTTATGTCACTGAATTCGAAATATTTTCTGTTTGTATCATGATTTCTTTTTTTGACTCACACTGGTTACTTAGAAGTGCGTTTCTTAACTTCCAAATAAGTGGAGGCTTTTTTGGGTTTATCTTTTGATGACTGATTTCTCCTTAAATGCTAATACTTTTACATCTAAACAGAAACACCCTCCTGTTTATCATTCCTGACCCTGGGGCAGGAGCTTACCCCTCCTTATTGCAGCTCCTTACACCCTCCCTGCTCAGGCAGTGTCAGTGTCTCCATCCCACAGATGAAGACACTGAGGTTAAAGACTCTGCCTGATGTCGCACAGCTATGATGTGTGAGTTGGAACTGTGGGGGCAGTGAGAGGAAGGCGGTCCAGTGAAACTCAGCTCTTCCTTGTTCTGAAGCTCAGCTCTGCCACCATCTCATCTCCAGTTCACAGTCACAGGGGACATGAACAAGTGAGGGCTTCAGTGTTGGCAGAGGGATGGGGGGGTCCACGTCATCATCACTCCGGTGGGTACCAGCGTCTGCTGCCCTGCAGTTACCCTTTTACTTCCTGCCTTGCACTCATTTTCACTAATTAAAGTGCTCCCTCCAGACTGCCTGGGTGACTTTTGACAAACTCACGTTGTGATCACCAGCTCTCCTCATTTCAGCCACCCACAGGAAGGAGCAAGGCTTCTACAGTCATAGCAGCAGAAAATGAGTTCTAAAAATGCAAAAATAGCTTGGAGGGAAGGAGCTGCCTTGGGCTATGAGGGTCATGTCATTTGAGCAGCCTGTGGTTGTCAGTACTTGCCTCCCACATGCCACCTGATGAGCAGACCTGCCGGCAAGCGGCTCCCTTATGATCCCATCATAAAACAAGTCCATCCGGGTGGTTCATCCTTAGTAAATATTAAGGAGGAAAATGAGGACTCTGGTCATTATTTGGCACAAGGGTTTTCATTATTGTCTTGTCCCCCGGCCCCCCCGGCCTGTTTTTTTTCTCTGCCCTCCTGGAGGTAATCTCTTTGCTGTCAAATTATTCAGGGCAGCTGAAGAGAGAAGTTGCTTCTGCACAGGTCCTTTCCAGAGACCATCAGTAAATAATAAATACACTCAGGAGTTTCTAGAGCCTTCTGTTTTATGATGAGGTCATTTGAGCTTGAGGTAGTGAGAGGGTAAATTCTATAAGGAGAAATGCAGAGAGGATATGGTCCAGGTATTCTGAGTGTTAGGGATCTAACCTGCTAGGTGTTAGTTCTTTAAGAGCCTTTAAATGATGGAGTTAAATACTGTATTCACAATTGGCCAGGAGCTGGGGCAGGCTTGGGGCGGCTGATCCCAGCCACAGGGCTATCCCCAGGGAATATGGCCCTGAATGCCGTGGAATCTTCACTCACTTGACATGAGCTAGATGGCCAGTTTAGTCTGTGGTGTTGTTTAGTGTGTGTATGGGGCAGGAAGGACTGTTCACTGTTTATTAAAATAACATTTTTTCCTTATACAAAAGCAATGCATGTTCACTCTGGATAACCCTCCTATAATCTAATCATTTATAGATAATCACTTTAACTTTCTTGAGTACATTTTTTCAAACGTTTCTTAAGGAAAACATATACTTGTAAAAAAATGGATCTTACAGTATGCATTTTCTTTGAATCTTACATTTTCAAGTAAGTATATACTGGAGACATAGTTCTGTGTTGATGACTATTCGGGTATAGTGTGTTAATGGCTGCATTGTATTTCATTGTCTGAAGGTATCACAATTTATTTAACCAATATTTTTGGTTGGGCTCTTTTTCTTTCTGCTAAACGCAGTGCTTCAATAAACGACCTTTGAGATAATTTGATAGGCACATCTTTAATCTTTCTAACCCTGGGATAAATCCCTAGAAGAACTGTTGGGTGCAGGGCTGGGCCCTTCTTTCTCATGCTTTTGATCTGCACTGCCTAAGAGCATTGCACTAGAACTGAACCCATTATGCTCTCACTCCCATAGTGAAGCCGAATCTGGCCTCTGTACACCAACACCGAATTAAATTTCGGAGACAGAGTTTTGGGTGAAGCAGAAAAGAATAGCTTTATTGCTTTGCCAGGCAAAGGGGGCCACAGCAGGCTAATGTCCTCAAAACTGTGTGTCCTGACCTGGAGTGGGTAATGAGGAGTTTTATAGTAATGGTTCAGAGAGGGTGTGATCAGCTCGTGGACATTCTTCTGATTGGTTGGTGGGGAGGTAAGTGGGAGTCAGCATCATCAACCTTCTGGTTCCAACCGGTCTGGGGTCTACGTGCTTGTGAGCAGCATACAGTTAACTTCTCCCACGTGGAGGGGGTATCAGAATCTGCAAAACAGCTCAAAGATATTGTTGTGTGTATCCCTTGAGGGGGAGCCAGGACCCTGCCCCAAGGCCGCACTATTGTTTCTTTTCACTGTTACTCCCCTGCCTCTCCGTCCCCTCTCTTCTCTGATTAGCAACTGTTTGAACCTGCCTGTTGGAACTCAGGGAAGGTCATGGAGACTGAATGAAGCCTATTTCCTGTAATCAAGAAATGGGGGACACAGAAAAGGCTTTTGTGCCCAGGAGCCCCACAGGGTCCTGCTTGGTATCAATAGTTCAAACGTGAGGGCTCTCTATGTCTTTTATTCCCAATACAGGACACAACAGACAAACTAGGTGAATATTCCCAGGCCTGGTGGTCATGCATGTCCTGAGCACAGCTTCACAATAGCACCTAACACTCTAAATGAGAATCATTTGCTTACTCTTCTGTCTGGACTAAAAGCCACTGGAGTGAAAGATTCTCATCAATCCCTACAATCCCAACAACTCAGTACCTAGTGGGAGCTCAGTAAATATTATTGCATTCATTCACTTAGTAAATATTTATTGAGTGCCAACTCTGTTCTGGGTGTTCTTCTCAGCACCAGGAAAACCTCAGTGAGAGAAACATGTTGACAGCCCTGTTCTGGTGGAGCTTTCGTGGACCTGAGCTATGTGGCCCGCGACTGGCCACTCACCGCCAGTGGTTTCTCCGCCCTTCCAGGCCCAGCTTCTCTCTGAAGTCTTCCCTGACCCCCTGTGCCTCCTGTGAACTCAACAGCAGCGAATGCCCGCGTGATTTATTTGACACTTTGTTTGTGTAGTGTGAACTGTTTTCTGTATTTTTACAGCTCTTAGCCTTCCCGGCTTGACCGAGGACACCTTGAAGGGTGAGGACACCATGAAAGTGGAGGCCATGGTTTCTGCACCTGTGGGTTCATGGCTCCAAACACCGCCTTGCCCACAGCTGCTTCACAGGGTGGTGCTCTGCCCACCCAGCCAAGCCCAGCCAGGCCCGGCCAGGCACCGTGCTTCACAGCTGCTGGTTACCCCTCCTCTCCACTTGGCTCCCCAGCACTAATGCTTGAATTGCATTTTCCACCTCTGAACTTACAAGGACAACTATCGCGAAGATGACTGGGAAAGGCCAAATTCTCTCATCGAAATGGAAAGCGTATCAAACTTATTAGAGGCAAGCTTGAGTAAAAAGTGAATTCTGATCAACTACATGTGATGTCTAAGGAATCCTCACTGTCAGCCTGAAGTTCTCTTAGACAGTCATGGCTGGAACTGGGTCTTTGGTCATAGCTGTGTTCTGGGCCTGTTCTGTCCTAGCACTTCTCTGCTAACTGCTGACTTTTCCTTCATTCTTTGCCAGGATGTCCTCTCCTCTTATCTGTTCCAGGTCATCCCAGGCTGATTGACTGGTTTCTTATCAGAGAGCTCTCATACACATCGTCAGGTTCTCCGTCTTTCCCTAAGCACCTGGTCAATGTTAAAAGCATTGTTTAAATGCTTAAACATTTAAAGCAAGGTTCTTAAAGAGACTAAGAGTTCTACCAGTGTTTCTATTGCACCGGTTATTTGTGTTTCTGTTGGTACCATGCAGAAGTTTTCAAATATAAGAAATGGGGGAGAGAGATCCCCTGCTCAGTGGAAACAGGCCCTGCTAATGCCCTGAGCAGAAGGGGTCTGCCCTGCCCTGCTGGTGGGACCTACCTACAAAACCTCATCCTGCCTGCAGTGGGAAGGGTTTTGTCAGCATCCCCTTCATTGAGAGGAGAGAAAAAAACCACTCAAGTCTTATGGTGTGAAACTACTCAACCCTAGAATCCTCATCCACCCGCTGCCCACACAGCCCTTTTTTCCCCGTGCCCTTTCATCCAATATCAAATGTCCACCTGGCTGTAGCTGCCAGTGTTTGGAATGGCTGACTCGCTCCTCTGCTGGAATATAACTGTTTGATGATTTACGTGCGGACTCTCCTGGAATCCAGTCCAGATTTGATCGTGATTTTGAAAGCTTGTAGCTCCATCTCAGGGGAAATGGTTGAAACTGGAGGGAAATGAATCAACCGTGAGAAGTTGCTGGGATAGGTGGAGAAATTCCTCTGCAAAGGTTCAACTAAGAAGCTTAATTTGGGGTAGCAAAGGAAGAGAGGAAGGACAGAAGACAAAAGTGGAACCGACCTCCCCCCCACCGACCCCATCCTTCTTTGGATCCATGTTAGGAGATGCTCAGACCAGCTCTCCTATGATAGACTTTGCATCTGTGTTTGGCTTATTTTCTCAATGAGGTGGTAGGCACAGAAGCACTGAACTAACTTCTGCTGGTGGATTGTTCAATTAAAGAATTGGGAATTCGAATCTGGAGCTGTCCAATGCATAGTGTTTGTCACTAAGGTCTAGGGGCTATGGTTGAGGCAGAACTGACCCACTTTTTACCAACATGGAACCAAGTGTGATGCAATATACTGCTGGGAGCATTAGAAAATTAAAGGTGACTTTTCAATCCAGGATTGCAAGCTGGCAGCAGCTTGAGGAGCTCTGTGTAATGAGTATATTGTCTCCAACAGGGGCCTTGATGACTGATAGGTGAAAAGCTGTGTCACAGCCTAGAATTATTATGCTCCATCACAAAAGAGGGCGAGAGTGACAGCACAGTGATCTATTAGTGCTGTCTGTGGGGTTAATGGTGAGTTTTCCTGCTGCTGGTGGTCTATAAAGATAGCAAAGAAAAGGGAAATGGTGTGGGGGAAAACTCAGTAGTATTAGCAGAGTTATGATAATAAATGTAATCGTTTATTTCTGGGATGGTTTTTATTGAACTGGTTATGAACTTGATACTTTTTCCTTTCAGTTTATAAGTTGGAGAAAATGAGAATTCGGGAAAAATATCCAACTTTCTGGTAGACACAGCAGCCATGTTGGGTAGAATAAAGCTGGAGTTTTCATAGTCTTTGAAAAGGAGGACTGAGAAATGAATGTCTGTGCAGACAGAGGAGCTCTGGGGATGCTGGGGGGAAGAGTGTGATCTTTGATGTCAGAAAGACCTGTTTTTTGCTTGTTTGTTTATAATTTATTATTTATTTAATTGGCTGCATTGGGTCTAAGCCGCTGCATGGGGGCTTTCTCTAGTTGTGGTGTGCGGGCTTCTCACTGCGGTGGCCTCTCCCGCTGCAGGGCACGGACTCTAGGCGCGCGAGCTTCAGTAGTTGTGGCGTGTGGGCTCAGTAGTTGTGGCTCACGGGCTCTAGAGCACAGGCTCAGTAGCCGTGGTGCATGGGCCCAGCCGCTCCGCGGCATGTGGGATCCTCCCGGACCAGGGCTCGAACCCGTGTCTCCCTGATCGGCAGGCGGATTCCCAACCACTGCGCCACCAGGGAGGTCCCGAAAGACCTGTTTTTGCATCCTGGTTCTGCCTGTTATTAGTTGCATGACCATTGGCCAGTTACTTCATCTGTAAAACAGGAGAAGTATATCTCCCTAGCCAGGGTGGTTATGAGGCTCAAGTAGCATCATGCGTATTTGTAAAGGTGTTTAGCACAGCTCCTGGTAGGAAACAGCTACTCAGTAAATAAGCCATGGCTCTGGTTTGCTGATGCCATCACCATCTTGGAATTCATATTTCGTTATAGTCACACAGTTCAGTGGCCTCTCAGCCACAGGCCAAGAAAGAATTGTGTGATGTATTTGACTTTTAAAGTCTGTTGATTAACAATAATCACATTAGTCTCAATTTTAAGGAGCAAGCTCAAGTCTCTAAAAGATATAGAAAGTTCCTCCAAAAGATAATAATAAGCCTTGGAAATATCCAAGCAGAAGTGGAAGGGTCAGCTACCATGGACTCTGTAGAAAAGATTACCTGGGTGGATGGAAAGGAGGAATGAGTCTATGTGTAGATTTTTTTTTTCCCAAAGTGAGGTTCAAATAGTTATTTTTAAAAAGCTAGAAAAAATTCTGAGGAAGAATATGTTGGTTTTCAGGTTTAGCTTTTTAAATGGTCCAGTGCATATAAGTTTGATTATTCTTGATTATTTGCTAGGGAGGAATTAATACATACCTACTTTGCAGCAGATGTATTCATATACATTATTTTCACAATTCAGTGACATGAGGTATTTTATCCACATCTTACAGATGAGGAGATTGAGAATAAAATATTTAACGTAGACTAAAGTTGTACTGCTGGAGTGAGGCCAGGGTTCACATTCCAGTCTCATGGTCCTCCTGCTGCTTCATGGAAGGGAGAGGATATTGGCACCTGGAAAACCGTCCTTGAACCTTCTTCCCCTTCTTCCGCTCCCAGGCCCAATGGGTGCCCTTCCTTAGGCTCTGACAGCAGTTGGGTCTCTGCCATCACCCTGAGACAGGAAGGGGGCAGGACACAACCTTTAAAAGAATGACAGCTATTGAGGACACGACATAAACTGGTTAGAACCAACCTGGTCCAAGATGGCAGACAATCGACTTCCACTAGACTTTGTGCCTCAGTATACACTTATTGTAATACATTAGCGTAGCCTAAATGACACACCCACAGGCACCATGACAGTTCTGAGGCCGACCACAAAAGGCCAAAAGTGGGCAGTGGCCCAATTCCTGGAAATCCCCATCCCTTCCCCCAAATAGCTGGAATACTCCTCCCACTCATTAGCCTATGAAATTACCCAGCCCTATAAAAACTGACAACCCCATACCCTGGCACCTCTTGCCTTCTGAGATGGCCCACACTCTGTCTATGGAGTGTGTATCTTCCTGAATAAACCTTCTTTCACTTTACTGTGGCTCGCTCTTGAATTCTTTCCTGTGTGAAGCCAAGAAGCCATGCTTGGTGGCCGTCCCAGGGACTCACCTGAGACCTGGGATGTGACCATCCTCTCACGCCCCACTCTCTTGCACAACAACCCCACTTAACTCAACTGTACTGCACTCATCTCTTCACTAGTCTTTATCTCTAGAGTGAATTCCAAAATTGCAAAAAAACTGTGTGCTCTTCACCTCTGAACCTCCAGGACCTTCCTGTGGGTAGCTGGCACATCATGGATGCCTAGGAAATGTATGAATGAATATTGGAAGATAATACCCAAGTGTCCGGCTTCCCGTCTTTTCCTTTGAGCCACAGTGGGTCTCAGCTTCATCTATTCAGGGTCCTGTTTGGGTTCATGCTTATCCCAACTCCATCTTCTTTCCCTCGTCCGTGGGTCTTTTTCCATCAGGACAAAAGCCCTCCCAGCCCCCGACTCCTTTGGTCCCCTAGGATCCTCAGCTTCCCCAACCCCAGCTTCCCTCTGGTTGTTTCCACTCTGTCCGAAGATCTGCCCCCTTCATAAGCTTCCACAACCCCACCTGCAGCTCTAATTCTTGGCTGTGTCTGCTCATCCCCCCGTCTGTGAGGACACTGCTCCAGATACCCTCAAATCAGTGCTCTCTCAGGGGCTGGAGGTCTGTGAATCCACACAGGTGAGGCAACATCCAAGGTGTGCTATAAGAATGAGATGATTGCAAGGTGTGTAACACGGATAAATGCAGTTGTTGTTGAACTTGAGTTCACGTGCCCCAAAGCACAGTGAGGCCAAATAAACCAAAACATCAAAGTTTTGGAGAAGAGAATGGTTTATTGCAAGGGCAAAGCAAGGCGTATGGGCAGCTCATGCACAAAAGACCCATACTCCTTGAAGATTTTCAGGGAAGAGTTTTAATAGGGAAAATTTGGGGGGTGGGCTGCAAGGTGTGTGACTTTCTTCTGATTTGTTGGTGGGGAGGTAACAGGGTGGTGTTCCAGGAATCCTGTGCTCAGCCTGGCTGGGGTCCTTAGTTCCTGTAGAAACACTCAAAGATAAGTTGTTATGTATATTCCTTGAGGAGAAACCAGGACTCTGCTTTACTGCTGCACTATTGTTTCTTGACTGCTTTTCCTTTGTTTCTGCATTCCCTCACTTGCCTAACGAGTAACTATTTGAATCTGCCCTTTGGAACTCAGGGAAGGTCTAGGAGACTGAAGCCTTTTTCTTACAAACCATAATTGGCAGACAAGGAAAGGCTTTTGTACCCAGGAGGGCTGCACAGGGTCCTGCTCAGTAATTGGGGCGATTTCAGTCTACCTCTGTCACCTATCAGCTATGGGACACCTAATTCTCTTAGCCTCTTTCTCCTTATCTCTACAAGAGGGCTAAAGATACGTATTACATAGTAAGTTTATCAAAGTGCAGGTTTGTTTCTGGCACTGTGAGGATGCTGTGTGTGAAAGACAGTGTCACTGAAATGAAATGGAGACGGAGGCTGGCTGACCTCGCACATCCTCAACTCCACAACATACACAGCGATTCTAGGGATGACATAAACATGCTATTTCTTTGTGGAAAATGGATCTCCAAAAGAAAAGAAGATGCTTCTGTTAATGACAGGATAGGACAAGAGGTGAAGCTGTGTGAGAAGTTGAGGGCTCTCTTCGAGTAGAGACACACTGAATGGGGGGAGTTTTGTCCTATAGTGACATTTGTCAGTTTGGGTTTATTCCCCCCGCTTAGGGCAAATCCCTCACAGATGTCAAGATACTACTAAAAATGAACGATGAAGAAAAGATAGACAATACGAAAGAATCAAAAGCTTGGGGAAGTTTCATTTGTTCCTTTGTTTTGAAAGATTAATTTCTTGGTGCCAAGGTTGATGTTCCTCCTTTCTCAAGTTTGCTATTAGTATTCTGAGTGAAAAGTTAAACACTTGAAATGGATAAAGATTACCTGCCAATGTTTCCCCATGAATCAGATTGAAAATGCAAACTGTGACGTGAGGCAGAGACATTCATTTTATTTAGTAGGGAATGGGGAGAGGAGATTGCTGGCTTTTGCACTGCAGCTCCAGGTGCTGGTAGGTCATGCTGGCAAATTCCTCAGCCCCCTTTCCCTGAACACACCCTGACTCCGGTTCTCCAATTCCAGCCACTTCTTTCTTTCCTCTTCCCTTTTCCAAGCTGCCCCAGCATCCTGCCACCCATACGTCCTTTAGTAGCGCTTCTGAATGCTTCAGAGAGGAAGACTCCAGGAATCTGTCCGGTGAGAGGTAGAGCTTTCCTCATTTTTTGATCTACTGAATTTAGCCAGCATTCTGCTCTAGAGATTGAAGAGAACTTGGAGGTAAATTATCAAGCTCTGCAACTTAATAGCTGTTTGGCCTTCAGCAAGTTGCTAAACTCTTCAGGGGTTAGCTTACTTATTATTATTTTCATATAAAACGCAGACCTAACTACCTATTGGCTGATTCATTTAACTAACTCTAACCCCCTCTGTTGTTCACCACCCTCCACCTGCCTGGAGTTAGTGTCAGGCAGGACATTTCCCCCCAGCTGTTTGTAGATAACAAGCCTCTTAGGAGTGCTGCAGTGACAAAACACCTTAACTGGAGCAGCTGCGGGGGAGCAAGTACATTCCAGACTCCCAGCAGGTGGGCGTCCAGAGAGAGGACTGTGAGCATTGTTCTGTGCCCAAGGGCTGGGGAGTTACGCAGGAATGTTAATGCTTTTCTGTGATCTTTCTTCTGACCTTATTTGAGGGCTCTAGGCTCCTCTCCTGTAGCTGGCTTTTTTTTTTTTTTTTTCCTTCTCTCCTATTCCTTGATTTCAGAGGGCTGTGTGCTATATCCGGAGGACTGGCAGGGGGAATGATGGGAATGCACGTTGCTTTTTGCACTGGGGTTTACTTATTGAGAAACTGTCCGGTGGGCCATGCTTCTAGGCTTTGCTTTGCAGGTGGCAGGCAGAGTCTCGGAAATGCATCCTTCAAATGCATGTGTCTCCATTCTGCCTCATTTCTGGGATCAGAATGAGTTAGGTTCACCCTGGATTTTAAGATCCTCCAGAACTTGACCTCTGTTTACTTCTCCAAGCCCCTCACAACAGTTCTAATGCTTCTGCACAACCTGCTCCAAGTGGAGAAGAGGCTTCCTTGTCCCTATCATACCCCACATGCGTGACTGCTTTCAAGCCTTGTTACCATCCCTTTTCTGGGGTGTTCTTGTTGCTTTTCTGTACTACTTCCAATCGTTTAAATTGACCCATGAACCTTCTCATGATCTACCATAGTTTCCTACTTATTACTCATTCTGGGGCTTGACCTTTGCCAGGGGCTATGTTAGGTGCTGGAGATATGAGGGAGAATTGAATATGGTCCCTGGTTGCAGTGAACTTACATCCAGGCTGTATCTTTCATACATTCCGCATGTTTGTCTCAGTAGCAAGCACAGGGCTTGCCATCAGGAACATGCAGAAAATGTGCTTTCTCTCCAAATCGGTGTAGCCATAGACAGCATCTGCATTTACACCCCAGGGCCTTTGCACATGCTATTTCCTCTTCTTTGGACTATTAAACTCCATTAGGTTTTAGCTGAAATGTTACTTCCCCATGGAATCCTTTTGATCACTGAACACTATATCGGGGTCAATTTTATAAGCACTCTTGAGTTGAACTCTTCTGTCATAGCATTTATCACAGTTTTTACTTATCTGCTTGCATGGTGATTTGACTATTTTCTGTCTTCTTTTCAAGATTGTAAGTTCTGTGTTAAAGGTGATCTAATTTGTTCACTACTCTATGCCCAGGACCTGGCACAGTGGTAAATCCACTATGTTGCTATTCGATTAATCTGTATCAAATAAATGGCAGAAAAGATGGATGGATGGATGAATGGTTAGATCAATGAATGATTGAAAGAATAAAACCAGGCCTTCCCAAACAGCAACCCTGGCCATTCAGAGACATCTAGATATCTGCCTTTCTTTTCCCTTCCTACCATGCTTTGTCCCTCCAATCTTTCATCACCCTTGGACCCCTTGATCTTGAGTGTCTTTGTATTTCCAGGGGCAGACCCTGGTTCTTGTGTTGAGTGGCATATGGTGAGTCTGTGTTTTCAGAGTAGGGTTTTTAGCCCAGTTGTCCTCGGGAGTCCTCACTCAGTACAGAGATGCTACCCGGTTCTAGTGGTAACACTGCCTAAGAGGCATCTGTGGGCAGGACACAGCCAGGGTGAAAAACAGGAGGAAGAATGTCAACATCTATGTGTCCTGAGCTCAGCGACCTTCCTTCCTCCCTCCCTTCCTTCCTTTCTTATGAACTTTGATCCTCTGCCTCCATTCAGTATTCATCAAAGGTGAACTCAGTACTTATATTTTTGATGTGACACATAAACTAGAGGTTGGTAGGAAACATTCTTCATTACCTTTAGAAAGTTCTTACCAAAGAGAAGTAATAGGTTCTCTTGGTCTGGGACTGTAGATATTTCCTGATGTTGTACACATCCCCAGAGGAATGGGAGGCCAAATCCCAAGGAGTCAGCATTTCTACTATGTTCTTTGCCTCTCTTATGGCAAATTGGGCATGTGTGTATCTCCCGTCTGCCTTCTGAGAGGCACCAACACATGCTTGCAGCATACTACCCTGTGTTGGTGACCTACAGACGGAGAAGTATGTGTATGGGGTCACATATTAAATAAATAAGGGCATCCTCCTTTCTTACCAGCCCAAGAAGTGGCTGGAGTACCAGGCGGGGAATGGGAAGATGAGGTTCCTGTTCAGTGAAGCCTCTAGCCAGCTGCGTGAGTTCTGGCAAGTCCTTTAATATCCGTGGGCTTTCACTGAGGTGAGGAGGAGGGGTGTGTATGGATGAATATTCATTCATTCACACGTATTCCAGATGCCTGACAAAAATCTAATTTCCTGCAGCAGCTGAGAGTCTGCCAACGTCTGTCAGAAACCAAGCCTACAGACAACTGTAATAGAATATGCTGCTGTCTTATGGTTATTTTACCCAATTCATAGGTTCAAGGAGACAATATTTGAAGGTTCTCTGATTACTACACAGTGCAGGGCACACTGATGTAGGATACAGTCTATTGCTGAACTTGAGCAAGTTCCAGAAGCAGAGATTCTAGGGGCTTGGGGGAAGCCTAGAGGCAGTCCTCCCATCAGACCCTTGAATCCTCTCTCCAGCATCTGCAATAAGTGTTTTCCTTCCCTGCCTACCCCCTTCCAATGATAGGGAATGCAGTGCCCTCCTAATGAAGCCCTGTTGCTCTTTGAATTAGGACTCAACCAACCTCTTTGTGCATGTGAATGTAAGTGTGTATATGTGAACGTGAGTGTGATTATACTTTTTGTGTAATCCATGAGTTTGTTTCCTATGTGTGTGGCTGAATCTCGCACCATTTACTCCCCACAACAATTCCAAAGAGAAATAGAATATTTCTAGGTTTGTCAGATATTTTGGATTCTTGCAGCCTCTCTCCACCAGTACAGTTAATTGAGGGTCGATTCTGTTGGCAACTGTTATGCGTTACTCATCCAGGGTCTCTGTGGACACCTCATTTCCTGCCTTCTGTAAAAGAAATCAAGAAACAGATGGGTGTCATTGTTGTCGCATTGTTGTGCTGAAAGAAAAATGGTGGATCAGAGCATTTTGTTCCCCTCTTTGCGCAAGGAGCGTTTTCCTGCCAGCAACTGGGAAGCATCACAGATTCCTAGGCACAGTCCTTCTGATCAGCATTAGATCCACTTACTTTCCTTGTTATATCTATGCAGGTAGGACTGTGGCATGAGCTGATATTCGACACACTAGGGACACTGCTCACCATGCTACCTCCTGGGACCACCCTGGCCTTGAAGTGGGGAGGGGTCAGTTGGGCTGTACGTATCTTTCATGAGAATGCACGTCCTGTGGGGTCAACTACTCTGCCCAGAGAGTGGACATGACCAGTGGTCTGTGGCTGGGTGCTGGGGTCTGTCTGATGAGAGACACAGGTGCCACTTTGATACACTTGCCTCCCAGCATCCTGACTGTGCTTCCTCATGTGCTCCTCCCTCCATTGCTGCCCCAGGATCTCACACAAGCCTGGGTGGATATAGGCTTAATAGAACTACATCTAGAGACTGAAAACTTGGCCCCTGTGGACACCCTACGATTTATAGCTTCAGAGGAGGTTTTGAACTATGATCTCCTTTGTGACTCAGTTGTGTATTTGCCAGATTCTGTGCTTTAGCCTTTTGTACAAGTCCTTGGTCAATCACGTTGCATAGAGCCAGCTAAAGTACAGATCATTTGGGGTAACTCCTGGAGAGCCCCTCAGATGAGCATTGACCCATTAGTGAGATGTATGAAATTATTAGATGTGTTCAACCAACTGCAAATCTATCTTGGGGCTTTTCCCCCACCTAATTCATAAGACTCTCATAATAGACTTTGCTGACTACCCTGTGGACATTTGGACATGTTATGGCAATGGCAGAACTGGCAAAGGGATTTCCTCTGGTGTGACTATGCCTACAGGTTAGGTGTGGTCCATCTGAAGTATTACTATCTTGAGAAGAATGTTGGGGCTGTATCTCTGTTCAGTGACAATGAATGCTGGGATTGATTAGCAATGTCTGCTATGGGAATGTGGTAGCAGAGTAGTAGTGTGTTTGCTGGGTTTAGTGTAATGTTTGGAACATAGGCTCTGGAGATGCACTTCTTCACTTCAGATCCTACCTCTGATACTTCCTATAGTTGTATGATCTTAGGCAAATTACTTAAACCTTCTGTGCCTCAGTATCTTCAACTGTAAATTGAAGAAACTGATAGTACCTACTACCTCACTGGGATTTCCTGTGGATTGAATCAAACATATAAAGTGCTTAGAATGGTTCCTGGGCACATGGTAAGTGCAACATAAGTATTTGCTATTATTGTAATTATTAATGCATAGCCCTGACCATCAATCCAGTAAAAACTTAAGGTTAACCTGATGTATTTGTCATTAATAAGTCCATTTGGGGTCCTCAGGATTACTGTTTTGTTTTTTAAGAGCTTATAAATAATCTAAGATATTTTCTACAATTTTCTTGGGCATCACTGTGTATCTTATGACAAGTAGTTTTGGATTTATTCTTTCTCATTTCTTAAAAAATAAGACTTTTACCATTGCCTGATCTTTAAGCATTGCTCTCATTCCGTGTTATTGCACAGCTGTCTTTGACAAATCCTGGTGACATATTAGGTGTCACTGTGTACCACACATGGTTCTAAGAGTTTCTCTTTCATTGTCTCGTTTACTCTTCACAACAGCCTTTTCAGGTTGGAACTGTGATCGTCTCCATTTTACAAATGGCTTAGAGATTTTTAAATATAGCTACGGTTTAGGGAACTTCAATACCTTGCCCATGATTGCTCAGCTGGCAAATGGCAGAACCTGAATTCAAACCCAGATCAAT
Organism: Balaenoptera physalus; assembly: GCF_965194825.1. Lineage (NCBI taxonomy): Eukaryota > Metazoa > Chordata > Mammalia > Artiodactyla > Balaenopteridae > Balaenoptera > Balaenoptera physalus. The sequence goes on from NC_138891.1 coordinate 22,927,475, forward strand.
GGGTCATGTGAAAGGTGATTTGAAGACCTTTTGTCTGGTGGAGAAGATTTTTAAATGGAGGGAAGAGGATCCCAGCTGATATCTGAGACAGGATTTGGGAGCTGGGGTAAAGTTCTAGATCAGGAACCAGTGTCATTAAAGACCAAGCAGATAGGAGTTGTGATATGCCCATTTTGTCTTTGTTGAGTTTAAGGGAAGGAGGTAGAAAGAACATCTGATTAAGATTAGATTAAGTTTCCTCAGTAGGTCAAGGGACAGGTCATTGAGATTAAGACAGAGTCCAGGCAGACAGATGGTCAAGGATCAGGCAAATAAGCCAATTAACGATTAAAAATATGAATTGTGGCCATGCTTTTAATTAGATTTATATTTTTAATATCCTAGGTAAATTTATAATATCCCCTGCCTTTATAGGTGTCTCTTAGGGTCCTGCATTGGAAGAGTTCATTTTTCTACCTGCCAGAATCAATCTCTCAAGATGAGTCCACCCTTCTACCCATCCTAGACTTCCCTGAGCTGGGTCTTTGTGTTGTGGATAAAGAGGTGAATAAGATAGACCCATGTGTTTGAGGAATGTACTTTCAAAGTTAAGCAAAGAAAATAAAAAAGTAAACACACCTGCACAATAAATTGAGGCTTATATAGAGACCATCATTAATTTCTGTGGGGGTCCCCAAAAGAAATACCTAACCCAACCAGAGATGGGAGAAGAAAGTCACTGAAGGCTTCTCAGAATAGGTGCGTTTTGAGTTAACCAGGTAAGGTAAGTTCTTCTTGGGTGGCAAGATAGGGAGATATGGTAATGTGTGAAATATTTGGAAACTTCAAAATGTTGGCATGGCTTGAGTGTAAGTTGCAAGAATGGCAGGACCACGGGGCAAGACTCAGGCCATATCCCTATGGGTCTCAGAGTCCAGCTTAAGGAGTCTGGATTTTAAGGTGTTTGGAGCTACAGATCTCTGTGGTTTGGATGAAAGGATGAAGGCAGGAGAGTTTGGTTTCTCATCAGTCCTTCATTATGCTGACATCTCGGATTCATTGGGTTTTTTGCAGCCTGTTATTCTTTTTCCCCTAAGAAAACCAGATGCAAATACAATAAGATTAAAATAAGATTTAGAACACTTTTATCACAGAAGAGATGGTGCTATCATAAACGTCTCTGTCCCACAGGCAACATTTGCTATTAATAGTGGAAGATTTAACGGATGCCCATTATCTGAGAATGGGATTTGTTCTGATAATGGCCAGACAATGAGTTCCAGACACAGTTTATAATCCAGAGTCTCCTTTATTCTTGTACAAAACACATAGAACAAGGTTGACTTTTATGTGACACCTGGTCATTGCCATAACTTGTTGGGGGAGACATTTTTCTGAAAGTCTTATATTTTTAATCTAGAATATAGCTGAGCCCACAACCCCACCCCATTTCACATTTATGTCCACCAAGTCTACACCGACATTCAAGGTAATTTGAACTGACCTTCACAGAATTATAACTGCAGAAAAACAAAGGAAGCCAGCTCTCCATGGCAGCTGTCACTTGGCCCCTTCCTATCACTTCCCCAACCCCAAACCTTCTACCCGAATGTCTCTGAAGTGTCAGGGAGACCTTCAATACCAGGATGACGTGGCCCACCACAATGGATGTGGTGACATCATACATCATCCCTGGGGCTCTTCCTGGGCTGCTGGAGAGGCCCTCACAGCTTGTAGTAGGTTATCTGAGGCAAGACCCACAAACAGGATTTCATTGGCGCTTGATGCATTCTCCTTATTTTCTCACCCTTTTTAATCTGGTCCTAGCTTCCTGAGACCCGTTAGCATAGAGGCTAAGGCTCCTCATGTACCACTCAGCCTGAACTCAGTTACACAAGCTGGCTGAGCCCCGGTCCCCACTCACCCCCTCATCTCCTTTTCCACTTGCTCAGACCTCTTGGGAGTCTTACTTGGGGGCTTGTTTTCCTACATGTGGCCTTGTGCACCCTTCAGAAATCAAGCATGGTCATTCTGCTCTTTTGGGGTTGACCTCTGGCTTCCTTTCTTGGCCAAGGTTCAGATTTGACCTTGGACTTTGTGGTCTCTGAGTGCCCTGGTTAAACACTTAAGTGGTTCCCCTCAGTGCAGGCCCTCAAGTCTAGGCCCCAACCCTGGCATCTTCAGGAGGGCACTGTCCCAGGACAGCCCTCTGATGTCCCCAGTGGAGAATGGAATGTATCTGTTCAGCAGGCTCTAAACACCCAAGAAAATGAGAGAGAAGTGAAGCCCTGGGTGTTCAAGGCCATCCCATTTTGGTGGTCTTCCTTTTCAGCTTCTTTATATCCATCAATCTGCTCCATCCAGGAGGAGAACGCACGGCGCACCTCAGGCTGGTGCAACGTCACGCCGGCCTATGCCGCCACAGGCTCGCCCCCCATTCCGTACCCATCCCTCCCCCTGGCCTGAGTGAGCCAGAGCCCCCTAATCAGCGACTCCTTTAACCCCCTCCTGTCTGGGTGAAGAACAGATGCCAGAGAGCAACCTACATGCAGAGGCGGGGCCAAATCCAAAGCTGAACCCCAGGAGCTGTGTGAACAAAGAGGAGAAAGGGAAATTTCTCCGTGCAGCCTCAGGAACAGCAGATTAAAACTCCACAATCAACTTAATGTACCCTGCATCTGTGGAAAACCTGAATAGACAACAAATCATCACAAAATTGAGGCAGTGGCTGTTTGGGAGCAACTGTAGACTTGGGGGTTGCTGTATGTGACTGACTCGTTTCTGATTTATATGTTTACTTACTTTAACTCTTAGCACTTGTTATCATTGGTGGATTTGTTTATTAGTTTGGTTGCTCTCTTCCTTTTGAAAAATTTTTATTACTTTTTAATTTTTTATTTTAATAATATTTTTTATTTTAATAACTTATTTTATTTTATTTTTTCTATTCTTTCTTTCTTTTTTTCTTTTTTTCTCCCTTTATTCTGAGCCATGTGGGTGACAGGGTCTTGGTGCTCTGGGCAGGTGTCAGACCTGAGCCATGGAGGTGAGAGAGCCTCCTCCAACCCCCCGTCTCCACTGGGCCCCATGGTATGTCTCTGACCATCCCCTGGGAGGGGTGAGTTGGGCGCTGCCTGGTGGGGGGACATGCTCTGAGCCGGCTGGTCAGGGGGGCCAAGGACCAGGAACAGGGGGTGGGTGGGCGCCATTCTGCCCTTCTGGAGGCCACCAGCTCCATCTGTTCTTCCCCACGGTGTGTCTGCACCATCTGGATTCCTGGGAGGATTTAAGCCCTTTGTTACCCAAGGTGTTCTGATGGGAGCTGCAGAACTGGAGAGAGAGACAGAGAGACAGAGACAGAGACAGAGAGAGAGGGAGAATGAATAAAGACCAGGCTACAGGCCCATTCTGCTACCTGACTCCTTCAACCATGGCCCAGCCAGGCTTCCTCAGGTGAGGGGAGCATGGTCATTGCCCTCTGTGTTGCTCCCTGAACCGTTATTTCACAGATATTATTATTACTTAAGCCAGAGTCTACTTATAAAGTCAACTAAGTGACAGTTGAAGTAATAAATAATGGTGCCAGGCCATCGAGCCAGGAGGGGGCCCAACTCCAGTCTACACCCTCCTTGGCCTGAAGGTGTCCTCTCTGCCTTCCTACTTGCCAGTTTTCAGTCTTTTAATCTCTCTCCCAATGGCCCCCTGGCCCACTTCTGGCCTCCTTCTCTCTTATCCTCAAATAATGGAGTCCAGTAAAGTTCCCTCCGATCCCTCTGGATTGTGCACATTTCATATTCTTGGGTGTTGAGTTTCAGTGTCCCAAGGCCAATGACTGAGGGTCCTCAGAGTGCAGGGTGGGCTCTGACTCAGCGTCCACAGGGTGTGGTAGAGGGGCATAGATCTGGTCATTTTAAAGACGGGCTGGGAAGAAACCATGGCGATCTTCCACTCTCACTCTCCCCTCGAGAAGTATTTCCTAACGAGCAGAGTGCAAAAGGATCTGGAATGGTGCAGGATGAATATGACTGATTTATAGTTCTGCACTGATTTCATTGGATATTAAAGCACATGTCAAACTATTTCTCAGATGGAAGTAATAATATCTTAAGACAAGGATAACTCAGTAAAGTGAGTTGATTCAAAGTCAAGTCAATAATAAGAACAAGGAGCAAATAAAAGTATCAATAGTGTCCAGATAGGGCAAGAACCGGAGAAGGGAATCTGGGAGGGGCTTAATTGTTGGAGGCACTCCCCAGGGGGATCTACAGTAAATGGCCTCACCCCTGAGCGGGTACAATTCCTTCTGAAACCAACCCATCTGTTCCATAGGAGAAATTCAAACAATTAACAGAGCTTTGACTGCATTTTCCATCGCTAATATTCTTGGTATAAGAGAGACACCAGGTCCTAACCCCCAGCACCAAGATAGAGCAGAATCACCTGCTGCATGAACTTGACAGTCACACTTAAAACCTCTTCCTAATCCAGTGGGTGGGGAGCGGAGGACCTTGTCCAAGGTCACAGACTCAGGCAGAGTCAGAGTCAAGCATCAAACCCGCGCCTATCTGACTTCAGAGCCCATGCCCTTTCTCTTACTTTCCTAGAGGAGCTGTAAAATCTCTTCAAACTCTGCGAAATCTATGACTTGAATTAAGGGTATTTTAATTTCTCCCCATGCCCTTTGAAAAATAAAATTGACCTTCTATTTTCCTGGGGCTGGCTGATTCCTTTAACTCTCACAGGCATTTTAATTAGCATCAATTCCATGTATTCAAGGAAATGAATTTTTATTTCAAATGGTGCAAGAGCCTCTGTGGGGAAGAAAGGAAAAACATATTAGCAAATGAACTGTTCAGCCCTCAAAACTCTTTCTAAATTATAAAGGCAGCATCATAAGTGCCAAAATTAAGTGGCTAAAGTGCTGTGCAGTATTAATACTATATCCTTCAGTCTGCTACAGCAATGGCAACAAACATTGAAAAAAAGCAGAAAAAAGCTATGCCCCCAACAAGGTCTGTGTCCCCAAGTTATACTGTCAAGAAACTCCCTTTGAATATGGAAATCGGCCATGTTCTGAGGTCCTCGTCAGCATACTGTCTTTTCCTTGTGGCAGGTTTCATGTGTAGCATACTAACTTTGCATGAATGATGTTCTAATACATCAATGATTTGACTGCAGCCAGGACTTCAGAGTCATTGCCAGGACCCATGGGACTATCAATGCCCTCTTGAGGCCTTGAAGTACCTTCAGTTAAGACCCAGACAGATTCTAGAAACTTAAGCAGATTTTATTGACTGCATGAGGCCATCACATTATAGGTGGCAAATGGTGTCTTCAACCCTACAAGAGACTTTCACAAAGATTTTATGAGCTCAATTTCTCTATCCCTTTCCAATTTGTTCTTTCCCCCTCCCAACACCAGACTCTAGCTCCTCACATATTAAGGGTATTTGGGATTGGGAGCAACCATGGTGGAGAGAATATTAATGGAATACACAGAACTTGCACCATTGCGTTTTGTTCTGAAGTTTCTCCGTGAATTACCACCATGCGGGGAGGACGGTCTCTGAAACTGTCTTGTCATGTGGCCCCGCCCCTTATTTTGGTGCTTGACTGTGCTCCCCAGTGCCCTCAAGCCAAATGTCAAACATGAAAATTCTTTAGATCTTACATATCTCCTGCTAACAGAGACAGTGTGTATGGATATGGAGGACCAGTGACTCCGGAGAATGGACAGAACCGGTGGGCTGTTTACAACTATTCCATTCCTGAAAGTGTCAGCTGATGGAGGGCGAGTGACATGCATTTTCTGCCTTACCCAATAATTAGCATCAAGCCTTGGCATGATTATGACTAGTATTCCACTTCAGCTACAGACACCCTCAATTCTCAGAAAGTGTTCGGACACGTTGCTTGGTCTCCTGGTTATGAGTATTGGTCATGCTATACTCAGATTTCTGCAGAAATGAGAGAGGAAAGGTGAGTGGCTGGAAGAGAACACCTGGGAGACAGGGATTGTGTTAGTGATCAGTGACAAACATCCGTGTCTCTTTAGTGCTCTGCGTTTTCCAAGGGCAGCGACAGCTGCTCGAAACCCTGTAAATTAGCTTTAGGACTTGGAAGTAATAGAGCTACAAGCTGGCACCCACACTGTGGGTGAGTGGGTTGCCGTTGATTTGTCTGCGATGGGCTCTTGTGTCTAATGCTTGTGCAGTTGTGTCAAGCTGCTCTCCTAGGAGATAAACCACAATGTGTAGATGAGGAAATTTAAGGACGCTGGATGACAATTTAGTCAGCTTCTTGGAAAAACAAAAGCGCCTTTCCCAGAGAATAGATTCTAAGGGAAAGTCATTTGATTTTACCAAATGACTCCAAAGTGTAGTTTCAGAGTTCTCAGACCGCATCATATTTCCTCCTGCCTTCCTGCTCCCGAAATCTCATTTTCCATCTGGTGGTCAGTGGTTTCCTACTGTCCCCAGCTCCCTGAATAGCTCAGGGCATAACTAATTCTGCTTCTAACTCCTGCCCCTTTCCCTCTCAAGCCAGTGCTATCTAATGAAGATCATGTTTTACTTAGAAGTTTCCCAGCTTTCCCAGTAGAAGGTTTCTGATATTCCAATTGACATTAATGGCTTATAGGACATTACATCTCCCCAAAGCTTTTGTGATGTGCCAGAGGATAAATGTCATAGCTGGAAGGGACGAAGCTCTGATGGTAGACTGTGATATTGGTGCTAGGGTGCTGGGAGAGTCTTGCGCAGGAATACACTCCTGGTATTTTGCTCTTTTGCTGAATGACTGGCCCCCATTCCCATGGCTTCTTCTGGTGATGACTGATTGTGGGAAGTCTTCTGAGTCATGACCCAGGACCGTATCAGTTAGGGTAATTAGCTGTTGTGTGCTTCAGTACAGGTGGAGATCCATCAAAGCCTCCTTTGAAAATGCCCAGAGATAGATATGGCCCATGCTGGACATTGGCCAGTGGATCCAGGCTCTTGATTCAGAGTTGCTTCATCTCACAAGGGATCTGTGGTCTCTTGCCTTGACTGGTCTGCTATGCTATGGGGAAAACAAGAGAAGGGACAGTTCTAATCCTCTTGGACTTGGTGTTCTCTTTGAAGAAGCATGAAATAAGAGGGGCAGTAGGCAGGGGTAAATAGAGCCAGCATCTGGGTGCAGGACACAAGGGTCCTATCGTTAACCCTGCATAGTCCAGTTCCTGGTTAAACTTGGGTGGTCCACCTCCTTTCTCTGAGCCTTGCTTTCTTCATTTATAAGGTGGGAGTTTGGACCAGCTGAGCTCTCAGACTTCTCCCAGCCCTAATATCAGGTATAATATTATAGATTTATCATCTCAAATGAATGGACACTTTTTGAGTACCTATAAAGTGCCAGGGACTCTAAGTATATTTTTTCTAATATAAATAACAACTCTGCTATTACATATATTATTACATATGTAATAATAGCAACTCTATTATTTCCTTCACTTTATACATGAAGATGACAAGTCTCAGAAAGTTTGGGTGGTTTACTACACGAAGGGGGTTGCACTTACAGTGAAAGCCACTCCAAACTTTGGGTTTGGGTGGCTTATCCAAGATTACAGAGTGGTTTGGGTGACTTTCTGTCTCTAGGACCAGCAGTCCTTTCCTCTCTCCACTCCATCCTTACACTGGAGAGATATACCAACTGTCTGATCTGGACTTTCTGCTTTTCTGCTTAGGGGTTTCTTTGCCCAGCCTTACTGAGGGGCTACTATTTCTCTTGGGATAACTACCATCATAAAAATGATCATAGCAGCTAATATTATTCAGCCTTTACTATGTGCCCTTAAGCAGCTTACAGTCAAGTTGAGGAGATAAGGCATGCTAATATGAAATATGTAGGTAAAACCACACAAATTATTCAAAGCGATACACAGTTGCACATGTGCTTTCAAATTCTAGAAGAGAAATAGATGGGGTGGGCCTGAGAGCCCGCACATACCTCCTCTTCCAACTATCCTCAATTCCAGTGCAATTACAGGGCTGGAAGATGCTGTTATTAAAGTTTCCAGATGGGGTTCATTGACTAATTTGTGGAGTTGTACATTTTCATTGTCACAGGTGTTGGAGGTTTTCAGGAAGTGATTTAAGATCAGAAGATAAAGAATGTAATTATTTCCCCCAAATGCAAATGGCAGCTTTGATTACATTGGATGGGAGTCCTTGTATTTTTGTTCCCTGTCTAAAATACAATGAAACTTTATTTCCTGCTATTCCTCTTAGAGAAATGAATTTCCTAAATGCTTAGCACAATGCAGTGATATAAGACTTTGGGCAGACTATTTCTGAAAATGGCATTGGGAAGCTAATATAAACTGAATAAATTTGCCTATTCAGCTTAAAGGCCAATAATGGTGAAGAGTGTAGGGAGAAGAAGCAGAGACCAATGGGAAACTTTATTCTGTGCAAGAGTGAGAGCCAATGGGAGGTTTCAAGAACTCCACAAAGTGAACCACAGAAGGATTGCAGCTTGGTGGATACTGACTTCTGCAAACTCCTGTCATTTTTACAACCGTGCTGGCCTTCCACAAATCCAAACTGATATTTCCTACCAACTTCCACAAAGATGGTACAATCTGCAAAGTTAGAATAAGCCTTTTCCGCACCATTAAATTTTAACATTTCACATTTCTGAGTATTTGGCTACTAACACAGCATTACTTTTAATGAGAAATCTCAAAGCTGATTTCTCTCCAGCTGTCACTGTTGAATTACTTGATGTTAAATCCTTCAACAAGACTGAGGGAGAGAGAGAAAGAGCTATAAAGTGACATTAATGACTTAATCAAAATAAGTTTGCTTGGAAATATACAGACACTGCATACTTACTATTTTGAAGGCAGTAAAAATTTTTTTTTTTTTTTTTTTTTTTTTTTGCTGGAGATTTTATTCATTCCCCTGGCTTTGGATGCAATTACAAAATTCTCAAAAATATGTAATCCTCTTTGGATGTAGTTCACTGTTTTATAGTAGACATGAAGTCCTTTGTTTTTTTCCTATCTGGCTTCCAAACAATTTATTTGATGGCCCTAAGTTACTGAGCTATAGACTCTGTGCTCCTGAAAGTATTATTATTAATTATTACTGTTTTATATTATGCAAAAGCATTAGGAGTTGAGTACCCACTCAGGAGCAGGAGGGAGAGGTGAAATTCACTGGACTGCCATGCCAAAAAAAAAGAGCAAACACTTTCCAGCCCAGATCATAAATCTAGGATTAAACCACAGGTTCAAGCTATATATAGAGGTGAGATCATATGTGAACACTTGAAGCATTAAGAGTCACGTGTTGAGACAATTAGCCAAGTGAGGGGCGTGCCAGATGCCACAGCCCAGAGAAGGACACAAGAATCCACTGGTCCACACATGGCCCAATCTCATCCAACAGCAACTTTCTCCCCTTGGGCAGATATTAATGAACAAAAGGGTGAAAGAGTAACTGCTAGCTTTTAAGGAGCTCTGCTGGAAGTCCCCCTAGATTAGTTTCCTAGGGCTGTTCTAACAAATTACCATGAACTTGGTGGCTTAAAATGACTGAGATTTGTTCTCTCACAGCCTGGAGGCTAGAAGTCTGAAATCAAGGTGTCCATAGGGCTGGGGTCCCTCAAGCCTCCAGGGGACAAGCCTTTCTTGCCTCTTTCAGCTTCTGGAGTCTCCAGGCATTCCTTGGCTTGTGGCTGTATCACTCTCATCTCTGAATCCATCTTCACGTAGCTTTCTCTTCTCCCATGTGCCTCTCCTCGGTGTGTCCTAGTAAGGACACTTGTCATTAGATTTAAGGCCCACTTGGATAATTCAGGATTGTCTCATCTCTAGATCCTTAACTCAGTTACATCAGCGAAGACCCCTTTTCCAAATAAGGTCACATTCACAGGGTCCTGGATGTGGACATATCTTTGAGGATGTATTCAATCCACTACACCCACCAGATTGCTGCTTCCATCTCAATGGCAAGAAGTGGGTCCCACGGCCATCCCTATCTGCAAGGGAGGGGGAGAGATGCACATTTTTAGCTGTCTGAAGCATTTCTATCATGAATTCCTCTCAGTGTGATGCTGCAGGTTCAATTGTGCTGACAGAGTAGATGAAATCTATTTGCCAACCCTGAAGAAAATGGCTGTCTCAGGTTAAGGGGTAAGATGAACACAGGAACAAAAGGTGGATTGAGGATACTGGGGCAGTTCTGTTGGTTGCATTCTGGGCCAGCCTGTGGGGAGACGTTGCCGAGGCAGTAGCATGCTTCTCTTGCTCCTAATTTTTTTGACAGTTGATAATCAGATGTTGCAGAGACCTGTCTAAAGACTGGCAGTGTCGGACTTTACCTCTCCTCCTGAGAGGTTACACAAAGTGTTTTTCCCTCCTGTCTCCCAAAGAAACACATACTTGCATACACATGCCGAATAACTCTTTCTAAAATCCCACATCACCACCTTCTGTAAATTGCATTTCTTTTTATTTTTAAACCATGCAACTTTCATGAGCTCTTTTCTGCAAAGCCCTAGCTCTCTTTATTTACCCTAAGAACTCCTCTCATCTTTTGCTGTGAACTCATTTCCTTTCTTGACCTGACATGGGGCCTTTTCCTGTTATTTCTCTCCTCCCCTCCTGTGATGTGGCAGTGGCTCCCCGCTCAAGGCCCTTGGCTGTCTGTGGACTGTACTGAGGTATTAAAATGACCAGCTGCCACCATAAGGCAATGCATCTCATCCTCCACTTATTAACTTCTGGCAGTGATCAAGGCGGACAGCTTTTTCTTAAGCAAAAGAAAATGATTTAAAATGTTGCTTTCAGTATTCACTTTTAAACTCTAAAGACTAGAAACTATGAGATGCTCTTAAATTCTCTTTAAAATATGACCCTGTGATAGGAAAGTAGGAATCTGTGTCACTGAAGGTTTTCCTTTCCTTTTCTTTAATAAATGTACTTCTCTGATTACGCAGCCTCCCACGCAGCCCAATATACCACTGAGGGTCCAGGCTGGGCATGAGGAAATGGTCACAGTCCTATTCATGGGCTGGGGATAATTTCTTGCATATGTACAACGGAGGTGGGCTGTGAGGCTTACAATCTAACAAGATAGGAGAGGCATCTTTGGGCCACTAGGTTGCTACAGAGAGTTGGGAGGCTACCGTAAACCCTGAAGTGATGCTTCCTGATAGCACCAAGGCCCAACTGCAATTATAATTACCTTCTGCCCTCACCTTGTGTCCTTGGTGCTCTTAGAGAGTCTGCCAAGGCAGTCTTTACTGGGAGCTTTTGTGATGCCCCTTGTGGTCAGGATGTATCACTACAGGCTCTCATGCAGGCAAAGGCAAGATTGTAGGGAACCTGTTAGGAAGAGGGTAGCAGATGTGCAGGGGTCAAACCTGGGTTTCCCTCTTGATGTTGGGCACTACCCGTCACGTGTCCTTGAGCCCTTCTGCCAGTTTTTTTTTTTTTTTTTTTTTTGTAAAATGGAGCAGCTAATATCTCCTTTATCATTAGGATTTTTATAAGGATCAAACAAGGCAGTGTTCCTGGTATGCAGTAAGCACTCACTGGGTAAATGTGAGTTTCTATCTCCCACCCTCCCCAGTGGACTTCACTGCCTCATGCTGGCCACAGACTGACCTTGGTTGCCACGTTATCAGTTGATCACCAAACAGTAGTAGTAATATTAACATTAATATTGGTCGTCATTGCATTTGCCGAGCTATTCCAGTGTGTCAGTGTACATGTGTTTTCTCCTGGGGGATGGCCTAGGGATTCAGGCTAGTTCCATCATATAGCTGTGCCATCTGGAACATGTGGCCAAGGAAGGGAGCAGAATGATGGAAAAGGCACAACTGCTTTAACTGCATTGACCCAGAAGTGACACCACTCAGTTTTGCTTGTAGTAATCCATTGGCCAGAACCAGTTCATGTAGCTGTAGCAGCTGGATGGAATACCTGGAGAAATCTCCTTTTTTTTTTTTTTTTTCCATATGATATTGCTTATATGTGGAATCTTAAAAAAATGATACAAATGAACTTATTTACAAAACAGAAAGAGACTCACGGACATAGAAAACAAACTTATGGTTACCAAAGGGGAAAGCGGGGAAGGGATAAATTACGAGTTTGGGATTAGCAGAGCAAACTACTGTATATAAAATAGATAAACAACAAAGACCTACTGTATAGCACAGGGAACTGTAGTCAAGGTCTTGTAATAAACTGTAATGGAAAAGAATCTGAAAAAGAATCTGGAATTTGTCGTACACCAGAAACTAACACAACATTGTAAATCAACCATCCTTCAATTAAAATAAATAAATAAATAAATGAAATACATGAACAAGAACAGAAAAAATGCTGGTCTGTCCAGTTAGCCAAGCCAGGGGATGCTAATTTCTGCATTGCCTTCACACTGCCTGCCGCATCCCCTGCTGCAGAACTGAATGAACGTGCACGGCTGGCCTGCTGTGATGGGAGGAGAGTCAGTCACACCATCCGCTGTGAGCTCTCAGGGGAGACAGGAAGCCTCTGTTCACAGTGTTCCCTCAACCTCCCATGCCTGCCATAGTGCCTCCAATTCCATCATCACAGGCTCTCTGTGGCGTCATTTAGAGATTGTACGCTTATCTTTCCATCAGCAGCCTGGAGAAGTGAGTTATGCATTCATGTATTTTTTAGGGTCCTTTTGGAGAAAGCGTTTTAGCTGTGATCTCAGAATCCTAGTCACAAGATATCAGATTAAGTCTGAACCAGGAAGTATGCTCAACCATGTCTAGATTGTCAAAAATAAAATACAAAGCAATATTCTGGAGGGGCTGGGGGAGATATTATTTTCTCTTGTTTTCCATGGCTTTGCTAAATTCTTGGAGAATCACACCCAGTGGGACAGGCCTTTGTAGAGCACCTACTGTGTACTCAGTCCCAGTTGGGCTCTCAAGGAGTGTTTGAACTAGTTGGGGAGGGAAGATAAAGACAAGAAAAAAAGGCTTCACAATACCAGGGCTGTGCAACAACAAAGAACAAAATACCTGCCAGTCCTTGAAAAACTGTGGTGTTCTGATCTTCAGGGAACCGGAGCATGATGGATGGAGATGGTAGCGGGAACTGCGGAAGCTGATTAGAACTTTATCTTCACCTTGCTCTTATCAGGGAACAAGGAGATACTTGTTCACAGTAAAGGCTGGTCATTTTAGCCGGAATGGAAAGAATTGTACAGCTTTAATCAGAATATTGCCAACTTGCACAATTCACTCTTGTGCGGTTGGTAAGGATATCTTTCCCCCTGCTGACAGGTTCTATGGCCCCCTTCAAAGGATAACCTGGATTCTTCCAGAGACAATCCCTCCCTCCTGCCCTCTTCTTTACAGAGCAGCGAGCTAGGGGCACAGGAGAAAGAGAGAAACTCACTGCAGTATACCACCCACACTTGGAAAGTCATTGTTCTCCAAGTGAGAGCTGCCAGCAGCAGACATTTCTATTCTGTTCCCAGCACAATATGAGAAAAGACCCAGGATTCTTTCTTTGTTGCCACCTAAGCCATGTCCAGCTGAGAGGGGCCCCCTCTTTTCTTGCTCCCCACCCCAAGCCTGCTGACTTCACAGTAGAGCAGAGTTCTTTGGGCTGACTTTACATCCTCAGCAACTGTGCAAAGTGTAATAATTCTATCTCATACCAAATGCCCCTTGATTGACCCCAGAAAGAGTCGCTGTTCATAATTCAGGAAAAACCCAAAGCCAGGATGAAAAAAAGAAGCTGTTGCTGAAACAGAAAAGTAAAGGCAAAACCTGAATTTCTGGTGGTAACATGGAAGGAATCTCATTCCAGGGCAAGGACTCGGGATGGCTTAGAAAGAAGTGTTCTATTCAAGTCTTGAGATAGCTCCAGGTTTAGGTTAAGCAGTGACTAATAGCAGTTAAGAATGAGTGAGAGAAGTACCAAGTTTATTCAGAGGCTTATTTCTTTAAATTCATCCCTCTTAAGATGCATCACCTTTAAATATTTGATCCCTCTGACTTAGCTCTTTTACTAAAGTACCTGACAAAGTGCATTCAGGTGCCTTTTAATAACCATGCTCATGACCGACCCTGGCTGAACATTGGGTTTTTGTCAAGGTTCATTCCCCGTCCTAACAGAGTTCCAGGAATGAAGGCATCATATCCTAAGACAGCTCGAAACTCTCTCAACCCTAACATTTAAAGGGCCCACACATGACACATATTTTGGTAATTTTATTCATAGCTAGCCATGGACGGTAACCTCCGTTCCTCCTCTTCTAGGCCCGGGGTCCCTCAGTGAAGGAGAGAACACATTACTTTTTTCCCAAGTGACTGAGTTTCAATCCTTTCCCCTCCTCAGAGCAACAGTTTGACTGCTGACTCCCGGCATCTACACCAGGCAGATTTCACAGAGTCATTCATCAGACAAACATTTACTGAGCATCTACCTTGTGCTGGGCTCCTTCCACGAGGCAGTTGCCTTCCCCAGGAAAGGCAGTCAGTGTGGATGCTGTTCGATCAGACCCCTGGCACCCTGGCCTCCCACTAGCCCAAGACTAGACGATGTAGCAGGACTTATAGACACCTGGCATTGCACCTCTGTGTCCTGGGACAGGACCTGCTTTCCCGTTATTCCCTGGCATCTGTACTACCACCCCTGAGAAAGGGCAGCTCTGGGTCCGTTTGCTGCTGTGCACACATAGGGTCCCCTTGGAGCACAGGTCATGCTCGGTGACCTAAGATGTGGTGGGCCCTGAGTCCAATCTCCTTCAGTGTAAGCCCCCAACCCCCTGCTCAGTCTGTGGGGACTGAGGTGGTGGGCCTGGTGTCACCTGCAGAGCACCTGCGGAACACGGTCACTCCCCTGGGGAGGACCAGTGGGGTTCCTGCTTTTTCAAATGGCCATGTGTAGGGCAGGCATTTGAGGCTGCCTTACCGTGTCAGATCTGGTCTGCAGAGCCTCCACTCTTTCTTTCTTTTAATACGGTCCAACCCTGAGCAACACAGCTTGCAGATGGATAGATTCTCTGAGTGATAGATGACCAGGCCCATCTCTGCTCCAGAGAGACATCCCCCCTGGGACCCACATCGTCCCTAGCATGTGCTTCTTCCAGAGAGCCAATTCCAGGAAACCTCCCCAGAGCCTGCCGGAATTCTCCCAGGAAGGGGCAGATTGATCCGAAAGGGCTTTCTTCGCACTGGCAAAGTGAGCCCAGAATTGTGTCTCAGTACTCCTCCTGGACCCTGCAGGCTGGACGTCCACTGCCTGTCACCCCAGAGGGCAGCTTCCCTGACACATTAGAAGGAGCAGGAGGTCAGGCCTCAGTTGTCCCAGCATTCCGTCTCCTCCCCTGTGTCCACATGCCAGTTTCTGCCTGGAATTCTAGAAAACAAGGTCTCTCTCCAGGATGACCCACAGGGAGATGGGAGGGTCAGTTAAGTCTTCCCAAACCCACACATGATGGTGGACAGTGCACAAGGCCCTTGTTCTTTACATGTAATTTATACAGAAGAAAGGCCACTTGCAAAATGAATCTTCGTAAAAGCAAGAGAGCAAAATTTCACAATAGATTTTTAGAACACTGTCATGAAAAATAGAATGAAGAAGTATAAACGCATGTCCATTTTACCTTATGTTTACCAAAAATGGTGTTATAACTGCACCTGTGTGCTATTTTATGCTAAGTCAGTGTTGAGTATTTTTCCTCGACACTCTTGTTAAGCTGTAAGCAGGGGGAACATTTGAGTGGGAACTCGCTGTGTAAATGATCATTCAATTAATGGTGTGAAAACTTTTCCTTTTTTACACATTCTCACTGTCGGGCATTGATGAGAAAAATTCTCTTTTAGAAGACTAGCAATCTGGATGGATTCTTTCACTGAGTGCTAGGACAGCTGGGAAAAGACAGGCAAGAACACACTAGAATTTCTGCACGGCCCACAGGGAACTTCCAGAACGATGTGGTCCTTGGTGATGGCATCTGCTTGGAGGGTCCCCACATCCTGCCCTGGCTCCCCAAAAGTAGCCTGCCCTTTGGGGTCTTT
Organism: Balaenoptera physalus; assembly: GCF_965194825.1. NCBI lineage: Eukaryota > Metazoa > Chordata > Mammalia > Artiodactyla > Balaenopteridae > Balaenoptera > Balaenoptera physalus. The sequence goes on from NC_138891.1 coordinate 22,943,516, forward strand.
GGTTTTGACTCTCCACCCTCTTCTCAGAGTTTTCCCTACCCTTTTCCTCTAACACAAGGAGGTGGCTCTTTCCTTGGATCTGCCCTCTTCCCCTAGCTCTCCCCAAGTCTCCCTCCTTCAGACACGAGGAGCTCCTGGGGTCCCTGTTGTTCTGTGACATCCAAGGACAGCGCCAGGGAAGAGTCTTGTGGGGCCAGTTTTCAGGAGAGGGGTTCCCTGGCCTTGAAATGTCAGACTCACCCGGTCCTTTAAGCAGGGACTCTTGGAGCAGACATCTGCATATTCACCTCTCCAGGGTGACAAGAACATTCTGAGTACACCTGTATCTAAACCCACCAGCAGAAGGAAACATCCCTGCTTGTCTCAAGGGCCATCTCAAACCTTCAGTCTTAGCTCACGTGGGGAAATTGGAGCTTGTTTGGCATAAACTATCCTTGCTCTTTAAAGTTTTAAATCTCAATGTTTAATACCATATTATGTGCAATTATTTAGAAATCAAAGTCTCCATCATACTTGCCCAAGCCTTCGGGAGAAAGCTCTTTAGGGATTCCTGAAGCCAATGGAACCTGGGCGGTTGCCATGGGGCTAAGCCACACCCACCCCCAGCCCCGCCTCTCTCCAGCCTCCCTTTTCCAGGCATTTCTCTCTCCTGCTGGCTCAGTGCTGCCCCTGCAGCTAGGAGTCCCGTCTCTTCTTGCAGGGAGCAGGCATCTGAACACATTCACTACGTTCCCTCTTTGGACATACTGTAGAAGATGTGCCCAGAAAGGGAAGCCCTGCAGCCAAAGGGAAAGGAAGGGACCAACATTCGTTGTTCTCCTGCTGGGTGCCAGGGAGAGCTCCCCTTATAGTCTGTCATCCTGGGGACAGCTCTATGAGCTGGGGATCATGATCCCATTGTAAAGGTAAGGAACGTGTGTCTCAGAGGGGTCCAGTAACGTGCTCAAGCCAGGCAGCTGTGAAGTGGTAAAGCCCAGATTGGAACACAAGAGATGGGCACAGGTGGAATTCCTATGGTAGAATCCTGGGCACTGTGGTTCATAGCTAAGGGCATTAGTTCTGGGCCTGTGGATCTTTCTTGGGTCTCAGTACACTACATATGGAAATGACTTCTGTCTCTTCCTTGCCCAAATAGAACATGAGAAGACCACCTGCACCATGGCCCCTTCCCTGGTGTGAGCTTGCTGGCCCCAGCGGTGAGCTCTCTGCTGTCCCAGAAATCCAGGTGTTTCTGAGAAAGATCACATCACCTCCTGGCAGGTCATCTCTGACTGCTTCCCGAGAAAATCTGGAACTCATGCTTGGGGGAAGCCTTAGCTGGACCTGTGCCCTGAGGAGCCTTGATTTGCTCTCGCTGGGAGAAGTGCTCCTGCCTGACCAAGGGGATATTTGGCTCTGGCTCAGGTAGAAATGGGTGGGCAGGCTCCTTCCTGCTGCCTCTGGAGGCCAGCGATGGTTGTGGTGAGGGCATGAGCCTTTTCTGTAGACTTCTTCTTGGTCTTTCTAAGGCTATTGGACTTTTTAGGGAAGTCCCCCTGGTGGCTTTGTTCTATTAAAGCACTGGGACCCATACAGCTCTTCAGAAGGGCTGGGAGAATTCTGAGGGAACCGAGGAAGTTCCCAGGTTTTTGGAAAGACCCTCTATTTCCAGAAGAAGAATTTCAAGGCAGCACAGAGACAGGAACTGAAGAATCAGCCTAGAGCAAAAGTGACAGTGAGGATTTGGGTTGCATGTGACTCATCATGAGGCCATGCGCTCCAGTTCTAACTTTGTAGTCAACACCCAAGGGACCTAGGGAAACCATGCTTTTCTCTGGGGCTCATTTTCCTCTGCAGTAATTAAAGGGAATTCATTAAAGCTTTCTAGATTTCCTCCCAGTTTGACCATTTGATCACAATCATCCCGCCAACTCCATTGTCATGTTAACCCTCATCGGCTTTCCCAGAACCGTGATTCTCAGACTTCTGTATGCCAATTTTATGCCCAGATTTGCTAAAATATTTCTTATGTTAAAGGGCTGACAATTTCAAGTCACTATCACCACTCATCTTAAAATCTGCAAGTATCAGAATAATTCCACCTTAGTAGTCAGGTTTTGCCTTGAATTTATCAATCCTTTTATTTTGAAAAGCATGGTACATGGATCTGTGCTTCCTTGGGCTTTTTAATCAGGATGAACTTCTTGAATTCCAAATGGATGTTAAGATGATCAACATCTTCCTTAAAGAGCCGTTCACTCCTGACCATTAATACAGGAAACGCAAAAGACTGGGAAGTGGGCCATTTTTCAAGAGTAACCTCAGAGCATATTTGCACAGTAATATCTCAGCAATGAGCAAAAAGGGAAATGTAAACATTAAACACGATGGGACACCATGTTATTGAATTAAGAACTTAATTCCTACACTTCTGTAGAGAAGAGAGAACTTCGATTCTAAGGTCAGGATTTTCATTTTGCTGTTCCTCCAAATGCTTTTATTTGTTCTTTATTATTAGAGAAAAATTTGAAAGCTAACTATGAACGTCTAAACAAGGTAACAAGGTAACAAGGGTAACAAGGGTAACAAGGGTAACAAGGTCTAAAATAATTCCATTGGAAGGTAAATATGTTGCTGCAATCACTGGGTTGATGATCATGATGATGATGATGATGATGATGATGATGATTTCTACTGTAGATATAGGAAAGCCAAGGTTCCTCAAGGTTCATTGACCTCAATCATTCAGGGAGCAAGGGCCTGACTTTCTAACTCTCAGTCCTGAGCTCTCTCTGCTGCCCCTTAACCTCTAGGGTGACTCCGGCTGCCCACCTGCAAGCCCTGCTTCCCAGCCAGACAGTAAACTTCTGGAGGGCTTGGTGATGGCTTCTCCTCCTGCTCCCCTGTTAACCCCCAGACCAGGATAGGACTTACAGTCGGATCCCAGGAAAGAAAAGCAGACTAGTTGGACAGAACCATTGTCCAGTTTCTACAGGGGTCCTAGGCTCCTCAACCCCATTCTCCTATTGTCCTCAGGGGATGAAGCTGCACATTCAAGGCTTAGCATGTATCGCTCTATGCTCCGCATCTCATGGGCTTTCTTTTTGAGCTCATTGCTTCAAGGAGGGCCAGTGATTCTAGTGGACGGTCTGAAGTAGTCTGTGCCCAGGGATGACATCTCCCTTTTTATGCTTTACATTTACCCCCATCCCCACAGACACAGTCTCTGTCCTGCTCCATGTATCAATTCTTCTTGCCCTGCCCTCTCCATCTGAGATTGTGTTTCATTGTTCATCTCCTCTGGCCAGATCCCCCCAGTCCATGGTGACGAGCTCACGGATGTGGCTCAGAAAGACCCCATCTTTGTTAGCCAAGTCAGAGAGGTGACCTCTCTAGTGGAAACTTGAGTCAGCAGGGACCTGGGGAGGTCCCTTCAGCAGAGGCTACCATGAGACAAGTCTGAAGCCACATGGTGAAGGAGCAGGGTTCTTGCTCAGGTCTGGGATGTCTCAGCTAAGCATAGTGCCACCATCTCCACAGAGGAGACACCCTCTTCCCTCCCGCAGGGCTTCCTTCTTTCCTGGGCCCAGCTCTCTTTCTTCTTGCCTCCACGTCCTGATTCAAAAACATCTCGGTCTGCAAGACCTTGCTTAGCACCTATACTCGGTGTGTTCCTGGGATCTATGAGACGAGAAAAATGGCCCATCCCTTCAAGCAGTCAAAGTATAGTTGAAAGACAAGGTACATGTGTTGGAGCAGCTAGACAGAAGCAGCAGCAACATTTATGGAGTGCCTGCTCTGCACCAGCAGCCACTGTGCTAAGGGCTTTATATGCATTGACTCATTTATTTGATCCTTAGAACGGCCCTGGATCTTTCCTCTACAGCTGAGGAAACTGAGGTTTAGAGAGTGCAAGTGACTTGCCCAAGGCCACACAGCTTATGGGATGCCAAATTGGGCTTCAAAGTCTGACCCCAAGACCTGTGCTCTTTTTTTAATGTGTCTTTTTTTAAAATTGAAGTGTAGTAGCTGTACAGTATTATATAAGTTACAGGTGTACAATAAAGTGATGCACAATTTTTAAAGGTTATACTCCATTTATAGTTATTATAACATATTGGCTATATTCCCTGTGTTTTACAAAAGTACTTATAGCTTATTTTATACCTAATAGTTTGTACCTCTTACTCCCCTACCCCTATGTTGCCCATTTCCCTTTCCCCACTGGTCACCACTACTTTGTTCTCTATATCTGTAAATCTACTTCTTTTTTGTTATATTCACTAGTTTGTTGTGCTTTTTAGATTCCACATATAAGTGGTATCATACAGTATTTGTCTTTCTCTGTCTGACTTATTTCACTTAGCATAGTGCCCTCCAAGTCCATCCATGTTGCTGCAAATGACAAAATTTCATTCTTTTTTATGGCTGAGTAGTATTCCATTATGTACACACACACACACACACACACACACACACACACACACACGCACATCTTTATCCATTTAACTGTTAATGGGGTTGCTTCCATATCTTGGCTATTGTAAATAGTGTTGCTATGAACATTGGGGTGCATGTAGCTTTTTGAATTAGTGTTTTTGTTTTTTTCAGATATATACCCAGGAGTGGTATTGCTGGGTCATGTGGTAGTTGTACTTTTAGTGTTTTAGAGGAACCTCCATAGTGTTTTCCACAGTGGCTGCACCAATTTACATTCTCACCAACAGTGTACAAGGGTTCCCTTTTCTCCACATCCTCACAATACAAAAGGGTGTGCAAAGCATAGGAGTAAAGATGCAGAATGTCACTGGCAAGGCTTAGCATAAACGCCAGTGAAAGAAATGGAAGGAATTCTTTAGCTTGTTGAATCCAGGGTCTTTCTTCAAAATAGAATCTGCTTTGATTTCCTGCTTAAGAAGAAGAGACAGCACCATCTTGATGGGATTTTCATTTCTGTTCTATGAGGGGTGGCAAAGAAAAGAGAAAGATTCCTTTAATGGCTTGTCTTCTAAGCAATTTCAGGACCACCTGTATTCTGGAAGCTTATTTTGCTCTTGAAATCACAGATGAAGTGCAGTAACAGGAAGAGGACCAAATATTAAAAGTGTCTTTTTCGCTACACTCCAAATAATTACTTTTCCTCTAAATTTCTCGGTGTAACATATACATTTTTAAAACCCACAATAATAAGGAGCCTTATAAGTCATAGGAGTGCATCTTCATGGGGCAATTTCAAGGAGAAAGTGGCGGAGATGCAGACAACCACACACTGTATATTATACACAAGGCCATGATTTCCTTTGTAAACTCACTAAGTGGGTAAGAGTTATTCATCCCTCTGTCAAATACAGATGCATCTGAGGGCTGCAATCACTCTCACCTCTGGCTTCTCATGGATGCATACAGACCTGGGGAAGTGCTGGGTTCTAAGCAAAGGCAAGATGAACTTGAGCTAAGATTGCATGCCTGACTCAGGAAGCACCGTGAGAGAAAGGGGACTGTCTGCCACTTTAGGGCTCTGGGCAGATCCCTACTTACTGATGCTATGGAAAAGGTACGGTAGAAAGTTCTCTTTGCAAACATGCCTTTGGAGACAGAACAGGAGAAAAACATACCATAAAAGATCCCTTTGAGGCTGATTTTCATTTAAACAAAGTGAAGTGCAAATGCCTATCACAGAAAATGACTCATAATCTGTTGATGGTAATTTTCTGGAAAGGCCTTGAGATGCCAACTCCATCCTTCTGATGGCTGCCTCAGTGTTCTGCTGGAGCCAGCTCTGCCAGCTTGGGGGAACCAATTGTTAAATATTCTGGAATTTGGGGCGCCATTCTTAAACCACTGGTGGCTTGAAATTGGCCAAGTTTGGAGTTTTTACACTGTGGAAAGCAGCCAACGCTACAGACTGAGATTTTTGCTTTTGTCTTCTGGAGGGCTGGCTCCCCAGCACATCAGTGGGCCACCTGACATCAAATTCAGAACATCCAGCAGCACCCCAACTGTGCTTCTCAGTGGTCTATTGAGACCCTGTGAACCTGGGGGTCCAGCCAAAGAGAGCCTGTGGACTGGGTGCAGACCCCGACTCTCTCCCTCAGTGATACAGGCTCTCGGGGCTTCACTCCAGCTGCTCGTGGGAGCTGCCCCCCATCAGCATGGCCAGGGCTGCTCACACTGCACTCACCCGAGCTCCCATTTCAGGGCCGTGCCATTCTGGTGCCCTGATTCCAACCCACATTGCTGCATCATTCACACAGGTGAGAACGGAGCTGTGGTTGTTAGAGTTTCAGTCACATAATTCCATTAACCTGGGGTTAAATTTTTCAAAGTTTCCTGAAAAAATATCTTATTTTCCTTCATAATAACCCTCCAAGTTAAGCTGGGTGTGATCATTCCTGTTTTGCAGATCAGGACCGGAAGGCAGAGAGTGGTTGGATGGATAGATTACGCAAAATTATGCCACTCATTGGTGGTAGCGCAGGACTCAGATTAATTTTAAAAATAAAATGAATGAAGCAATTGAGTGAGTGTGTGTGTGTGTGTGTGTATGTGTATCACGCATGAATCAGTGACAGGAAATGGGGGAAGTTATCTGCAATCCTAGGAAGGCACCAGTTGCATGGGATAACTGTGGAAGGTCAGGCCAGTGAACATGGGATGCTCTGGGGACCTGTGATGGCCTGCAGTAACTTACAGCTGCCTCTGAGCAGATGTTGATATAGTCCATCCAAGTCTCCTTGCTGGTCTTCAGGATAAAGCCCAGATTCCTTGCCCCTGCCCACAAGCCTGGTCCAAACACCCCCTCCCTGGCAGGTCTCATGTCATTCTTCCTCGCCTTAGGAGTTCCCAACCCAGTGGCTGTGTTCTCCCCTCCGCCTGCCCCATCCCCAGCTCTGTTGAACTGCTCAACTTTAGAACTTTGCAACTGTTGGTTCTTTGCTAAGGAATCTCCCCACTAGACCTGTCCTCACCTGTGGGCTGGGATAGGTCTGCCCCATGGTGCTCCTACTACCCCCTGCGTCTGTCATGACCCTTATCATGTAGCATCCTGTCTTCTCTCTCTTCTGTTTGTGTCCATCACTAGCCTGTAAGCTCTGGGGAACAGACTTGCATGAGGCTACTCTCTAAAGTTACATCCCTCAGCCCAAGCTACTCAATATATTTTGTGTTGGGAGAATAAAGGGATGGTCTTACACAAAGGGATAATAACTCTTACAATAAGATTTGTCCAATTTCCACAGCAGAGCTTGTGCATTCAAGTGAGTTCATGCCTTCAAAGGGCCAGTGGATTCTAAGGATCTTGGAGGCAGGATATCATATGCCTATCACTTCTATTCCTGGTGCCTGGCACACAGTAGGTGTGCCACTCAAGTATTTGTTGGATAAAACTAAATGATGAATGTCTAACAAATGGGTTTGTATTGTTTTCACCATCCTGGCTGCACGAAGACCTTCACCCTCTGCCCACAGTTTATCCATCGTTAATGTGGTGAACATCTGATGCCTGATGACGGCTTTTCCAGGAGCCATCACTGGAACCCTCTTGGTGAGAGCAGCTGCAGTCTCCCCTCTCCTGCCCTGATGGGACTTACACCTTGACTTTCGCAGACCCACTCCTGTGCCTGGATACTATTTGTTTTCTTTCTTTATAATAAGGAAAGTGTTGGCCGGTTTGGCTACCACATCTTCATTTCCAGTATGCTTTCTGATGATGATATCAGTTGTTCCCGGAAGGGAGGAAGCACCACCCCATTTTACAATTGAGGAAACTGAGGCTCCAAGAATTGCAAGGCTCATTCGAAATCACATGCTCTGAGCAAGTGAGAGGTGGATCTGGGAGCTGCACCCCATTCTTCAGCCCCTAAGCCTATTTCTTTTGTTTTAAATTTTTTATTTTATATTGGAGTATAGTTGATTTACAATGTTGTGTTAGTTTCAGGGGTATGGCAAGATGATTCAGATATACATATTCAAATATCCATTCTTTTTTTTTTTATTTTTTTTTTTAAACTTTGGGTTTATTTATTTATTTATGGCTGTGTTGGGTCTTCGTTTCTGTGCGAGGGCTTTCTCTAGTTGTGGCAAGTGGGGGCCATTCTTCATCGCGGTGCGCAGACCTCTCATTATCGCGGCCGTGTTGCGGAGTACAGGCTCCAGACGCGCAGGCTCAGTAATTATGGCTCACGGGCCTAGTTGCTCCGCGGCATGTGGGATCTTCCCAGACCAGGGCTCGAACCCGTGTCCCCTGCATTGGCAGGCAGATTCTCAACCACTGCGCCACCAGGGAAGCCCTCAAATATCCATTCTTTTTCAGATTATTTTCCCATATAGGTTATTACAGAATATTTAGTAGAGTTCCCTGGGCTATACAGTAAGTCCTTGAGCCTACTTATTTTCTTTCTGTGATTCTGTCTGATTCTGTCTTTGTCTTCTCAGTTACAGGACTCTGCAGTGGGGTGCACAGCATTTCCCTAAAACATACATTGCTTTTCTCTGTGTGTGTGTTTACAGTATTCAAAGGTATAAAGTCATGAATGCTGGGCAACCTCATCCCTTGCTTCTTTTGAGGGGTCACACATTTCCTGGAACTTCACCCCTTCCTCTGCTCACCAGGCTAGAAAGAGAGCTCATTCTTCACTCCCACTGGCTCAGGGATAGAGCAGGGAAATGTGAACAGAAGCTCGTCCGCAAAGGGCAGGCAGAAAAAGTTCCTGCTTCTGATTAGATTTTTCTCCCCGAACCAGCTTGTCTTTTTCTGATCTCTGCACCTTGGCAGGGCTGCCTGGGACAAAAGCTTTTGTGTTTGGGATTCTTTCAAGGGATGGCACCAGAGCCATACCCTCTTTGGTCACCAGGGTGTCATTCCCCAAGAGATGCGCTGAAACATTAAAGAAACCTTTACCAAGAAGCTGTTTCCATTGTATTGTTCTCAATGAACAGTGACTGGTTCAGAGGCTCTCACTCTTCAGGAAAGAAAAAGTAGCCTGCCAGCTTTGATCAGAAATCTTTTGCGTGGAGAAGCTTGCTATAGTGACTGAGAGCGGCCCCGGTGGTTATGCTGAGAAGTTCTGGAAGCAGCCAGCTTCCTGCATCATTTGCATGGGAGATGTAAACCCAGTGTCATTGCTGGACCAGAAGCCTGCATTCCCCTGTCCTGGGCAGTTGTGGCTTCTTCAGTGGACTGAGTGTCTGGTGTGTTGGTGCTTAATGCTGGGACGTGACCTTTCCTTGCCTCTGGAAGACTACGTATTCCATCTGAGGAAGAGCTGAGTGGGAAATCCTGGTGTTTGCCAGCTGCAGTCCCACAGTCCCCACCTCATGAGATTTCCCCATCCACAGATCCCCTGCTCTGTTATTGACTTAATAGTTTTCTTCAGAGGAACTTACTTTTTTTTACTCAAATTTATTTTTCAAGGAAACTTCCTATTTTGACCACGAATGGAAACTAATATCAGTCTCTGTATATCTGTGAAAGTAAATATGGTGAAATCAGAGTAATAGTATTAAATTCTAGCCAGACGCTGTGGCCTGCAGGAGGCTGTAAGCATGAGGCCCACTCAAAGCCAGAGAGAGGGCAGCCAGGTTTAGAGACAGAGAGCAAACAGAAGGATTTGATCCAAACTGAAAAGAGACTGACTTTCTCCCTTCCAGCAGGGCCAAGAGTCAGGTGAGGTCAGTGCAGCTCCTGGGCGCATAATTAAGAAGGCACTTGGTCCCAGGGATGGCCCTGCACTTGCGCCAATGTCAGAAGGGAGCGCCTCCTTAAATTTTGCACCTTGGGCCCCTCACTTTGTCCTACTCTGATCCAAGCCTTTTGTGAGTCAGTCTCACTCATCACCAGGTCCCCTTACCACTTAAGTTCATCCCTGGAGGACCAGACGCAGCCTTGGGAAACACCAACTCCTTCCAACCTCCTGCCGTATCAGAAGAGAGTTTGGATTGGTGTGTTTGTGCTCAGGTAGCTTTCTTTTAGCTGTGGTTGAACCCTCTGCTAAGTCCTCACTCAACCCCGTCCCCCCATTTAATATAACATCGGCAAGTGCATGGGGTGCTTTCATCTGCTTTTCCAGCATCTACCATTTTGCTCCTTTTGGAACCTGGGTGCTATTTGCTTTCGGTCTGTCTTCTGGCATTGCTGCTGTACTCCTGACCCCTCTTCTTCCTCTCACCCCAGAGTCCCACGCAGGCAGGGGAACGGTGTTACTAGGATGGCCCTGAGTGCACTATGCTCTTCCTGTGTCTGAAATGCCTTTCTCAGCCTGCTTCCTTCTCAGACCGCAAAGCCCTGCTCAGGTGTCCCTGCTCCCTTGATGAGTATTCCTCTGCCACCTCATGAAGAGTAATTCTTGCTCCGATTCTTCTGTACTGGGCATTACATCGCGGTGGCCTCTGCAGCCTGGGGCATCCTTGAAGGTGGAGTTGTGTCTTACACAGCTCAGTGCCCTCAGTGCCAGTAACCAGCGCTCGGTCCAGCAGGGGGCCAAGAGCACAGGCTCTAGAATCAGACAGCTGAAGTTCTGCATGCTTGCCCCAGTACCTCCACCAGGGAGATGATGAAGATGTTATGAGGCAAAGCAGGTGGATCCCTTGACCCGGAGTCTGCCCATGACAACTCCCATGACTGCTAACTGCCCCGGAAGGGCGCTCATTGAAGAGCTGGGTCTCTGGTTAGGGTAGGGAGGGGCAGCAGAGATCAGCTTTCTGTAAACCACACTTATCACCGCCCCTCTCCTTTTTGGAAATTTTATTATCAACCACATAGGTCCAATGCTTCTAGCTCCTTAAAGAACTTTCATAGTTATAGATCTATAGGATGAGCAGAGCAGCTCTGGGACAGGAGGGAAAGTGGAGAACTGCCCATGTTACAAATGGGAAAATCATGGAGGTGAAGCAACTTGCCCAAAGTCACAAAGGGAGCTCGGGGCAGAGTCAGGCCTGGGACTCTGTTCTCCTAACTGGTTTCCATATTCCTCACATTTGGTCCCTTTGCCTCTAGGAAACCATGTAATAGGGATGTCCTGCTGCTAACTGCTTCCTTCTTAGGCCATGTTATTGGCTGAATTGTTGAAGTCCTAACCCCCAGTGCCTCGGACTTTGACTGTATTAGGAGATTGGACCTTTAAATTGGTAATTAAGGTAAGAGGAGGTCATATGGGTGGGCTGTAATCCAATGTGACTGGTGTCCTTATAAGAAGAGGAGATTAGGACACAGACAGAGGGACGACCATGTGGGGATACAGCAAAAAGAGGTCCATCTGCAAGCCAAGGAGATAAGCCTGAGAAGAAACCAAACCTGCTAACACCTTGATCCTGGACTTCTAGACTCCAGAACTATAAGAAAACTAATTTCTGTTGTTTAAGCCTCCCAGTCTTGTTATGGCAGCCTGAGCTGACTAATACAAGACATACGCTGGAATTGAAAGACAAAAAATAATAAATAAAAGAATGGGCTATCTGGGCACGGGCAATGATGGAAAAACTTTCCAATTCCATGGAAGAGCCACAAGCCATCATTTGGACTCATCACTGCTAGGACTTTCTGAGGTTGTTTCAAAGTTGAATGCTCTGGAGGATCTGGCAGTGCTGAGGTTTGGGGAGGACACTCTGGGTTTTTTCTGAATCGACAGTGGTTAGAAGAGGCAAAGTGGACATAATTCAGTGGAGCAATCTGGGCCCTGTCATGGAAGTCGGGCCAGGTAAAAGGACGGGGGTGTACTGGGCCTCAGAATGAGTTCTGTTGGGAAGTTTGCATGGGGGGACACTGGTTAATTTCAGATACCCCTAGGTTTGAACTCAGACACTGGCAAGTTACTTAACCTCTTCGAGGCTCAGTTTCCTCATCTTTAGAATATGGACAATGCGTTCTCTCCTAAGACAGAAATAGATGTCATGTCTGGAGTAGGGAAGAGGCTTTGTAAGCGGTGGTGCAGTTATTACCATCACTTCATTTGCTAACAATTCCTCTGGTGGTGCCCCTGCATTCCTAGGACATGGAGCAGGAGTTCTGGGGCTAAAGGTGGAGAAGCAGCCCCAGAGGCTGGTGGAAACAGGTGGGTGGGAGCCAAGGAAGGCGTAAGGGAGGGAGAGAGAAGTCCCAGCCCCCCACTAGTTACAGGGCCGGAAGGGGTCAGATGCTGGCTCAGGAAGTGAGGGTGTCACAGCTCAGAGTTTCCACAGGTCATGCTCACGTTCCTTCCCCTTCCCACTGCCTATCTCTCCGTACTGCTTCCTCCTGGATGGGGAGCAGAAAAGACGTGCTATGGCTCCATGGTTTCCACACAGCAGAATCCCATCATCAAGTCAACCCAGGGTCAATCAGTCACTAGTAATGAGCACCATGGCGTGCCCTGAGCTCTCTTTGTGACTTTGGGCAGGTCATTTTACCTCTTTGATTTTCCCATTTGTAAAATGGGCATAATCCCACCTTCCCCTCCTGTCCCAGAGCTGCTCCGCTCAACAAATCTATGACTGTGAAAACTCTTTGAGGAGCTAAAAGCATTGGACCTATGTGGTTGATAGTAAAATTTTCACTGAAAGGAGAAGGGGCAGTGATAAGTGTAGTTTATAGAAAACTGGTCTCTGCTGCCCCTCCCTACCCTAACCACCTCTTCAACGAGCTCCTTTCCGGGGGAGTTAGCAGTCATGGGAGTTGTCGTGGGCAGACTCTAGGTCAAGGGATCTGCCTACTTTGCCTCATGACATCTTCATCATTTCCCTGCTGGAGCTCTGTGTTCCAGGTGGGGAAAAGCAGGCTTCGGCGGGGGGGTGGTGGTGGAGGTGGTGTGAGCATGCCTAGCACTAGACATTGAGGAGTGGAAGGAGGGAGAAACCTTGGTCCCTCCCGTTACCCCAGAGAGGTGGGTGAGATGTCCAGACAAGACACAATTCAGTGAAGTAGTGGGTGTGAACCAGCCAGCACATAGTAAATGCAGGGTTCATGTGAGCCGCAAGTTAGAGCACAGTGATTGCTGGAACGCGTGGGCAGCAGCCTCCTGTGTCTCAGAGAGAGCACTGCCTTTGGGGTCCTCAGCTGCCACCTGGGTGCTGAGTGGAAGGAAGCGCCTGTAGCCTCGATTTGCTGGTACCTAAAATGGGTGCCTTCAGGGTTTCCCTTCTGGACTGGGAAGCGCTCGCAGTGGGGGTGCGCTTCCCCTTCTGGGCTGGAGAATTCCTCTGGGAGGAGCACTGTCCCCAGCAGGGGAAGCCTCAGCTCTGCAGCTCACCCCCGGGAGAGGCCGGGGCATTTAGGGCGAGGACGGCACTGCCATCACGAGGGGGCAAGCGCAGGAATACTGCAGCTCATCTCACCTTCCCTCCTGAGAGAATGAATCGGTGAGAAAACACACAAGTCTGCTGTTTGAAGTTAACACCAACTTTAGAGGGAGTAAAAACACAACTGTAATGGGGGTCATTAATTATAGTTCTGATCCAATCAGGAGCAGAGCAAAGCTGAGCATGGGTCATCTCCGCGTGGTTCTCTCTCCTGTTGTCCTGCAGAGCAGCAGGTCCCCAACCTTTTTGGCACCAGGGACCGTTTTCGTGGTATTCCAAGGACTGGGTGGGGGTAATGGTTTGGGAATGATTCAAGAGCATTACATAATTGTGCACTTTATTTCTATTATTATTGCATCAACCCCACCTCAGATCATCAGGCATTAGATCCCGGTGGTTGGGGACCTGTGCTGTAGAGGACACTTCTCACACACCCCTCAGAAGTGCTTAGGTGTGACTATAATGCTGATTTTCATGGGGGCGCACCAGCCTTCAGTGCAGGTTTTGCAGCCGGAGGATGCCTCTCCCCACTGCACGAGCTTGTCAATGCATCCTTAACAGGATGAATCTATTAGCTGTGCAGGGCTGGCATGTATGAGGAGGCAAGCCTGGGTGACCCCTCTTAACTTCAAAGCCAGCAAAACACAGTGGATGGATGTGAGGGGCAGAATGTTGGGTCCACAACAGAAACCAAGTGGGAAGGAGTGGCCGTTACTGCTAATGGGATCACGTTAACTGAATCATGGGCTCCTGATTCACAATATAACTATTTTATTAGATAATAAAGAATGCTTTTACTCCCAAGAAATGGATTCCTAGGAAATTCCCATGAAGAGCCCTCTTGAGCATGCTGCCCTGTACCACATTATCTCCCCAGTGAGATGGAAACATGAATTAACGGTGCAGGGAGAACGTGCACCACTCGGGATCATGGGGGGACAGTGTGTGTCTGAAGGGTGGCAGAGCAGTGGGCACAGCATGCTCTCCAGAGCGCCCCAGAGGGACAGGGAAACACACACCAGTCACTTTGGTCTCCTAGTGCAGGGGTCCACGCACTTTTTCTGCAACAGGCCAGATGTTTTAGCCTTGGCGGCCCATCGGTCTGTCGCATATTCTTTTTATTTTTTAATGATGACCACAGTAAGTTTACTGAACATCCATCATCTTATATGGATACAAAATTAAAGAAACAGAAAAAAATTTTTTTCTCCTTGTGATGAGAACTCTTAGATTTCCTCTCTTAACAACTTTTATATGTAACATACAGGAGTGTTAATATATTTATCACGTTGTGCATGACATCCCTAGTACTTATTTTTATCTTATAACTGGAAGTTTGTACCTTTTGACCAACTTCATTCTATTCCCTCTCCCCTCACCCCCTGCCTCTGGTAGCCACAAATCTGATCTCTTTTTCTTATGAGTTTGTTTGTTTGTCTTTGAAGAGTAATTGACCTACAACCCTTGTTCCTATGTTAGTTCCTGTAACACAACATAGTGATTCGATATTCCTTGTTGTTGATTACTGTTGCTGCTGCTGCCTTTTCTTCTCCTCTTTTTCTTCTTCATCCTCTTCCTCTTTCTCTTCTTTTACAACTCTTAAAAAATGCAAATACCATTCTTAGCTTATGGGCTGTACAAAATCAGGCCACGGGCTGGGTATGGCCAGTGGGAGGTAGTTTGCCCGTCCTTGTCGTAGAGGTTGGAGAGCCAGTCGGTTCATGGGCCTCACAGATGGGGGACACGGTACCGAAGGGACCCTGGGTGGAAGTCAGTCGCTCAGGCAGTGCATTGCTGAGTGCCTTCTGTATGCCAGGCACTGTTGTAGGACATGTGGGATATGCCAGTGGGCAAAGTAAACAAGGACCCCTGCCCTTGTGCAGTCACATTGCAGTGGGGAGAGAGAGACAATGAAAAAACATAATAAGTAAGTAGGAGGGTGATAAGTGCTAAGAAATAAATATAAATAGAACAGTAGGAACTGCTGGAGGAAGGTGGTAGGGGAAGAGAGATTAGATTTTTGTTTCAAAATCTAGCTTGACCAATTCTTGGCTGTGTGACTTTGGGTCATTTTGTTAACCTCTCTGAGTCTCACCTGTCTTTTCTATAAAATGAGGATAGTCTTTAAGGGCAGTTGCGAGAATTAGATGAGCCTATGAGCCTATGAAGCACAGGGCCACAGCAGGAGACATTCAACCAAAAGTTCCAGATATTGTCATCATCATATTATAAGCAGTATTGGCAGTCACAGGGGTGGTGGTATTAGTAGTACCTACAACACCTGAGGTAAGCTTCCAGATCATCCACCCATTTATGTCAAGGCTGCCAAAACAATCATGGTTATGGACCCTCCGAGAGAGGTGAGCTCCCTTAAGGTCACACAGTGGGTCTTAGAGCACCTTCTACTCCTAACCTAGGGCACATTAAACCACTTCACTCTTACACTAATGACTTCTCTTTAGCGTTATCCCCTACCAAGAAGGACCCCTGGAAGGCATACACCCCAATGCCTTCACCTGAGTGCTAATCCTGGCCCTGACATATACCAGATAATAGGACCTTGGGCAAGTAACTTAATTTCTCTGTGCTTCAGTTTCTTCATCTGTTAAAGGGGGATAATAATAAAACTAATAGCATGTGATTAGCATGAGGTTTAAGTGTGTTGATATTTGTAACACACTTAAAGCCGTGCCTAGAGCGTGGTAAGTGCATTATAAGTGTTTGTTAAGTGTTATAGAGAAAATAAATAAGAGAGATACCAGGAGTGAGTAGTCAGTGAGGGCTTCTCTAAGGAAATGGCACTTGAGCTGAAAATTGAAGGCTAAGATACCAACTGTGAAAAGACAGAGGGTATAACATCCCAGGCAGAAGGAACAGCACATGCAAAGACCCTAGGTAAAAATTTGCTCAGGGTATTGAAAAATAAGCCTGTTCATATTTGGGGATGGCTGGACAATGAGATGGAGAGGAAAGCCAGGGTCAAATCAGGGAGAGCTTCATTACAGCTAATCTTTATTAATATTACCATACGGAGCTGTCAGGGTTGTAAGCAGACTGCTACAGAGGAGTTGAACCGCTATATACAGTGATGAAAGTAGGGAGATCAGATGCTCTCTACTGCAGTAGCCCAGGCAAGGGGTGCTAGTGACTTGCACTATGGTAAAAGTAGTAGGAGATGGTAAGAAAGGGATGAATTTGTGGAAATTTTTGAGGGTAGAGCCACAGGCCTTACTGATCAATGAGATGTGCAGGCAGCATGAAAAAAGGATGACTCCCCAGTGTTTGGTCTGATCAATTGAGTGGATAGAGGTGCCAATAACTGGTTGGGGAAGACTGGGGAAGGAACAGGTTTGGGAGAGGCAATCAGGAGTCTAGTTCTGAGCATGTTGAGATGCCCATGAGACAACCAAGTGGAGATGCTGGCAGAGTTGGCAATTGAATATTCAGGTGTGAAGTCAGGGGAAAACTCAGGCCTGGGGATGAAATGGTGGCATCATCAGCATACAGAAGGAGGTAAAGTTTCCTGCAGGATGAAAACATGTGGGAAGTGAGTGCACATAGAGAGGATGGCCAAGGGCCAATGACGAAGCCCTTGGCCAACACTGAGGCCAGGAGAGGAGACTCAGCCAAGGAGACAGGGGACAGCAGCCACGAGGTAGGAGGAAGCCCGAGAGACTGTGGTGACGCAGAGGCCTAGAGGACACAATGATTCAGTGATCTTCTCTGAGGCTGAATAAGGTGAGGCCCGAGAACTGACTATTAGATTTAGCTGGACAGAGGTGACTTGTGACCATGGAGGAGTGGCCTCAGTGGAGCAGTGGAGACAGAGCCCAGCTGGAGTGGGTTGAGGGATGATGAGGGGGGAGAAGTGAGAACCATGAGTGTTGTCAACTCTTTTGAGAAAGGTTGCATGAACAGGCACATGGAAATGGGGCAGAGACTGAGGGGGGGGTGGAATTGTAGGGTGGGGAATGTTTTCAGAGAGTCAATGTCAAGGCATTCTTATGGTGAGAATGAAGTTGACTGTTTGGGAGACAGAGGGCACTGAGTGGGCAAGAGGGACATGTCTAAGGTCTACAGAGAGGGCTTGACCTTAGGAGCAGGGAAGTTTCTACTGCGATAGGAGGGAAAGCAGAGTATGTGAGAACAGATGCCAGTAAGCCAGAGAATTTGGGAGTGGGAATATGAGGCAGTTCCTTGATTTCATCTGTTTTCTTTATGAAATATGAGGCAGAGTTAAGGGCTGAGAGTTAGGAGGGGGAGAGAGAGTGTTGGAACTTTAAGTAGAGAAGGGAAGGTGTGAAATAATCAGATGGGGAGTGAGACAGTGAATTTCCTGGGGAAAATGTTGTAGCACTGTCCACGGTGCTGACCGCTCACTGGAAATTTGGACTCATATGCATAGGCTGAGCTAGAGCTGTTTACTTGATCTTCTCTAAACACATTTACACGGTGCAGAATCTGAGAAGGGGGGTACTTGGGTTAAACTGGGATTGGAGTAAGGGAGGAGAGAAAGAAGGAGAGAGAGCCAAGGCAGTTAGGCAGGTTTGTGAGAGAGGGATTAAACTGCTGGACAGTGGCCTCTAAGAAGAATAAGCGTGGAAATAAAGACACTGGGACATGGTTGACAGCAACAAAGTGGCAGGGTCAGTGGAGTCAGTGCAGGGCCCTGTGGGGGGGGTGTCAAAGAATTGTTAGTGCATTTATGCCAGAGTGAATGAGCAGGAGGGATGGGAGGTGATGGTCAGTAATGGAAATAGAAAATAGAAATTTTGTAGTTGGTTCAGTGATTGGTGATGATGTCTGACCTTAGGACTGGGTGCCTGAGGTGGGAGGAGGAAAAAGATTGGGTCAAGGAGGTCAAGGAACTCAGAGGTCATGACTATGGACAGACCATTGCCATTGATGTTCAAGTCCCCCCACATGAAGACAGGGAGGCAGGTCTGAAGTCATTGGTGAATGGCAGGGCGCAGGGTGACTGGGAATTTGGCAGACGATAGCAGTGGGATGATATGCTTCAAAAGAGCTGACAGTTTTGAACGAGGAAGGCAGTGACAGGGTTTGGAAGTGGCAGTGAGGATCTAAAAGGCACCTTCCCACTTCTCTGAGCTGCAAAAAATTAGCCTCTACCACTAGAAAGTCCTGTTTGAGTGCCCTAGGGACTTCTGGGTTTCCATTAGAATAAGAAGGTAAAGGAACTATCCAAAGCTCAGCCCTGGGTGAGGGATTGAGGTGAGTTTGCTTTCGATATTCTCTGAGTTTCACAAGGACTGGCAGACAGATGGGTTAGAGAATCAGGAAGGGATATTAGGTGACATAAGAGGAGGAACAGGCTAGTATGGTCTCTCCATCACTTGCTTCTCCTTCCAATCCTTTTGCAATTTTTTTTATTACCTGACCTTTAAGACTTGAGGGTCATCCTTTCCAACTTCATTCGTTCATGCACTGTTGCCTGCTCTCATTTAAATGATGAGGGCCTCAGCTGTGCTGGGGACACAGAAATGGTCATATTTGGATCCTGCCCAAAGTAGTGAATCCCTGACATTTTGTGCAGATACACAAGTAGGCTGGCATTTGTCAGGAGGTGCAAGTGCTATTTTCCTGGCAATGGTTAAAATAATGCAATTAGCAAATTGTTGAATTCAAAAAATTCAGAGCAGGTTCAAGGTTATCATGATAGTGTCACTCTTCTTCAATTGCATACCAGGATGCATTCTTGAGTGGGGGAAATCGGGGTGATGTTAGGGTCAGCGGGCTGGGATATATGGGAGGGCCCCCCAGTATTATCTCAAACCCGGAAGGCAGTAATAATCTGGGGAAACCTGCCAGGGTTCAGATCCCAGGTCCAGGACTTATTAGTCACTTGACCTGGTCCAAATTGCTTAACCTCTCTAAGCCTCTGCTTCCTTATCTGTAACATGGGAATAGTAACACTCCTAATGATAGAACTGTCATGAGAATTAAGTAAGGTGCAATGCCTATAAAACTCTTACAATGAGGTTAGTCCTGTACATAGGAAGGTTTCAAAACACAGTAGGTTTAATTATTGTTAGTAACATGCTGCAGTTCTGGATCAAGCGCATCACCATGGGAAAGATGTTGAAAACCACTGGTGTGATGGCAGGGGCAGTGCACAAACAGGTGACCATAATGCAGATGGCTGAGTGGAATGACAGTGCTGAGGGCAGGGGTCTATGGAAGTAGGATGAGTGGACTGTCAGGAATCATGGCTCTCAGATCCCGCCTGAGTCTAATTTCCTAGTCAAGAGTTACAGATGTAGAAAATAAACTTATGGTTACCAGGGGGTGGGGGGGGGAGGATAAATTGGAAGATTGGGATTGACATATACACATTACTATAGGTAACTAATAAGGACCTGCTGTGTAGCACAGGGAACTCTACTCAATACTCTGTAATGGCCTGTATGGGAAAAGAATCCAAAAAAGAATGGATACATATATATGTATAACTGATTCACTTTGCTGTACAGCTGAAACTAACACATTGTAAATCAACTCTACTCCAATAAAATTAAAATATTAAAAAAAAAGCAGTGATTTCCCTGACCCTTACAAATGGGAACAGCCAGGCTAATATCAAGGGCTTGAGAAGACTGGGGGAGATGAGAATAAGACTGACTATTGGGTTATTGTGAGCATTAAATGAGTCAATACTGATAAAGCAGTTAGGACAGTGCCAGGCACAGAGTAAGGGCTATCTATAAGTCTTTCTGTTTTTATTTTTCTCTTTTGTCGTTTGTAAGAGTTTAGAATTTTCGAGCTTCATCCCAGATCCTGGGAATACCACAGTGACTTGTAAATCCAAGTGCCATCCCCATTTTAATAATAATAATAATAATAATAATAATAATAATAATAATAATAACAACACAGTAATAATAGTAAAACATTTAGAATTGACTGTGTCTCAGAATTAAGAAGCAAGTACTCACATTGCAGTAGGATCTTTGCTTTAATAAATAATGGATACATTGCAGGGATTCTTGACCTGTGGTTTATGGACTGCCTGAAAATTTATGCAAACATTTGCAAAAACATACATTTGTATGTTTTTCTAGGTTGAAGGTCTATAGATCATCAGATTTTTTTAAGAGATCCATGTCCCCAAAATAGATTAGGAAACATTGAGCTCTCCCAATTAAAATAGAATTTCATTGGCAAAAAAAAAAAAAAAAAATCAATTTAAATAAATTTGCCACTAGTCCAACTCTTGAGTGAGTGAGGAGATATCCAATCAGGTAATTCCCCCCCACTGTGGGCCTGACTCTGCTCTGTGGTTGATACCGTAGGTAATGAAACCGCATTAAATATGGTTTCTGTTCTCGAAGATGGCATCAGACAGCATCCTGGCAGGAAATAGATGGCACATTCAAATTAGGTAGTTTGAAGAAAGGCTAGTAAAGGGGTTATTTACAAAAGTGTGGGCAGGATGTTGTGAACGACAAGAGATAGTGTGGTACCCTGGTCTAGACATGGTGGAACACGTGACAACAAACGATCCCCACCACCGCCCCCGCCTCTGGCTTGAGGCGGGACTCATTAAGGAACCTGAAAATAAAGCTGGGAGGGAGGGTCTCCTAAAAGCTGTGACTTTCCTTTCAGTGGAGGAACTAGGCCACATTGTCGGAAGCTAAGGGGAGATTGCTGGGGCAGTAAATACCCCAACCTCTCGCCTCCCTTCCTCAATCCCTGCAGCAGCCCCCGTTTCTGAACCCAACCACAAGTGGGCGGTCACGGGAGCTCACTGATATGGTCCATTGTCTCCCGGGGCACACAGCTGGTCAGAGAAGAGAAGGTCCATCTGGAGGGGAAGTGGAAGATGTCCAGCCCAGGGACCTTGTCGGGAAAAGGGGATGGGCTGAGTGGATCATGTGAG
Organism: Balaenoptera physalus; assembly: GCF_965194825.1. Lineage (NCBI taxonomy): Eukaryota > Metazoa > Chordata > Mammalia > Artiodactyla > Balaenopteridae > Balaenoptera > Balaenoptera physalus. The sequence goes on from NC_138891.1 coordinate 22,964,661, forward strand.
ATTAACACATGAGATAATCAGAAATGCAGACACAATGCATAATTAAATTCTCAGCAGGAAGAGTAGATAGTGTTTCCACAGTTAGGGTTAGAACATGAAGTCATCACATTTTAGGAAATGTGAATCTTATATCTAAAAACTTGTGATCCCAGAAACTGAGTGGCCGTGTCAGTTTCCCCTGACAGCAGCAAAGAGTTGATCCCAATTTGAGTGTTTAGTAAGTGTTTGTCAAATTGAATTGATTCCTATCACTTAAAAAAAACCCTTTTCTTTTGAACTAATTGCAGATTTATAAGAAGTAAAACTAGCACAGAGAGATCCCCCAGCCTCCCCTGTGGTGACAGTATGTTATCAAAACCAGATCCCTAACACTCTGTAAGATATAAGGGTCACATTTGGTGAGAGTGTTTATTCAGATGCACCCACTTTGTAGACCAAAGGCTGGTAAACACCTCTCCTGGCCACTCCCTTGGCAGCCCTGTGAGGCTCTTGGAAGAATTTGTGATGCCAGCATATAGTTTCCAGCCCCTTAACAAGCTGTGTTTCCTTGCTCAAATGTCTTAACTTCTTTGAACTCTGGTTTCCTCATTTGAAAAATTGGGAAAATGACATCTTCCTCATGAAGTTGTCATGAGAATAAAGATAGTCAAAGCATGAAGAATGTCTGATATAGCCCGTAGCTACTGTTGTCTGCATCTCTGCAGAATAACTACTAGCAAGGGTTCCTGGAGTCAGTGGACCTGAGTTCCAACCCAGGTTTTTTTCCCTAATTAGCTCTGACTTGGGATGGTTAGTTAATCCTTCTTCATCTTAGTTTTCCCATTCTTTAAAAGAGGATTATACCTACCTCATAGGGAAGTGGTGAAGATTCAAGGAGATGAGGCACGTGTAGTGTCTGGAACACAGTAAATGCTCAATAATCTATGCTCTCATTATTGGATGGTAGGGAAGGACCACACCTTCCTTCTCTGTCTGCAGCATCTGGCAAGCACTGGCTCAGACAAGGTGCTCAGTCAATTGTTGACAAGCAGAAGGGTATATGAATGGCTGGGTCTTGAGCGGGTTGGCATTCTGGAACCCCTAATTGGGCAACACATCAGCTGAGCCTGGTGTGTTGAAGCTCGGCACCGTTCTGAGCCCTTCGTCTTGCAGCCCTATTCATCACTTCTGACTTGTGCACGCCGGCACAGCAAGTGACGCATCGCTCAGCCCCTTATCACGCCTAGGAAGCCCGCCCTCATGTAAATGCAACCCGGACCCCATTCATCAAGGGGACACCGTGTTCTCCTGGTAAACTCAGCTGTCTAATGTACAGTGAACACAAGTTCCCCAGCATACTGAGCGATGTGCCTGGTGGGACAGATGCCAGGTTTGGCCTGATGACATTCAGGAGATAAAAGTCCTGTGTGGCATAATGTGATCGTCTCTAGCACAGGTTTCCAGATGAGGGCCAGGGCAGGGACTTCACAGCCAGAGAGGCACAGTCAGCTCCCATGCACCCCTCAGGATGTGCACTTGGGAATGTCACACAAGCCCTGTGAGCCTCAGTTGCCATCTTCGCCTCTCGGGAGTGGCAATAACAGACTCCAGAGGGCTGGGGAGAAGCACAGCGTTCCGTGGGTCTCTGCACTTGCACTCTATACAGCCACTGTGGGGCTCGCCGTGTAAAGAACACCCCCACTGCATTTTTTAGGGAGACATTGAGGGAAGCTCCACTGATGCTCTGAGGAAGTATTAGATGCATGTGCCACGAAACCCTCACTGAAGTCCTTCCGAGAATCGGAGATCAAGTCCTTAGGGAAGGTTGCCCGGGGGTATAATGAAGGGACGCCATGTTTTTCCTCATTCATTCCTTCAACAAACATTCACAATTACAAACTATATGCCACATGGCAGGGCGGGGTGGTGGGGTCACAAAAAAAATAGCCCCTGCTCTTAGGGGCTCACTTTCTAACAGTAAAGAAACAAACATGAAACAAGTGTGGGGTTAAGTGCTGTGACAGAGGGAAGCGCAGGGGTGGGAGGAGGGGTCCTGAACCAGCCTGCAGGAGGTGGAGCTGGCGATGCTTTTCTAGATGCCGATTTTATATTTTGTATCTTTTTTTTTTTTTAACATCTTTATTGGAGTATAATTGCTTTACAATGGTGTGTTAGTTTCTGCTTTATAACAAAGTGAATCAGTTATACATATACATATGTTCCCATATCTCTTCCCTCTTGCATCTCCCTCCCTCCCACCCACCCTATCCCACCCCTCTAGGTGGTCACAAAGCACAGAGCTGATCTCCCTGTGCTATGAGGTTGCTTCCCACTAGCTATCTATTTTACGTTTGGTAGTGTATTTTGTATCTTTGATTTCAAGAAGTTTTGACATTTGCAATTTTTTAGCCCGATTCCAAGCAATGTTTGGATCCTGTGTTTAACTGTTTTCAGCACTGACAATCCTTTTATACCGTATGCCTGAGCTCTTAATTTTACTTCCCATTGATTTGATTGGACTGAGTTCATTCCCATAGACATACTTCGATACCGTCTCCCTCAAGAAGCGCACATCGGGGCAGGCTTTCTGAACCTTTATGGACCAAAGGTAATCTTTCCACTTCCTTCATACATGAAGGACAACATGACTCCTGTTCCTCTGTTGGATCTCAACAACTTTGTCCCTCACAAGTTGATAGATCTGGGACTGGCAGTTAGTGAACCACATGAGAAGTCTCAGGAAACCTGACACTATTTCTTTGGCAGCAAACGTTTTTCATAATTTTTTGCTCAGGTATTTCTTTTTTTTTTTTTAAATTAATTAATTAATTTATTTATTTATTTTTGGCTGTGTTGGGTCTTCGTGTCTATGTGAGGGCTTTCTCTAGTTGTGGCGAGCGGGGGCCACTCTTCATCGCGGTGCGCGGGCCTCTCACTATCACGGCCTCTCTTGCTGTGGAGCACAGGCTCCAGACGCGCAGGCTCAGTAGTTGTGGCTCACGGGCCTAGTTGCTCCGCGGCACGTGGGATCCTCCCAGACCAGGGCTCGAACCCGTGTCCCCTGCATTGGCAGGCAGATTCTCAACCACTGCGCCACCAGGGAAGCCCCGCTCAGGTATTTCTTAGACCATATTTTGTCCTTTCAAATCCAAATTTTCTCAGGTTACTAAGAGTGAGTTTCTTGGAGGAATTTTTTCTTTGTAATACAATGATCTTCTTAGGTCATTTTTTGACTCAGGAAATGTTCTCTTTTTGTACATCTTTATTTGTTGCTTCTATAGTGTATACTATACCGGTGTTTTCTTATGGAATACAAGTTATGTATGTGTTTGATGGTTGTAGTCATCTGTATTTATCATTTTCTCCGTCTTGACTTTTACCTTTTTGTCCTTTCTTTCTGTATTCTAAGAGAGGTTGTCAAGTTTGTGGTTCACATCCAGAATATTCACAGTCCCTTAGAGGCAACAGGCAGACCTGGCTCCCTCCGGCAATTTTCAGCCCAATGCTAACTCTTCCTGGTGTTGTCTTTAATTCTGCTTCTGCTTGAAGATGGTAGAGGTGTGAGATGGGGGATAGGGGCAAGTGATGGCTGGATGGTGAGAGGTTTTGTGTCCTGTTGATGATGGGGAGTCATTCAAGGCTTTTGTGCAGGGTGTGGCCCAGGCGGTTTTGTGTTTTAGGAAGCTCACTCTGACATTTGTGTAGAGGAGGACGGACTGGAAGGAAAAAGACAGAGGTAAGAACATAGCACAGGGAGGGCCCTAAACTTGCCCTACAGTTGACCAGTGTTTTGTCTGAACCGGTTGGCAGATGGAAATTAATGTAGACACAGGCAGCAACGTTTAAAACATTGAAGACTAAATAGATCATTGTGACTATAGTTGTATGTGATTTAAAAGCAGGTGATACAACACCCCCAAAGTGATAAGCTTCTCTCAGAGATGAATTAAGATTCAGTCTGGCAATTACATTAAGGTTTCTGATACATAGCTCACATGGAGAGCTGCAATTATGATGCATATCGCTATTCTGCATGGCGGGCTCACATAACACATCATGTTGGTTGAAGTTTAACAGGAGGAAAGAATGTAAAAGATGTCTCACTTTAAGGGGAAATGTCTTCCTCTGACTTCTATGATTTTTACTGGTAGCACTTAAAGAATTCTTTTTTCTGTGTTTGAAGGTGAATAATAAATAGACCCATATGTCCCTTCCTTCTTAGTTTTTCAAGCTAATACAGGTAACCTCAGTTAGAATGCATAAATCTAAAAATACTGTGTAAACCAACTTCACCTCCCCATGCAGGAAAAGAAGAGAAAATAATTCCCCTGTACTGTGAAATGTAGAGGAGAGGAGGCATGGGGTAGGAAAAATGCCTGGACCCTGGGCTTTGGTAGACCCAATTTCCAGTCCCAGCTCTATCACTCTCTAGCTGTGAGAAGTTGTTTAGGGTGTCTGAAACTCAGTTTTCTGGCCAGATATTGAGTACAGTAGGGTGTCTTGAGGATTGAACCAGATGACATGTGAAAGTATAGTGCAAAACAGGTGCTCCAGTGAAGTGAGCTCTTTTAAAATATTTTTGTATTTCTTAAAGTTGAAATACATGATTAATAGCAGAGGACATCTCAAACAGTTCTTACAAGAGCAGCTCAACTCAATAGCTAGAAAATGATTAGTCCCTTGTAATTGCATCTGTGTCCCTGTGGGGATAGCAAAACCCCTTAGGCCTTCCCAAGGAAGTCCCATTTCGAAGATACTGTATTGAAAGGAATGTTCAATGTCTTTGGAAAATGATAGATTTTTGTCATCATTTTAAAGGATGTTAAAACGGAGATGGGGCACATTCTTAAGATGTTTGCTTAATGGAGCAGCATCTATCTCTTGACCTGGAAATCATACAGAGGTCTGATTCTTCAGTGGAATCATAGACAAGGTCTTGATCCATGCCTAAGCCACTGTGTTTATAGCCAAGGTATTTCCAAGAGTGACCTGGGGGCAACTGACACTTGGTACATCAATAACTAGGGACTGGGTAGAAGCATGGCCAAGATTACATTTTGAAAGGCCCAGATCACTCCCACAGCATCTGAAGGTTGACTCCTGGAGAGGGGCAAAGGTGAGGCAGCCAGGAGCCCACCTTCATTGCCAGGTTCGAGAACATGAACAGATGTTACTGGGAGGCCAACCATATTACACACTACTGGAAAAACTTGGGAGGTAGGAATCCAGGTACGCCATGCAGTGCATTCAGTGCTGCATAGAAAACCTGGGGTATTCTCCCTGGAAGTGCGGGAATAGTATCCTTCCCTACTAGAATAGCCACAGCCCACCATGGAGGCAATAGGACACTTCTGGCTGCAATTTGGACCTCAGGAGGTCAGAGCTTTGATGGGATATCCCCCTACCCATGTCCTTTGGGTAACTGATTGCAGTTAGGGTAGAAAGAGCAACTGACTTGAAATTAAAGCTCTCACCTGGCTCGGAACCACACCTCATCATTTACCTGTGATATAGCTTTACTGACTTTGAATCTCAGTTGCCTCGGTTTAGCACAGAAGAAGCCTTTATTTTTCCCTTTTGCTTGTATGCATGTCCTCTGAGCTGGGTGATCCTCTTCTGGATGTAGAAGAAGTCATTCCACTAGAGTCGCACAGCTCTCACAGCCCGAGTCTGTCTGTCTCCTGTTTGGATGGCTCTGCTCTCTGGCCAACATCAGACAGGAAGGCTCTTCTCCATGAGTCAGGACAGTCCCAACCCCACCCCCAGACAACTGACTCCTTGGGAAAAGCAACCGTGCACGGGGCTCATAAGACCATCCAAAAGGTCGAGACTCAAGACATTCCCCTTAAAATAATGTTTTCAAAGAAATGTGGACTGTGCTAAAACTGAGAAAGCTTAGGTATTTCATCAGGTCTCTTTGGGCAGAGGGAGTTATCACTTGAGCATCAATTTAGGAGAAGATAGTTTGACACTTGCTGAACATCGTCTTTACAGATTTCTCCCAATGCAGCACAGAGACCACCAGACAACACACTGTGCGATGCAGATTATCACTGCTGAGCTGGGCTGGGGCAAGGAGGGGAGGGGGAAAGAACAGCTGTTACTTAGTGCCCAAGATGCATGCTCTGTCATTCCACTAATCCATCAGGGAACATCATATTCGTCAAAAGCTCCAAAATATATAAATACATTCAGCAAACCCCTAGATGATGGCTTGTGAAGAGTTTCCCAACTGGGTTGCAAAGAATAGGTTGGAAGGTGCATGTAAGAACATTTTAGAATGGAGAACACGTGGAATTTCTTGCCCCAGGGTGTGATCACTTTGCAAACAAGAATGGGTTCAAGAAAGGTTTAGACAGCATTTCCAAGAGGGTATTCCTCATAATAACAACAGTCCAAGGTGATGCTTTTAAAAAGATATATTGGGGATATACCGGGTATCATGGGCATCCTTTGGAGTTATACAATTCCTATTTACATATAAAAGTCTCTGAGATCTGTAGTAAAGATACCTGTTTAATTTTGTTTCATTCCGAGTTTCCCAAACTTATTGATTCTGAAAACTCTTTGATGTCCCTAATCACACTCCCTCCCTCTTTGGGGGCACACACTTGGGAAGCCCTGGAGAGTTTCCATCACAGTTTTCCTCCGTGTCATCCTTGTGGCCATCCTCGGAGGTGGAATCTGGAGCTGAATGGAGAATGAGGTTGATCTGATGTGTTCTTTCTGATGTGTTTCTAGTCTCACATTCTCTAAACATAGATGAGTTTGGGTAGGAGAAATTCACGAGCAGCTAAACTTCTAGGAACATCAAAGAAAATCATCTGAAGGGGGAAGATGAAAGCAGATATTACAGGGTCATATGGGCAGCCCGTGGCACTGTCTTATCCTACCCTGAGAGCAGAGCCATAGAGGAGCGCCCATGATCACGTGTGGAGCAATAAGATTTGGCTTTTTGACAAATGGACGTGTTAATCTGGTGGAGCATATGTCGTTTTTTTTTTTGATAGCTGAAGTCAGTTTATAAAAGAAATATGTTGTGTGAGTCTCTTCCTGTCCGGAGCCCCTCCATTTTAGGAATCTGGCTTAAACCCTAATCTCTAAAATCATATAACCCCAAACCAAGTCATATTTCTGCTCTTTGCCTTGAGAACCCTGTGAATGCAGGCGTATGCGTGGGAGATTTACATCTCTATCTTAGAACATTAATATGGGTAAGTCATTGCTTATCTTGGTCTTAAGAAGATTCAAAGGTTTTAGATCCAGGAAGACAGAGTAAGGGTCGCTGTCATTCTTAATGAGCAGTTTCTTCAGAGCTTATCAAATAGAGTGAGGCTGATTATGCCTATCAGCCAAGCTTCCCTGAAATGATTTGGGTGGATAATAGTGCTCTAGTAATTAAAAATATATATCACTCTTCGTCATCAAGCCCCAATAGGATCTTGGATTCCTACCGAAAATAGACAGATCTCCCCCTTGAGTCTTGCTGTGTTTGTAGCTGGCACTAAAGGGACATTGTGGGAAGAGGACAGACTTTGGAATTAGGCAGAATTAGTGCCACAACTTAATAGCTGTGTCTTAACGAAAGTTACTTAGCCTTTCTGAACTTCAAGATCCACAACTGTAAAATGGAACAATGGTGCTTGTCTCAAGGGAATTATATGGACTAAGTAAGATGACAATTAGTACCTTGCTTTGTCAGTGAGAGGCATGAGACTCAATATATAATTTTTATTTTTGTTGCTATTGTTATTATTATTTGGTCCAAAGGCAAAAAACACAGGTTTTGGGGGTGAAAGGGACTTGAGCTGGACTTGTAACTCTATTGTTTAACCAGCTGTGTGACTTTGGGAAAATCACTTTGCCTCTCTGAGCTTTAGTTTGTGCATCTGTAAAACATGGTGACTCTTAACTGCCCTGCAGGCTTGTTGGGAGAATTGGATGGGAAAACTTAGGGAACCCCATGAGCACAGTCCTGGCAGGGAGCAGGGGGTTGACGAATGACTGCTCTTCTTACTCTGCACTTGGAGGAGGAGGAGTTGTGGGTGGATAGAGTCAGGGTAGCTGGGTTTAATGTCAGATACGGACTGTGGAGATTGAGTAGCAGAATACATGTCAGGTCACTGTAGAGATAGCTGAAGTCAGTTTATAAATGATATGGCTATAAAAATGTAGGACTGTTTGATACTCTATCATAATCATAGCCTGCTACCTCTAGATTATATTGGAGGTTGAAGATGCATTTATTCAACAAATGCTTATTGAGAACCAACAATGTGCAGGGATTTGGGCTAAGTACTGGGGGTGCATTGATTTATTCTGAAGAAGGAATCATTGATGAGGGCTAGCTCTCTAATCAGGGGCAAGGGGAGATTCATCTTCCTCTGGTCCTAGCCTCAATAGGGCTCAGGAACCCAGTGAAATGAAATCACTTAGGCAAGAGCTGGGGTCCTTTGCAGATATCAAATTACTGACATCCCAAACGTAGTATACTTGTTCTTTTTTCTGTTTCATTGTACATGCTGTTTCTCTGCTTGCCTAGAAAGTTACCACCATCCCCAGCCTCCCAACCTGCATTGCTCTTATACATCCTCCTGGACAAAGCTCAGGGGTCACCTCATCCATGAAGCCTTCTTGGACCACAGTCTAGGTCAGGTGTCCCTCCTCTGGAACCTGAATTCCCTCCCTGTGTTCCCTTCTGACTTCTTTAGCACCCACCTCTCAGTGTCCTCTGGCTGGGAACCTCTTCCTCCTAGACCATAAGCTCTTGATGGCAAAGACTGTACCTAACCCAGGGATTGTAATGTGTTAGGGGCAATACTGATATGATTTGAATGTGTGTGGCATAGCATACTTGCAAATCACAAAGAGATGTAATAATGGTAGCTGTTATTGCAACTACGGCAATATTCACATAAAGCTTTGTAGTTTACAAAACACTGCCTCAGTCTTTCTTCACTGAGTTCTCACCCAGCACCATGAGACAGACAACTTCAGAGCATAATCTGCTTTCCTGTCCCCTGCCCTGCAAATGAGGAATCAAGGAAGGACTGACTGTGTGGGCTGTGCCATGTCAAGCCTAGAATTGCAATCCAGGTCTGTGTGGTTCCACATCCTTTTGTTGTCTCTATTGCCACTTTATTTGTTTGTTAATTTTCTTGCTTAACAGAAGTTCTTAGGAAAGAACACACACACAGGACATATGCACGTGGAAACGCAAAATCCAGTGACCAGTGCAACGAATGATGGACTCTCCAATAAAGAGTCTCCTAGCTGGCAGCAACTCTCCTTCCTCTAAATTACTTATCTTTGTCTAATTTCCTGAGACCTGACATCTCTCCACAGGGACCAGAGTCTAACATAATAATACAATAGGGTATGGGTTGTGAATATTGCAAACACCCAAAATGGCAGATAGCAGATTTCTTCCAAGACTCTGTGCTTGAAGGGAGGACAGAGTGCTATGTGACAAGGGACAGGGACAGATAGAAAAGGAAACCAGCTTTGCTCTCCCCACAGTGCTGCCTGGCAGGGTCCTTTTCTGTGTTAGACCACCTGTCTGGCCCTTGTCCAGCAAATGGGGACCCCATGCAGCCACTGGGCCAGTGCTTGGGGAGGAGCATCCTTCCTGGGTCAGACTCACCTGAGGTAGGTGCACTGTCCAGGTGCCCTGAGGCAGCACGGCTGGGGTGTGCTGAGATCAAGGCTGAGTGAAGCCAGGAAGACATGGGAACCTCTGTCTGAACCTCAACGCTGAATGACAAATTCACCTTGTGGGGCATTGGAAGATATGTCAACACCTTCTCCTGGATCCTGGTGGGCCCTGGAAGCACATGAACACTTGCTCTGAATGGCTTTCTCCTTGAACCATTCAATCCCTGGACTACCCTCTCTTCTCACCCAGGTCAGTACAGCCATCCGAGGTCCTCTCTGCTCCTGGTTCATCCAGGACTTGTAGAAAAGGTAGAGGAATGTGCAAAACTAGAAAAATAGATGCGCCTCTTTCTGGTTCTGAGTTGCTTTGTTGTGATGGCTCCAAATCACAGTCCATTTTGAGAGGCTGTGTTGGCATTTCTCATGTCTTCTCTCCCAGACATGGAAAGAGCACTAAGAACAAAAAAGATCCAGGTCCTACCCCAGCTCCATCATTTACTATCAGTATGATATCGGGCAAGTTAATTACTTTTCTGCACTTGGGTTTTCTCTTTATACAATATGAATCATCATGTCTTGTCTGGCAGCATGGTTGCTAAGGATTAAGGATGCACCCACATGGTAGGTGCTCAGTGTGTGGGCACTTTCTAGGTAGAAGCTGGAGAGAGCATGTCACGGTAGAGCAGACTCTTGGGAGGTAGAGGACCACGGCCAGGGGTCAAGTCTCAGCTCAGTTCTTTCTTTCCTTCTTTCTTTCTTTCTTTCTTTCTTTCTTTCTTTCTTTCTTTCTTTCTTTCTTTCTTTCTTTCTTTCTTTCTTTCTTTCTTTCTTTCTTTCTTTCTTTCTTTCTTTCTTTCTTTCTTTCTTTCTTTCTTTCTTTCTTTCTTTCTTTCTTTCTTTCTTTCTTTCTTTCTTTCTTTCTTTCTTTCTTTCTTTCTTTCTTTCTTTCTTTCTTTCTTTCTTTCTTTCTTTCTTTCTTTCTTTCTTTCTTTCTTTCTTTCTTTCTTTCTTTCCTTTCTTTCCTTCCTTCCTTCCTTCCTTCCTTCCTTCCTTCCTTCCTTCCTTCCTTCCTTCCTTCTTTCTTTCTTTCTTTCTTTCCTTCCTCCCTCCCTTCTCTTTCTTTCTTTCTTTCTTCCTTCCTTCCTTCCTTCCTTCCTTCCTTCCTTCCTTCCTTCCTTCCTTCCTTCCTTCCTTCTTCTTTCTTTCTTTCTTTCTTTCTTTCTTTCTTTCTTTCTTTCTTTCTTTCTTTCTTTCTTTCTTTCTTTCTGTCTTTCCTCCCTCCCTCCCTCCCTCCATCCCTCCCTTCCTTCCTTCCTTTCCTCATTTATTGGTTTACATTTTTATTAGAGTATAATTGCTTTACCTTGTTGTGTTAGTTGCTGCTGTATAACAAAGTGAATCAGCTATACATATACATATATCCCCATATCCCCTCCCTCTTGCGTCTCCCTCCCACCCTCCCTATCCCACCCCTCTAGGTGGTCAGAAAACACCAAGATGATCTCTCTGTGTTATGCAGCTGCTTCCACTAGCTGTCTATTTTACATTTGGTGGTATATAAATGTCAATGCCACTCTCTCACTTCGTCCCAGCTTACCTTTCCCCCTCCCCGTTTCCTCAAGTCCATTCTTTACATCTGCGTCTTTATTCCTGTCCTGCCCCAAGGTTTTTCAGAACTTTTTTTTTTTTTTTTTTTTAGATTCCACATATATAAAAATCCTTACATTCCTGGGATAAACCCCACTTGATCATGGTGTATGATCCTTTTAATGTGCTGTTGGATTCTGTTTGCTAATATTTTGTTGAGGATTTTTGCATCTATGTTCATCAGTGATATTGGCCTGTAGTTTTCTTTTTTTATATCATCTTTGTCTGGTTTTGCTATCAGGGTGATGGTGGCCTCCTAGAATGAGTTTGGGAGTGTTTCTCCCTCTGCTGTGTTCTGGAAGAGTTTGAGAAGGATAGGTGTTAGCTCTTCTCTAAATGTTTGAGAGAATTCGCCTGCGAATCCATCTGGTCCTGGGCTTTTGTTTGTTGGAAGATTTTTAATCACAGTTTCAATTTCAGTGCTTGTGATTGGTCTGTTTCTATTTTCTATTTCTTCCTGGTTCAGTCTTGGAAGGTTGTGCTTTTCTAAGAATTTGTCCATTTCTTCGAGGTTGTCCATTTTATAGGCATATAGTTGCTTGTAGTAATCTCTCATGATCCTTTGTACTTCTGCAGTGTCAGTTGTTACTTCTCCTTTTTCATTTCTAATTCTGTTGATTTGAATCTTCTCCCTTTTTTTCTTGATGAGTCTGGCTAATGGTTTATCAATTTTGTTTATCTTCTCAAAGAACCAGCTTTTAGTTTTATTGATCTTTGCTATCGTTTCCTTCATTTCTTTTTCATTTATTTCTGCTCTGATATTTATGATTTCATTCCTTCTGCTAACTTTGTGGATTTTTTGTTCTTCTTTCTCTAATTGCCTTAGGTGTAAGGTTAGGTTGTTTATTTGAGATTTTTCTTGTTTCTTGAGGTGGGATTGTATTGCTATAAGCTTCCCTCTTAGAACTGTTTTTGTTGCATCCCATAGGTTTTGGGCTGTCATGATTTCATTGTCATTTGTTTCTAGGTGTTTTTTGATTTCCTCTTTGATTTCTTCAGTGATCTCTTTATTTAGTAGCATATTGTTTAGCTTCCATGTGTTTGTATTTTTTACAGATTTTTTTCCTGTAATTGATATCTAGTCTCATAGCATTGTGGTTGGAAAAGATAACTTGATACGATTTCAATTTTCTTAAATTTACTGAGGCTTGATTTGTGACCAAGATATGAGCTATCCTGCAGAATGTTCCATGAGCACTTGAGAAGAAAGTGTATTCTGTTGTTTTTGGATGGAATGTCCTAGAAATATCAGTTAAGTCCACCTTGTTTCCTTATTTTTTTTCAGTTTGGTTGATCTGTCCATTGGTGAAAGTGAGGTGTTAAAGTCCCTTTCTATTATTGTGTAACTGTAGATTTCCCCTTTTGTGGCTGTTAGCATTTGCCTTATGTATTGAGGTGCTTCTATGTTGGGTGCATAAATATTTACAATTGTTATATCTTCTTCTTGGATTGATCCCTTGATCATTATGTAGTGTCCTTCTTTGTCTCTTGTAATAGTCTCTATTTTAAAGTCTCTTTTGTCTGATATGAGAATTGCTACTCTAGCTTTCTTTTGGTTTCCATTTGCATGGGATATCTTTTTCCATCCCCTCACTTTCAGTCTGTATGCGTCCCTAGGTCTATAGTGGGCCTCTTGTAGACAGCATATATACAGGTCTTGTTTTTGTATGCATTCAGCCAGTCTATGTCTTTTGGTTGGAGCATTTAATCCATTTACATTTAAGGTAATTATCGATATGTATGTTCCTATTCCCATTTTCTTAAGTGTTTTGGGTTTGTTATTGTAGGTCTTTTCCTTCTCTTGTGTTTCCTGCCTAGAAAAGTTCCTTTAGCATTTGTTGTTAAGCTGGTTTGGTGGTGCTGAATTCTCTTAGCTTTTGTTTGTCTGTAAAGCTTTTAATTTCTCCGTCGAATCTGAATGAGATCTTTGCTTGGTAGAGTAATCTTGGTTGTAGGTTTTTCCCTTTCATCACTTTAAATATGTTCTGCCACTCCCTTCTGGCTTGCAGAGTTTTTGCTGAAAGATCAGCTGTTAACCTTATGGGGATTCCCTTGTATGTTAATTGTTGTTTTTCCCTTGCTGCTTTTAATATTTTTTCTTTGTATTTAATTTTTGATAGTTTGATTAATATGTGTCTTGGCATGTTTCTCCTTGGATTTATCCTGTTTGGGACTCTCTGCACTTCCTGGACTTGATTGACTATTTCCTTTCCCATATTAGGAAAGTTTTCAACTATAATCTCTTCAAATATTTTCTGTCCCTTTCTTTTTCTCTTCTTCTTCTGGGACGCCTATAATTCGAATGTTGGTGCGTTTAATGTTGCCCCAGAGGTCTCTGAGGCTGTCCTCAATTCTTTTCATTCTTTTTTCTTTATTCTGCTCTGTGGTAGTTATTTCCACTGTTTTATCTTCCAGGTCACTTATCCATTCTTCTGCCTCAGTTATTCTGCTACTGATTACTTCTAGAGAATTTTTTATTTCATTTACTGTGTTGTTCATCATTGTTTGTTTGCTCTTTAGTTCTTCTAGGTCCTTGTTAAATGTTTCTTGTATTTTCTCCATTCTATTTCTAAGATTTTGGATCATCTTTACTATCATTACTCTGAATTCTCTTTCAGGTAGACTGCCTATTTCCTCTTCATTTGTTTGGTCTGATAGCTTTTTACCTTGCTCCTTCATCTGCTGTGTGTTTCTCTGTCTTCTCATTTTGCTTAACTTACTGTGTTTGGGGTCTCCTTTTCACAGGCTGCAGGTTCATAGTTCCCATTGTTTTTGGTGTCTGCCCCCAGTGGCTAAGGTTGGGTCAGTGGGTTATGTAGGCTTCCTGGTGGAGGGGACTAGTGCCTGTGTTCTGGTGGCTGAGGTTAGATCTTGTCTTTCTGGTGGGCAGGACCGCATCTGGTGGTGTGTTTTGGGGTGTCTGTGACCTTATTATGATTTTAGGTAGCCTCTCTGCTAATGGGTGAGGTTGTGTTCCTGTCTTGCTAGTTGTTTGGCATGGGGTGTCCAGCACTGGAGCTTGCTCGTCATTGAGTGGAGTTGGGTCTTAGCCTTGAGACGTAGATCTCTGGGAGAGCTCTCGCCGATTGATATTATGTAGGGTCAGGTGGTCTCTGGTGGTCCAGTGTCCTGAACTCGGCTATCCCACCTCAGAGGCTTAGGCCTGACACACGGCTGGAGCACCAAGACCCAGTCAGCCACACAGCCAGTTACGTGGGGAGTTTTTTGCCTTTTAGGAAGTCTGAAGTCTTCTACCAGCATTCAGTAGGTGTTCCGTAGGAGTTATTCCACATGTAGATGTGTTTTTGATGTATCTGTGGGAAGGAAGGTGATCTCCACGTCTTACTCCTCCGACATCTTGAAGGTCCTCTCTCAGATCAGTTCTGACCACCCAACAACCCAGGCAAAGTACTAAACACATCTCAGAATCTCACAGGAGCAATGTTGTTTTTCTATTCATAAAACTGAAATAATATCATTTGCTCTTCCTTTCTCCAGAGGTTTTTGTGAAGTCCATGTGACTTCTTCCAACTCATGAGCAGGCTTTCTGCCTCTGCAGTGAGAATGGCTGAGTCTGTGAGCTGAGGGTGGGGACCAAGAGGTGGAGGGGTGGGGATGAAGAGAAGAAGGGGCTGGCCTCTGCTTCCTGCCTGCCTGCAGGTTACCAGCATTGCAGGCTGACCCACCTGGTTCAGTGGTTTGTATCCCTGTACTGTACAATGCAATCACCTTGGGTGCTTTAAAAACTACTCATGCCTGGGTCTCACCCCCTCCCAGAGATGCTGATGTGAGTGGTCTGGGCTGTAGCCTGGGCATCTGGATCTTTCAAAACTCCCTACACGATCCTCTTTTAAATTAATTAATTAATTAATTAATTTTTGGCTGTGTTGGGTCTTCGTTGCTGCGCGCAGGCTTTCTCTAGTCACGGTGAGCAGGGACTACTCTTTGTTGCAGTGCACAGGCTTCTCATTGCAGTGGTTTCTCTTTGTTGTGGAGTACGGGCTCTAGGTGCACGGGCTTCAGTAGTTGTGGCATGAGGGCTCAGTAGTTGTGGCTCGCAGGCTCTAGAGCACAGGCTCAGTAGTTGTGGTGCATGGGCCTAGTTGCTCCGTGGCATGTGGGATCTTCCTGAACCAGGGCTCGAACCCGTGTTCCCTGCACTGCAGGCGGATTCTTAACCACTGTGCCACCACGGAAGTCCCTCCCCATGTGATTCTAATTTACAGCAAGGGATGAAAACGTCTACTTTCCAGGGAAGCAGATCTAAAGAAATATAAGTGGCAGCCCATATTTAACTGGCTGTGACTCCGTCTGCATGTATTGAGTGCCTGCTTTTAAGGCGAGTTCATTACTCTGTGTAATAGCAACCACTCAAATTCTTATTGGATTAGATTGAGTTGAATGTACTCTTGACTCATGTTTAAGTGTAGGTACAGGAACCACACTCTCGTCCTGTACCCAATGATTGTCCCAGATGATCACCGTTATGTCATGACTGGTCTGTCCACTGGCCACTTCCTTCCTTTGGCTCTGTATCTGAAAGTCATTACAGATGAAGATCATTCCTTCATCTCCGGCTGTGGACAGACTATTTACTGAGTACATACAAAAGTTCTTAAACCTTTAGGTGTATCAAAATCACCCGTGGGGCTTGTTAAAACACATGCTAGGCATGATCCCTGGGTTTTTGATTCAGTGAATTTGAAGTAGGGTCAAGAATCTGCATTTCTAACAAGTTCCCAGGAGATGCTGTTGCTGCTGGTCCAGGGACCACACTTTGAGGACCCCTGGTCTAGGCAGCCTAGGTTCTTTTATTATTTATCTCTAATCTCTCAAAACTACATGAGTAGGCACGACCACCTCCATTTCAGAGAGCTTAGATAGTTAAGCAACTTGTTAAGAGGAACATCCTTTTAAGTGGCAGGGTCAGGATTGGAACTCAGGGCTGCCTAACTCCCAAATCTGCCTCTCTCTGCTTACCACTGTGCCTCCTGATAGGCAGTCATTGGCTTTCTGCAGTGATCTCAACCATGTCCCAGGCACCATGGAAGTGATAGGAGACCCGTCCCTAACTCACTTCAAACCTTTCTGTGGTCTCCATCAAGGAAGTAAACTCAGAGATACCACTCAGGTATGCAGCAAAGCAGTAGCAGTAGGAGACGGCCAGTGACCCAGGGTCCTATGGCTCCTTTCCACAGAACATCTCCAGGGTTGGGGAGGGCTGTGGGCTGCAGGGGTCCAGAAAGGCTCTTGGAGGAGGAGGTAAAGTGGGTCCTGAAGGACATGGGGTTCTAGGTTCTGGCCCTGCTTCAACTGCGGCTTTTATCACAGGGTGAACCTCAGAGGATGTGAGGTCTCTGCTCCAGTTTTAATGCCCGGTCCTTGAACTATGTCCCCAATCCCGCCTCATGCCTTCTGGGTGAAGTCCCGGTGCTGGCGTCCCTCCTGGTCCTGTGCAGGCTTTCTCTGCCTTGTGCTTTGACCAGGTGGGCCCTGTTTGCCATCAGCAGAACTGGACTGTGCCAGGGACCCTACTGGATCTCCCCTGGGGAAGGCACAGCAGGAGTGGCAGGGACAAGCTCATCATAAGGGCTTCTTTAGAGGAAGCATGGCTGATGTTGGGTCTTCCAGAAGTCACTATGGTTGAGTTTCTGGGAAGCTGCTTGTCTTAGGAGAATAATGGCAGTAATAACATGTGGGAGAACTGCTGGCCTGTCCAGCACAGGAAACAGCTGCTAACAGAATCCCCCAGGACCTCCTGAAGGTGGTCTTCAAGCTAGAGCACATGCACGGTCACCGAAGTGGGGTCAGTCAGCTCCTGGCAGCTTCTGCTGCCTGGAAACCCAGCCGCTAGCCCTGCTCAGACTTGGCAGGTGCCCCTCACGTAGCATATACTCTTCGCACAGCTGATGGGGCTTCACCCACACCCACTGAGGATGAGGAGCAGCCTCTCTGCTCCATCCAGCTCTACTGTCACAGAGGACCTTCTCTTGACTCCCTGGTGTGAGTTCTGTGGCCCTAAGAACCATGCTTATCCCAAGAAGGGGGTCTTTTCCTGTGGTTTCCAACCTTGCCTCCCTTGATTAAGGCAGAAACCAAAACACAGGAGAGCTGTTCCATGGGGGTAGAACAAGATGGGACTTGGGTTCTAAAGCACATGTGATGGCCCTGAGGTTTGGGACACCTCACTTCATTCTTCTTGGACTCGGTTGCCTCATTCGTCTGATTGATAGAGTCATTTGGGATTTGCCTAAGGAGGTGGATAGGTTAAAGTGTACACATCCTTCAGTCAATCTTGGCATCCAGGTGTGTGTTTGCAAAGTCTCAACTTGGCTCCTGTTACTTCCTGTGTGTGTACACTGAGGATGGAGTTCATGGTTTTGTTGAGAATATCATCAGGACCAGTGGAGGTAGTTTCTGGGGACAAGGGACACCTAAGAGCATGAAGCTTGCTCACAAAGGACCCCCAGCCTGAGGTGAGCCTGGAGGACCACAGGACGGTCCAGGCTGCCCAGGCTGGGGAGGACCTCTCAGTGAGAAGGCTCCACCCCAGGGGTGTGAGGGAGCTGGATGTCCTTGGACAAAGCCGAGGAGTTGTCCAGAGCTGGGCCCCCCAGCCAAACCCACACCGGGTGCTAGAGACTCCCAGGTTCCATTTCCATAAATTACAGGAAGAGTCATGAGTGACCAAGTGAGACACCTGAATTTCTGTGATCGTTTTTCTTCTTATTTTCAAACCCCCTTTCATGTGTTGAGACTTATCATCATCCTGTCTTTGTGTCCGGACATTCTTGCTCAAGTAAGGACTGGTCTAATGTTCTGGGGCCCTCGTGTGACCTGGAGAGGAGTCCTGAGAGGCAGGAGGTAGCATCCCGATCCTGGTTTAGCCCATTGTGACCTCAGATAATAAGTACCTTATCTCTTTGGGCCTCAGTTTCCCTAGCTGTAAGATGGGAATAACACCTGTCCCATCCACCTCATGGGAAGTCAGAGGTGATGATGCCTTTGAAAGGGCGTTGGGATGTTGGGGGCAACTTTAAACTCTACAAGTGTAAAGAGCGGCCTATCAACCTGAACTTGAATGCACCTCCATTTTTTGCTAATATCGTGACCAATGAGCTCCCAAAGCTCCATTTTCTCATCTGTCTGATAAAGATAATAATCCCCTTGTCACAACAGGACCATTGGGCTGCTATGAATTATGATAATGTGTGTACAGCATCTAACAAGTGCCTGACATACAGTCTACAAACCCAAAACAACAGCAGCTGTTATAGTGATTATAATCATTAGACTGATTATAATCTTCACAGATATGAATACAGATAATTTTGCCAGGTAGACCCAATTCCTTCATGGAAATCCCTTCCCTTCCCTTTCACTATAATGGTTCTTAGTACCTCTGTTTAAATCTAGACTCAGCCTTGCTAAGCCTTCCTGGGCGCTGGATGAAGAGCATCTTCTAGAGCTCGATGGCTCACTCTCTCTGCATTTCACCCTGTTCTGTCATTTGGGGAAAGAAGTTTCTGTGTGCTGGCTGTGCCTGTCACCCCACAAGGCAGGACAGGCTTCAGTCAGAAAGCCTAATGATTTGTGTAGGAATTCAGGATGCTCTGATAGCATACTTCCAATGGCTTCTTTGCCTGAGATCTTTGAAGGAAGCTTGCAGAAAGACATGTTAGGATTCCAGCTTTCCTAACCCACGAAGGCGCATGGAGGGTGCTATGCTAATTTGCATGTCTGCCGTCTCCCTCCCAGAGTGCCTTTGTGCTGGCTGTCAGCTTCCGCTTGGTAGATACTAAACACTGTGAAAGCGAATGATATCATGACTGACAACTTAATAGATGTCTTTTTGAGCTGCACGTGCTCCCGCCAGATAAAATTAACAGAAGCCTTCAAGACCGCTCTTTTCAGGCTGAGTCTTGAGAGAGAGTCTTGTTAGCAAGAGCCTCCCTACTCACGTGAAAGACAGGGAACTCAGTCTGATTGGAGATTAGGGGCTTGGATGCTTGTCAACAGGGCTGCTGCCTGACTTGCTGGATAACTGACATTTTCCCAGGTCTTTCTGATAACAGGTAAAAATTATGAGGGGTGGAGACAAATATGACTCCTGTTAATGTGAGCAGGCCCCCAGATGAGGCTTGATGTTAAAAGTCATCACCTTAGGAGATGGCACACTTATTCTGATTACATTGGAAGTACTTAAAATATCTTTTCATTTTTTTTTTTTAAAGGTTGTTTTCAGAGTCCATACAACCCCAAATCCCAAAGTAGTGCAGGTTGGCTAGATTAAGCTCAAAGTGCTACTTGTTCTGGAAGTTGGTGATGCTGGGCTCTTTTCTTTCTTTTTTTTTTAAGCTTTATTGAGATGTAATTGATATACAAAAACATCACACACATTTAGTGCGTACATCTGATGAGTTTGGACATATGCACACACTCATGATACCATCACCACAATTAAGGTACTAAATACATCTATCACTGCCAAGAATTTCCTTATGTTCTTTTGTGGACTTTTTTTGTAAGAACATTTAACTCAAGATCTGTCCTCAACATCTCAACATGTTTTAAAGTGCACAATACAGTATTGTTACCTATTGGCACTGTGTTGTACAGCTAATCTCTAGTTCTAGAGATTGCTCATCGTGCATAATAGAAACTTTCTACCCACTGAAAAACAAATCCCCTTTCCCCCTCCCTGCAACCCCTGGCAACCACCGTTCTATTTTCTCCTTCTATGAGTCTGACTAATTTAGACACTTCATATAAGTGGAATCAGTCAGTATTTGTCTTTCTGTAACTGGCTTATTTCACTTAGCATAATGTCCTCTAGGTTCATTCGTGGTGTCACAAATAGCAGGATTTCCTTCCTTTTTAAGGCTGAAAAATAGTGGATAAAGAAGATGCACTGGGCTGTGCCCCACACTACCTCCTTGCATCACACTAAGCCATTTTTATTCACCCAACAGGCTGCACATTCACCTGCCTCTGGGCCTTTACATGTGACCTTTTTTTTTTTTTTTTTTTGCCTGAAACAACAACTTCCCTTTCTTTGGGGGCTTGATAATTCCTTGTCATCTTTGAAGGGTCATTTCAACTCTTATCTTCCATGAATGAGGTTCTCAACTCCAGTTTTCCCCCAAGAAGACCATTTCCTGCCCTTGCACCTCTGCCGCTCCATGTCCATTTCTTGGAAGTTGTGTCATCTTGGAAGAATTGAGTTATGGCATCGTTCCCCACACTGTGATTTCTTTTAGATCAGAGGGCAGATCTTTATCAAAACCCTATAACCCAGCCTCCAGTGGAGCATCCATTATGTGGTGTCAGCTCAGTAGATATTTATTCAAAACTCTAGACAGTTAGCGAGAAGCATGGGTAGGTGGGAAGAGTTCAGGCTCTAACATGAGGCAGCCTTGATTTTGAAACTGCACAACTCAGACTGGAACTTGAACCCATGGGCCAGGAGTTGAACCCAGCCTAAACCCAGATTGGGACTTGCACCCACTGTCTTTTAATTAAGATCACACACCTGGTCTCAGGACTTAAAGAAGCTCAGGTTCTTGCTGCCTCGTCGCAGAAAGAATTCAGTGAGAGACAAAGTGATAGGTACGAAGTGGACTTACTTAGAGAGATTCACATTCCTTAGACAAAATGTGGTCCGTCTCAAAAGGCAGGAGCGGCCCTAGGGAATGGGGTTGTCTCAGAAAGTGAGAGTGGCCAAGGGAGAAACACACTACACAGGGAGAGTGTGGGCCATCCCAGAAGGTGAGAGGCCCTGAAATATGGGGTGGTTAGTTTATGGGCTGGGTAATTTCTTCGTCTAATGAGTGGGAGGATTATTACAACTATTTGGGGGAAGGGGCAGGGATTTCCAGGAATTGGGCCACTGCCCACTTTTTGGCCTTTTATGGTTGGCCTCAGAACTGTCATGGTGCCTGTGGGTGTGTCATTTAGATGCTAATGTATTACAGTGGGTGTATAATGAGGCTCAAGGTCTACTGGAAGTTGAATAGTCTGCCATCTTGGACCTAGTTGGTTCTAGCCCGTTTATATCATATCCTCAAGACCTATGTCATTCTTTTAGAGGTTGTGCCCTGTCCCCTTCCCTCCTGTTTCAATTTCACCTTCCTTCCTGGCCCATAGGAGTGGGGAAGCCACAGGTAAACCCTCAGTGTCTCTGAGCCTAATGTCTCCTGATCCATAGGAGAGAAAATGATTCCTAAAGGTGTGGGGTTTCTAGGAGAAATCAATAGCATGGGCCAGGTGCTCTGCACAGCACATACAGGCTGTGTAAAGCATCTGCTGGAAGGATCATAACTTCTCAAGGCAGTTCTCAGAAAGAAGCTCTCCAAATGGTTCCGGCAAGGCTGAAATATCTGGAATAAGTACATAGGTTCTCGAGGGACTACTTAGAAGAAATCTCTCTCAATGGTCTGAGCAGATGCTGGTGTGTGGTGAGAAATGCAGCTTTGCTTTCCACTAGCCAAGGCTCATGATCAAACAGTGTCCTGCCCAGGGCTGCGCCAGGTCTCAGCCCAAGAGCCCCGGTGGCAAATTCTAACACATTTCCAGCTTCATCTGCATGCCCTGTTCAGCCTTCTGCAGTTTAACAAGTTCCAGGGAAGATTCCAGTGCCTCTTCCAAGCATAGGAAAGTTTCTCGGGTTCAAAGAATATCATTCCTGGAGCTGGCAGAATGATCGTTCCGACACATCCCGCCCATGTGGGACAGATGGCGTTACAGAACATTTTGTCCGATGAAAACCATTGCCCATGAATGAGATTGCCTGCCATTTGAAAACGCGTTTCCACAAGAAGCCTGCTTTGTTTCTGGGAATTAGTTAGAGGGCCTTGGACGTGCAGTGCCAGAATGCTTGGAGCCACAGTGCAGACTCTGGGAAGACCTTTCCCCAGGAACCCCTGAGCCCACCTGTCACTCCCTGGTGAGGTATAATTTCCTGTGATCCCTGCTGGCTCAGAAAGCCTATTGAAAATTATATGCCAAGGGGCACAGACTCCATTACAGAAAAGAAAATAAACAAAATTGGAGACAAGTGGAATTCAGTAAGTTCAACTAAGCATATAATACCTTACAATAGCTGGGATGCCCTAAAGTTGCTGAACACACGATAAGGGAGGAAGGATTTAACTGCAGTTAAGTGTGCGACACAGGTTGTTTTTATTAGGAAAGGGGTATTACAGAAATAGCAAAAGTTCAGCAGAGCGTTGTTAGGATAGTGCTGAAAAGCAGAAGGATGAGATAGCTCAAAGCAAGAGGGTGAGCCGCAGCACAGCACCCAGGAAAGTGAGATGAAAGGGTTTCGTGGAGCAGACAGTGTGTGGAGACAAATGGGCAGCACTTCTCCTCAAAGGCTTCCTGAGGTTTTGCTAAATAAAGCAGGTAGGTAATTCAGAGGAAGTTCAACTGGGGGAAGCGAAAATTCGACAGGAATTTGTTTTGCACCTACAAAGCGGCAAAAGTAATCTAGTAAACATTTTACTGGCAGCACACAGAAGAAAATATCTTAATCCAAAAGAGTGATAGTGCTGGCGTGGAAGAGTTTTCACGCGCTGGGATGGAACAGTGAGGGAGACACTGCTGGTCAGCTGGGATATTTACGTCAGTCTCGAATCTGAGACTTTACCCACAGGGATATTATCCTCGACGGTCTCCTCCATCCCTCCGGCAATAGGCCGACCTGGGAATGCAGCCCCCTTAGCAGAACAAGTCCTCAGGCACCTGTGCATTTATCCATCAACATTTACTTAGTACCTACGCTGTGCCAGACTCTGTTTCCGGTGCTGAATGTACAGAGACAAGGTAAGCACCTGGCACCGTGAAAGGAACTTGCTGATTGTCAATCTTTTGAGTGAATTAATGATTGAATGAATGAATGGATAGATGTATGGGTGGATGAGTCAGGGCATCTGACACTCCCCTTCACTAGCAGAGGCCAGGGTGTAATAGATGGAAACAAGGAAGTTCAACTGAACTATTTCCATGTACTCAGATAAGAGTCTGTGCAGGACCCAGTGGGTGCCCTGGGGAGGCAGTTGCTCCCCCTGGGAAGTCAGGGAGTGTGTCCCACAGGAGGATAGAAGGAGTCCTGAGGCAGAGCCTTCTAAGATGACCCTCCTGTTCCCTGGCCCCCCTTCAGAGGGCTCTTGGTCTCCAGGAATGGTTCAGCTTCTCTGCTGGATCCTTGGCCCTACTGCTTGCATGGGTTGCCCCTTGCCCACTCATTCAGTCTGTTTATGGCCACTCTGGGGTGACTGACACACCAAATCCTGCCCTGGTGTCAGGCCCATGGGATTGACCCACACTTCCCATGGACGTGACAGGGTCCCCTGCAACATGACGAGGGGGTAACTTGCTCACTTTATTTTTTTTTATTGGAGTATAATTGCTTTACAATGTTGTGTTAGTTTCTGCTGTACAATCAAGTGAATCAGCTATATGTATGTGTATATCCCCTCCCTCTTGGATCTCCCTCCCAGCCCACCCCCATCCCACCCATCTAGGTCATCACAGAGCACCGAGTTGAGCTTTGATTTATAGCATGTTCCCACTATCTATCTATTTTACACATGGTAGTGTATATATGTCAATCCTAATTTAAAATCATCCTGTGTTGGGGGCAGTGAATGTAGCTCATTCCAGAATCATCTAGAACTCATAAAAGAGGATCACAGTAGAAACAAACAGATGAGTGAGAAAGGACAGGATTAAAAAGGGGTGGAGGGTCCATCACACGGCTCACATAGCGGCTCCTTGTGGCCCTCTGAGGGACCCCGGGGCTGCCTGGAACCCTGTGAGGACCAAATAAGTTCTGATTCTTCCAGCTGGAGGCTGAGTAGGAGGGTAAAGAGTGAGTATTGTCACAGGCCACCAAGGAACACCCAGAGAACTCTCACTTAGCTGGAGAGGTGGGGTGGACGTCAGCTTTTTCCTAAAGCCTTTAATTGCTAACGACTTTGAGTGGGATTTGTTAAAATGATTCTTTGTGTTCAAACTCTTTTTGTTCAAAGTCATTACTCACTGTGGTTCCTCTGGATATTTGAGACAGCTTAGCCTGGCATATTCCCCATCATGGCACTTTATAAATGTTCATGCTGATTAGAACTTTTATTTTTCATAATGACCCTCTAATGTAATGATAACACAAGTAATAGTCCATATCTAATGTCTTCTTGTCCAAAGGCTGAGGGAATTCATTTCGTGTGTTTAGTGCCGAACTCCTAAAGGAAAACTGTTTAAGCTGTTGCCTTCACTTATGCATTTCTATGAATCTCTGGATAATAAAAGGGAATGGCTTGTCTGGAAAGTCGGGAGAAAGGGAAGATGTTCAGGTCATTTGTGATGGCCTTTTGGATGATCTAAACACCATTTCCTTATCACAGAGCTGCTCAGCAACATTCGGTTCTAGGCCAAAGACAGGACCAGGAGACTCTGAGTGGGAAGCTGGGGGTTTTGCAATACCTGGGTCTGTTTCAGATGCAGTGACACTAGGCCACTGGACTCTGGGTGGCCCATAAGCAGGTCATGGGTGCAGCTGGTTGCTAGTGGGCAGGGGTTTATTGTGAGGGTGTGAAAAGAGTGTCCTCCTCCAAGCCAGAGAGAGGAGAGCCCAGGAACCCACTGAGAAATCCAAAAAGACTGGGACCCCCCTCAGGGAGCCTAACTGAGAAAAATGGAGACTGCCCATTTTTCACCAGGCTGCCCTGCACATCATGAGTCTTTTCTTTCATCCTGAGCCCTTCACCCCTTAGTGATGTCCTCTCCTGGCATCCCTCTTCTCCATCTGTGTCATTTTGTGTGTATTCCCCAAAACCTGCTCTCAGTAATACCTCGAGGGTGAATAAGTGTAGCTCATGGGTCCCCTCTCCCAGGGGTGCATTCATGTTAAGTGTGCAATGAAAAACTTTGGGTGCAGGAAAAGGGATTGCAGACTGGGAGAGAGCTTGGTCTGAGGAAACTTTCGTGTCACTGGAATCATCTTGAGGATAAGGAGGCATGCCTTCCACTTCACCCATGAGAAAGCTTGACAGATAAAATACCAGGCACCCAGTTAATTTAATGTCAGATAAGCAGCAAATGACCTTTTAGCAGAAGTATGTCCCAAAGATTGCATGGACATACTGATACTAAATTAATCATTTGTTGTCTATCTGAAATTCAAAATTAACTGGGCTTCCTGTATTTTTATTTAAGTTAATCTCATCCATGAGTCCTAGAATTGGTACAATCTCCTGGGGTCCTGAATGTGGCTTAAATGCTACCCAGTCCCAGTAAAGGGGTACAGGTGAGTACACAGAGTGGTCCAATCCACTTGTGCCCAGACTGATCCAAAAGTGGTGCTTCTGCCTTCATCCTCCTGGTTATTTCAGTGAAGAGGAGGTCCTTCTGGTCTATTGTAAATCCAAGATGTGCTAGGAGAGGGGGCACACTTTGAGCCCCTACCCACTTGCTTGGGAGGAATGAACATTGCACAGTGACACAAGCATAAGCTGTGAAATCAGAACTGAGTTCAAATCCAACTGTAGAACTTTGGTCGAGTGATACTCTCTCTGTGCCTCTGTTTCTCATCTGTAAAGTGGAGATGACATCCACCTCTCAGGTTGTTGTGATTTTCCAAAGTAAAATATGGAAAGCAGCTGTGTAGTGAACCCCATGATGTGCCCCAGCTGCTGGGAGAACTGGTGGCAGAAACAGCTTCCAGCTGTCACCCCCTTCAGGCCCTGCCTCAGCTGTAAAGAGTCATATTGCCCAAAGTTAAATCCCTTCCAGGGGCCCTCATCCAGTGATTGACGAATGCAAGAGCCTAAAGGCCTGTCCATCTCAGCTCAACCCCGGACAATGCAGAAAGGGCCATTCAAGCTCTAGAACATCGCTGGTGGGTCACTGCATCACTTCTCCCTCTGCCATTCCTGCTTCCATACCTTCTCTTCCACAGCTGTAATCCCAAGGCCACTGCTAACAAAATATCCTGCACAGTAAACTCTGTCTTAGAGTCCGCTTCCCAGGGAACCCTGCCTGCCACAGCCTGGTACCGTTCCCGGCACGTAGGATAGGTGCTCAACCCATGGAAAACACGGATGACAACAGCCCAAGAATGGCAACAGCAGAGTCAAACATACAACATGGATCTAGTTGTACATGGCAGCTCCTGCACCTTCTTAGAAAGGGCTTCCTTGCTGGCGGTGGTGTCATTTGACATTAGATTGTGATCAATGCAAGGCCCATGCCTGCCCCTGTGCCTCTCTTGGTGGTCGACATGGGCCTGGAAACACAGCAGGTGCTCAGTAAATGCTTGGGCAACATTTAGCTGCTTGGCCTCAGAAGATCCGATGGAGCAGTAGACTTCTATGGGACAATCATTTACAGGTATAAATAGCTTCAGGAGGGTTTGCTTATTAAGTGTGTGTGGAAGAGATACATGAGTGGTTGCAGTAGGAAAGTGTGGGGTTTGGGGATACCCTTGGTCCATGAAATAAGGTCATGAAGGAAGAGTGATGCATCCCCCAGAGACCCTAGGAATTGGTGGGAGAGAAGCTCTGGGCTACAGGCAGGGCTGGAGAGAGAGCAGGCTACACCCAGGAAATGGGAATTATCTCAAGGTGTCCAGGGGGTTAGGCAATGAGCAGAGGTCAGAGGCACATGGAGATTATAGAATGAGAAGCCTGTGTGCCAGGCTAGGGAGTGTGATCTTTATTTACAGAGCGACGGGAGCTACTAGAAGGAGGGGAGCAGGGGGTGGGGTGGTCCAACCTGCATTTTACAGGCCACTCTGCCCTCAGTAGGGAGGATGCCTAGGTAGCTGTTTGGCCTAGGTAGTGGGGGTGGAAAGCAGACGCACAGGAGACTTTTCTGTGAGGGACGTTATATACAATATATACGGTAAAAGATGAATTAACGGATGAGAGAGAAGGGAGCCATGGAGGTGGATATCCAGGGTTTTCCCCTTCCCTCGCCATTCTGTCTACCCAGCTCATCATTGCAGGACCCAGCTGAGGTCCAGCCCTCACCTCCTGAAGGTCATTATTGACCTCCCCTTCCTCTGAAGTTACTACAAAATTACATCTGAGCTACCCAATCACACAGTGAGAATTCTGAATCCTGTTCTCATTTTCTTATGTTATTGGGAGCTTCTCCAAGCAGAAGCTGCCCTTATCTTCCTAAGCACACTCGATTGTCTCTTCGTAGTTCTTTCTCAAACGGACCAGCTGTGCCTCTCTCAGAGTTTTTCCCCAGTGTGATTCTCTCTTCTTGGAATGTTCTTCTTTCTCAGCTGTTAGATCTCAGCTCACCTGTCACTTTTGAAGAGTGGGCCCTCCAACAACCTCAAAAAGGTCACGTCCACTTGACATGTATCCTTATGGGATCCTGTATTTCTCCTTCTCAGCACTGATGCCAGTTTAATTACCAATGTACTTACTTAGTGCCGTACCTCCATTGTCCCTCCCACATACAGTAGTTACTCATTAAATAAATCTTTGTGGAATGAAACTGTTACTTGTGTCTTCCACCGTGTACATGGGCAATCAGTGTTCACATTCCATTAGTCCAGCTCGATGTGTGGGTGGAAACCATTTTGAAAGTTGTTTCCAGGGGGTTGAATCTATTCTCTCTTTCAACCCCCAGGATGAAGCAGCCCCCGTATCATAAAGCTATGCTTCATAGCTAGTTCCCTTCCCTTGTGCTGTGGGAAATCCCATTTTCTCCCACTCCATGCTTAGTGGAGTTGGAGGCAATCTACGTATCCAAGACATAAATGCTTCATGAATCCAGCAGATACTGAAAGAGAGCCTGCTAGGTACAAACCCTGGGGACATGCTCTGGAGCCAAGGAGTGTCCCCACACGCAGGAACTCCGGCTCAAACATTCCCAAAGGAAACCTGATCCACCTGTGACTGGAGCCACCTGGGCTGCGGAGCTTGGGTGCCTTCCTGGTGTATGTGCCGTCTCTGAGAGCTTGGTTTATGAGGATTTCAGAATTGCATGCCAGGGCATGATGTGGGGCTTTTGCTAAACTCCTGTAGAGGAAGAGATGAGGTTTCAGCCTCTACTGTTGAGAGGGGAGGGGGGATCCTGGCACCTTGTTACCTACATGACCCCTCTCAGCTCCATTTCTGGACCCTGTCGCTCAGACTGTGTAGATAGAGGCTGCTTTATAAAGATGTAGGGATGGAGGAGCAGATGCATCCGCTGGCACAGGGAAGACAAGGGGCTGCCAGGCACTTAAAAACACAAGTCACCCTATGCAAAAGCATGGGGATTCTCTGCCTTTGATCGTGTCACTCTTCAGGGCTGGAGCCGCCTACCTGTGGCGGGAATGTGGCTGGGGCTTTGGTTTGGAGCTTTGGAATTCTGCCCAGCTCAGGCAGTGGGTGCTGTGGAAAGAGCTATGAGGGCTGGGTGTACCTGTGTGTATTTAGGGGTCGTGGTTAAAAAGGAAATCACGGCACAGGTGAATCAGAGAAGTCATTCTCAAAATCATCACCTTGCCCTTTAATTCCTTCTCTGAGAGCCTCATTCTTTGGAGGTTAAAAGGCCTTTGGAGTTCTCAGATTCTCTTTGGATGAAAATGAGAGCCTTGAGATAGAGAGAGTCTGAGTATCATTCACCAATGGTGGATGATGGTGGATGCCTGGGGTGCCGTGGGGCGGGCGATCAGAGGGCTGTGATATCAGCCAGGGAGGTGGGAGAGAACACCGTGTGGGGAATGGGGCGTCCAGAGGGAGCTGAGCTGAGCCAGGAAGGCGCCCGACAAGAGGGGACCCCATGTCAGAAAGACACTTCCCTGACCTCACTGACAGTCATGAGGGGTGCCAGTTTATTCACTGACTGAGCACATATTTATCAGAGCCTATTGTGGGCCAGACACTGCCTCAGCTCTGGAGAAACAGTGATGGACAAAACAGACAGGGCATCCATTCCAGAGGGTCCAGACAGACAATCACAGAGTCAAGTCTTACAGAAGGTGTGATCCCTGTGATAGAAAGATTAAAGAGTGGGTTATGGGGGCAGGGAGAGATAGTTGGGATGAGGTCTTCAGGAAAGGGCTCTTTGAGGTCTGAGCTGAGGGCAGAGTTATGGGAAGCAGCTAGTCATGCTGTTGGGGGAAGGCATTCCACACAGTGAGAACAGATAGTGCAAGCACCCCAGGTAGGACTCGGTTTGGTGAATTTGAGGAATAAAAAGGAAACCAGTGTGGCTGGTGTATCACGGGGGAGGGAAAGTGATGGGGGATGAATCGGGACTGGGCCTAATAGACCATGGGAAGAAATTTGAACTTTATTTCAAATGTGATGGGCAGATTTGAGAGGGTCTAAGCAGAAATGGCCGTGGCTTGCTTCATGATCAGATTTTCTCTTTGAAACCGTCTCTCCAGAAGCTCTGTGGAAAAGGGATTGTAGGGGAGAAGAGTGAAAACACAAAGATAAAGTTGAGAGTTCTTGCAGAGGTTCAGACAAGGAATAATATTGGCTGGGCATAGGATCTTGGCAAATAGAAGGAAGAGGGCTTCCACATTCTACTGTGTTGGTGTAGAAATGGCAGAACCTCTGATGGACTATGTGTGGATGTGAAAGGATTGCTGGTTAGGAAAAGGTAGGAATCAAGCCCCTCCTGGGGTTTTTGCTTGAGCATCAGTAATGGTGCCATTTTCTGAGATGGTGCCCCTGAGGTGAGGAGCAAGTCTGGGAAGGAAATCAAAAGTTGCCTTCTGTTCCCAAGTGTCAGCCAGAGGGGAGGGCTTCCTGAACATCTGAATGGGGATGGTAAATTATACCTGGTCAGGGACTCATCTTTAAGAAATGAGCAGGTAACTCAGATTCAAAAGCTGAACACCCTTCCCCTTCCTTTCTCACAAAATTAGGGGCTGGGAATTAAAATACCTGGGCTCTGAGGCCATGCCTTCCACGGGCTATTCCTGTGGAGTGTGGGGATATTGGGGGACGCTAAGACTCCTGGGAGACATGGGGTTGCTCTGACTGCTGACTTTGGCTTGAGGAGGCCCTAGGGCTTCGGCTTTGTAGAGTCACACATAGACTGCATGATGGTATAAGACACTTTCACCAACCTTTTCTTTCTTTTCCCTGCACTGGGATTACATTTGCACCAAAGTCGAATCTGCATTTTCTCTTATAAAATTCTTGCACATTTAATCCCATCTTGGGTCTTGGTATTGGCTTCTTGGAGGACCTGGACCAGTAGACCTTGCTGACATCAGAAAGGACAAGGGCCATATTAACCCTACCAGATGCCAGCAGGGCAGCAGGGGAGGTCTTGCCCATGCCCTTTGTGAAGTGGATTGAGTTCTTGGAAACATACAATGGGAGCAGCCATCACTGTTGAGAAATTCAATCCTCATTTTAAAAAAATGATATGCAAAAATTATATTGAGGATTAACATATAACATTTTTTAATAAATATCTCTATTTTCACTAATATACAGCAAACCAAATAATACACTATCAATAGCATGATACCCATCTTAAATTCACTATAATGAGCTCTGCACAATTAATTCCATGCACCATTCTGTGCTCATAAGAATCTTGTAGACTTTTCCAACCCTAAATCAGTTCATTGCTCATACATTTGTGTGTTTTGTAACAGATAATAACGTATATCTTGTTCCCCACCAAATGTCCTGTGACAATCTGATTTCATGAGTCGGAGTTACTTTCCTCCTGGGACCTTCTCAATTCCATGGAATTCCATGGAATTCTCATTCCATGCTGAACTGTTCTAGGCTGGTGTTTATCTTCTGTCAATGTCCTTTATCTAACTGTCCATACATCCTCTTTGTTTTTATTTCCTTATTTCTTCCTTGTTCAGTTATCCCCAGAAGTAATGTTGGTGTATGTGGAAACCAACATTCTCTTGATCAACCAAAGTTATTCAGAAGTAAATATGTCCAAACCAGATATCTTGGTTAAGAGAATTTATAATTGGTGAGGAATAGTGATTCCATGCAGAGTGTTACATGGGTCTTTGTGCAGATAACTGACAAAAGCAGTAAGAGCATATTCATTTATTGATCTTTTAATCACATTTGTTGGGCACCTGCCACGTGCCAGACCCCAGGGTGCTTAGAAATTGTCAGATCAGGGATCCCAAAAGTTTCTTTTGAGAAGGATGCGTTAAGCATTGAGAGACTCTTCCAGCTGCAAAGACCTGTTCTATTTACCTCTAGGAGAAATTGACACCTTTAGCAGTGGAGTTACTCTCTAAAATTGCTAAGACCATGATTTCTCTGTTGAGATACAATGGTTGCCTCCCAAACACTCTGAAAACTCAGAGTCCAGATTTATTTCAGAAATTCATCATGATGCTTTTAACCCTTGATGCCTTTTGCAGGAATGATTTATGGAGTTTGTTTCTTTATATGGTGGTGTCTCCAACCAGGTTGCAAGTGATATAAGGGTTGTGATTTCAGACAATTATTCTCTTGACAACATGCGCCCAGGTGCATACAGCAAGAGAGGATGTTCCTCTTGCTTTTTTCCAGAAAAGTCAGCACGGCAAAAATGAGCTACATGGCATTACAACAATTGGTGCGCAAGCTAAGTCAAACAGTTGCTCTTCTTTCACAACCAGCACAAGAGAAAGGACTGATCTGGTCACCATGTTGATGGACTTTCCCCCAACTGAGATGAATCTAAGAATTGATTATGTGAGACTGGCCTTGACAACTTTAGACGTCCTTTCTTTCCCTCCCTCAACTCTGTCTCTTTGTTCTCTCTCCCCTGTTCCTCTGCTCACACCTTTTCTCTTTATTCCTATGTGAGTAGTATGTACTATGTTTTAAGTCCTTTGCCGGGTTATACAGCAAACTTTTTGGTCTCAGAACATTTTAACATTCTTAAATATCATTAACAAACCCCAAGCT